>NC_058521.1:186524201-187182701 GCF_904849725.1 Hordeum vulgare subsp. vulgare
AAGTGTTTGAAATTGAATAAATAGTGCATTTACTTATTTTTATTGAGCTAGTTTGACCCTGAAATTGAAAAGCACTACAAATGAACTCTGAAAATGTTGAAAGTTGGCATGCTATCATCATTTCACCCACATAGCATGTGTTAAAAAGTTGAGAGGGCTACGACAAAAACTGGATGCACTTCGTGTACAAAACGGACAATCTCTCTCGAAGTATTTGCGTTTCGAACGAGAACTCATCTCTTACAAAGGGATTTCAATTCTTTGAACTTATTTGAACTCCACACTTTTTGTGTGTTCAAAATGCACCATTCAAAGGCACATCACAAAATTTCAACAATTTCTGACTTCATTTGGTATTCTTCGTGCATTTACTTATTTTTTTTGAGCTAGTTGACCCTGAAATTGAAAAGCACAACAAATGAACTCTGAAAATGTTGAAAGTTGGCATGCTATCATCATTTCACCCACATAGCATGTGTTAAAAAGTTGAGAGGGCTACGACAGAAACTGGAGACACTTCGTGTACAAAACGGACAATCTCTCTCGAAGTATCAGGGTTTCGAACGAGAACTCATCTCTTACAAAGGGATTTCATTTTTTTGAACTTATTTGAACTCCATACTTTTAGTGTGTTAAAAATACACCATTGAAAGGCACATCACGAAATTTCAGCAATTTCTGACTTCATTTGGTATTCTTCGTGCATTTACTTATTATTTTTGAGCTAGTTGACCCTGAAATTGAAAACCACTACAAATGAACTATGAAAATGTTGAAAGTTGGCATGCTATCATAATTTCACCCACATAGCATGTGTTAAAAAGTAGAGAGGGCTACGACAAAAACTGGATGCCCTTCGTGTACAAAACGGACAATCTCTCTCGATGTATCAGGGTTTCGAACCAGAACTCATCTCTTACAAAGGGATTTCATTTTTTTGAACTTATTTGAACTCCATACTTTTTGTGTGTTCAAAATGCACCATTCAAAGGCACATCACAAATTTTCAGCAATTTCTGACTTCATTTGGTATTCTTCGTGCATTTACTTATTTTTTCGACCTAGTTGAGACTGAAATTGAAAAGCACTACAAATAAACTCTGAAAATGTTGAAAGTTGGCATGCTATCATCATTTCACCCACATGGCATGTGTTAAAAAGTTGAGAGGGCTACGACAAAAACTGGATGCACTTCGTGTACAAAACGGACAATCTCTCTCGAAGTATCAGGGTTTCGAACGAGAACTCATCTCTTACAAAGGGATTTCATTTTTTTGAACCTATTTGAACTCCATAATTTTTGTGTGTTAAAAATACACCATTCAAAGGCACATCACAAAATTTCAGCAATTTCTGACTTCATTTGGTATTCTTCGTGCATTTACTTATTATTTTTGAGCTAGTTGACCCTGAAACTGAAAAGCACTACAAATGAACTCTGAAAATGTTGAAAGTTGGCATGCTATCATCATTTCACCCACATAGCATGTGTTCAAAAGTTGCGAGGGCTACGACAAAAACTGGATGAACTTCGTGTATAAAACGGACAATCTCTCTCGATGTATCAGGGTTTCGAACGAGAACTCATATCTTACAAAGGGATTTCATTTTATAATAATGAAAAGTGTTCGAAATTGAATAAATAATGCAAAACTATTTTCTATTTTCAAAATTAATTATTATGACTATCCAAACTATTAACTATTTTGTTATTTTCAATTAAAAACTATGTTTATTAAAAATTATTTTTGCATATCTGAGAATTTGACAAAACTATTATAATGAAAAGTGTTTGAAATTGAATAAATAATGCAAAAATATTTTCTATTTCAAAAGTAATTATTATGACTATCCAAACTATTATCTATTTTTTTATTTTCAACTAAAAACTATGTTTATTAAAAATTCTTTTTGCATATTTGAGAATGCAAAACTATTTTCTATTTTCAAAAGTAATTATTATGACTATCCAAACTATTAACTTTTTTGTTATTTTCAATTAAAAACTATTTTTATTAAAAATTCTTATTGCATATTTTAGAATTTGACAAAACTATGATAATGAAAAGTGTTTGAAATTGAATAAATAGTGCATTTACTTTTTTTTGAGCTAGTTGACCCTGAAATTGAAAAGCACTACAAATGAACTCTGAAAATGTTGAAACTTGGCATGCTATCATCATTTCAACCACATAGCATGTGTTAAAAAGTTGAGAGGTCTACGACAAAAACTGGATGCACTTCGTGTACAAAACGGACAATCTCTCTCGAAGTATTTGCGTTTCGAACGAGAACTCATCTCTTACAAAGGGATTTCATTTTTTGAACTTATTTGAACTCCATACTTTTTGTGTGTTCAAAATGCACCATTCAAAGGCACATCACAAAATTTCAGCAATTTCTGACTTCATTTGGTATTCTTCGTGCATTTACTTATTTTTTTGACCTAGTTGACCCTGACATTGAAAAGCACTACAAATAAACTATGAAAATGTTGAAAGTTGGCATGCTATCATCATTTCACCCACATGGCATGTGTTAAAAATTTGAGAGGGCTACGACAAAAACTGGATGCACTTCTTGTACAAAACGGACAATCTCTCTCGAAGTATCATGGTTTCGAACGAGAACACATCTCTTACAAAGGGATTTCATTTTTTTGAACTTATTTGAACTCCATACTTTTTGTGTGTTAAAAATACACCATTGAAAGGCACATCACAAAATTTCAGCAATTTCTGACTTCATTTGGTATTCTTCGTGCATTTACTTATTATTTTTGAGCTAGTTGACCCTGAAATTGAAAACCACTACAAATGAACTATGAAAATGTTGAAAGTTGGCATGCTATCATAATTTCACCCACATAGCATGTGTTAAAAAGTAGAGAGGGCTACGACAAAAACTGGATGCCCTTCGTGTACAAAACGGACAATCTCTCTCGATGTATCAGGGTTTCGAACGAGAACTCATCTCTTACAAAGGGATTTCATTTTTTTGAACTTATTTGAACTCCATACTTTTTGTGTGTTCAAAATGCACCATTCAAAGGCACATCACAAATTTTCAGCAATTTCTGACTTCATTTGGTATTCTTCGTGCATTTACTTATTTTTTTGACCTAGTTGACCCTGAAATTGAAAAGCACTACAAATAAACTCTGAAAATGTTGAAAGTTGGCATGCTATCATCATTTCACCCACATGGCATGTGTTAAAAAGTTGAGAGGGCTACGACAAAAACTGGATGCACTTCGTGTACAAAACGGACAATCTCTCTCGAAGTATCAGGGTTTCGAACGAGAACTCATCTCTTACAAAGGGATTTCATTTTTTTGAACTTATTTGAACTCCATACTTTTTGTGTGTTAAAAATACACCATTCAAAGGCACATCACAAAATTTCAGCAATTTCTGACTTCATTTGGTATTCTTCGTGCATTTACTTATTATTTTTGAGCTAGTTGACCCTGAAACTGAAAAGCACTACAAATGAACTCTGAAAATGTTGAAAGTTGGCATGCTATCATCATTTCTCCCACATAGCATGTGTTAAAAAGTTGCGAGGGCTACGACAAAAACTGGATGAACTTCGTGTATAAAACAGACAATCTTTCTCGATGTATGAGGGTTTCGAACGAGAACTCATATCTTACAAAGAGATTTCATTTTTTTGAACTTATTTGAACTCCATAATTTTTGTGTGTTCAAAATGCACCATTCAAAGGCACATCACAAAATTTCAGCAATTTCTGACTTCATTTTGTATTCTTCGTGCATTTACTTATTTTTTTTGAGCTAGTTGACCCTGAAATTGAAAAGCACTACAAGTGAACTCTGAAAATGTTGAAAGTTGGCATGCTATCATCATTTCACCCACATGGCAGGTGTTAAAAAGTTGAGAGGGCTACGACAAAAACTGGATGCACTTCTTGTACAAAACGGACAATCTCTCTCGAAGTATCAGGGTTTCGAACGAGAACTCATCTCTTACAAAGGGATTTCATTTTTTTGAACTTATTTGAACTCCATACTTTTTGTGTGTTAAAAATACACCATTGAAAGGCACATCACAAAATTTCAGCAATTTCTGACTTCATTTGGTATTCTTCGTGCATTTACTTATTATTTTTGAGCTAGTTGACCCTGAAATTGAAAACCACTACAAATGAACTATGAAAATGTTGAAAGTTGGCATGCTATCATAATTTCACCCACATAGCATGTGTTAAAAAGTAGAGAGGGCTACGACAAAAACTGGATGCCCTTCGTGTACAAAACGGACAATCTCTCTCGATGTATCAGGGTTTCGAACGAGAACTCATCTCTTACAAAGGGATTTCATTTTTTTGAACTTATTTGAACTCCATACTTTTTGTGTGTTCAAAATGCACCATTCAAAGGCACATCACAAATTTTCAGCAATTTCTGACTTCATTTGGTATTCTTCGTGCATTTACTTATTTTTTTGACCTAGTTGACCCTGAAATTGAAAAGCACTACAAATAAACTCTGAAAATGTTGAAAGTTGGCATGCTATCATCATTTCACCCACATGGCATGTGTTAAAAAGTTGAGAGGGCTACGAGAAAAACTGGATGCACTTCGTGTACAAAACGGACAATCTCTCTCGAAGTATCAGGGTTTCGAACGAGAACTCATCTCTTACAAAGGGATTTCATTTTTTTTGAACTTATTTGAACTCCATACTTTTTGTGTGTTAAAAATACACCATTCAAAGGCACATCACAAAATTTCAGCAATTTCTGACTTCATTTGGTATTCTTCGTGCATTTACTTATTACTTTTGAGCTAGTTGACCCTGAAACTGAAAAGCACTACAAATGAACTCTGAAAATGTTGAAAGTTGGCATGCTATCATCATTTCTCCCACATAGCATGTGTTAAAAATTTGCGAGGGCTACGACAAAAACTGGATGAACTTCGTGTATAAAACAGACAATCTCTCTCGATGTATCAGGGTTTCGAACGAGAACTCATATCTTACAAAGGGATTTCATTTTTTTGAACTTATTTGAACTCCATAATTTTTGTGTGTTCAAAATGCACCATTCAAAGGCACATCACAAAATTTCAGCAATTTCTGACTTCATTTTGTATTCTTCGTGCATTTACTTATTTTTTTTGAGCTAGTTGACCCTGAAATTGAAAAGCACTACAAGTGAACTCTGAAAATGTTGAAAGTTGGCATGCTATCATCATTTCACCCACATAGCATGTGTTAAAAAGTTGAGAGGGCTACGACAAAAACTGGATGCACTTCGTGTACGAAACGGACAATCTCTCCCGAAGTATCAGGGTTTCGAAAGAGAACTCATCTCTTACAAAGGGATTTCATTTTTTTGAACTTATTTGAACTCCATACTTTTTTTGTGTTCAAAATGCACCATTCAAAGGCACATCACAAAATTTCAGCAATTTCTGACTTCATTTAGTATTCTTCGTGCATTTACTTATTTTTATTGAGCTAGTTTGACCCTGGAATTGAAAAGCACTACAAATGAACTCTGAAAATGTTGAAAGTTGGCATGCTATCATCATTTCACCCACATAGCATGTGTTAAAAAGTTGAGAGGGCTACGACAAAAACTGGATGCACTTCGTGTACAAAACGGACAATCTCTCTCGAAGTATTTGCGTTTCGAACGAGAACTCATCTCTTACAAAGGAATTTCAATTCTTTGAACTTATTTGAACTCCACACTTTTTGTGTGTTCAAAATGCACCATTCAAAGGCACATCACAAAATTTCAACAATTTCTGACTTCATTTGGTATTCTTCGTGCATTTACTTATTTTTTTTGAGCTAGTTGACCCTGAAATTGAAAAGCACAACAAATGAACTCTGAAAATGTTGAAAGTTGGCATGCTATCATCATTTCACCCACATAGCATGTGTTAAAAAGTTGAGAGGGCTACGACAGAAACTGGAGACACTTCGTGTACAAAACGGACAATCTCTCTCGAAGTATCAGGGTTTCGAACGAGAACTCATCTCTTACAAAGGGATTTCATTTTTTTGAACTTATTTGAACTCCATACTTTTAGTGTGTTAAAAATACACCATTGAAAGGCACATCACAAAATTTCAGCAATTTCTGACTTCATTTGGTATTCTTCGTGCATTTACTTATTATTTTTGAGCTAGTTGACCCTGAAATTGAAAACCACTACAAATGAACTATGAAAATGTTGAAAGTTGGCATGCTATCATAATTTCACCCACATAGCATGTGTTAAAAAGTAGAGAGGGCTACGACAAAAACTGGATGCCCTTCGTGTACAAAACGGACAATCTCTCTCGATGTATCAGGGTTTCGAACCAGAACTCATCTCTTACAAAGGGATTTCATTTTTTTGAACTTATTTGAACTCCATACTTTTTGTGTGTTCAAAATGCACCATTCAAAGGCACATCACAAATTTTCAGCAATTTCTGACTTCATTTGGTATTCTTCGTGCATTTACTTATTTTTTCGACCTAGTTGAGACTGAAATTGAAAAGCACTACAAATAAACTCTGAAAATGTTGAAAGTTGGCATGCTATCATCATTTCACCCACATGGCATGTGTTAAAAAGTTGAGAGGGCTACGACAAAAACTGGATGCACTTCGTGTACAAAACGGACAATCTCTCTCGAAGTATCAGGGTTTCGAACGAGAACTCATCTCTTACAAAGGGATTTCATTTTTTTGAACCTATTTGAACTCCATAATTTTTGTGTGTTAAAAATACACCATTCAAAGGCACATCACAAAATTTCAGCAATTTCTGACTTCATTTGGTATTCTTCGTGCATTTACTTATTATTTTTGAGCTAGTTGACCCTGAAACTGAAAAGCACTACAAATGAACTCTGAAAATGTTGAAAGTTGGCATGCTATCATCATTTCACCCACATAGCATGTGTTCAAAAGTTGCGAGGGCTACGACAAAAACTGGATGAACTTCGTGTATAAAACGGACAATCTCTCTCGATGTATCAGGGTTTCGAACGAGAACTCATATCTTACAAAGGGATTTCATTTTATAATAATGAAAAGTGTTCGAAATTGAATAAATAATGCAAAACTATTTTCTATTTTCAAAATTAATTATTATGACTATCCAAACTATTAACTATTTTGTTATTTTCAATTAAAAACTATGTTTATTAAAAATTATTTTTGCATATCTGAGAATTTGACAAAACTATTATAATGAAAAGTGTTTGAAATTGAATAAATAATGCAAAAATATTTTCTATTTCAAAAGTAATTATTATGACTATCCAAACTATTATCTATTTTTTTATTTTCAACTAAAAACTATGTTTATTAAAAATTCTTTTTGCATATTTGAGAATGCAAAACTATTTTCTATTTTCAAAAGTAATTATTATGACTATCCAAACTATTAACTTTTTTGTTATTTTCAATTAAAAACTATTTTTATTAAAAATTCTTATTGCATATTTTAGAATTTGACAAAACTATGATAATGAAAAGTGTTTGAAATTGAATAAATAGTGCATTTACTTTTTTTTGAGCTAGTTGACCCTGAAATTGAAAAGCACTACAAATGAACTCTGAAAATGTTGAAACTTGGCATGCTATCATCATTTCAACCACATAGCATGTGTTAAAAAGTTGAGAGGTCTACGACAAAAACTGGATGCACTTCGTGTACAAAACGGACAATCTCTCTCGAAGTATTTGCGTTTCGAACGAGAACTCATCTCTTACAAAGGGATTTCATTTTTTGAACTTATTTGAACTCCATACTTTTTGTGTGTTCAAAATGCACCATTCAAAGGCACATCACAAAATTTCAGCAATTTCTGACTTCATTTGGTATTCTTCGTGCATTTACTTATTTTTTTGACCTAGTTGACCCTGAAATTGAAAAGCACTACAAATAAACTATGAAAATGTTGAAAGTTGGCATGCTATCATCATTTCACCCACATGGCATGTGTTAAAAAGTTGAGAGGGCTACGACAAAAACTGGATGCACTTCTTGTACAAAACGGACAATCTCTCTCGAAGTATCAGGGTTTCGAACGAGAACACATCTCTTACAAAGGGATTTCATTTTTTTGAACTTATTTGAACTCCATACTTTTTGTGTGTTAAAAATACACCATTGAAAGGCACATCACAAAATTTCAGCAATTTCTGACTTCATTTGGTATTCTTCGTGCATTTACTTATTATTTTTGAGCTAGTTGACCCTGAAATTGAAAACCACTACAAATGAACTATGAAAATGTTGAAAGTTGGCATGCTATCATAATTTCACCCACATAGCATGTGTTAAAAAGTAGAGAGGGCTACGACAAAAACTGGATGCCCTTCGTGTACAAAACGGACAATCTCTCTCGATGTATCAGGGTTTCGAACGAGAACTCATCTCTTACAAAGGGATTTCATTTTTTTGAACTTATTTGAACTCCATACTTTTTGTGTGTTCAAAATGCACCATTCAAAGGCACATCACAAATTTTCAGCAATTTCTGACTTCATTTGGTATTCTTCGTGCATTTACTTATTTTTTTGACCTAGTTGACCCTGAAATTGAAAAGCACTACAAATAAACTCTGAAAATGTTGAAAGTTGGCATGCTATCATCATTTCACCCACATGGCATGTGTTAAAAAGTTGAGAGGGCTACGACAAAAACTGGATGCACTTCGTGTACAAAACGGACAATCTCTCTCGAAGTATCAGGGTTTCGAACGAGAACTCATCTCTTACAAAGGGATTTCATTTTTTTGAACTTATTTGAACTCCATACTTTTTGTGTGTTAAAAATACACCATTCAAAGGCACATCACAAAATTTCAGCAATTTCTGACTTCATTTGGTATTCTTCGTGCATTTACTTATTATTTTTGAGCTAGTTGACCCTGAAACTGAAAAGCACTACAAATGAACTCTGAAAATGTTGAAAGTTGGCATGCTATCATCATTTCTCCCACATAGCATGTGTTAAAAAGTTGCGAGGGCTACGACAAAAACTGGATGAACTTCGTGTATAAAACAGACAATCTCTCTCGATGTATCAGGGTTTCGAACGAGAACTCATATCTTACAAAGGGATTTCATTTTTTTGAACTTATTTGAACTCCATAATTTTTGTGTGTTCAAAATGCACCATTCAAAGGCACATCACAAAATTTCAGCAATTTCTGACTTCATTTTGTATTCTTCGTGCATTTACTTATTTTTTTTTGAGCTAGTTGACCCTGAAATTGAAAAGCACTACAAGTGAACTCTGAAAATGTTGAAAGTTGGCATGCTATCATCATTTCACCCACATAGCATGTGTTAAAAAGTTGAGAGGGCTACGACAAAAACTGGATGCACTTCGTGTACGAAACGGACAATCTCTCCCGAAGTATCAGGGTTTCGAAAGAGAACTCATCTCTTACAAAGGGATTTCATTTTTTTGAACTTATTTGAACTCCATACTTTTTTTGTGTTCAAAATGCACCATTCAAAGGCACATCACAAAATTTCAGCAATTTCTGACTTCATTTAGTATTCTTCGTGCATTTACTTATTTTTATTGAGCTAGTTTGACCCTGAAATTGAAAAGCACTACAAATGAACTCTGAAAATGTTGAAAGTTGGCATGCTATCATCATTTCACCCACATAGCATGTGTTAAAAAGTTGAGAGGGCTACGACAAAAACTGGATGCACTTCGTGTACAAAACGGACAATCTCTCTCGAAGTATTTGCGTTTCGAACGAGAACTCATCTCTTACAAAGGGATTTCAATTCTTTGAACTTATTTGAACTCCACACTTTTTGTGTGTTCAAAATGCACCATTCAAAGGCACATCACAAAATTTCAACAATTTCTGACTTCATTTGGTATTCTTCGTGCATTTACTTATTTTTTTTGAGCTAGTTGACCCTGAAATTGAAAAGCACAACAAATGAACTCTGAAAATGTTGAAAGTTGGCATGCTATCATCATTTCACCCACATAGCATGTGTTAAAAAGTTGAGAGGGCTACGACAGAAACTGGAGACACTTCGTGTACAAAACGGACAATCTCTCTCGAAGTATCAGGGTTTCGAACGAGAACTCATCTCTTACAAAGGGATTTCATTTTTTTGAACTTATTTGAACTCCATACTTTTAGTGTGTTAAAAATACACCATTGAAAGGCACATCAAAAAATTTCAGCAATTTCTGACTTCATTTGGTATTCTTCGTGCATTTACTTATTATTTTTGAGCTAGTTGACCCTGAAATTGAAAACCACTACAAATGAACTATGAAAATGTTGAAAGTTGGCATGCTATCATAATTTCACCCACATAGCATGTGTTAAAAACTAGAGAGGGCTACGACAAAAACTGGATGCCCTTCGTGTACAAAACGGACAATCTCTCTCGATGTATCAGGGTTTCGAACGAGAACTCATCTCTTACAAAGGGATTTCATTTTTTTGAACTTATTTGAACTCCATACTTTTTGTGTGTTCAAAATGCACCATTCAAAGGCACATCACAAATTTTCAGCAATTTCTGACTTCATTTGGTATTCTTCGTGCATTTACTTATTTTTTCGACCTAGTTGAGACTGAAATTGAAAAGCACTACAAATAAACTCTGAAAATGTTGAAAGTTGGCATGCTATCATCATTTCACCGACATGGCATGTGTTAAAAAGTTGAGAGGGCTACGACAAAAACTGGATGCACTTCGTGTACAAAACGGACAATCTCTCTCGAAGTATCAGGGTTTCGAACGAGAACTCATCTCTTACAAAGGGATTTCATTTTTTTGAACCTATTTGAACTCCATACTTTTTGTGTGTTAAAAATACACCATTCAAAGGCACATCACAAAATTTCAGCAATTTCTGACTTCATTTGGTATTCTTCGTGCATTTACTTATTATTTTTGAGCTAGTTGACCCTGAAACTGAAAAGCACTACAAATGAACTCTGAAAATGTTGAAAGTTGGCATGCTATCATCATTTCACCCACATAGCATGTGTTCAAAAGTTGCGAGGGCTACGACAAAAACTGGATGAACTTCGTGTATAAAACGGACAATCTCTCTCGATGTATCAGGGTTTCGAACGAGAACTCATATCTTACAAAGGGATTTCATTTTTTTGAACTTATATGAACTCCATAATTTTTGTGTGTTCAAAATGCACCATTCAAAGGCACATCACAAAATTTCAGCAATTTCTGACTTCATTTTGTATTCTTCGTGCATTTACTTATTTTTTTTGAGCTAGTTGACCCTGAAATTGAAAAGCACAACAAATGAACTCTAAAAATGTTGAAAGTTGGCATGCTATCATCATTTCACCCACATAGCATGTGTTAAAAAGTTGAGAGGGCTACGACAAAAACAGGATGCACTTCGTGTACGAAACGGACAATCTCTCCCGAAGTATCAGGGTTTCGAACGAGAACTCATCTCTTACAAAGGGATTTCATTTTTTTGAACTTATTTGAACTCCATACTTTTTTTGTGTTCAAAATGCACCATTCAAAGGCACATCACAAAATTTCAACAATTTCTGACTTCATTTAGTATTCTTCGTGCATTTACTTATTTTTATTGAGCTAGTTTGACCCTGAAATTGAAAAGCACTACAAATGAACTCTGAAAATGTTGAAAGTTGGCATGCTATCATCATTTCACCCACATAGCATGTGTTAAAAAGTTGAGAGGGCTACGACAAAAACTGGATGCACTTCGTGTACAAAACGGACAATCTCTCTCGAAGTATCAGGGTTTTGAACGAGAACTCATCTCTTACAAAGGGATTTCATTTCTTTGAACTTATTTGAACTCCACACTTTTTGTGTGTTCAAAATGCACCATTCAAAGGCACATCACAAAATTTCAACAATTTCTGACTTCATTTGGTATTCTTCGTGCATTTACTTATTTTTTTGAGCTAGTTGACCCTGAAATTGAAAAGCACAACAAATGAACTCTGAAAATGTTGAAAGTTGGCATGCTATCATCATTTCACCCACATAGCATGTGTTAAAAAGTTGAGAGGGCTACGACAGAAACTGGATACACTTCGTGTACAAAACGGACAATATCTCTCGAAGTATGAGGGTTTCGAACGAGAACTCATCTCTTACAAAGGGATTTCATTTTTTTGAACTTATTTGAACTCCATACTTTTCGTGTGTTAAAAATGCACCATTCAAAGGCACATCACAAAATTTCAGCAATTTCTGACTTCATTTGGTATTCTTCGTGCATTTACTTATTTTTTTTGAGCTAGTTGACCCTTAAATAGAAAAGCACTACAAATTAACTCTGAAAATGTTGAAAGTTGGCATGCTATCATCATTTCACCCACATAGCATGTGTTAAAAAGTTGAGAGGGCTAGGACAAAAATTGGATGCACTTCGTGTACAAAACGGACAATCTCTCTCGAAGTATCATGGTTTCGATCGAGAACTCATCTCTGAAGACTTATTTGAACTTATTTGAACTGAAGACTTTTTGTATATATATGTGGTCGAAATGCATGATGCCATGAAGTTAGAAAGGGGTAAACATTCAGAAGTAGCAAATGAAGTTAGAAAGGGCTAAACCATTCAAATTTGGAAACTATAATGGCATAAACAAAAAGTAGACATATATAAATTGGTCCAAGCAGTACATGATACTTGTCCAAACAGTACATAATAATAGCTACCATAGATAAATATACAAGTGTTCGATGTTGAGAACACTACTCGTCTGAATCGTCTCAATCAGAATGTCCACCTTCCTCGAGGTGACGCTGGCCATAGTTGACGACTCGAATCTTGCGGTACAACTCGTATGAAACGTATGCATCTTTTGCTGCATACTCAATGTTGATAGGATCAAGTGGGGCCTTATCCCAAAGTTGGTGCTGAGACTTTGGGAAACTGGTCTTCATATCACCATATTCCTCGTCGATCAAGGCAACTGCCATATGAGCCATCGAAGTCCTGACATGTCAAATCCTGAATACCGTTTGGAGATCAATGAGGCAACCAGTTGGTATCTCAATACCGAAGCTGTACCTCATCTTCAGCTTGTCGTTCCTTATGTCAACGGTAGCAGAAGTGATGCCGCTGCGAAGGAAGTCTATGAGTTCTGGACAATGCTTGTCACTACTGCAACAGAAACAAATTAAAATGGAACAAATGTTACATACTGCTGCAATAAGGAAACATGTTTCACTACAACTAAAGAGAAAATTATCTTTAGGTTTCAAATAGAACATATGCAATGGAACCTAGAGAGATCACTATAGCTATCCAATGGAACCTAGAGAGATCACTAGCTATATGCAATTTTCATGACTATGACATATCATATTGCTATCCAATGGAACCTAGAAAGATCACTAGCTATATGCAATTTTCATAACCTTGGATCAAAGAACACCGCATAAAATTGTATCACTACAACTATGATTTCAATGGAACATATTGAACTAATCAGATTTTTCAGATTGTGGAACACTATTCCAATCAGATTGTGTTCCCTTCAACTAATCAAAATTGTTTTACTACAACTATTTGAAGCGAACCAACTATGGTTCCAATGGAACATATTAAACACTAGTTGATTCTAATACGATTTTTCAGATTATGGAACACTATTTCAATCAGATTGTGTTCCCCTTCAACTAATCAAAATTGTTTCACTACAACTATTTGAAGGGAACCAACTTATGATTCCAATGGAACATATTAAACACTAGTTGATTCTAATACGATTTTTCAGATTATGGAACACTATTCCAATTAGATTGTGTTCCCCTTCAACTAATCAAAATTGTTTCACTACAACTATTTGAAGGGAATCAACTATGATTGAAACAAATAAACTTACAATGTCATTATCTTGGATCAAAGAAAGCCTCAAACCTTACCTCGCCCATTGGAAGATCAACACATGGCGTGCGAAGCATAGTTGGATGATGGCAACACCGCGTTGATCGGCCGTGTACTCTAAATCAATCCCCAAGAACTTCTCATGATCCATTGCGGCGTCAAGTCATTTTTCCTTCAACTGTTCAAGAAAAAACGGCACCTCCCTGCACTTGTTCGTGTACACGACATCGAGCATGGTCTTGCCATGTGCGAGAACCTTTGAAAAGCGAGTTGGCATGGTGGAAGAAGAGAAGGGAAGAAGAGAGGAGAAGAACACAGAGGGAGAGCGAGATAGAAGAAGAAACAGAGAAATGGCGACTGTGCTTCGGTTCGTGCTTTTCATCGCTCGAAACGACGCGGGATGCAAACCGTTTGCCGGCCTTTAGTCCCGGGTTGAGCCACCAACCGGGACTAAAGAGGTATACCAACGGTTGCCACCACTACGGCAGGCCACGTGTTAGGCAGTTAGTCCTGGGTTGAGCCACCAACCGGGACTAAAGGGGGATACGAACGGTTGCCACCACCACTGCCCACCGCGTAGCCCTTTAGTCCCGATTTGGGACACGAATCGGGACTAAAGGCTCTTTACGGGCCGGGACTAAAGCCTCGAGGGAGGCATTGAGAATTGGGGCGACGTGGCTGGGTCTTTAGTCCCGGCCCAGAGGCAGGCCGGGACCCTTTAGTCCCGGCCAAAGGCCCGTTTTCCACTAGTGCCCTGGAATTGATACCCGTCTTTTTTGATCCGGTCTAAATGAACCTTGGGACAGTTTAAGGAACGGATTTGATGAGGTGTCATTCAAAGACTAGGATTGCTGATTTTGACCAAATTATTGACTACTATGTCCGCGTCTTCACCGGCCTGCCGATCCAGCCGCTCAAGCGGAGGTGCCGCTGCCTTTATTTTCTAGTCCACTACATCTGCTCCACCAAGCCACACCCGAAGCGCCGTCCGTAAGCGTCACAAGCCACGTCACCATTGACTGCTGCTGCTCTTCCAGTCCCCTGTGGAGTCGTGAGGCCGCCCGGCGCTAGTGAAGTACTTGCGTTAACTCGAGGACCGGAGGACGCCGGTACTCGGTGGATCAACGGCTGGTAGTTTGCTATACGTGCATAGATAGCTGGCTAGTGGGCAAAACACCGATCGATCAACTAGCTAACCTCAAGATTGAGCAGGCTGCTAGCTTGGTATTTACGTACGTCGCGTTGTCTCATGGAAGAACCGACCAATCATGGCTTGTGTATTTACGCGTCTCACCGGAAAGAATTTGTCAGCCTGCTACGTACGTGTATGTTGTCTGAATTGATCAAGCGTGGCTTATGTAATTAGGCATCTCGTCGGAAACCACTATCGGCCTAATCAACGGAGAAATCAGGCCAGGTACGGGTAGCCGCCTGCTCCGTACGCGCGGCGGCGCAGACAGGTTAGGCAACTTAGCAAATACACGACTTGAACACAGAGTTACGTGGTTTGAATTATGCTGGGTGAATATTTATATTTTGCTATTTCTTTCTCCAGCCTCATCCCGGTCTTATTTTTTTTTTGAAACGGAGGAAAAAGCTTTGCCTCATCGCATTAATTAAGAAGAGTGCATATAAGGTTGCGGTTACAAGGCCACTCAGGCCGAAGTTGGAAACAAGTTAGCTACCTCCCTGAAAAATGTTCCCAAAGTGCTTAGCTCCCGTTTTTATCCATAATTCTGCCTCCACCTTGATGGAAGCCACAACTTGGGTAGGCAAGGTTGCTTTATTTTGAAATACCCTGGCATTCCTCTCATTCCAAATTACCCAGCAGATTAGCATCTTCAGGGACTTTAGTGCCTTACTGCGTGTGCTGGAGTCTGTATCATCCCCCTCCCAGCACTTGGTGACAGACGTGAGATCTGCCCATGCGTTGATTTGTGAAGGAATCCCCAGCCATCCGTTGATTGAGTTCCAAATCCTGATTGAGTAGCGGCATTTGAAGAAGAGATGAGTAGCAGTTTCCGGTTCTTTTTTGCAAAGCTGACATAGTCCGCAGTGTGGCCAACCTCTCCTAGCCAATCTATCCGCTGTCCATACTCAATCTTGAAGGATTAGCCATGAGAAGAATTTAATTTTAGGTGGTGCCCAGATTTTCCATACCATCCTAGGCATATCTGATTTAATTAACCCCGCAAACTGCATGTTGTGGGCTGTGGCAGCGGAATAACATCCGTCCGCCGTGAATTTCCATGGAATGGTGTCCTCCACATTCGTCTGTATATGTGCCTCCTGGATCTTACTCCATAGCTGTACAAATTGTTGTATTTGACCGACAATCATTCCTCCCTGCATGTCTACGCGGCTGATCAATCATTGTTTGCCAAAGCAGATGCCACGCATATCTTCTTGCGCTTGGAGAGTGTAAAAATGTCCGGTGCCACATCTTTTGGTTTCTGTCCTTGCAACCAAGGAGCAAATCAGAAACTGGCTTTCTGGCCATCTCCTATGGTTACCGTTGTCGCGGAGTAGAACAAGTTCGTGTCTTCAGCATCACAAGGTATGTCGAATCCAACCCAAGCCCTTTGAGGATCCGCCCACTGGAACCACAGCCATCGAAGCCTGAGCGCTTTAGAAAACTTCTCCAGATCGAGAATCCCCAGGCCTCTCAAGCTCATTGGTCTACACACCATTTTCCAGCTGACCTTGCATTGTCCTCCGGACACCGTGTTGGTGCCTGCCCACAGAAAGGCTCTCTGAAGCTTGGTGATGTCCATGAAGGTCCTAGCCGGAACGTTTAGCGCTGTAATGAAGTATATGGCAAGGGACGATAACACTGATTTAACTAGGATGACTAGCCCAGCCACATTAATGTTCCTGCTCTGCCAAGGAGGAAGTTTCCCTACCACCTTGTCCACCAAGAATTGACAGTCGGACTTCTTGATGGTATGAGTGGAGAGCGGAAGGCCTAGGTAGTGCAGTGGGAAGTGAGCTCTGGTGGCAGGGAATCTTTGGAGGATATCGTCGAGGTCAATGTTTGCGCAGTGAATGGGTGCGACAATACTCTTGCTGGGATTTGCCATGAGTCCGGTGACCTCCCCAAAGCTGGTCAGGTTGTTCGCCAGGTTCTGAATGTCCTCCTTGATAGGAGCCATGAAAATGGCCGCATCATCAACGTAGAGGGAAGTGCGCATTGTTGCGGTCCGTCCACGGAGGCGATGAAGAAGACCGGTCTCCGTAGCCTTCTCTAGCAGCTGTTGTAATGGGTCAATTACGATGACAAATAGGAGGGGAGATAGCGAATCTCCGTGTCATAGCCCTCTACCCAAATGTATTGGTTCTCCCGGAATCCCATTGATGAGAACGCGCGAGGTTGATGTGGCCCAAATGGCAGTAACCCAGTTCCTGAATCTGGCAGGGAAGCCTCGCCGCTGCAGTAAGTCCAGAAGGTAGTCCCAACGGATGGAGTCAAAAGCCTTCTTGATATCTAATTTTAGCAGCAAGGAAGGTGTGTTAGTCCGATGCAGGCGTCGAACGAAGCCTCTGACAAACATAAAATTATCATGGATGCTTCTTGATTTGATGAAAGCGCTTTGGGATCGAGATACAATTCATTCATGAAAGGGGCCAGCCGAGTTGCCATGATTTTGGTCAGGATCTTGGTGAATCAGTTGATGAGGCTGATGGGGCGAAAATCTGCTATGTCTTCGGCGCCTTCCTTCTTAGGCAGTAACACTATGTTGGCTGAGTTAAGCCAATGAAGATGTGTGGTTTGGAGATTGGAGAAGGAGTTCACCGCTTTCATCATATCCTCCTTGACTATTACCCAACAAGACTTGAAGAAGGCTCCTGTGAAACCGTCTGGACCCGGTGCCTTGTCACCTGATATTTGCGAGATGGCGGTTAGAACCTCGGTCTCCGAGAAGTTGTCACCCAGACTGGATAAATCACACTGATTGAAATGGAGGGCCTCCCAATTAAAATCTTTGGATCGGCTTGGTCCTTGCTGTAGGATCGCAGAGAAGTGATCTTGTGCAATCTTTGCTTTTTCATCGTGGGAAGTTACCCACCCTGAGACGGCATTTAGCCTGTGAATGTAGTTCTTCCTTCGTCTCGCATTAACTCTTTGATGAAAATATTTGGTATTAGCGTCTCCAACCTTCAAATTCTTCACCCTTGCGCATTGTTTTTTCCTCGTACGTTCAAGCACAGCCAGGGAAATAACTCTCCTCTTTAACGTGGTCCTCAAATTTGACTCTTGTTGTGAAAGCACTCTGGAGTCTTGGGCCATGTCAAGATGAAGAATGACATGTAAAGCCCTATGAAGCTGTATTTTTGCGTCTGAGAAAAGTCGACTACTCATCCCGGTCTTGTTTGTTTGGATACGACCTAAGGGTCAAAAACGACCGGGATCGAAGAGATCAGGGTATCAATTTCAGGGATTTAAATGTCAGGGTTCATTTGCGTCAACCACTACAATTTTAAGGTTCGAAACAGACTTCACTTGTCTGGAGGACTGGTTCTGCCACGACAACATTCGTGACCGCTCCGGTGGGTCCTGCGGCGCGTACCTCTTCTCCAACCTCAGGGATAGTTCGGACACCTCCAAGAGTACAAAAAAATTCACTTGCGACTCAATCGAAGGCTTCGACGAGTACTATGGCTTGAGTGTCGGCTTCGCCCCTTCGACGTAGTAATCGCTATTCCATATCCGTTCATGGTTTCTCTACGACTGATGAGCATGCACTAGCAAAGGCAATGCGCCGCCAAGCCTCGATGAATTTGGACCCTACGCCAGGTACCTCTTCTGTGCAATGTTTTCTTTCCTTTTCAGATACTCACATATTCTCTAGCTTAAAGAATGTTGGTGTATCTGGGGAAAAAATAATGACGAAATGAACATGTCAATCAGGACGCTTAAACACATGGAGATTGACCGTTCAAAAGTTTCTCCAAAGTGTAATAACACCCTACCTAACCCCGAAACCGAGGAGGATGAGGAAACGGATGCCAAATATGATGGTCTTCTTATCTCCCACTTGGTTGGGGAGGTTACCGAGGTTGGTTTGGATGACGCAAGACCTGGGTCCATGTTTTGTGACTTCACAACGTCTTCGCGGAAATATAAATCACACTCCTAAAAAAGAAACAGAAACCGCCCAAGAAGGCAAAATGCTCCACTCCATTCCAAGTTTCCACATGAGAGACATGTTTTGGAATAGCACAGATGTCTCACACTTGGCTAAACATAAACACGTTAGTGATTGTGTGCGAGAACACGAATTGGATTTTGTGGCAATCTCCGAGGCTGGTAAATGTGACTTCCGCCCGCATGTCCTCAATCACGTATCAAGTGGTTTCGACTACACGTGGCATAGTCTACCAGCTCGTGGGAGGTCTGGAGGAATCCTTCTTGGGATACAGACCACAACCATGGTTTTGTTGGCCTTTTTGACCGGTGAATTTCATATCAAATTCCACCTACAAAACAGGGGTGATATTTTTTACATGGAGCCTGGTCACAGTCTATGAGGCTGCCCAAGATGAGCATAAATCTACTTTCCTTCGTGAGATGGTCAACCTGGCTAAGGATAACCCGTACCCAATTGTAACGCCCAAGATGCGGCCCTATCCTTATATTGGCACGAGGGCCTCGACAGGGATAGAAATGCATCTCATCCTTTCGCAAGAATGGATATCGTTACAAGTACATGTACTGAAAAGATGACTATAAGGAGTTGGCTTACACTCGCCACAAGCTACATCAGAGTCACATCAATACGTCAACATACAATTATCATGAAGAAGAGCAGGGTCCGTCTACAGACGAAAACAAACGATAAAAGAACGATGTCCATCCTTGCTATCCCCCGTTGTCGGCCTGGAACCCATCCTAGATCGATGAAGAAAAAGAAGAAACTCCAAATAAACAATCAACGCCCTCGCGTCAAGTAACCCTTTAACTGTACCTGCAACTGGTGTTGTAGTAATCTGTGAGCCACATGGGACTCAGCAATCTCATTTCCAAAGGTATCAAGACTAGCAAAGCTTAATGGATGAGGTAAGGTTAATTGGTGAGGCTGCAGCAAGCGACTAAGCATTTATTTGAGTGACTAACTTACGAGTATAAGAGTAAAAGAGGGATGAACTATGTAAAACGGACGCGGACTAAAGATGATCAAATGAATGATCCTGAACACCTACTTACGTGAGAAATAACCCCACCGTGTCCTCGATCGGAGAAGGAGTTCACGAAAGAGACAGTCACGGTTATGCACTCAGTTGGCAAGTTTTAATTAAGATTACTTCAAGTTATCTAGAACCGGATGTTAAACAAAGTTTCCACTTTGCCACATAACCGCGGGCACGGCTTTCCGAAAGATTTAACCCTCTAGGGGTGCTCCAATTAGTCTATCAAAAACTAACACACGGTGCGACGGAGTGACCTCGATCAGGGAAACCCATGATCTCCTCGGGTCCTATTGGAAAACCTCAACCTCGAGATATCCCGAAGCATCCTCGGAATCCTTCGCACAACACGCTCGAGAAAGGTAAAACAAGTGCAGCAAGGCCACACGACATTTTGACGATCCCGATAGGGGCCGCGTATCTCGTTCTCAGGACATGACGGATAAGCACGCGTACGGTCGCCTGATAGAAATCACCCAAGTAGCCTTGGGTTGGCCCCGCACAGTGCTCTATTTTGGACCAACACCATCAGCACTGGCCCTCCCTGTATTATGTTGAATTACTCCTCGGGTAGCGCTAACTCACTATGATTTTCTATATTAACAAAATTATTATGTTGGGAAAATATAGTACCAATGTTGGGCCTTGCCACACGAGCTTTATCCCAAAACGAGAATCTAGGTTTTCCCCATAACAACCCGAAGCATGTTAGGAGCGCTCATTTATAAAACACAACACCGGTAGCCGAAACTAAGGCGGCAAAGGTGGAACAAAACACCAGGATAGAAAGCCGAGCCTTCCACCTTTTACCAAGTATATAGGTGCAATAAAATAAATAGCATTAATAGGGTGATACGACAAGGAACTCATGTTATCACGTGGAAGCAACTACACCTGCAACTAGCAACGCGAACACATGGTTAAGGAAGCGGTAACATAGCCAATCAGTGGTTTGCTAGGTTGTAGAAGGTTGAAGGTTGCATGGCAATGTTGAGAGGCTGACATTTAACACGTGGTAGGTAGCGAGACATATTGATAGAAACGATACAACTAGCATGGCAATGATAGTAATGGTATCTAGGGAAATGATCATCTTGCCTGAGATCCCGCTTGGAAGAAGAACGAATCCGTGAAGCAGACGAGCCGATGTAGTCGAACGGATCCTCACATTCTGACACACTTGCGGAACTCTATCGAGACAAAGAAAACCGGAAAAAAGCATCAACACACGATATTCACCACACCACATGCACGACATGATGCACACCCTGATATGATGCATGTTCAGTTTAAATATGCAAGGCATGGCATGGCTAATCACATCACACAACCACTACACATTAAGTGAAGCTCAATATGCAACTCGTTGCATATTGACGAAACTCGATGTTTAATTATTTAGTTCACTCCTTTTATTAACACAACAATATTAAAGTGTTGTTAACATGGCAAGGGGTGAAGCACAAATTAAACTACCTATCTAGGCATTTTAAATTAGGTCGGAAACGACACATAGCATCTCCGAAATGACCCCACGCGTTAAATTCTAATTCTACCCATATTTATCCTAATCATGTTTTATGTTTGTTAAGTGACAAAACAAAGTGTTTCACATGAAACTACACGTTGTTCTGGTCCATTTACATATATGGCTCATCTCCAACAGAGCTACGGTTAATTAAGTACGACCTAGACCGTTTTTAACACGTCGACACGCAAAACAATGCAAACATCACATTTAAGTATTTTTATCATGCATGAAAGTTGGAAATTATTAATCTACGTGAAATTCTAGCCAAGTTACATATCTAACTTGAAGTGATCTGACACACGTAATACAAAATTACGGGCATTTGAAAATGTGTCGTTTTTGTGAAAATAATTAATCGCAGGTTAATATGAAATTCCTCTAGGGCCGATTCTGTTGCTGTTGGGCTCAGCAGGTCGTGCGTGAGATAACTAATCTGCACCTAGGGTACTAAATAGAGGCGGCAGGGGGGGGGGGGGTGGCTCACCATGGGCTTGGGCCCGACTGGAGAAGGAGCACGCGTTGGAGATGGTGGGCCGGGGCGAGGAGGCCGACTGGGCCTGGCTCGGATCGCGTGGCCGGCTGGCAGGCCGTGGCCTGGAGCGCTGTGGCCCAGGAGAGCGCTAGCAGCCCAGCAGCCACGCACGCACGTTGTCGTGCTCCCTGCTCGCCTGAGCTGGGGCAACCGGCGGCGAATGTTGCTGGCACGAGGGGATGACGGCCAGCAGAGGCCTTGGGACCGGCTGGGAGGGGCTGCAAGGAACCAGATCCGACGGGGATCGCACGAGGGTAGCCAGATCTGCTGGCGGGGGAGATAGCAGGGCGGCGGAGGCAGCAGGGCGGTGTCCTACATGACAGTAGCCATTGCAGCTCCTGCAATAAGAAGCGCGAGGGAGAGGGGGACCTTAGAGAAGGGAGGAGGGAGAAGGGTACGAGGAGCGGGGTCCTGACCTCGTCAGCCTGCGGGGAGACTCGCTCGAGGGGCCCGACAGGTGCTGCGCATGCGGGCATTGCGAGGCGCCGCAGGAAGTCTGCTCGGGGCTTTGTGGTCGTCCGGACATGTCCGAGTTGACCGCGGACATGTCCGGTAGGTGGGGTTTCTCGGCGATCTTGGCTTGGGAGGCTAGGGTCGCGGGATTTTGAGGGTGTGGGCTTGTAGGTGGGGTTTTCTAGGGGAGTGCCGATGCAATGCGGATGATCCGAATGATGTGATGATGAATGCGAAAGGCAAACAAACCACACGACGAGATCAGAATAAAAGAGGAATCATCTGGGGCGTCGGTCTCGGGCTGTCACAAGTGTCCTACACTACAAGAGGATCTCGATCCGATATCCAAGAATGAAAGGTGAAGAGGAAGAGAAAGAGCAAGAGGTAGAACCTAGTCGTTTCTTTGACAAACGAGTGAAACCAACGATCTTTGAAGGTTTCCAAGAGATGAGGAATGATATGAGAAACAAACAAGGATTCACACAAAATTTCGGCAGCACTTCGGTAGGAAAAAGGGGCAAAAATTTGATAAGATGGAAAGATCTTGACAAGATACACAACAACCAACTAAATGATAAGGAAGGAAAGAATACGAACTTGACAAGACAACAAGGTTGACTAAGGAGAACAACACCACAACAATTCCAGAACAAGAGAATGGAAACTAGATCATTGAGAAGAAGGAATGGATAAGAAAATGAAAACTTCTCACAATTGAATTTGAAGAGTCTCCCGACAAGAAGAATTGAACGGAGTTGTTGGCAAACCCACAATGGAATGAACAAGCTTTTAGTGGACTTATGAAAACCATCCCAAAATAATGAGGTGACAACCAGGCACTAACAGAAACAAGGATTGATTGCTTGGGAGCAACAAGAAAGACAAAACTTCTAACACCAAGAGGATATATTGAGACTTGAATCAACGATAATCACCATAATAGCAACAATCCTTAGGAAAAACTTTAGATGATATCTAAACCAAGGTAACTCAATGAAGAAACCAAGGTTTGAAAAATATCTCATGATCAAAGAATTGGTGGATTTACATATTTTATTCTTGATCAACTTTACTTCAAGACTCCTCCACTAACAAAAATGCTATAATACCTCCTCAAGGATACATGAAAAGAAAAGATGGAGTAGTTGGGAAAAGAATTGATATCATGATCCACTCCGGAAAAGAATTGAAATCACTATGTAACAAGAATAAGAGCTATATTATGCTTATCCTTCGTCAAGTTAAATTGATAACAAACAACGTGTTAGCATACCACTTATTCTTCTTGAAAAGATTGAGGATAGATATGAGCACAACTTGAAGAAGTCTTGCAGGAGGCATCGGTAAGAATTGGAATGAATGGGGATAAAAGAATGAATGGAGATACATGAGAATGAAGAGATCATGAGCCACCTGAGAGGAAAAAAGTTGAACAAGGCACCAGAATAATTGAGAGACGAACGAAGAGACAACAATTGAGAAGAATTTGAGAACAAAAGCTGAAAGTTGAGAACGAAGAAATCTTCTTAAATGATGGCCTTCGGAGGATCGAGAAAACAAAACAACTCTGAAATGCACCAGATAGATATGGAAGGAATTACTCATGATTGGAAACAACTGAGAAGATAGCATGAAGCTTAGATGACAATCTTCAAAGAATGGAAAAAGACTTGAGAGAAACACTCCTTCGGTCTTCCAAGCTGAAAATGATGAGGAGAACACCACAAAGACTAACTAGACACTCAGGAATGATGACTAAGACAAGGTTGAGCCAACGATGAAAATAAATTTGAAGCGATCTTGGAGAAGGAATATGACTGATGGAATTCATACTTACGTCGTAGTTGAAAAGAACTAGAGATCTCCGGAACATATTAGAAGAGCCGGGAAAGATCCTGGGAAGAACCTGTGGGTTATGGGCCCACTAAAATAAAACACTGTTGAATGGATTGCTTAGGAAGAGAGATATTGCACCGGTACAAATGAGAACTTGATGAGGTTAAGAACCTCGAAATAATTGAAAAGACCGAAAACATGAAACTTTTGAGAATCTTCAACACGCCGGGTAGAAAAGAGAGAGATTAAAAAAACAAGAAAGACTTGAATAAGAATTTCCAACACATGAATCATTGAACAAAAGAAAAGGATATGATGAACACCGAGAGCTTGAATTGAATTCACCGGAAAAGAGAAAGAATGAAAAATGATGAACTGAAACCTCTGAAAATCTTGACAATGAATCACCGGATAAGAGAGAAAAGAAAAAGATAGTGGAAGAAAAAATTAAAAGAAAACATTTGGATGATAATTTAATCACTGAAGAAAAAGGTGGGAGGGCGGGGAAAACAAAGACAACTTGGGACAGATGAGATGAACTCCGGAAAAGAAATGAGAGATTGATCTTGCAAAATTTGAAAAGGATAGAATTGACTTGAAGAGAAGCACACTGGTTGAAAAGAATTGATATGACGACTCCAATTGGAAAGAACATCCTTCGTCCTGAGATACTAAGAAATCTAAATGATAACGATGTGCTCAAGAATACCCTCGAGCTCAACTCCACGGAAAAAATAAAGCAAGACAGGAGGCACCAAGACAGAACTCCGTCACATCGACATCATATAGATTCCGAAATATTCGTGTGATCCTAAGAAAATTTGAGTGAGAAGAGGAGTAGAATTGAAATTATTATGTCAAGAGTCCTCACCAAAGAATAGAAGAGGAGAAAAAAAATCCTACTCTTCGATATATAACTAGACTCAAAGAAGTTTTTCACTAGACTTGACTCGGCCAAGGTCGATCAATCAAGGGGGCTCCTAGGTCGGTACTGCTCTGATACCAACTTGAAACGCCCAAGATGCGGTCCTATCCTTATTTTGACGCGAGGGCCTTCACAGGGATAGAAACGCATCTCGCCGTTTCGAAAGAATGGATATCGTTACAAGTACATGTACTGAAAAGATGAGTATAAGGAGTTGGCTTACACTCGCCACAAGCTACATCAGAGTCACATCAATACGTCAACATACAATCATCATGCAGAAGAGCAGGGTCCGTCTATGGACAAAAATAAACGATAAAAGAACGACGTCCATCCTTGCAATCCCAGGCTGCCTCCCTGGAACCCATCCTAGATAGATGAAGACGAAGAAAAACTCCAAATGAACAATCAACGCGCTCGCGTCAAGTAACCCTTTACATATACCTGCAACTGGTGTTATAGTAATCTGTGAGCCACAGGGGACTCAGCAATCTCATTTCCAAAGGTATCAAGACTAGCAAAGCTTAATGGGTGAGGTAACGTCAATTTGTGAGGCTGCATGAAGCGACTAAGCATTGATTTGAGTGGATAACTTACGAGTACAAGAATAAAAGGGGGATGAACTACGTAAAACATACATGGACTAAAGATGATCAAATGAATGATCCTGAACACCTACTTACGTCAGACATAACCCCATCGTGTTCTCGATCGGAGAAGGAGCTCACGAAAGAGACGGTCGGGGTTACACACTGAGTTGGCATGTTTTAATTAATCTTACTTCAAGTTATCTAGAACCTGATGTTAAACAAAGTTTCCACTTTGCCACATAACAGCGGGCACGGCTTCCGAAAGATTTAACTCTGCAGGGGTGCACTAGTACATCACAAACTACCACACGCTGCGACGGAATAACCTCGATCAGGTAAACCCGTGATCTCCTCGGGTTCCTATTGGACAACCTCAACCTCGAGTTAACCCAAAGCATCCTCGGAATCCCTCGCGCAAGATGCTCGAGAAAGGTAAAACAAGTCCAGCAAGGCCGCCTGGCGTGTCGACGATCCTGATAGGAGCCACGTATCTCGTTCTCAGGACACGACTAAGCGACGCATACGGTGGCCTGATAGAAATCACCCAAGTTGCCTTGGGTTGGCCCCACAAAGTGCTCTGTTTGGGACCAACACCATCAGCACTGGTTCTCCCTGTATTATGTTGAATTCCTCATCGAGTAGCACTAACTCCCTATGATTTTCAATATTAACAGAATTAGTATGTTGGAAAAATATAGTACCAATGTTAGGCCTTACCAGACGAGCTTTATCACAAAACGAGAATCTAGGGGTCCCCATAACAACCCCAAACATGTTAGGAGCGTTCATTTATGGAACATAACACCGGTAGCCGAAACTAAGGCGACAAAGGTGCAACAAAACACCAGGCTAGAAAGCTGAGCTTTCCACCTTTTACCAAGTATATAGGTGCATTAAAATAAATATCATTAATAGGGTGATACAACAAGGAACCTATGTTATCACATGGAAGCAATTGCACGTGCAACTAGTAATGCTAACACATGGTTAAGTAAGCGCTAACATAGCCAATCATTCGTTTGCTAGGTTGTAGAAGGTTGAAGGTTGCATGGCAATGTTGAGAGGCTGACATTTAACATGTGGTAGGTAGCGAGACATATCGATAGAAACAATACAACTAGCGTGACAATGATAGTAATGGTAACTACGAAAATGATCATCTTTCCTGAGATCCCGCTTGGAAGAAGAACGAATCTGTGAAGCAGACGAGCCGACGTAGTCAAACGGATCCTCACATTCCGACACGCTTGCGGAACTCTATCGAGACGAAGCAAACCGGAAACAAGCATCAACACACGATATTCATCATAGCACATGCACGACATGATGCACACCCGGATATGATGCATGTTCAGTTTAAATATGCAAGGCATGGCATGGCAAATCACATCACGCAACCACTACACATTAAGTGAAGCTCAATATGCAACTCGTTGCATATTGACGAAACTCCACGTTTAATTAGTTAGTTCACTCCCGTTTATCAACACGACAATATTAAAATGTTGTTAAAATGGCAAGGGGTGAAGCAAAAGTTAAACTACCTATCTAGGCATTTTAAATGAGGTCGGAAACGATACATAGCATCTCTGAAATTACCCCACGCTTTAAATTCTAATTCTGTCCAGATTTATCCTAATCACATTTTATGTTTGTTAAACAGCAAAACAAAGTGGTTTAGGTGAAACTATACGTCGTTCTGGTCCAATTACATATATGGCTCATCTCCAACAGAGCTACAGTTAAATAACTACGACCTAAACTGTTTTTAACACATTGACATGCAAACCGACGCAAACATCACGTTTAAGTATTTTTATCATGCATGAAAGTTGGAAATTATTAATCTACGCAAAATTCTAGCCAAGTTACATATCTAACTTGATGCGATCCGACCCACGGAATAGAAATTACGAGCGTTTGAAAATATGTCGTTTTTCTAAAAAGAACTAATCGCAGGTTAATAGGAAATTCCTCTCAGGCCGATTCTGTTGCTGTTGGGCTCAGCACGGCGTGCACGAGATAACTAATCTGCGCCTAGGGCACTAAATAGAGGCGGCGGGGGGGGGGGGGGTGGTGGCTCACCTCAGGCTTGGGCCCGGTTGGAGAAGGAGGAGGCGCTGGAGATGGTGGGCCAGGGCGAGGAGGCAGACCGGGCCTCGATCGGATCGCCTGGCCGGCTGGTAGGCCGTGGCCTGGAGCGTTGATGCGTCCAAAACGTATCCATAGTTTTTTGCTTGTGTCATGCTTGTTTTGCATCATTGTTTCATGTTTCTTTTAGTTTTATATCTTTTAAGAATTTATTTGTACTAGACTATTAATGGTTGCGAAAGTGCACAATGTCCTTGCTTACACTTTGGTGTATAGGAATTACTTGGAAATTGAAAAAAAAATGAAAAATGAGTCGTGTTGGAGTAGGACTCTGACTTTCCTGAAATCTGCCCCCCTACAGATTTTACCGATCGTCTGTTTCCGTCTTTAAGATGACATCAAACGGAAAAATAATAAATGCGAAAGTTGTGGGGAATTTCGACGGGAAAGTTCTGGACTAATAATTCGTCCAAAACGGAGACCGGACGTGGCCTGTAGACCACTTTTATTGAAGGACAAAATCTGATTACGGGAATCCGAAATATTGTGACGTGATTGACTCCAACACTTTCCAAACTTGGGGGATTCGGCCAAGCCACAACTTTGGGGCCTCATTAGGGCTGAGAGGACTCCCAAGGAAGGTTCTAGAGGTGCATAAGAACCCTTGGATCAAAGAGGCGTCCATGGGTGGGCCAAGGATGATCGTCCCAGCTCATATAAGGAGAGGAAAACCCTGATTTTTGGAGAGCCACCAAGAGCCACGAAATTTCCTCCTCCCAGGCAGCCGCCGTGGGGTGAAGAATCACCTCCATACCAGCACCATCTCCAAGGAAGAAGGGGGGCCAAGGGCCGCCGCCCCCAAGGGCCGTGGCCGCCTCCGTGGCCGCCGTCGGCCGTCGTCTCCTCTCCGGGCTGCACGTCTCCATCATCCTCTTGCTCACCATGGCCATGTGTGAGTAGTCTCCCTCGGGGCCAAGGGCTCTACATGTAGCTATGTGGTTATCTCTCTCTCTCATGATGTGATCTTGATTGTGATCATATGCTATGTTCATCTAGGGTGATCCCATGATGTTTCCCCTTCTTTTATATATTGGATTGATGTACTCACTTGATCTTATCTAGTATAATCTCCAAGACCATGGTGACAACGGTTTATTGGACATGGATTAGAAGAATATTTTCATGAGTGATTTCCTTTTTTGTGAATTGATTGAAGATTCAGAGTCTCTTGGTGCTGTTCTTTGACTATCCTTGAGATATGTTGTGGTGATTGTGGTACTCTCTTTGGATGGCCGCGGTGACATTGGAAAATCCATAGATGAGAACTAAGAACTCTGAGGTGTGCTTTTGTATCCCTACATAATTCTCATCCTCTTTTGATCACAAAGGAATGACCTCCGAGTGCGTCCCCATTGCATGTTTTATTGGAAATATCATGTGATTAGACTATGTTAATGTTGTTGGGAGTAGCCACTAGTGAAAGTATGAAGCTTAGGCCTTGTTTTCCACCATTGAACACCGTTTACTTTCAGTTTTGTTTCATATTTGCTTGCTGCCATTTTAATTTCAGATGTACAAAATATTGTTTTACCATCCCAAGCACTTGTATTTTAACATCTCTTCGCCGAACTAGTGCACCTATACAACTGACAATTGTATTAGGTGTGTTGGGGACACAAGAGACTTCTTGTATCTTAATTGCAGGTTTGCTTGAGAGAGACCATCTTCAACCTCTACTTCCCCGAGTTCGATAAACCTTCGGGCATCCAATTGAGGGAAATTGCTGTTGTCCTACAAAACTCTACGCTTGGAGGCCCAACATAGTCTACAAGAATGGAAGCGTGCATAGACATCAAGCGTTGTGGCCCAGGCGAGCGCTAGTAACCCAACAGCCACGCACGCACGTTGTCGTGCTCCCGGCTCGCTCGTGCTGGGGAAACCGGTGGCGTAGGCTGCTGGTACGAGGGGGCGACTGCTAGCGGAGGCCTCGGGACCGGCGGGGAGGGGCCGTAGGGAAGCAGATCCATCGGGGATCGCCCCGGGGCGTCCGGATCTGCTAGCGGTGGAGGCAGCAGGGCGGTGGCCTCCATGATCGTAGCCATTGCAGCTCCTGCAATAAGAAGCGCAACGGAGAGAGGGACCTTAGAGAAGGGAGGAGGGAGAAGGGCACGAGTAGTGGGGTCCTGACCTCATCGTCCTGCGAGGCGGCTCGCCGGAGGGGCCCAGCAGGTGCTGCGCACGCGGGCATCGTGAGGCGGTGCGGGAAGGCTACTCAGGGCTTTGTGGTCGCCCGGACATGTCGAGTTGTCCGTGGACATGTCCGGTAGGTGGGGTTTCTAGGCGATCTGAGCCCCAGATCTGAGATCTGAGGGCTGAAAATGGCTGGGGATGCTAGGGCCCCGGGATTTGGAGGGTGTGGGCTTGCAGGTGGGGTTTTCCAGGGGGTGGCTGCAAAAATGGCTAGGGGGAAACACTAGTGGAGTGAGAGAGGGCTCTCCATGGGGTAGCTCTTATATAGGGTTGGGCTATGGTGGAGCGGACCTAATTCGTCCAATCTCGATCCGACGACCACGAACTGAGGAAGTGGCTAGATGGCTCTAGTGGGCTGTGTAGATGGGCTAAGTAGGGATGAGAGGGAAGTGGTGTGGCTCGACACAATATTTCCAAACACCAAAAAACGTCCGACGCTAAACCGATGATGGTGCCGCTACGGTCGACCGTTCGGGTATCAAACGGACTCCGATTGCGACGAAATTTGGCAGGCGGCCTACCTATATAAAAATAATACCACACACCAAGTTTCAACCTAATCAGAGAAAGTTGTATACACACTTTTAAAAACAATATTTTATCGATGTCGCAGGCGTGTGCGTGTGTGGTTGGTCTCAAAACAGTCAATGGCGAACACGGAGAGAACCGACAACTAATAACGGATGCAGGTTTTGAAAACTGACTATAACGGAGTGCCGATGCAATGCGGATAATCGGAATGACGCAATGCGACAAGCAAACAAACGACACGACGAGAACAGAATAAAAGAGGAATCTTCCGGGGTGTCGCTCTCGGGCTGTCACATCAATGCTAATTGGAGCGGATTTTAATATCCTTAGGTACCAGGAAGAGAAAAATAATGATCGCTTCGACACTCATTGTCTTTCCTATTCAATGCTGTGATTGAGAGTTTGGATCTTCCGGAGGCTTGTATGTCCGGGTGGCAGTTCACTTGGGCTAATAATTGTTCGATGACGACATATGAGAAGTTCGATAGGTTACTCATGGATACCAAATTGTAGCTGAAATTTCCTATGGTAACCATGCGAGCCCTAGAGCGAATCAAGGCAATATCGGACCACGTGCCAATCTTTCTTGATCGTAATTCTACTAACCATTCTGCCCGTTGCCCATTCAAATTTGAATTGAGTTGGCTGCAGCGGGAGGGTTTTGTAGACATAATAAAAATGTTTGGCAAGGGCCTTTTGTTGGTCATACACCGATTCAGAGATGAAATTTTAAAATAAGGGCCATAAGGCAACATCTCTATGGATGGGAAAAACACACCAATGGGTTATACAAAAAGAAAAATCAGCGCCTCTGTACCATCATTGATGACTTCGACATAATTGCAGAGACCCGCACCTTATCTCAACAAGAGATTGAGTTGAAAAACCAATCTAATGAGAAGGTTGCCCGTCTTCTACTAGAAGTGGAGATCAAATACTACCCGAGGTCTAAAGTTAACTTCATCCTCATGGGAGATAGTAATACAAGATACTTTCAATTGGTCGCCAATGGTCGCCATAGGAAGAAATGTATTCATAGTCTCCAACAGGATGAGGGGCGGATCAAAGGTTAGGAGGAGCTCAAAACGTATATCACCAAATACTAGAAATCTCTGTTTGGGGCGCTAGATGAAGGGCATGTTACCCTTGATGAGACCCGAACAGATGATATTCCACAAGTCATGGTAGAAGAGGACGATAACCTCATGGCACCTTTCTCAAAAGATGAGGTGAGGGCGGCTATGTTCCAAATGGAACACAATAAAGCTCCAGGCCCTAATGGTTTTTATGCAGAATTCTATCAGAATTTCTGGGATATCATCAAGACCGACCTTTTGGGGTTGTTCAAATATCTTCATGCCGGTCGACTTGATCTATTGAGGTTGAATTTTGGAGATATTATCTTGTTTACGAAGATTAAGGGGGCCGAACGGATACAACAGTTCAGACCCATAAGCCTCCTTAATGTTAGCTTCAAGATTTTCACCAAAGTGGCTACAAATAGGTTAAATTCGGTAGGTGACCATGTTGTCCGGCCATCTCAAACGACATTCATGCAAGGATGTAGTAATCCTACATGAGACTATCCACAAGATGCACAGGAAAAACATAAGTGGAGTGATATTCAAAATTGACTTTGAAAAAGCCGATGACAAGGTCAAATGGTCTTTTATCCAATAGGCCCTAAAAATGAAAGGTTTCTCTGACAAATGGCGCCAGTGGATCGAAAATTTTGTAACTGGAGGGTAATGTGGGTATTAAAGTCAATGATGATGTAGGCCATTACTTCCAGACAAAAAAAGGGCTGCGACAAGGTGACTCCATATCCCCAATGTTGTTTAACATTGTTGCTGACATGCTAACTATTTTGATTGAGCGGACCAAGTTGGACGGCCAGATTGGAGGAGTAGTGCCACACCAGGTGGATGTTGGCCTCTCTATTTTGCAATATGCCGATGACACAATTCTTTTTATGGAACATGATCTAGCCAAGGCTAGGAACCTGAAACTCTAGCTTTCAACATTTGATCAAATATCGGTTCTCAAAATAAACTTCCATAAAAGTGATTTTTTCTTCTTTGGAGAAACCATTCACGCGACGGTCGATTGTGCTGACATATTTGGTTGTGCACAAGGCCAATTCCGAATTAAATATCTGGGAATACCAATTCATTATTGGCGCCTCACCATTGTGGAGTGGAAGCATGTAGAGGAGCGTCTAGAGAAATGGTTGAGCAGTTGGAAAGGCAAACTGTTATGAGGTGGAGAACGGTTGGTTTCGATTAACTCTGTCCTCACAAATATGGTTCTCTATATGCTTTCTTTCTTCCAACTTCCAAAAGGTGTTCTACAAAGACCGGACTATTTTGGATCTAGATTTTTTTGGCAAGGAGACGGTGAAAAGAAAAAGTATAGGATGGCTAAATGGAGCGTGGTTTGTAGACCAAAAAACCAAGGTGGTCTTGGAATTCATGACCTGCAGGTGACGAATGAGGCCCTACTCAGTAAATGGTTATTCAAACTTCTTACTGAGGATGGTGTTTGGCAAACCATGTTGCGCAACAAGTATCTAGGCCAAAAGACGTAGTCCCACACATTTTGGAAACCTGGCGACTCGCACTTTTGGGCTAGCCTAACGGAGGCGAAGAAACATCTCTTTCACTTTGGGTCTTTCGCAATAATTGACGGGGTGTGAGATTCACTTTTGGGAAGTCATCTGGCTAGGCAATGCCAGTCTTCAAGAACAATATTCAGCCTTATACAACATTGCTCGCTATAAGAATACTACTGTTGACCAGGTGCTCAGTTCATCCCCGCCGAATATTTCGTTCTGGCGGGATTTGATTGGCCCCCCGACTTGTGTCATGGCACAATCTTTTATCCCGACTGGATTCGATTAACTTGACACAAGGCCGGGATGTGTTTCGCTAGAACCTTACTACATCATGGTCTTTCACCGTTGACTCTATGTATCGTGCGCTCACACATTCTGAGGTACCAGTGAGTAATAACAAGAAAATTTGGAAGTCCAAGATTCCACTAAAAGTGAAAATATTTATGTGGTATATTTGTAGGGGAGTTGTGTTAACAAAAGACAACCTCGCATGATGCAACCGGCAAGGGAGTAAGAAGTGTTGTTTTTGTACTCACGACGAGACAATTAAACACGTCTTTTTTAATGCAAGTTTGCACGTTCTACCTCGCTAGTCATCCAAATAGCGTCAAATTTGTATCTGTCCACAAATGTTGCCAATATTCTTGGTCATTGGTTGGATGGTATTCCAAATATTTTTAAAACTCTAATAAGGGTGGGAGCATATGCCTTAATTTTGTTGTTTTGGCTATGAAGAAATGATTTAGTTTTTATGACAAAAAAATGCTTCTCCTTTGCAGATTATTTTACGATGTACACACTCGCTTCGTACGTGGTCTATGCTACAACGACCGGAATACCAACCGGTGTTCACGGTGCTGTGTATGCGATTGGAGCAGGTGGCTATGGAGGTTTTTTCAGAGCATGGGTGGTACCATAACCTTCGGATCGATCCACCACCTCATTAGACATATGCATAGTGTCGATCTATAGGACTCTAGTGTTGTCGATTTGTTGATTTTTATTTCATGAATTTTTATTAGAACTTCGAATTTGGCTGTGTGCATCCTAGCTATGCAGAGGCCGGGTGTTACTCATAATGCTTTGTATCTGCTTGATGCTACATTTTGAGATAATAAAGTCACCCTTTATCAAAAAAGATTGTGACATCCTCAGCTTTGCTACAGTAACCTCTGTAATTAAACTACAGTAAACCTGTACAAATAACGCCATGTCTATCGTTAATCTCGCGTTAGTTCAAAATAGTTTGAATTTAAATTTAAAATAAAGCCACACGATACAAGTTTTCAAGTATAAAAATAAAAGTGTTCGATGTTTGTCAAAAATTACTTAGGGAATTGTCCTTTAAAAATTATTAATTGTGAGAGGTATTTATTGTACTAAAATAAAATAAAACTGATAATAAATAAATAAATAAAAGAAAACAAAAAAAGAAAAAAAACCACCTAATCTACCCCTCAGCCGGCCCAAAGCCCACCCCACTATCTTAGGTATAAAACCCCAAAACCCTAGCCCAACACTCCCTCACGCCACTCCATTCCCACCCCATGTCACCACTCTCCCTTGGCCCCGTCGCTCCCATCCCGCTCACCCTCACCACGAGGGGAATCTCACCCCTCGTTTGCACCCCATCCCCTCCTTACTCCGAGCGTACCTCCCGCTCCTCTCCCGTGGTGCGCTCGCCAGCCACCGGCGCTCCACCCCTCCTCGCCGCTGCACCGCCCCTCGTCTCTCCTTCGCACATCACTCGAGCCCCCAATCGCCCCACTGCCGGCCGACCTACTCCCTTGCGCCGCGAAACGTTGCTGTCTCCCCGGTTCCCTCGCCCGAGCCCATCCCACGCTGGCTCACTCCGCACGCCTTTCCCTTCGCCCCGCTTGTCACGCCCAAGATGCGACCCTATCCTCAATTTGGCACGAAGGCCTCGTCAGGGATAGAAGCGCATCTCGTCGTGTCGCAAGAATTGATATCGTTAGAAGTACATGTACTGAAAAGAAGAGATATAAATAGAATTGGCTTACACTCGCCACAAGCTACATCAGAGTCACATGAGTACATTACATAATCATCAAGAGTAAGAGCAGGGTCCGACTACAGATGGAAACAAACGAGAAAAAATAAGAAAGACGTCCATCCTTGCTATCCCAGGCTGCCGGCCTGGAACCCATCCTAGATCGATGAAGAAGAAGAAGAAGAAGAAGCAACTCCAAATGAACAATCAACGCGCTCGCGTCAAGTACCCTTTACGTGTACCTGCAACCGGTGTTGTAGTAATCTGTGAGCCACACAGGACTCAGCAATCTCATTTCCAAAGGTATCAATACTAGCAAAGCTTAATGGGTGAGGTATGGTTATGTGGTGAGGTTGCAGCAGCGGCTAAGCATATATTTAGTGGCTAACTTACGAATACCAGAAATAAGAGGGGGAAGATCTATGCAAAACGGACGTGACTACTGATGGTCAAATAAATGATCCTGAACACCTACCTACGTCAGACATAACCCCACCGTGTCCTCGATCGGAGAAGGAACTCACGAATGAGACAGTCACGATTACGCACACAGTTGGCTTGTTTTAGTTAAGTTAATATCAAGTTATCAAGAACCAGTGTTAAACAAAGCTTCCACGTTGCCACATAACCGCGGGCACGGCTTTCCGAAAAGATTTAACCCTGCAGGGGTGCTCCAACTAGTCCATCACAAATTACCACAAGCCGCATAGGAATCCTCAATCACGAAGCTCGCAATCTCATCGGATTCCCTAGTGGAAAACCTCAACTCTGAGAATACCCAAAGCATCACCGGAATCCCGATGCACAAGATATCTCGTCAAAGGTAAAACTAATCCAGCAAGGCCACCTGGTGTGTCGACGAACCCGATAGGAGCCGCGTATCTCGTTCTCAGGACACACCGTCTATGCATAGTGGACGGTAGCCAAACCACGAGTTGCCCCGAGGTGGCACCGCCGACTGCTAGGTGGGTGGACCAACACTCATGCGGAGCACAGGCCCGGGGGGGGTTGATTAAATTATCCTCGGGGTCCGGAAGTCCCTATGCAATTTTGTTAGGTGATTAAATTATCCATGGCGGGGAACGAGGCGAGGGGCGGCGCTCGAGGAGGCGCAACATGGCGGGGCACGACACCGGCAAGGCGCGGGCGTCGGCGCTGGAGAAGAGGCGCGCGGGGCCATGGCAGCGAGGATCTTGGACGCAGGGGCGAGGCGGCGCACGGGGCGGAGCAGAGAGGTGCGCGAGGGGCGAGGCAGAGGAGGCCGGCGTGGCGAGGCTGGCGGCGACCACGCGGGGAGAGGAGAGGGTGGCTCGAGGAGGCGAGGCCGAGGCCGGCAGCGGCGTGCAGGGGCGGGAGACGCGAGCACGGGAGGCCAGAGCGGCTGGGAGAGACCGGCGAGGCAGAGGGAGCTGGTGGCGGGTCGGGCTCAGGAGGAAGAGGCCGGTCATGGCGTGGAGGGTGCTGGGAGGAGGAGCCGGGGAGAACGAGGGGACGAGGAGGGGGTGACGGCGCTGTGGAACGAGGAGAGGCGCAGCGGCAGATGGGATCGAGCGGGCTAGCTGGGGCGCTAGGTCTAGGAGGGGAGGCGTGGGCCTTGGCCGGCTGGGCTTGACCCGGGGTCCTCCCCCTTTAGTTTTGTTTTTTTCCTTCTACAAAAAACAGAAAACTCCAACAAAAATGAAAAAGGGAATTTTTAACAAAATAGAAAAACGCTTTTGGCTCCCTTTAAAAAAAACATACCCCAACTATAAAATAGCTTGGGCATTTTAAAACAAATAAAATGAAACCTTTTTTAAGAATAAAATAATACCCTTTTTTACAAAAGAATAAAAATCAAATCCCTTTTATTTAAAGACTAAAATAAAGGCTCTTTCAAGGAGAAAGGAAATGAGACTGTTTTAGAAAATAAACAAACGGGAAAATAAAGGAAACCCAAGGGGTGGCCCCCACATTTAATAAAAGGGTTTTTTAAAAGAAGACATTTTTAAAAAGGGTTTAAACGGAAACTTTAGCTAACCACAATAACAAAATCAAAGAGAAGAGAGGAGGGGAGAGGGGGAGCTACTATCGCTCTACGACTCGGTGATCACTCGAAGCACAACACTCAATACACCACACGCAACCGACGATGCAAGATGCCATGCATGATGCGACGATGCAAACTAAATGACGACGCAACAAATAAAACTAATCACACGACGGAAACGGAAAGAAAGGGGGATCTTCTGGAACGTCGGCATCGGGCTGTCACAACTCTCCTACACTACAAGAGGATCTCGCCCCGAGATCCAAAAATGAAAGGGGGAGAGGATGAGAAAGAACAAGAGGTAAAACTTAGTCGCTTCTTTGACAAACGAGTGAAACCAACGATCCTTGAAGGTTGCAAAGAGATGAGGAATGATATGAGAGACAAGCAAGAATTCACGGAAAATTTCGGCAGCACTTCGGTAGGAAAATGGGACAAAAAATTCGATAAGAAGAGAGAATTACACAATATGCACCACAAACAACTAAGTAGAACAAGGGAACACCATGATCTTGATAGAATGACATGATAGACCCAAAAGAGCAACATCACAATGCCTCCGGAACAAGAGAATAGGAACTAGCTCAAGCGGAAGAAGAGGATGAAGAAAGAATGACAACTACTAACTCCAATGAACTTGGCAAGCATTCTTGCAAGAAGAATTGGACGGAGTTGTTGGAAAAAGAACAAGGAAAACAACAAGATAGTTGTGGGCTTATGAAAACCTTTCAAACTAATGAAGTGACAACCAGCCACTAACAGAAACAAGGATTGATTGGGAGAAACAAGATATGAACAATTTCTTACACCAAGACGATACATTGAGAACTTGGATTAATGACAAGCACCATGATAGCAACAATCCATAGGAAAAGCTTTAGGTGAAATCCAAACCAAGATAGCTCAATGAAGAAATCATGGGTTGAAAATATCTCATGATCATAGAATTGATGGGTTTAATTATCTCAATCTTGAAGGAGTAACTCTTCGAGGCTCCTACACTAACAAGAATGCTATAATACCACCTCAAAGGATAAAGGAAGAACAATTGCACTGGAGACGCAAGAGAAAGAATACTTGAGGTACTCCAACAGAAATCTTGAAGAACACATGAGAATGAATCACATCCTTGAAGAATCAGCATGACGAGCCTCCGTATCAAAATGAATGACGCAACGATATGAAGGTAGAAAGGAATAAGATTATGACGTTGCAAAGATTTAGATGGAGCCTCACAAAGAGATACTTGATAAACCTTGGAACTCCGAAAAAGAAAGATAAAAACACTTGAGAAAAGGAATTAATATCAAGAGCCACTCCGGAAGAAGAATTGAAATCATAATAAAACAGGAATAAGAATTATGTTATGTTAATCCTTCATCCAATTTAATTGATGACAAGCAACGGATTAAGCATGCAACTTATTCTTCTGAAAAGATTGAGGAGAGATATGAGCACAAACTAGAAGAATTGTTGCAAGACACACCGATGAGAATTCAAATGAACGAGGCAACCATGAATGAATGGAGATACATGAGAATGAAGAGATCATGATCCACCTGGGAAAAAAACTTAAACAAGACACCGGATAATCGAGAGACGAACGAAGAGACAACAATGGAGAAGAATTTGAGAATAAAAGCTGCAAGATGAGAACGAAGAAGTCTTCTGAAATGATGGCCTTCGGAGGAACGAGAATGAAAAACAAATCAGAAAAGCACCGCAGAGCAAGAAAGGGATTGCTCATGATTGAAAACAAATTCAAAATGATAACACGAAGCTGAAATGACGAATCTTCAAGAGAATGAACCAAAATTCAAGAGAACCACTCCTTCAGACTGCAAGCTGAGAATGATGACGAGAACAACACCAAGAATACTGGGACACTCCGGAATAATGAAGAATGGAAGGTTGAGACAAATATGAGAATTAATTCAAATTGATCTTGAAGAAGGAATATGACTGATGAAAATCATACTTACGTCATAGTTGAAAAGATATAGAGATCTCCGGAAAAATTACAGAGCTAGACAAGATCCTGGGAAAACCTGTGGGTTATGGGCCCACTCAAAGAAATCACCGTTGAAAAGAACTAGATGAGGTTGGGAGCCTCGAAATAATTAAAAGAATTGAGAACAAGAATTCTGAGATACTTCAACGCTCCGGATAGAATAGAGAGAAACGACAACAAGAAGATAGACTAATAAAAATTTCCAACATAGGAAAGAATTACAAGGATGAAAAGGATATGATGACACGGGAAACTGAATTAAATTCACCGGGTAAGAGAGAAAGAACAGACAGCGAAAGCACAATGAAAGAAAAAAAACTCTTGGATGAAAATCCAATCACTGAAGAAAAGGGTGGGAGGGCGGGAAAAAACAAAGATAACTTGGGACAGATGAGATGAACTCCGGAAAGAATTAAGAGAATGATGTGCAAAAACTGGAGAAGATTGATTCAGTTGCAGAGAAGCACACCGGCGTTGAATGGAATTGATATGATGAATCCGGTTGAAAGGAATTGATTAGACAATTGATAGAGAAAATAATTAATACTCTCATAAAATATGAGAACACCTCTTAGAAAAGATCTGAAATCACCACTTGACATCGAAGCAACTCGAATTACCATATTCAAAAAACAAAGGATGAGGTTTATGAAACAAGCCAGAACAAACTCATGAGAAAGGTTTTGTCCGATATTTTCGTGGACAGGAATCCACTATATGTCGAACCCCAACCTAACATCATGCATTTGTTGGAAGATTGTCCTATAAGCAACTACTTGAATTACCATCTATGAATTCCCGAAATATCTGGTCATGCAATCTGGTACACGGATACAAGGAGTAATAATCACACAACTCCTATACTAACCCGTCACCTGTATCACATCCGTCAACACACGACCAAAATCTCGGACCTTCATCTACTACAGACCCTCGTGATCACAACGATACAAAGTATGGAAGTACTCCCGAACAATCTGCACCAGTACTGGGGACATCGGGGTTATCTCGCCACTACTACTATTGAAGCAATTACGAACATCCTTCGTTCTGAGATACTAAGAAATCTGAATGATAACGATGTGCTCGAGAATCCCCTGGAGCTCAACTCCCCCGAAACTTAAAGCAGATAGGAGGCACCAAGACAGAACTCCGTCACATCGGCATCATATAGATCTCAAAAATATCTGCATGACCCTAAAAAATTTTTGAGTGAGAAGAGGAATAGAATAAATTATTACATCAAGATTCCTCACCAGAGCATAGAAGAGGACAAAAAAGAATCCTACTCTCCGATATATAACTAGACTCAAAGTAATTTTTCACTAGACTCGACTCGGCCAAGTTCGATCAATCAAGGGGGCTCCTAGGTCGGTACTGCTCTGATACCAACTTGTCACGCCCAATATGCGACCCTATCCTCAATTTGGCACGAAGGCCTCGTCAGGGATAGAAGCGCATCTCGTCGTGTCGCAAGAATGGATATCGTTACAAGTACATGTACTGAGAAGAAGAGATATATAATAGAATTGGCTTACACTCGCCACAAGCTACATTAGAGTCACATCAGTACATTACATAATCATCAAGAGTAAGTGCAGGGTCCGACTACGGACGAAAAAAAACAAGAAAAAATAAGAACGACGTCCATCCTTGCTATCCCAGGCTGCCGGCCTGGAACCCATCCTAGATCGATGATGATGAAGAAGAAGAAGCAACTCCAAATGAACAATCAACGCGCTCGCGTCAAGTACCCTTTACCTGTACCTGCAACTGGTGTTGTAGTAATTTGTGAGCCACAGAGGACTCAGCAATCTCATTTCCAAAGGTATCAAGACTAGCAAAGCTTAATGGGTGAGGTATGGTTAAGTGGTGAGGTTGCAGCAGCGGCTAAGCATATATTTAGTGGCTAACTTACGAATACCAGAAATAAGAGGGGGAAGATCTACGCAAAACGGACGTGACTACTGATGATCAAATGAATGATCCTGAACACCTACCTACGTCAGACATAACCCCACCGTGTCCTCGATCGGAGAAGGAACTCACGAACGAGAAAGTCACGGTTACGCACACAGTTGGCATGTTTTAATTAAGTTAACTTCAAGTTATCTAGAACCAGTGTTAAACAAAGCTTCCACGTTGCCACATAACCACGGGCACGGCTTTCCGAAAAGATTTAACCCTGCAGGGGTGCTCCAACTAGTCCATCACAAATTACCACAAGCCGCATAGAAATCCTCAATCACGAAGCTCGCGATCTCATCGGATTCCCTAGTGGAAAACCTCAACTCTGATATTACCCAAAGCATCACCGGAATCCCGATGCACAAGATATCTCGTCAAAGGTAAAACTAATCCGGCAAGGCCACCCGGTGTGTCGACGAACCCGATAGGAGCCGCGTATCTCGTTCTCAGGACACACCGTCTATGCATAGTGGACGGTAGCCAAACCTCGAGTTGCCCCGAGATGGCACGGCCGACTGCTAGGTGGGTGGACCAACACTCATGCGGAGCACTGGCCCGGGGGGGGGGGGGTTGATTAAATTATCCTCGGGGTCCGGAAAGTCCCTATGCAATTTTGTTAGGTGATTAGGCAAATGTAGTACCAATGTTGGGCCTTGCCAGACTAGCTTTAATCTAAAACGAATTATCAAGGGGGTCCCCATAACAACCCCGATCGTGTTAGGAGCGCTCAATTATGGAACATAACACCGTAGCCGGAAACTAAGGGGGCAAAGGTGGAACAAAACACCAGGCTAGATAGGCCGAGCCTTCCACCTTTTACCAAGTATATAGGTGCATTAAATTAAATAGCATTTAATAGGGTGATATAACAAGGAACCCATGATTTCACATGGAAGCAACTGCACCTGCAACTAGCAACGCTATCAACAGGGTTAAGCAAGCAGTAACATAGCCAATCAGTGGTTTGCTAGGTTGAACAGGTTGAAGGTTTCATGGCATTGTTCAGAGGCTGATATTTAACATGTGGTAGGCAACGAGACATAACCGATAGAAACGGTAAACTAGCATGGCAATGATAGAATGGTATCTGGGGAAATGATCATCTTGCCTAAGATCCCGCTTGGAAGAAGAACAACTCGGTGGAGTCGACGAACCAACGTAGTCGAACGGGTCCTCACATTCCGACACGCTTGCGGAACTCTATCGAGACGGAACAAACCGGAAACAAACATCAACACAATATTCACCACACGATGCACAACATGATGCAAAACCTACCATGATGCATGATTAGATCAAAATGCAAGGGATGGCATGGCAATTCACCTCACGCAAACACTACACATTAAATGAAGCTCGATATGCAACGGGTTACATATCGACGAAACTCCACGATTAATTATTTAATTCACTCCTGTTTATTTACACCGCAATATTTAATTGTTGTTAACATGGCAAGGGGTGAAGCGATGATCCTACGTGTCATCCTAGTCGGTTTACACGCAGAACAAGGAACGGAGCTACGACTCAAGAAACATGCAACACATATATCATGCCATGAATGCGTCATGCATGCGAGTTCATCACATCACGACAAGGAGGGAAAATAAGCATGTATCTCCACGGCGAGCGAGAGGAAATCATGGTGGCAAAACGGAAACGATGCCACGGCAACGTTCCTATCCCGATAACTCGACGAGCAATCGTGCCAACGTATAGGAAGCGTGTGCGGGAATGTTAAATAAAGATGGGGTGATCCCGGTTACCGGGTTCCCATGTGTCGAGGCACAACATAACAGGGACAACTTGCTACGGCAACATATGACGCGAACATACATACTTCTCATACAACACATGCATTCGTTACACGACACGTCTCATCGGTATACCTTCGTCGCGTGCGAATCGGAGCGGTTCGGTTCGGTGAAGGGGAACAACGGTCGTCGTGGAAGTCGGGGAAGTAGTTGTCGTCGTGGTACAGGTATCGTCGATGGTAGTCGTTCGCTCGGCGTCGTGGTTCTCGGGTCTTCGGTGTTGGTAGTCGATCACGTCTCCGTCGTTGTTCGGGGTTCGTCGAGGTCGTCGTTGTACTCGCCGATCTCGTCGATGACTCACGGTAGGCGGGGATGGTCTACGCGGCGACGGCAACATAAGCAAGCACCAGCACTCTACCTCGGTAACAGCAGCAACTAGCACCTGGCAGCAAGAGCTACAAGCTACCTAGCAAGCAAGCAGCAACTAGGCAGCGAGCAACCTAACTACAACAACAGCAACTAAACGCAAGCAAGCACGCAAGGGCTACGGCTCAAGCAAAACGAACAGCAACAGCAAAAGGCAATAGCAAGCAACAACATTCGACCATCTGCAGCAGCAGCACGCTACGACTAGCATCAATGGCGCAAGCGACAGCAGCCTCGGCATTAGCGGCAAACAATAACTAGCAGAGAAATCATCAGCAGCTAGCATCTACCTAGCAGCAACAAGCAACTATCAGCATCACTAACATCTACAACCTACAGCACCTAGCAGCCAAGCAGCTAGCAGTAACAGCAACAGCAAACGGCTGCAGGCTTCAGCTCTTGAGCAACAACAACACGCGCAGCGAGAGGCAGCCTAGCAGCAACTTGACACAGCAAGCAGGCTAGCACGGCAGGTTGCAGCGGCGGGGCGAGCAGCAGCACGATACAACAACAACAAAAAGCAGGGACAGCAAGCGCCAGCGGCAGCAACAGCTAGCAAGAGGCACATCAGCAAGCAACCAACAGCGGCAAGCAAGCACGACAACAGCAGCGGCAGGGAGGCGGCAACGGCTCAAGGGGAATGGCGGCACAGAGGTCCTCGGAGGCGGCGGCCATGGCGGGGAACGAGGCGAGGCCGAGGCGAGGGGCGGCTCTCGGGGAGGCGCAGCATGGTGGGGCACGGCACCGGCAAGGCGCGGGCGTCGGCGCTGAAGAAGAGGCGCGCAGGGCCATGGCAGCGAGGGGCTTGGACGCAGGGGCGAGGCGGCGCACGGGGCGGAGCAGAGAGGTGCGCGAGGGGCGAGGCAGAGGAGGCCGGCGTGGCGAGGCTGGCGGCGACCACGCGGGGAGAGGAGAGGGTGGCTCGAGGAGGCGAGGCCGAGGCCGGCAGCGGCGTGCAGGGGCGGGAGACGCGAGCACGGGAGGCCAGAGCGGCTGGGAGAGACCGGCGAGGCAGAGGGAGCTGGTGGCGGGTCGGGCTCAGGAGGAAGAGGCCGGTCATGGCGTGGAGGGTGCTGGGAGGAGGAGCCGGGGAGAACGAGGGGAGGAGGAGGGGGTGACGGCGCTGGGGAACGAGGAGAGGCGCAGCGGCAGATGGGATCGAGCGGGCTGGCTGGGGCGTTAGGTCTAGGAGGGGAGGTGTGGGCCTTGGCCGGCTCGGCCTTGGCCCGTGGTCCTCCCCCTTTAGTTTTGTTTTTTTCCTTTTTAAAAAAAACAGAAAACCCCAACAAAAATGAAAAAGGTTTTTTTAACAAAATAGAAAAACGCTTTTGGCTCCCTTTAAAAAAAATATACCCCAACTATAAAATAGCTTGGGCATTTTAAAACAAATAAAATGAAACCTTTTTTAAGAATAAAATAATACCCTTTTTTACAAAAGAATAAAAATCAAATCCCTTTTATTTAAAGACTAAAATAAAGGCTCTTTAAAGGAGAAAAGAAATGAGACTGTTTTAGAAAATAAACAAAAGGGAAAATAAAGGAAACCCAAGGGGTGGCCCCCACATTTAATAAAAGGGTTTTTTTAAAGAAGACATTTTTTTAAAAGGGTTTAAACGGAAAGTTTAGCAAACCACAAAAAACAAAATCAAAGAGAAGAGAGGAGGGGAGAGGGGGAGCTACTATCGCTCTACGACTCGGTGATCACTCGAAGCACAACACTCAATACACCACACGCAACCGACGATGGAAGATGCCATGCATGATGCGACGATGCAAACTAAATGACGATGCAACAAATAAAACTAATCACACGACGGAAACGGAAAGAAAGGGGGATCTTCTGGAACGTCGGCATCGGGCTGTCACACCGCTGGCCGTCTGTCTCGCCCCGCCCCGCACCAACCCATGCCGGCCACCCCCGCAGATACCGTCGGCCCCTGCGGGCCACCACCAACCATCGACGGGCCGGTCTCCCCGTGCAGCCCCATCAGCCGGCCTTCGGCGGTTCTGCTCCGGCCGGCCCTCCTCTGGCCGGCCCTCCGGAGGTCCTCCATCAGCTGACCCCGCAGGCTTGCGGCCTCCCTCGTCGGCGCCAACCGCTGCCACCTATGCCTCGACTAAGGCTGAGCCCTTGCTGGTCGGCCCTCCGGCGGCCCTCCTCCGGCTGGGAACCTCCACAACCGAACCACCACAACCGCGCCTCCTCACCGCCGGTGCATCCTCGGCCCCCTTCCCGGCGATCTACCACCTCAGTGGATCCACGCCACCACGTCGCCCTCCCTTGAGCCCGTTGCCTCCAACCTACAGGAGCTGTGAGCCCCTCTCCTCCTTCGCCATTTGATCCGGCGCAGCCCTCATTAGTTGTGTAATGTAAAAGAAAAGGAAAACAAAAATGTGTGTATGTGTAAAAATATATATGTATGCAATGTATCCATGTGTGTAAAAGTGTATGCTTGTGGAGATGGATAGATGTATGCATGTGTGTATGTATATAAATCGGTATGTATGGATATAATTACGTGTACATGATGTGTGTGTGTAGCATAGAGTATGTAAGTATCGCTGTCCCAACGATGTATCGGCCCCACAACACCCACCAAATGACACGTGGGGTCCCTCCTAAAAACATGCAAAATAAAAAGTAAAAATAGTTTTATACTTATTTAATATTAATAAATTAATTAATTGGATTAATTAATTAGTTAAGCAATAGTTATTGTTTTGGATAATTAAAATTTGATAATAATAAAATAATAGATAAATAAGTATTTAGTTAATTGTAATTTTTAAAGATTAGGTAAGTTAATTAATTGAAATAAATTAGCTAATTAAATAACCTAAACAGTGTATGACACCTCGGTCCCACCCCACTAATTAGTTTGATTAAATAGCTATTTAACCCTAATAATAATTGTGCCTACGACACTTGGGACCCACTAGTCATATTTGACCAGTCAAACCCTGTTGACTGATGATGTCGTGCTCACATCACCACGATGTCATATTTAATTATCTAACATAATTAAATCTGTAAATTCCTAAATATTACGAAAACTTTATAAATTAATATTAAATAAACCGTAAGTCACAGGAAAATATTTTAAACATGAAAGTTGATCACCAAAATGAGACGAATCAAGATACGCGGTCCATTCGTGTGTCACGCGTCCCTAGCATAGCAAACATGGAACTTTTCCACCGTTTTTCTTCTGACCGGTAGTAGCCAGAGACCCGAGAAATATCATCTTATATTTTTCCGACCCGTCTATGACGGATGTTATTGTGTTAGCTTATGTCTAGCCTGCCTTTTTTCATGTCATGCTTAGTGTTGCATCTTTGCTTTGTATTTATTGTTTCTTCTCCCTCTTCTTACCGGTAGACCCCGAGACTGATGGTGCTGCCGGGTACATATACCCTCCCGACGACCAACCCTTTGCCGCAGAGCAACAAGGCAAGAAACCCCCCCTTAATCATCCCTATATCGCCTATTCTTTCTCCCCCATGCTTGCATTAGAAATTTGTTACTCTTGTAGTTAGATCCTATATATGATGCATAGTCTATTTTTGATGAACTGCTACTTTGAGTACCGCACCTTTAAAATCCTTAGTATAGGTGGCTCAGTCATTTCCCCTCTGACCCCCTTATTCCAGTCGCCCCGCTTTATTGTCGAGTCTCGATCCCTGATCAACGAGCCAAGAACCGACACAACACTTACACCCCCCTTAGTTGTGCGGCTCTATAGAGCTACTATCGGGTACCGAGGGTGACACCTCGCGAAGGATGATATCTCTGTAGTATAGCTAGTCGGTCGTGGTTATCGAGGGTGATTCCTCCTTCACCACTCCCTTTGATGTCTCTGTCGTGCAACCCCTCAAGTGTGGGACCCTCGAGGGTGATTCCTCCAACTCCACCTTGACGGATACAATGTTTGGAATCCAACGAGGGTGATACCTCCGATTCCCCCTGACGTTACAACCACACAGTTACTTGACCATGTTACTGGGTTCTTTGATGAATAGATGTTAGGCGGGTGGATTCCCGCGTGGTTGTGTCGTTGAGTTAATTCAAATATTAATGGATTTGGGTATTTGATGTGGGTCGGTCGAAGACCTTTTCGCACTAACCGGCTACGCGGGAGAAGTTATGGGTACTCGGCGTCGTGGTATCAGCCGAAGCTTTTCAGACGTCAACAATGGCGCAGAACGCACCCTAGTGGTCCCCAAATTCATCGCGCTTGTATTAAGGGGTACTAGGACTGACATCGGCCGCCCTTGCATCGTGCAGGAGCGTAGAGGGCAAGTGGGCACATGAACCATTTGTGCTTAGGATTTAGACCGGCGGTCTGGCCTCTCTGTTGTGCTTAGGTGCACCTGCGACGTGTCGATATTCCGAGGCCAGGCATGACCCAGAAAAGTGTGTCTGGCCAGAGTGTTATTGAGCATGACGGGAAACTTGGTGCACCCCTGCAGGGATGAAAATTAACTATTCGGATAGCCGTGTCCACGTTTACAGGATGACTTGGAGTTGTGCCCTGATCTTATACAACTACAACTGTTACTTAACTGGAATAGTTGCTCCGGGATTGCTTCCTCGTAGGGAGTCGAGGAAGGATCTCTGGGCGTGACCTCATATTAATATTGCTGCAACAATATGACTATTAATTGTGTTACATGTTCTACTCTCGTCTACTGCTGCAAGACCCCCTGAAGATGCTAGTCTTTGATAGGAATAGGCTTTCCCTCTCTTCCTCACATTGCTGTAGTTAGTCCACATATAACCCCTTTCTTTGATACTGATGCATACTTAGCATAGTTCTGATATAAGTCTTGCGAGTACTTTGGATGAGTACTCACCGTTTCTTTGCCCCCCTTTGTCCCCATGATCTGTTGCAGCGACCAGATGTTGGATCCCAGGAGATGGAGTATCCTGCCGACTTCCACTGCTAACCCGACGGTGCCTACTACTACGTGAGGCCGCTGAAGACCAGGAGTAGTTAGGAGGTTCCCAGGCAGGAGGCCTCGCCTCGTTCGATCGTTGTATCTTTTGTGCTAGCCTTCTCTAAGGCACCTCATGTTTAATATTTGTACTCAGATTTTGTTGCTTCCGATGACTGTGTGTTTATCGAGCTTCTGTATTCTAGCCCTCGAGGCCCCTGTCTTGTAATATGAAGCTTGTATTTTTTATTTGTGTCTACAGTTGTGTTGGGATATATTCCCGTGAGTCCTTGAGTTTGATCGTACGCATTTGCGTGTATGATTAAATCGAGGGCGTCACAAGTTGGTATTAGAGCCAACTTCCTGTAGGTAGGCCCCTTTCCAACTCCTTGGCCGAAGTTGAGTCTAGTGCTTGAAAAACTTACTAACTTTGATGATGTGGCTTACGGGCCCACATCTCAATCAGGTGGTATTAGTATCTTTTACTCATTTTCTACACTCTGGGTTCTACTCTCTCTTCTCTTTCGGGTTAAAGATTTTGCTAACTCTAACTCTATGTTCTTGTAAATACTTCCTCCCGGAGAACCCCGGAATTCCAAACGATGGCTTGATTCCTCAAAAGGCTCCGAAGATACTCTCCGATGTTCTCTCGAGAACTTGTGCTCATCGCTTTTGCGATTTCCCTTCCTCCGTCAACCACTATGGATGACTACACACAAATGTCTTTCATATTTTCGTTTCCAGCTGCTCTTGTTATACAAGGTATGACGAATTATCTTATCGGGGATTCGTTCATCATCATTTGTCATGTGTGTCGAAGGTTCTTCGAATTGCTATTCGATCTTTCGAAATCCTCCGTAGCCTATTGTTCATGACCTTTCTCACCTGCTTGCGTTATGGATAAATCCATATGTCTAGCAACATTGATTAAAATCCTTTTTGATTTTCCTATGCTTTTATTGATCTAACCTTTGTGTGAATACAAATAATCATCGTATTATACTCATAAATTATCTTTCTGGCTCAGACGTCCTTCCAGACAGGAGATGGATTCTCGACAAATGAACTTTGGTTGGTTGTCCACCTAAGTCCCTTGACCTTGCTTGTATTTGATCGGAGCATCTGAGTCTGACACACCAACGTGGAAATCATAAATTCAATTGGTATTTTAGTATTGATAGTATACAAATGTTCTATAATGTGATGCCTTGCATTTTATCTCCCTCTAATTGAGTACCGATACTCACATCATGTCCTTTGTGAACTGCCATACTAATTGTTTGTTTATTATCGGACGACATCCTTTACATTCAAGATTCTTGTGATACTCTTCCCCCGATATCTGATGCCTTTGGTAAATTGTGTCTTATCCCTCTGATAAATTGTATCCTATGCCTTTGTCGGCCATGCTCTATTGTCAAGCATGTGTTGATTACTCTTGAAGTTTGTGGTATATGTTCCTAAGATGCCCCGATGGATTGAACCTATGCCTTTCTAAATCAATATGACCTGAAGAGTTTTCATGAGTCTTACTCTTCTGGTGTTTTGCCGAATATTCTTTCAAAGCTACAACCTAATCAAAGGCGAGGAGTAAATGGCAGGTGATGCATTGATGAAGTGGGAGTCAACCTTGAACTTTGTTTTCATGCACATGGAATCGACATTGATCCTGTCAGAGAAACGTCTCGTATCGATAATCATTCGTTGATTGATTGGATCTTGTATCTGTGATTGGGTACTTTTTAATTGTGGTTCCGACCATGTTGTCCTACATTGATTTCATTCTTAGACGAGTTAACGTACTTGTGTTCTTCAGATCAATACATCGGTCCAAGCCTTAATGTTGATCTACCTCTGAGTATTATCCCTTGTGGCTCAAGGATATCACGGAGCTATATAACTTCTTGTGAGCTCCTCATCAACTATGATATTTCGTTGATTCCAATTTTCCTCATGTTTTGAATTGGACACTCACGGATACCAATAACTGAATCGAGTATGCACTACGATTCAACTACTCTTAGTAATATTCCTTGCTTAGGAGTTTGTACATGATCATGTCCTTCCAAGTTGTTTGGCTAAACCGTCTTCGTCATGCTAGAGCTTGACCATGCTATCTATGTCCTTCATCCCTGGTACCCAAATACAACTGTGCGTTAAGCTCACATCGAGCTTTCCGCATCATATTGGTTGTTTTGAAAGGCAATTTTGATTTTCAGCTAGTAGTCATATATGTGGTTCCGACAACCTTTCGCCTCACTGTTCTTTTTCTTGATGTCGTCGCTGAACGATTACATCTTCATGCAACTTCTCGACAAATGTGTCGTGATCATCATCAGCATTCTGAGCTCTTGCAGGGTATCAATCGAATGCTTGTTGAGGAATACCATCCCTTCCCCTCGATGAATTGTATTATCATCGACATCCTTGTTCCCTTCCCTCCAACACAAACGTGTTCATGTTTTGTGTTGTCCTTTGAGTTCCTTGCTGGTTCAACTTATGTTATCTTCTACCTTGGAGTATTACCATCTTTATGTGAAGAATGTTGCGAGAATCATTGTACCTCTTCAGAATTCTTGATATAGTGATACGTCTCGCCATCACCGTTCATTCTTGGTCCCCATGTTGTATCTATCCGGAATACCGACAAGTGGACTCTAATGTGTGATTCCAATACTTTTGGCAGCCCTATTGCCTTGAAGTTAACAACTGATTGTCTCATTCTTAGTGTGTTGGGTGTAGACTCATCATTTTAGCATTGGTTGTGCTACTCTGTCCATATTTCCAAGTGCACCCTTCAACCGATGCTTAATTGTTGTTGTTCCCTCGAGCATACGACATTATACTATTTGACTTGAGAAATGCTATCTCCTTGATCTTAAAATTTTTGGAAATTCATCCCCATCGAAATTTTGAGGGATTGTTGCTGAGCCCATCGGTCACACCGTCAATTTTCTCCTTGTTCGTCGATGGATCTCTTGAAAGCATTGTCTTTGTTCCTAGCTCATGAAGAATATGTTTGATAGCACAAATGTTTTCCCAAAGTTCATGTGCATTCCTACCGCCGTGAATATATGAAAGTTTTGTTTTGCTTCCTCTAGGATCATCCCAAGTCATTCACGCATTTGCGAAGTGTTATATGTTTTGAATATTTGCTATCTTCACTTCATATAACTTTCTCTTAGCACCCCAAGCCACTGACTGATTTGATGAAGGAAAAGAAGTTACTTCATAAGAGCTAATCCATACTTACACATGGAACCTTGTTATCCTCGATGATGGTTCCCAAATGAGAACTCAGTTGCATTTTGACATATGAATTCTACGTGGGCACGAATGTCTTGACATTGTGTTCATATTTCTTACGATCAAACTCTTGATTCAAGAATTGCTTGCGTAGCTCATATCATGAGAATCTTGCATCTTCATCTTTTCTTCTCAGGCATCCTGAGACTGAGGTATCCTAACACCAATCAGATCTGAATCTTGGGCAGATATGATGGTTGGAACATTTTCCAATAATTATAACTTTGGTCTTATATAACCTGGTACAGTGATGTCTTGTCTGGCACACCGGGCCGCAGGACCTATTATTATATTGTCTCCCTTGGTAAGGTTAGCCATTCTCCCCTGAGGAAATGGTATGACTAAATTTTTTTAAGTTGTTCCTCATGGATCCTTTTGTATACCCAAGGTCCGAGCTTTATCGGATGGCCAAGTCAATGCTATCCCGAAGCACAGAGGTAATACTTCAAATGTCAACAGAAACATCGGAAGCGCAATGCTATATTGTTCTTAATCAATTATCCAAACCGTATGGTATGGGTAAACATCACGATTCTTCTTGCCTGTTTATCAAAATGGTTATGTACTTGATGACCTATCATGTATAGCATACTCTATGTTTTCCTCGGGAATGGTATACTTTAAATACTTGTGTGTGTGAACACATTTTCCTTCCCATTGGTCTATTTGACCTTTCTTGTGGCATAACTTATCTAAGCAGTTTTAGTTCCCTGCTTAGGTAAAAATGTCGGTATACAACTCTGTCAGTAAAACCCTGTTATTACTGTGGATAACATTCCGATAGCCATCGGTGGATGAGAGCCTTGCCTATTGGTCCGCCTCATTTCTATGAGCAGGAAAAATGCTTCTATACATCTCCTGCCCTTGGTACCGATGTTGTTGCCAACATAACTGGCAGGTTATCCTTTAACATGTCTTGCTACCCAGACCATGCAAGTTTTCACCGCTCGGTATACTCTCAACCCACGTGGTGGGACCATAACCCAAAGTTCCACAAGATCAAAACTTGACTCTCCTGTACATATTTTGACTCCAAAGTATCCTTTGCACTTGGCTTCGTATGTAATTCCCGAGCCACCATCCAATGGAACGATCACTCTTTGATCTGGATATTATTCAACATGTCGAAGATCAAGTATGCATTATTATTCATGAGAATGAGAAGACTGCTCAGTCTCGTTAGAAGAGTCAGTATGACCGTCATCATCAAGACATGGTCTATCAACCCGGCGAAAAGGCTTATCTTCGCGTCACACCAATGAGAGCTGCACACCATTTTGGGATCAAGGGCAAGTTAGCTCCTCGCTATATTGGTCCTTTCACTGTTTTCGAAAGGCGTGGAAAAGTAGCTTATCAATTGGAACTGCCGACGAACCTTTCTCAGGTTCACGATGTCTTCCATGCGTCTCAGCTCCGTCGGTGCTTCAAGGATCCTATTCGGATAGTGGATCATGGTATGCTTGAATTGCAAGAAGAGCTCTCTTATAAAGAACATCCGGTCCGCATTCTCGACCAAGCTGAACGCCAGACTCATCGCAAAGTCACCAAGTTCCTTAAAGTGCGGTGGTCAAATCATTCTGAAGATGAAACCACTTGGGAATTCGAGGATCATCTTCGTGATGAATACCCCGAGCTCTTTCCTTCTACCTCTTTATTCTCGGGACGAGAATTCTTGTTAGTAGGGGAGAGTTGTGACATCCTCAGCTTTGCTACAATAACCTCTGTAATTAAACTACAGTAAACCTATACAAATGACGCCACATCACCGTGATTGCTATCGTTAATCTTGCGTTAGTTCAAAATGGATTGAATTCAAATTTAAAATAAAGTCACACGCTAAAAGTTTTCAAGTACAAAAATAGAAGTGTTCAATGTTTCTCAAAAACTACTTAGGGAATTGTCCTTTAAAAATTATTAATTGTGAGAGGTATTTATTGTCTAAAATAAAATAGAACTAATAATAAATAAATAAAAAGAAAGAAAAAAATCCCACCTAATCTACCCCTCAACCGACCCAAAGCCCACCCCCACTATTTGGGGTATAAAACCCCAAAACCCTAGCCCAACTGTCGGGGGGATAACCCTAGGGTAAGCTCATCGAGCCTACTTCTTTGCCTTCGACCAGGAAGGAACAACAAGAACCATTCAGCAAAGCCCAAGTTTCCCTGGCCGGCTAAAGCATTACCTGCCGGCTGGGGGCGAGACGGCCAACTCTGTGGCCGGCCAGGAAGCACATGCCGGCTAGAGGCCAGACGGCTACCTCTCCCTGGCCGCCTAGGCCAAGCGAGCCAGCTACGGGAGAGGCGGCCGTGCCCAGGCCGGCTAGCCAAGCATGCTAGCCGGCCAGGGATCACCCGTCACATCAGACCGTAGGTCATGAAGAGAGCCTACGGCTAAAGGTGGCTACGCGTCAGCAAAGGTACTGAATCGGGGTGCACGGCAGGTACAAGCATCGGCGGCCACGCCGTTGACCTCCTCCGGCTCCGTTCCATCACTTTGCACACTGTCGGCCCGTCAAACTCCCACTCCATTACTGCACTCTGCGTGGGAACAGTGGAGACGGCCGTACTGCCTGCTCATGACAATCCACGCTGGAAGACACCAAACGTACCACGTGTCCCGCGTAAACCTTATGCAAGAGCCTTATTGGCTAGCCGGCGGGTCCCACGACCAGACAGGACCTCGCAGCCGGCGGGCCCGTCCAACGACAAGACAAGACCCCGTGGGCCCCCTGGCCAGCCGGGTCCCACTCTTGCACCTTTTATCCATATTGTAAGTCGGTGGGTTCATCTATAAACCCCCCCGGCCCCCTCCATGCAAAGGGTCGGTCAAGTCAGCACACACACCAACCACATAGGAGAGGCAGACGCGAGCCGGCAGCTCCTTCTTCCTCCTCCGCAATACAGCTCCAGGAGCACTTTGTAGTCCCATTCATACATCATACACTCCGACAGGATTAGGGGTGTTATCTCTACGGAGAACCCTGAACCTGGGTACATCGTGTGTTCCATGCTTGTACCAACCTCGTTCCCAGCATCCTCCGGTGCCACTTCGGTTCCCCCATCCTTAGACTACCCATGGCTTATGTTGTGAGTAAATACCAACATTTGGCACCCACCGTGAGGCCGTCCGCGGCATCGGCTGGCTTCACGCGCTGGGCGGGGCCCCGCTCTTACACTACCAGGTGCATCGCGTCCGGACCGATCTGCATGCCCGTGGAGCATGCCTTTGATGAGGCTTCACCCACTATGATCGAAGTCCCAGCCCGTCATGCGGATTCGTATGGGGAGTCCGACGACAAGTCGCTCCCTAGCGTCGTCGTCGCTGCTATGGAGAACCCCAACGTTCTCTTTAGCGATTTGCGCCTCAACGATGGTCCTCGCTACTTTGGCAAGGACTTCGATGTCGAGCCGTTATGCGCCAGCTTCAGTAGGCTCTCTATCGCTGATACGCCTACATTAGACATGTACCCCAGCAACATACTCGTCTTCGACGGTCCTCCATCGTCTGCGGGGTTCTTTACCCCGTCTCATGTCGCCACAGTCTCTAACGCCGTGGGGGTGATGGTCATTGGCGCAGGCATCAGCACGGCTCATGGCAAGGCGTCAACACACGCCGGTGAGCCTGCTGCTGTCTCTGCCGACACACTTTAGGCTGCGCTTACTGGCTTGAGGACGCTCATCGCCACCTCCACAAACCCCACCGACGCACGGGCCTCACTCGAGGAGGCTCGCACGCAGATCTTGGAGGAAGGCATTGCCATCGCCTTGGCTAAACGCCAGATAGAGGCCACGTAGCGCAAGTATAACTCTGCCTACAGCCGAACTCCGGTTTCCGAGGCCCCTAGCCGGCTCGGCTCGGTCCGTGGCCGCGGCCGGGTCATCGCCGAGATTCTAGGCGGCAAACAGCCCATCTACAAGACTCCTGCGGCCAACTTACGGGTGGCCCAGGCGGCCATGGCAGAAATGCCAAGCTTGGAGGGCGAGGAGTGCACCTTCCAGGAGAAGCGGGTCAAGGATCTCCTTGATGTCGCGAACGAGCAGCAGACACGGCTTGACCCCGGTCAAGCTCAATCGGAGTCTCCGGGACCCGATGCCGGAGCGCGCCGTAACCCAAGCGGTCATCAACAAGCCGAAGGATCTTCCTAGCATCGCATTTCCGGCCGGAAGGGCGAGGGCAAACACGATAGGCGTTCTCAGCGCCAGAGCGAGCATACTTCGAGCCGGCGTCGCGGAGGTGATGAGAGTGACTCGGTATATGAGGTTCCTCGTCCGAGGAGGACTCATGCTACCGGCTCACAAGGCGCCCTTCCGATCGCGGATTGGATCGGCGCTCGCGTCCCCCAGGGCGACCACGACGCCCGCATGCGTCTCAACGCCCTGGCACAATCAGCTCTGCTGGTGGAGGACAGTCCCATCGGTCCGGCATGCTTCGGCCTCTGGAACCAACGGGAGCCGTCTCCCCAAGGCTTCACTATGCCTCGGGACACTCCCAAGTACAACGGCACCGCCAAGCCAGAAGACTAGCTGATCGACTACACCATCGCCGTTGGCATTGCCAGGGGCAACAAGCGTGTAGCTGTCCGCTACGTGCCACTCATGCTGGCCGGCTCGACTCGGACATGGCTTAACAGCCTTCCAGCCGGCAGCGTCAACTCATGGGTTGATTTCGAGGAGGCGTTCGTCCGCAACTTCATCGGCATCTACAAGTGCCCTGGCCGGCCTCGCGAGCTGGCCATGTGCGTCTAGAGGCCCGACGACCCCTTCGCGACTACGTCACGCGCTGGACAGAGCTTCACAACTCTTGTGAGGGAGTGCATGAGGTACATGCCATCCAGTACTTCATCGACGGCTACCGAGACGGCACTCTCCTCAAGCACAAGCTCATGTGCTCTGAGCCCACCTCTCTAGCGGTGCTCATGGCCAAGGCGGACAAGTACGCCACGGCCGACATCGCAATGCGGGTTAAGGTGATCGCCTCGGATAAGGCTGTCCCCACGCCGGCTACTCCCAAGCCGACTGGGGACAATCGAGGCAGCCAGAACAACAACAAGCGCAAGGCAGATCAACTAGATTCGCGCTCCAACAACAAGCTGGTAGCCGACATGGAGGGAGATGCGACGGCTACCTCAGGCCGGCTCCCAACGGAGGCAGACCAACAAGAATGACTGGCAGCCCAAGCAGTCCTTCGAGCAGATGCTTGACTCGCCCTCCAAGATGCACTCTGGGGCGAAGCCCTCTACCCACACCCTTCGAAAGTGCAGCTTTGCACGACGACTGTCGCAAGGGGAGGGCCTGCCGGCTGCCCTAGGTGCACATGCAGCGCCTCACGCTCCGGCTCCACCACCGCCGGCCTCCAAGCGTTTCGCCATGGATTCTACTGGCCCACTGCCCTAGAGGAGGCCTTGGACATGGTCAACAAATGCGAGGGCTGTCAACGCTTCAGCCCGCAGAGCCAGAGGCCGCCTTGGGCCCTCAAAACCATTCCCTTGTCATGGTCTTTCGCCGTCTGGGGGTTGGACATGGTGGGACCATTCAAGACCACTCGAGGCCGCATGACTCATCTCTTGGTGGCCATCGATAAATTTACCAAGTGGATCGAGGCTAGACACATCAAGAAGCTTGATGGCCCCATGGCTGTCAGGTTCATCACGGACATCTCTGTCCGGTACGGCGTCCCCCACAACATCATCACCGACAATGACACCAACTTCGCCAAGGGTGCTTTGGCGCTCTACTGGTCCAAGGTAGGCATCCGGCTCGACTTGGCATCGGTGGCACACCGCCAATCCAACGGCCAGGTGGAGAGGGCCAACGGCCTAATCCTGGCCGGCATCAAACCAAGACTGGTGGCACCACTCGTCAGGTCAGCTGGCTGGTGGATCGAAGAGCTACCGATAGTACTGTGGAGCCTCCGCACCACGCCCTACCGGTCAACCGGCTTCACCCCATTCTTTCTGGTATATGGATCCAAGGCTATCATCCCTACGGATGTCGAATTCGACTCGCCTCGGGTCACCCTATACACAGAAATAGAAGAAAAGGAGGCAAGAGAACACGACGTCGATCTGCTCGAGGAGGCTAAGTGCTGCTCTAGTGAAGAGACCCAAGGTTGAACCCAAACCCGAGACTAAGTGCTTCTGTAATAAGGGGAACTGTCACTGAAGAGGAACCACCCTAGATACTTGGTAGATAAGAAGGATGGCAAAGTCGATAGAAGAATATTGGATATACATCATATTGGTGTGTACTTTACAAGTACTCCTAGTAGCACCAGGGTATTAGATACCGGTTCGATTGCTAAGTGTTAGTAACTCGAAATAAAACCTACAAAATAAACGAAGACTAGCTGAAAGCGAGGTGACGAAGTGTGTTGGAAGTGTTTGCAAGGTTGATGTGTTCAAACATCGCACGCTCCCTCTACCATCGGGATTAGTGTTAAACCTAAATAATTGTTATTTGGTGTTTCCGTTGAGCATAGACATGATTGGATTATGTTAATGGCAATAAGATTATTCATCTAAAGAGAATAATGGTTATTCTGTTTACTTAAATAGTACCTTCAATGGTCTTGTACCTAGGATGAATGGTTTATTGAATCTCCATCGTAGTGATACAGATGTTCATAATATGGTTGCCCAAAGATACAAAGTAGTAATGATAGTACCACTTATTTGTGGCACTGCTTCTTGAGTCATATTGGTATAAAATGCATGGAGAAGCTCCATGCTGATGGATCTTTGTACTCACTCATTTTTGAAACGTTTGAGACATGCAAACCATGCCTGTTGGTATAAACGAATGAAAGAAACTCCATGTAGATGGATCGTTTGGACTCCATTGATTTTGAATCACTTGATACATGCAAATCATACCACATGGGCAAGATGTCTGAAGACCTCGTTTTCCAGTAAGGTGGTACAAGAATGTAACTTGTGGGAAGTAATACATTTTGATGTGTGCAGTCCAATGAGAACTGAGGCACACAGTGGATATCATTATGGTCATACTTCAAAAATGATTTGAGTAGATACTAGTGTATTTACTTGATGAAACACAAGTCTGAATTATTGAAAAGGTTCAAGTAATTTCAAAGTGAAGTTGAAGATCACCGTGACAAGACTATAATATGTCTACAATGTGATCGTGGAGGTAAACATATATATCTAAGTTGCGAGTTTGGTAAACGTTTAAGACAAGGTGAAAATAGTTTCACGTGAAAATTTGTTTCGCAACTCATGCCACCTGGAACACGATAGACTGATGGTGTGTCCGTACGTCATGGTCATGCCCTATTAGATATGGTGCATACTATGATGTCTCTTATCAAATTACCACTATCATTTATGGGTTAGGCATTAGAGACAACCGCATTCACTTTAAATAGGGCACCACGTAGTTCCGTTGAGATGACACCATATGAACTATGGTTTAGAGAAACCTAAGCTATCATTTCTTAAAAGTTTGGGGTTGTGATGCTTATGTGAAAGAGTTTCAGCTTGATAAGCTCGAACCCAAAGCAGATAAATGCATCTTCGTAGGACACCCAAAACAGTTGGGTATACCTCCGATCTCAGATCCGGAAGCAAATGTGTTTGTTTCTAGAAACGAGTCCTTTCTCGAGGAAAGGTTCTCCCGAAAGAGTTGAGTGGGAGTTTGGTGAATACTTTATGAGGTTATTGAACCATCACTTCAACCAGTGTATGGCAGGGCGCAGGAAGTTGTTCCTGTGCCGCCTACACCAATTGAAGCGGATTCTGACAAATGGTTGGAGGCCATGAAATCCGAGAGAGGATCCATGTATGAAAACAAAGTATAGACTGTGGAAAAACCACTTGATGGTCATAAGACTATTAACTATGGATGGGTATTTAAAAGAAAGACAGACGGTGATGGTGAAAATTCACCACTAAGAAAGCATGACATGTCGCAAAGATGTTTTCGACAAAGTTCAAAGAGTTGACTATGATGAGACTTTCTCACTCGTAGCGATCCTGAAAGTCTGTTGGAATTGTGTTAGCAGTTGCTGCATCATTTATGAAATTTTGCACATAGGATGTCAAAATATTGTTTCCTCGACGGTTTCCTTGAGGAAAGGTTGTATGTGATACAACCAGAAGATTTTGTCGATCCTAAAGGGTGCTAACAAGTATGCAAAGCTCCATTGATCCTTCTATGGACTGGAGCAAGCATCTCGGAGTTGGAATATACACTTTGATGAGATGATCAAAGTTTTTGGTTTTATACAAAGTTTATTAGAAACTTGTATTTCCAAAGAAGTGAGTGGGAGCACTATAGAATTTCTGATGAATATGTGTCGTTGACATATTGTTGATCGGAAATAATGTAGAAATTATGGAAAGCATAAAGGGTTGTTTGAAAGGAGTTTTTCAAAGGAAAACCTGGATGACCTACTTGAACATTGAGCGTCAAGATCTATGGACATAGATCAAAGTGCTTAATAGAACTTTCAACAAAATGCATGCCTTGACAAGTTTTTGAAAGTGTTCAAAATAGATCGGCAAAAGAAGGAGTTGTTGGCTGTGTTATAAGGTCTAAATTTTTGAATAAGACTCAAAAGCCCGACCACGGCAGAAGAAAGAGAAAGGACGAATGTCGTCCCCCATGCATCAGCCGTAGGCTCTATAAGTATGCTATGCTGTGTACCACACCTAAAGTGTGCCTTGCCATGAGTCAATCAAGGGGGTACAAGGGTGATCCAGGAATGGATCACTGGACAACAGTCAAAGATATCCTTAGTAACTAGCGGACTAAGGAATTTTTCTCGATTATGGAGGTGACGAAAGAGTTCGTCGTAAAGGGGTTACGACAATGCAAGCTTTGTCACTAATCCGGATGACTATGAGTAGTAAACCAGATTCGTATAGTGGAGCAGTCATTTGGAATAGTTCCAAATGGTGCATGGTAGCAGTATCTATATGAAGACATAGAAATTTGTAAAGCACACACGGATCTGAAAGGTTCAGACCCGTTGACTAATAAACCTCTCTCACAAGCAAGACATGATCGGACCCCAAAACAGTATGGGTGTTAGATTCATTGGAATCACGTAGTGATGTGAACTAGATTATTGACTTTAGTGCAAGTGGGAGACTGTTGGAAATATGCCCTAGAGGCAATAATAAATAGGTTATTATTATATTTCCTAGTTCATGATAATTGTCTGTTATTCATGCTATAGTTGTATTAACCAGAAACTGTAATACATGTGTTAATATATAGATCACAATGTGTCCGTAGTAAGCCTCTAGTTGGCTAGCTCTATGATCAATAGATGATCACGATTTCTTGATCATGGACATTGGATGTCTTTGACAACGGGATCACATCATTGGGGAATGATGTGATGGGAAAGACCCAATCCTAAGCATAGCAATAGATCATGTTGTTCGTCTGCTAAAGCTTTTCTAATGTCAAGTATCATTTCCTTAGACCGTGAGATTGTGCAACTCCCGGATACCATAAGAGTGCTTTGGGTGTACCAAACGTCACAACATAAGTGGGTCATTATAAAGGTGCACTATGGGTATCTCCGAAAGTGTCTGTTGAGTTGTACGAATCGAGACCTGGGTTTGTCGCTCCGTGTGACGGAGAGGTATCTCTGGGCCCACTCGGTAAACCATCATCATATTGAGCTTAGTGTGACTAAGGGGTTAGCCACAAGATGATGTGTTATGGAACGAGTAAAGAGACTTGCCGGTAACGAGATTGAACAAGGTATAGGGATACCGACGATCGAATCTCGGGCAAGTATCATACCGATGGACAAAGGGAATTGCATACGCGATTGACTGAATCCTTGACATTGTGGTTCATCCAATGACATCATCATGGAACATGGGGGAACCAACATGGATATCCAGGCCCCGTTGTTGGTTATTGACAGGAGAGATGTCTCGGTCATGTCTGCATGTCTCCCGAACCCGTGGGGTCTACACACTTAAGGTTCGATGACGCTAGGGTTATATGGGAATAGTGTATGAGGTTACCGAAGGTTGTTCGGAGTCCCGGCTGAGGTACCGGACGTCACGAGGATCTCCGGAATGGTCTGGAGGTAAAGAATTATATATAGGAAGTGAGGATTTGGTCACCAGAATTGTTTTAGGCGACACCGGTAATATACCGGGACCACCGGAAGGGTTCCGGTGGTCCACCGAGAGGGCCACCAACCCCGGGAGGCTACATGGGCCAAGTGTGGGAGGGGACCAGCCCCTTGGTGGGCTGGTGCGCCTCCCACCCAGCCCAAGCCACAACTAGAAGGTGGAGGGGGCAAACCCTAGGCGTGGGAGGGGGCCCAAGGCTCACCTAGGCCGCCGCCCTCCCCTCTCCAGCCTGGCCGCCCCCCCCCCCCCTTGCCCCGAGATGGGCTGCCGCCACCCCCAGGGTGGAAACCGTAGAGGTGGCGCACCCTCCTCCCTCCCTCCTACATATACCCGGGGTTTTGGGGCTGTTTGAGTGTGACAGCCCGAGACCGACGCTCCAGAAGATTCCCCTTTTATTCCGTTCTCTTCATGTGGTTAGTTTGTCTATCGCATTCATCATCGCATCATTCGCATCATCCGCATTGCAACCGCATCCCGTTGCCGCCAGTTTTCAAAAAACCTGCATCCGTTATTAGTTGTCGGTTCCCTCCGTTCTCGTCATTGACCGTGTTGAGCCCGACCACACACGCACGCCCCCGTGGCATCGTTAAAATATTTGGTTTTTAAAGTGTGTATAAAAACTTCCTCTGATTAGCTTAGTTAGCTCCTAATTGGTCTATTTAATATTCGGTAATCATCGAACGTTTTTTGGTGTTTAAAAGCAATACGGTGCCGGGTGCCCGTTTTCCATCTCGTCTCTGGCTAGCCACTCTACACAGTCCACCTAGCCATTCCCATGTCCGTGGCCATCCGATCGCGATCACGTGGTCGAAAATGGAGCCGGATTCGGATAACCCTAGCCCCATTTGCTATAAATAGACGGCTCTCCAAATCCCTCCTGTGTTCCCGTGCCAGCCCAAACTCTAGCCGCCACCTGAACTACCCCTCCTTCCACCTCTAGCCGTAGAGCCCGCTCTGGCCCGCAACCGGCCCACCTGGGCCCAAAAACCCAGCCACCGTCCCGCTCAGATCAGGATGAGGAAGGTCCTGATCTCCATGGAAACGCCTCCCGTGGCTTCGCAGCCCGTGCCTCACCACTAGCTCGTTCCCCTGCTGGAGCACCGACGCGTCGCCGCACGAGCCGAGCCTCAGCGGCCCTTGCTCGCCGGAGCACCGTCACCGGAGCTGCCTTGGACGAGCTCGCTCCGTTGCCTCAACCTCCGTGCCGCTAGACCGCCCTCATCGCCGGACCTGCAGCACCCCATCGGCCAACCTTCGCGCCACCGACGTGTGGTCGGATCCGCCGTCGCCGCCGGCCAGCATCGCAGCGCCACGTGCTAGGCCAGCGTCATCGCTCGACCCCATGGCCGCCTCCTGGTCATGCGCGCTCGGGAGGGATGAGCGGTTTTGGTGTTGACCCGTAGATCGGCCGACCCGGTCCATCCCGCCCCGCAACGTGGCCCAGCTCCGCCGGAGGCCACCTGCAGCACCGGCCTGCTACACCAAGCCCATCGGCCCAGCCTCCTTTCCCAAGCTGGCCCAAGGCCACGCAGGTGAGCCCCTGCCGCCCCTCTTGTTGGGTAACGTAGCATAAATTCAAAATTTTGCTACGCATATTCAGATCTTCCTATGGAGAGACCAACAACGAGAGAGGGGTAAGAGCATCTTCATACCTTTGAAGATCGCTAAGCGGAAGCGTTACTAGAACACGGTTGATGGAGTCGTACTCGCAGCGATTCGGATCGCGGTGTGATTCCGATCTAGTGCCGAACTATGGCACCTCCGCGTTCAACACACATGCAGCCCGGTGACGTCTCCCACACCGGCAGAGAGGAGGAAGAAGAAGGGCAGGGCTGCGCCGAGGGAGAGAGAAAACCATGTGCCAAACAGCCCCGAAACCTCAACTGTATATAGGGGGAGGGGGAGGCACTACTAAAATTCAGAAATTTGCCATCTGCCAAAGCGTATGGAAAAGGGTGCAACCACGGATGGCAAAGGCTTTGCCGTCGGTCAGCAGACGACAAAGTAGATGGTAAAAAAAATCCGGTGAAGAGGTTCTTTGCCATCTGCTTTCCCAAAGCGGACGGCAAAGAATCTTTGCCATGAGGGGGAAGACGGCAAATTAACTGGGACGACAAAGGGTGCAACGTCCCCGTTAAGTGTTAATGGCAGGCCTCCTCCCTTTGCCGTCTGCCTCCCCTCCTTTGCCATGTGGGGGCAGACGACAAAGAGGGGAGAGAGAGGGGGCAGATTCCCCCCTTTGCCGTCTGCCTCCCCTCCTTTTCCATGTGGGGGAAGACGGCAAAGAGGGGAGAGAGAGGGGGCAGATCCCCCCTTTGCCGTCTGCCTCCCCCCTTTGCCCTGTGGGGGCAGACGGCAAAGAGGGGAGAGAGAGGGGGCAGATTCCCCCCTTTGCCGTCTGCCTCCCCCACTTTTCCATGTGGGGGTAGACGACAAAGAGGGGAACCAACCCCTTTTTTATTTATTTTTTGTTATATCCAGCATTTTTAACAATAATCAGGATATATATATATATATATATATATATTTGACATAAATAAATTTCGTTCCGTACTCATAACCATATTAAAATAACCTCTTATATCCAGCTTTCAAGTTGCATCCACGTGCATACAAAGTTTCATATATTACACCAGTTTCATCCACGTGCCTACAAAGTCTCATATATTCATATACTACAATAGTTTCAATACAACCCATGGTACAAGAAATCATCTTCAAGCATTGCACCAATATTTTCCAAGCTTCCCGTGAAGTGAAGGTAATCTGCAAAATGACAAATAAGAAAGTTAGAAGAATAATACTAGATGAAGAAGTGTATATATAGGTTATTTCGGAGAGAAATTAGCTAAGTATAGACCATTTAGGAGCTAACTAAGCTAATTATGTCATTTAGGTCGAACCCTAGCTAACTATAGGTCGTTTCGGAGCTAACTTGGGTAAAATAGGTCATTCCGGAGCAAACTATGCTTATTAAGCCATTTTTGATCTAGCTAGGCTAATTATAGGCCATTTAATACCTAAGTTAGGGGAATAGGTCATGTTGCAGCTACGTAAGCCTTATTATGTCATTTAGGAGAGAACTTAGCTAACTATAGGTCATTTTTTATTAAATAGACCATTTAGGAGCTAACTAAGCTAATTATGTCATTTAGATGGATAATTAGCCAATTTAGGCTTTGTTGGATGAGTCTAAGCTACGTAGAAGAAGAGAAAGAAAAGAAGAAGTAAAAGAAGGAGGAGGAGGAGGAGGAGAAGGAGAAGGAAGAAGAGAAGAAGAAGAAAAGAACAAGGAGAATGAGAAGGAGGAAGAAGGAGGAAGAAGAAGGAGAAGGAGGAGCTCCTTCTCCTTCTTATCCTCCTTCTCCTCCTTCTTCTTATCCTCCTCCCTCTCCTTCTTCTTCTTCTCCTCTTCTTTTTATTCCTTCCTTTCATTTTTCCCCTTTCTTCTCCTCTCGTCCCCTTCTTCGGGCTAAATTGGCTAAGAATGCCTTTTTGGAGCTAATTATGTCATTTCGAGGATAATTAGCTAAGTATAGGTCATTTTTTATTAAATAGACCATTTTGGAGCTAACTAAGTTAGTTATGTCATTTAGATGGATAATTAGCTAATTTAGGCTTTGTTGGATGAGTCTAAGCTACGTAGAACAAGAGAAAGAGAAGAAGAAGTAAAAGAAGGAGGAGGAGGAGGAGGAGGAGGAGAAGGAGAAGGAAGAGGAAAAGAAGAAGAAAAGAAGAAGGAGAAGGAGAAGTAGGAAGAAGGAGGAAGAAGAAGGAGAAGGAGGAGCTGCTTCTCCTTCTTCTCCTCCTTCTCCTCCTTCTTCTTATCCTTCTCCCTCTCCTTCTTCTTCTTCTCCTCTTCTTCTTCTTCCTTCCTTTCATTTTTTCTCTTTCCTCTCCTCTCGTCCCCTTCTTCGGGCTAGATTGGCTAAGAATGCCTTTTTGGAGCTAATTATGTCATTTCGAGGATCATTAGCTAAGTATAGGTCATATTTTATTAAATAGACCATTTTGGAGCTAACTAAGCTAATTATGTCATTTAGATGGATAATTAGCCAATTTAGGCTTTGTTGGATGAGTCTAAGCTACATAGAAGAAGAGAAAGAGAAGAAGAAGTAAAAGAAGGAGGAGGAGGAGGAGGAGAAGTAGAAGGAAGAGGAGAAGAAGAAGAAAAGAAGAAGGAGAAGGAGGAAGGAGGAAGAAGAAGGAGAAGGAGGAGCTCCTTCTCCTTCTTCTCCTCTTTCTCCTCCTTCTTCTTATCCTCCTCCCTCTCCTTCTTCTTTTTCTCCTCTTCTTCTTCTTCCTTCCTTTCATTTTTCCTCTTTCTTCTCCTCTCGTCCCCTTCTTCGGGCTAAATTGGCTAAGCATGCCTTTTTGGAGCTAATTATGTCATTTCGAGGATAATTAGCTAAGTATAGGTCATTTTTTATTAAATAGACCATTTAGGAGCTAACTAAGCTAATTATGTCATTTAGATAGATAATTAGCCAATTTAGGCTTTGTTGGATGAGTCTAAGCTACGTAGAAGATGCGAAAGAGAAGAAGAAATAAAAGAAGGAGAAGGAGGAGGAGGAGGAGGAGAAGGAGAAGGAAGAGGAGAAGAAGGAGAAAAGAAGAAGGAGAAGGAGAAGTAGGAAGAAGGAGGAAGAAGAAGGAGAAGGAGGAGCTCCTTCTCCTTCTTCTCCTCCTTCTCCTCCTTCTTCTTATCCTCCTCCCTCTCCTTCTTCTTCTTCTCCTCTTCTTCTTCTTCCTTCCTTTCATTTTTCCTCTTTCTTCTCCTCTCGTCCCCTTCTTCGGGCTAAATTGGCTAAGAATGCCTTTTTGGAGCTAATTATGTCATTTCGAGGATAATTAGTTAAGTATAGGTCATATTTTATTAAAAAGACCATTTTGGAGCTAACTAAGCTAATTATGTCATTTAGATGGATAATTAGCCAATTTAGGCTTTGTTGGATGAGTCTAAGCTACGTAGAAGAACAAAAAGAGAAGAAGAAGTAAAAGAAGGAGGAGGAGGAGCAGGAGGAGGAGAAGGAGAAGGAAGAGGAGAAGAAGAAGAAAAGAAGAAGGAGAAGGAGAAGGAGGAAGAAGGAGGAAGAAGAAGGAGAAGGAGGAGCTCCTTCTCCTTCTTCTCCTCCTTCTTCTTATCCTCCTCCCTCTCCTTCTTCTTCTTCTCCTCTTCTTCTTCTTCCTTCCTTTCATTTTTTCTCTATCCTCTCCTCTCGTCCCCTTCTTCGGGCTAAATTGGCTAAGAATGCCTTTTTGGAGCTAATTATGTCATTTCGAGGATAATTAGCTAAGTATAGGTCATATTTTATTAAATAGACCATTTTGGAGCTAACTAAGCTAATTATGTCATTTAGATGGATAATTAGCCAATTTAGGCTTTGTTGGATGAGTCTAATCTACGTAGAATAAGAGAAAGAGAAGAAGAAGTAAACGAAGGAGGAGGAGGAAAAGTAGAAGAAAGAGGAGAAGAAGAAGAAAAGAAGAAAGAGAAGGAGGAAGAAGGAGGAAGAAGAAGAAGGAGGAGCTCCTTATCCTTCTTCTCCTCCTTCTCCTCCTTCTTATCCTCCTCCCTCTCCTTCTTCTTCTTCTCCTCTTCTTCTTCTTCCTTCCTTTCATTTTTCCTCTTTCTTGTCCTCTCGTCCCATTCTTCGGGCTAAATTGGCTAAGAATGCCTTTATGGAGCTAATTATGTCATTTCGAGGATAATTAGCTAAGTATAGGTCATTTTTTATTAAATAGACCATTTAGGAGCTAACTAAGCTAATTATGTCATTTAGATGGATAATTAGCCAATTTAAGCTTTGTTGGATGAGTCTAAGCTACGTAGAAGATGAGAAAGAGAAAAAGAAGTAAAAGAAGGAGGAGGAGGAGGAGGAGGATGAGAAGGAGAAGGAAGAGGAGAAGAAGAAGAAAAGAAGAAGGATAAGGAGAAGGAGGAAGAAGGAGGAAGAAGAAGGAGAAGGAGGAGCTCCTTCTCCTTCTTCTCCTCCTTCTCCTCCTTCTTCTTATCCTCCTCCCTCTCCTTCTTCTTCTTCTCCTCTTCTTCTTCTTCCTTCCTTTCATTTTTCCTCTTTCTTCTCCTCTGGTCCCCTTCTTCAGGCTAAATTGGCTAAGGATGCCTTTTTGGACCTAATTATGTCATTTCGAGGATAATTAGCTAAGTATAGGTCATTTTTTATTAAGTAGACCATTTTGGAGCTAACTAAGCTAATTATGTCATTTAGATGGATAATTAACCAATTTAGGCTTTGTTGGATCAGTCTAAGCTACGTAGAAGAAGAGAAAGAGAAGAAGAAGTAAAAGAAGGAGGAGGAGAAGGAGAAGGAAGAGGAGAAGAAGAAGAAAAGAAGAAGGAGAAGGAGAAGGAGGAAGAAGAAGGAGAAGGAGGAGCTCCTTCTCCTTCTTCTCCTCCTTCTAGTCCTTCTTCTTATCCTCCTCCCTCTCCTTCTTCTTCTTCTCCTTTTCTTCTTCTTCCTTCCTTTCATTTTTCCTCTTTCTTCTCCTCTCGTCCCCTTCTTCGGGCTAAATTGGCTAAGAATGCCTTTATGGAGCTAATTATGTCATTTCGAGGATAATTAGCTAAGTATAGGTCATATTTTATTAAATAGACCATTTTGGAGCTAACTAAGCTAATTATGTCATTTAGATGGATAATTAGCCAATTTAGGCTTTGTTGGATGAGTCTAAGCTACATAGAAGATGAGAAAGAGAAGAAGAAGTAAAAGAAGTAGGAGGAGGAGGAGGAGAAGGAGAAGGAAGAGGAGAAGAAGAAGAAAAGAAGAAGGAGAAGGAGAAGGAGGAAGAAGGAGGAAGAAGAAGGAGAAGGAGGAGCTTCTCCTCCTTCTTATCCTCCTCCTCCTCCTTCTTATCCTCCTCCCTCTCCTTTTTCTTCTTCTCCTCTTCTTCTTCTTCCTTCCTTTCATTTTTCCTCTTTCTTCTCCTCTCGTCCCCTTCTTCGGGCTAAATTGGCTAAGAATGCCTTTTTGGAGCTAACTATGTTATTTCGAGGATAATTAGCTAAGTATAGGTCATTTTTTATTAAATAGACAATTTAGGAGCTAACTAAGCTAATTATGTCATTTAGATGGATAATTAGCCAATTTAGGCTTTGTTGGATGAGTCTAAGCTACGTAGAAGAAGAGAAAGAGAAGAAGAAGTAAAAGAAGGACGAGGAGGAGGAGGAGGAGGAGAAGGAGAAGGAAGTGGAGTAGAAGAAGAAAAGAAGAAGGAGAAGGAGAAGGAGGAAGAAGGAGGAAGAAGAAGGAGAAGGAGGAGCTCCTTCTCCTTCTCCTCCTCCTTCTCCTCCTACTTATCCTCCTCCCTCTCCTTCTTCTTCTTCTCCTCTTCTTCTTCTTCCTTCCTTTCATTTTTCCTCTTTCTTCTCCTCTCGTCCCCTTCTTCGGGCTAAATTGGCTAAGAATGCCTTTTTGGAGCTAATTATGTCATTTCGAGGATAATTAGCTAAGTATAGGTCATTTTTTATTAAATAGACCATTTAGGAGCTAACTAAGCTAATTATGTCATTTAGATGGATAATTAGCCAATTTAGGCCTTGTTGGATGTGTCTTAGCTACGTAGAAGAAGAGAAAGAGAAGAAGAAGTAAAAGAAGGAGGAGGAGGAGGATGAGGAGAAGGAGAAGGAAGAGGAGAATAAGAAGAAAAGAAGAAGGAAAAGGAGAAGGAGGAAGAAGAAGGAGAAGGTGGAGCTCCTTCTCCTTCTTCTCCTCCTTCTTCTCCTTGTTCTTATCCTCCTCCCTCTCCTTCTTCTTCTTCTCCTCTTCTTCTTCTTCCTTCCTTCCATTTTCCCTCTTACTTCTCGTCTCGTCCCCTTCTTCGGGCTTTCTTTTATTAAAACACTAGAAATAACATACGTAAGTTAGGGTCAAGCACGGTGGCTCTGGCTTGTTTCACCTGGAGAACACTGCCCTGGAGAAGGCTCGATTGTAGAAGGGTCGTCCGATGCCTTTCGGGACATATTCTGCACCAAACATCATTTGCAATGTGTAGTTAGCATGAGGACACTCTTAAGATCACTCCACTGAAATGAAACTCACCGTCCCCGCCACGTTAACGACTGGCATCGGCGGAGGGAGTTGGCCGTTCTTCTCACACATAGACTGTACATTTGGTTTCGACAAGTCAAAATTTTTATTTATTAATGAAACGGACATTGTAATGCAAGATTTGAAATAACATGAAGAAGAAACTTACCACGAAGAGCTCGTATATGGCCCTGGTAGACGCATCATTCTGTGCCCTCTCCGCCTCCATCAATGCAGTCGTCCTCTCCTCCAGGTCGATTCTAGCCTTAGGATTATCTTTTGACTTCCCCTCTATGCCGAACGATGTACCAAAAATGGCCTCCGCAATTTTCTTTTAAGTGTGCATCACGTTAATGTTGTTTGGGCAAAGGACGTCTTTGAAGTAAGGGAGATCCCATAAGCGTGACTTGTGAGTCCGGGCGTGTTCCGTATTATACCCTTCGAAGTATCCTGGACGCAAAGGATCTGGCTCGAGAGCGTTTAACTGAGCAAGGGTCTGTTGGCCTGTCAGCGCAGTTGGTGCAGTGTTTTTGACAACTCTACCTTTGATAAAATTCTTCTTGTCTTTTCTGAACATATGGTCAGGATCCAGGAATTGTCTATGCATGTCGAAGCAAGAATACTTGCGACCAGCCTGCAGCCAACGGAACTGAAGAGCTGCCTTGCATATGGTGCACGGGAACCTTCCATGCACACACCAGCCAACGAATAGCGCAAGCGCCGGATAATCATGCGTCGAGTACATGTACCACACATGCATTTTGAAATTTGTTTTGGTAGCCGCGTCGTAGGTCTTGATCCCATTATCCCAGGCTTCTTGCAACTCATCCTTAAGCGGCTGCATGTACACATTCATATTCTGACTAGGGTGACCAGTGTACATCCAAGCACGATCACTCATGTTGCCTAGCTACCTATGGGGGCAGAAACGCAAGGGCGGAGCTCGTCCAACGCACGTGGAGGTCGTCGAACAACTGCACATTGAAATTCACCCTATCAACACAAATATGATGTTTTTATAATTAACATAATCGGAAAATATGTGACCTAACTCATAATTTACAAAATTATGACCCCGTCAGCTTAGTGGCGTCGATGGTCGGTGGTGTCGGGTGTCGGTGGCGTCGATGGTCGGTGGTGTCGGGTGTCGGTGGCGGCGGCGGTCGGGGGTTAGTTGTGTCGGTGGTCTGGGGTTAGTGTTGTCGGGGGTCGAGGATCACTGGCGTCGGGGGTTGGGGTCTCTTTGGTCAACAAGAGGCTGAGGAGGTGTCGGGGGTCGGGGGTTGGGGGTCAATGGTGTCGGGGGTCGGGGGTTGGGGGTCAATGGGGTCGGGGGTCGAGGGTCAGGGGCATCGGGGGTCGGGGGTCGAGGGTCAGTGGCGTCGGCAGTCGAGGGTCAGTGGCGTCGGGAGTCGAGGGTCATCTTAGAGTTTGCACAGGGCCTTGAATTTTGTCGGCCCGGCCCTGTGTCTATACTATATATACTATATGTCTATACTATTCTCTTATTTTCTTCTATACTATATACTATATACACTATATGTCTATACTATTCTCTTATTTTCTTCTATACTATATACTATATACACTATATGTCTATACTATAAGTAACAATACTAAACCGACTAGCATTTGATTTTTCTCATTTTTCTGACTTTTTTCTTACTTCTAAAGCGGGAGGAATTACGTGGAGGGACAGGTGTTTACTTTTACTTGCTCGGTTACCGAGCCTTAGGAAACCCAAGTCTTCAATCCCTCGAGTTCTCTTTCTCAAAGGAAAACAAAGCATTATCTCCTATAAAAAATACATGGCTTTCTTCCATGTGCTCGACTGCTCGAGCGCCGATGCCGCCGACGGCTGCGTAGCCTGTGCCGTCGACATTCCCCTTCCTTTCCCCTTCGCCACCCTCCCTCCGAAGGCCCCCCGCCCCTACCCCCCGCTTCCTTGACCTCCACCATGAAGCACACAGCTTCCTTGACCTCTCAAAGTAGCAGTAAAATAAAGTCATCCGTTAAAGAGTTCAGGCCCAAATTTCATCCATTATGTATCAGTTTCACCATAAGGAACACCAACTAATTATTCATATTATTTACATTTTCAGACCTTTATTATTTGATACTTCCAAGTTCCAACCAGTAGAAAGTTAGAAACATCGAGTAAGAATTTTTGACCAAATTTCAGAGGGTGCATCGGTGAAGAAGTTGCGATGTGCTGCCACAGGCTCCGGTCCCCAACCTTCCAGTAACAAAGGGAAGAGATTCAAAGCGTTGTTCAGATCATTTTGTACCTTAGATCACCGGTTCGAGGATTATATAGGACTTTTGAACTGGAAAAAAGGTTGTAGGGCATTTAGTGGAAACCTCGAAATTTGATTATTATTAGGCTGATATATGTTGTTGGCAAGTTGTCAAATTAGAACTTAAAACTTGTTTTACTTTCGCCGGCTTTCATTGCTCTCCTGCGGCAATGCAGGCATCCACCTCACCGATTTACCACACTTTCCTGCAGATATACCGGTGTCCACCTTACAACTCGATTGTCTTGGAGCCACTAGCTAGATCCCTAATATCATCGACGCTACTGTGTCTCACCAACGAGCCGTGGTAGGACCTAGCGTCCCTACCTTTTAATTTCTACTATACATTTAACTACTTTCGTATCTAACTATCCATGGATGATCGTTCAGCCATGTTGTTATGTGCATCAACTATATTTTTTGTATTCCGGAATGGAGAGACTTAACAGAACACTTTTACAAAAGCTAGATTGGTGAGTTTTCCATTTTTTGTGTGATTTGCTTGATTTATTTCAACTTCTGTAATTATATTTGTCTATTTTGTATCTGTGAGCAGGTGTGTACGGTGAGAGATCAAAGTTATGCTACGATATGCACACCTACAATTTGAAGTTCAGTAGGCTACTTTTAGGATGTGTGCCATCTGCCACAAGGTAATTTGACAAATATTCAGTTTGTTCTCAGTTTCATATATCTTGCCCTTCAAAGATAAAAATGGATGGGATTGTAAGATAGTGCCACTTTAATGGGAGATAATATATGTTGGATAATTGATAAAAGTGATTCACTTGGTATCTAGCAGTCTAATATGATATTATTCCCACCCACTTGATAAAATTATTCATCTTTCTTTCAATCTGGAGGCTAACTCTGATAAGAGGTGCACTTTTCACTCCATTAGAAAGTAAAACTATCGCTACAATCAACCCGATGACACTGCCACTCAGCTTATCTCTTGCGCTTTCTATTTTATACATTTAACACGAACAACATTCAAAATTTAGATGGGCATTAACACGAGCGCGGCGTGCGCCGTGCTTTTCGGTGCTAGTATACACTATATGGCCTCCTCTTCTTCTACACACTATATGTCTATACTATATACTATCTACTAGTTTAAAAGAAAAAACAGGAAATAAAGAAAAAAAACTTACCTGCAGTGGGAGGAGGGCAGTGGGAGGAGGGGAGGGCGAGCTCCGGCCCTGGGCGGCGGGGAGGAGGGGCCTGGGGAGGACGTGCGCGGGGAGGAGGGGAGGGCGAGCTCCGGCCGTGGGGGTGGCGCCCCTTTGCGGGGAGGAGGGGAGCGGGGAGCTCCGGTCGTGGGCGGCGGGGGGGGGGGGGAGGGCAGCGGGGAAGAGGGCTGCAGGGAGGAGGGACGCGGGGAGGAGGGGAGCAGGGAGCTCCTGTCGTGGGCGGCGGTGGTGGGCCGGAGCAGTGAAGGTGGTGGTGGCGGCGGCGCTGTAGTGGGAAGGGGCGCCAGAGATGCAGGAGATCGAGGGGAGCGGGGGTGCAGCGTGCCATTAGGGGAGCGGGGCTGGGGGCTGGTTGCCGTTAGGGGGAACCCCCCTTTGCCGTCTACAGAAGCTGGGAGGCGGACGGCAAAGGGGTGGGTGGGGTGGGGCGGGCTTCGGCCGTTAGGGTGGCGCCCCTTTGCCGTTTGGGTTCTCTTTGCCGTCCGCCTCTAGGGCCTTTGCCATGCGTCAGCAGACGACAAAGAGGTGGCCGACGGCAAATAAAATCTTTGCCATCAGCAACCTCTTTGCCGTGTGCTTTGTGCCAGCTGACGGCAAAGAGGATCTTTGCCATGCGTCAGCAGACGGTAAAGGCATGGCAGATGGAAAATTTCTCAATTCCAGTAGTGAGGGGGCGCAGCCCTTAGGGTTCCCACCCTCACTGGGTGCGGCAGCCCCCATCTGCGCCAGGACGTGGTGGCCACGAGGGGAGGAGGGGTGTGGCGCACCCCTGGTGGGCCTTAGGCCCACCTGGCTTAGGGTTTGCCCCCCTTCCCTCTCCCCTGCGCATTGGGCTGAGTGGGGAGGCGCACCAGCCGACCTAGGGGCTGGTTCCCTTCCCCACTTGGACCACCTTACCTCCCGGGGTCGTTGCCCCCCTTCTGTGGACCCCCGGAACCACCTCCGGTGGTCCGAGTGGTCCCGATACGTTACCGGTGATGCCCGAAACACTTCCAGTGTCCGAAACCATCCGTCCTATATGTCAATCTTTACCTCCGGACCATTCTGGAGCTCCTCGTGACGTCTGGGATATCATTCGGGACTCCGAACAACTTTCGATAACCTCGTATAACAATTCCCTATAACCCTAGCGTCACCGAACCTTAAGTGTGTAGTCCCTACAGGTTCGGGAGACAAGCAGACATGACCGGGACACCTCTCCGGCCAATAACCATCAGCGGGGTCTGGATACCCATGGTGGCTCCCACTTGCTCCATGATGATCTCATCGGATGAACCACGATGTCAAGGATTCAATCAATCCCGTATACAATTCCCTTTGTCTGTCGGTATAGAACTTGCCCGAGATTCGATCGTCGGTATACCTATACCTTGTTTAATCTCGTTACCGGTAAGTCTCTTTACTCGTTCCGTAGCACGTCATCATGTGACTAACTCCTTAGTCACATTGAGCTCATGATGATGTTCTACCGAGTGGGCCCAGAGATACCTCTCCGTCACACGGAGTGACAAATCCCGATCTCGATTCGTACCAACCCAACACACACTTTTAGAGATACCCGTAGTGCACCTTTATAGTCACCCAGTTACGCTGTGACGTTTGATACACCCAAAGCACTCCTACGGTATCCGGGAGTTGCACAATCTCACGGTCGAAGGAAAACATACTTGACATTAGAAAAGCTTTAGCATACGAACAATACGATCTAGTGCTATGCTTAGGATTGGGTCTTGTCCATCACATCATTCTCCCAATGATGTGATCCCGTTATCAATGACATCTAATGCCCATGATCAGGAAACCATGATCATCTATTGACTAACGAGCTAGCCAACTTGAGGCTTTCTAGGGACACATTGTGATCTATTTATTCACACATGTATTACTGTTTCCTGTTAATACAATTATAGCATGAACAGCAGACGATTATCATGAACAAGGAAATATGATAATAACCATTTTATTATTGCCTCTAGGGCATATTTCCAACACTCTCCCACTTGCACTAGAGTCAATAATCTAGTTACATTGTGATGTATCGAACACCCATAGCATTATGGTGTTGATAATGTTTTGCTCATGGAAGAGGTTTAGTCAACGGGTCTGCAATATTCAGATCCGTGTGTACTTTACAAATATCTATCACTCCACTCTGGACATGGTCCTGGATGGAGTTGTAGCGGCGTTTGATGTGCTTCGTCTTCCGGTGAAACCTGGGCTCCTTCGCTATGGCAATGGCCCAAGTGTTATCACAGAAGAGTGTCATTGGACCCGACGCGCTTGGAACCACTCCAAGGTCGGTGATGAGCTCCTTCATCCAAATTCCTTCATGAGCTGCTTCTGAAGCAGCTATGTACTCCGCTTCACATGTAGATGCTGCCACGACTTCTTGCTTGCTGCTGCACCAACTCACTTCCCTACCACTCAACACATATACGTATCCGGTCTATGACTTAGAGTCATCCAGATCTGTGTCGAAGCTAGCGTCGACGTAACCCTTTACGACGAGCTCTTCGTCACCTCCATAAACGAGAAACATTTCCTTAGTCCTTTTCAGGTACTTAAGGATATTCTTAACCGCTATCCAGTGTTCCATACCGGGATCACTTTGGTACCTCCCTACCAAACTTATGGCAAGGTTTATATCAGGTGTGGTACACAGCATGGCATACATTAGAGAGCCCACGGCTGAAGCGTAGGGGACATAACTCATCTTCTCTCTACCTGCTGCCGTGGTTGGCGACTGAGTCTTACTCAATCTCATACCTTGCAAAACTGGCAAGAACCCTTTCTTTGAGTTTTTCATATTGAACTTCTTCAATATCTTGTCAAGGTATGTACTTTGCGAAAGACCTATGAGGCGTCTTGATCTATCTCTATAGATCTTGATGCCTAATATGTATGCAGCTTCTCCAAGGTCCATCATTGAAATTTTTTTGTTCAAATAGGCCTTTATGCTCTCCAACATCTCTATATTATTCCCCATCAATAATATGCCATCCACATATAGTATGAGGAAAGCTACAGAGCTCCCACTCACTTTCTTGTACATACAGGCTTCTCCGTAAACCTGTATGAGCCCAAACGCTTTAATCACCTCATTAAAGCGAATGTTCCAACTCCGAGATGCTTGCACCAGCCCATAGATGGAGCGCTGGAGCTTGCACACTTTGTTAGCACCCTTAGGGTCGAAAAAACCTTCTGGATGCATCATATACAACTCTTCCTTAAGGTTCCCGTTAAGGAACACTGTTTTGACGTCCATTTGCCAAATTTCATAATCATAAAAGGCGGCAATTGCTAAGATGATTCAGACTGATTTCAGCTTCGCTACAGGAGAGAAAGTCTCTTCGTAGTCAACTCCTTGAATTTGTCGAAAACCCTTTGCGACAAGTCGAGCTTTGCAAACGGTTACATTATCGTTTGCATCAGTCTTCTTCTTGAAGATCCATTTATTTTCTATGGCTCGCCGGTCATCGGGCAAGTCCACCAAAGTACATACTTTGTTCTCATACATGGATCCTATCTCAGATTTCATAGCCTCAAGCCATTTGTTGGAATCCGGGCCCGCCATTGCTTCTTCATAGTTTGAAGGTTCACCGTTGTCTAACAACATGATTTCCATCACAGGGTTTCCGTACCACTCTGGTGCGGAGCGTGCCCTTGTGGACCTTCGCGGTTCAGTAGTAACTTGATCCGAAGCTTCATGATCATTATCATTAACTTCCTCTTCAGTTGGTGTAGGTGCCACAGGGACAACTTCCCGCTGTGCGCTACTATCCTGTTCGAGATGGGGTGTAATTACCTCATCAAGTTCTACCTTCCTCCCACTTACTTCTTTCGAGAGAAACTCTTTCTCTAGAAAGGATCCGTTCTTGGCAACAAAGGTCTTACCTTCGGATCTAAGATAGAAGGTATACCCAATAGTTTCCCTAGGGTATCCTATGAATACGCATTTCTCCGCTTTGGGTTCGTGTTTTTCTGGTTGAAGTTTCTACACATATGCATCGCAGCCCCAAACTTTAAGAAACGACAACTTAGGTTTCTTGCCAAACCATAGTTCATACAGTGTCGTCTCAACGGATTTAGACGGTGCCCTATTTAAAATGAATGCTAAAGTTTCTAATGCGTATCCCCAAAGTGATAGCGGTAGGTCGGTAAGAGACATCATAGATCGTACCATATCTAATAAAGTGCGATTACGACGTTCAGACACTCCGTTGCGTTGCGGTGTGCCAGGCGGCGTCAGTTGTGAAACGATTGCACACTTCCTTAGGTGTGTGCCAAACTCATGACTCCAATATTCTCCTCCACGATTAGATCGCAGACATTTAATTTTTCTGTCACGTTGATTCTCAACCTCACTCTGAAATTCCTTGAAATTTTCAAATGTCTCAGATTTGTGCTTCATTAAGTAGATATACCCATACCTACTCAAATTATCGGTGAGAGTGAGAGCATAACGATAGCCACCGCAAGCTTCAACGTTCATTGGACCACACACATTAGTATGTATTATTTCCAATAAGTCGGTTGCTCTCTCCATTATACCTGAGAATGGAGTCTTAGTCATCTTGCCCATGAGGCACGGTTCGCATGTGTCCAATGATTCAAAATCAAGAGACTCTAATAGACCATCAGTATGGAGCTTCTTCATGCGCTTAACGCCGATATGACCAAGGCGGCAGTGCCACAAGTATGTGGGACTATCATTATCAACTTTACATCTTTTGGTACTCACACTATGAATATGTGTAACATCACGATCGAGATTCATCAAGAATAAACCATTCACCAGCAGAGCATGACCATAAAACATATCACTCATATAAATAGAACAACCATTATTCTCTGACTTAAATGAGTAGCCGTCTCGCATTAAGCAAGACCCTGATACAATATTCATGCTCAAAGGTGGTACTAAATAAAAATTATTAAGGTTCAAAACTAATCCCGACGGTAGTTGTAGAGGTAGTGTGCCGACGGCGATCACATCGACTTTGGAACCATTCCCCACGCGCATCGTCACCTCGTCCTTGGCCAGTCTCCGCTTATTCCGCAGTTCCTGCTTTGAGTTGCAAAAGTGAGCAACTGCACCGGTATCAAATACCCAGGAGCTACTACGAGCGCTGGTAAGGTACACATCAATAACATGTATATCACATATACCTTTAACGTTGCCGGCCTTCTTGTCCGCTAAGTATTTGGGGCAGTTCCGCTTCTAGTGAGCTTTTCCCTTGCAATAGAAGCACTCAGTCTTAGGCTTGGGTCTATTCTTTTTGTTCTTCCCGGCATCTAGCTTACCGGGCGTGGCAACAACTTTGCCATCTTTTTTGAAGTTCTTCTTACCCTCGCCTTTCTTGAAACTAGTGGTCTTGTTGACCATCAACACTTGATGCTCTTTCTTGATTTCTAGTTCTGCAGACTTGAGCATCGAGTACAACTCGGGAATGGTCTTTTCCATCCCTTGAATGTTGTAGTTAAGCACAAAGCCTTTGTAGCTTGGCGGGAGAGACTGGAGGATTCTGTCAATTATAGCATCATCCGGAAGTTCGACTCCAAGTGAAGTCAGATGACCGTGTAACCCAGACATTTTGAGTATGTGCTCACTGACAGAACTGTTTTCCTCCATCTTACAGCTAAAGAACCCGTCGGAGAGTTCATATCTCTCGACACGGGCATGAGATTGAAAAACTAGCTTCAGCTCTTGGAACATCTCATATGCTCTGTGTTGCTCAAAACGCCTTTGGAGCCCCGTTTCTAAACTGTATAACATGCCACACCTAACCAGAGAGTAGTCATCACTCCGCGTTTGCCAGATGTTCAGAATGTCCTGGGCTGCTGCAGGAGTTGTAGGGTCACCTAGCGGCGCATCAAGGACATAAGCCTTTTTAGCTGCTTCAAGGATGAGCTTCAAGATGCGAACCCAGTCCGCATAGTTGCTACCATCATCTTTCAGCTTGTTTTTCTCTAGGAATGCGTTGAAATAGAGGTTGACGTTGGCCATCTACACTTTTATAAAGACAACTTTTAGACTAAGTTCATGACAATTAAGTTCATTTAATCAAATTAAGTGTGAAGTCCCACTTAAATCGACATCCCTCTAGTCATCTAAGTGATACATGATCCATGTTGACTAACCCGTGTCTGATCATCACGTGAAACGGACTAGTCACCATGGTGAGCAACTTCATGCTGATCGTATTCAACCATACGACTCATGTTCGACCTTTCGGTCTCTTGTATTCGAGGTCATCTCTGTACATGCTAAGCTCGTCGAGTCAACCTAGGTGTTTCGCGTGTGTAAATCTGGCTTACACCCGTTGTATGCGAATGTTAGAATCTATCACACCCGATCATCACGTGGTGCTTCGAGACAACGAACCTTCGCAATGGTGCACACTTAGGGGAATACATTCTCGAAATTTTTAAGAGGGATCATCTTATTATGCTACCGTTGTTCTAAGAAATAAGATGTAAAACATGATAAACATCACAATGCAATCATATAGTGACATGATATGGCCATTATCATCTTCGCCATTTCGATCTCCATCTTCGGGCATCGCATGATCATCATCGTCACCGGCGTGACACCATGATCTCCATCATCATGATCTCCATCATCGTGTCTCTGTGAAGTCGTCACGCCAACTACTACTATCACTACTACTATAGCTAACCGTTAGCAATGAAGTAAAAGTAGTAAGAACATGGCCTTGCATCTCATACAATAAATTAAGACAACTCCTATGGCTCCTGCCGGTTGTCATACTCATCGACATGCAAGTCGTGAAACCTATTACAATAACATGATCATCTCATACATCATACATGCAACATCACAACTTTGGCCATATCACATCACATGTCAAAACCTGCAAAAACAAGTTAGACGTCCTCTAATTGTTGTTGCAAGTTTTACGTGGCTGATTTGGGTTTCTAGCAAGAACGCCTTCTTACCTACGTGACAGCCACAACGATGATATGCCAAAGCTATTTACCCTTCATAAGGACCCTTTTCATCAAATCCAATCCGACTAGAGTAGGAGAGACAGACACCCGCTAGCCACCTTTATGCACGGTGTGCATGTCTGTTGGTGGAACCAGTCTCACGTAAGCGTACGTGTAAACTCGGTCTGGGCCGCTTCATCCCACAATACCGCCAGAAAAGAATAAGACTAGTAGCGGCAAGCAAATTGACAAATCATCGCCCACAACTTTTGTGTTCTACTCGTGCATAGAATCTACGCATAGTAAACCTGGCTCGGATGCCACTATTGGGTAACGTAGCATAAATTCAGAATTTTCCTACGCATATTCAGATCTTCCTATGGAGAGACCAGCAACGAGAGAGGGGTAAGAGCATATTCATACCTTTGAAGATCGCTAAGTGGAAGCGTTACTAGAACGCGGTTGACGGAGTCGTACTCGCAGCGATTCAGATCGCGGTGTGATTCCGATCTAGTGCCGAACTACGGCAGCTCCGCGTTCAACACACGTGCAGCCTGGTGACGTCTCCCGCACCTTGATCCAGCAAGGAGGAGGGAGAGGTTGTGGAAGAAATCCAGCAGCACTACGGCGTGGTGTCGATGGAGAGACGAGGTCTCCCGACAAGGATTCGCCAAGCACCGGCAGACAGGAGGAGGAAGAAGGGCAGGGCTACGCCGAGAGAGAGAGAAAACCGTGTGCCAAACAGCCCCGGAACCTCAACTATATATAGGGGGAGGGGGAGGGGGCGCAGCCCTTAGGGTTCCCTCCCCCAAGGGGTGCGGCAGCCCCCATCTGCGCCAGGAGGTGGCGGCCAGGAGGGGAGGAGGGGTGTGGCGCACCCCTGGTGGGCCTTAGGCCCACCTGGCTTATTGTTTGCCCCCCCTTCCCTCTCCCCTGCGCATTGGGCTGAGTGGGGAGGCGCACCAGCCCACCTAGGGGCTGGTTCCCTTCCCCACTTGGCCCACCTTACCTCCCGGGGTCGTTGCCCCCCTTCGGTGGACCCCCGGGGCCACCTCCGGTGGTCCCGGTGGTCCCGGTACGTTACCGGTGAAGCCCGAAACACTTCCAGTGTCCGAAACCATATGTCCTATATATCAATCTTTACCTCCGGACCATTCCGGAGCTCCTCGTGACGTCCGGGATCTCATCCGGGACTCCAAACAACTTTCGGTAACCTCGTATAACAATTCCCTATAACCCTAGCGTCACCGAACCTTAAGTGTGTAGACCCTACGGGTTCGGGAGACAGGTAGACATGACCGAGACACCTCTCCGGCCAATAACCATCAGCGGGGTCTAGATACCCATGGTGCCTCCCACTTGCTCCAGGATGATCTCATCGGATGAACCACGATGTCAAGGATTCAATCAATCCCGTATACGATTCCCTTTGTCTGTCGGTATAGAACTTGCCCAAGATTTGATCGTCGGTATACCTATACCTTGTTCAATCTCGTTACCGGTAAGTCTCTTTACTCGTTTCGTAGCACGTCATCGTGTGACTAACTCCTTAATCACATTGATCTCATGATGATGTTCTACCGAGTGGGCCCAGAGATACCTCTTCGTCACACGGAGTGACAAATCCCGATCTCGATTCGTACCAACCCAACAGACACTTTCAGAGATACCCGTAGTGCACCTTTATAGTCACACAGTTACGTTGTGACGTTTGATACACCCAAAGCACTCCTACGGTATCCGAGAGTTGCACAATCTCACGGTCGAAGGAAATGATACTTGACATTAGAAAAGCTTTAGCATACGAACAATACGATCTAGTGCTATGCTTAGGATTGGGTCTTGTCCATCACATCATTCTCCTAATGATGTGATCCCGTTATCAATGACATCTAATGACCATGATCAGGAAACCATGATCATCTACTGACTAACGAGGTAGCCAACTAGAGGCTTGCTAGGGACACATTGTGATCTATTTATTCACACATGTATTACTGTTTCCTGTTAATACAATTATAGCATGAACAATAGACGATTATCATGAACAAGGAAATATGATAGTAACCATTTTATTATTGCCTCTAGGGCATATTTCCAACACCTCTATATTGCGCCCATGCATTGATTAGTTATCCTGCGCCCACCAATTCGGCCCGTGGCATTTTTTATCCTTGCAAATTTAATATTACAGGATATAGTTGATTTTCAAATGCCCGTAGATAATTAACCGTGCATCGTATCGCGACGTATTATGTATGAGACTTATGTAGTTTTTCATGTAGAATAATATTTTGTAACTTGCATGCATGTTTGAAGTGGTTTGACCTGCCATTTGACTAGATATGCGTGCTGTCCTAATATGTTAGATATCCCGTAGTTATTTCTGTGGATGTACGGATTATTCAAATCCCGTAGATAAAATGTTCATGTTGTTCAGGAACCTTTGCCATTTATTTTAGAGTAGTTTTTTGCATTTTTACATGTAGGTTCCGTCGCTAGTTTGCTATGTCGTGTTTAGGACATATTCTCGCATATACGTGTGGCGTTAGTTTTATTTTGCAACCCCACATATTATAATTGTTTTCAGGGTAGAAAAATCTATAGAATTTAACTATGCATTTAGTTTTGTCCTTCGAGTAAGTTAGCGTGCATGATATTTTTGCCATGTTGCCCTCTTGTCTATTTTGTGGGATTTATTCCGTACATGTTATGAATTAGTTTTGAACTAGAGATATGCTCTTGGATATGTAGGCTAGCCCCTGGTAATTTTGGTTGCCATAGAAATCCATATTTAGGTGTTGTTTACTTGTTGTCAACATACTAGAAATATTTCCAAGTCTGAAATCTGTTATATTTTGTTGATGTCTTGCCATGAGTTTGGGTACTGATCTACAGCTCCTTTGAGGTTGGTGCAATGGAGTTATTTGTAGTCCTTAAGATTCTCTAGCATGTTGTAAATTTTCATGTCATTCCGTAGCGTGTAGCATATAGTTTTTCTGATGTCAATACGTCTTCTGATTGAAACCTGCACTGTCAAAAACTGATATTTTCAAGTCTGAAACTGTGTGTAAGATGCAATTTTGTGAGTTCTTTTCCTAGTGATCCATGCTTCCATGCAAGTTGTATTTAGTAGGGTGTTATTGTCCATCTTGACCACTACTGCCTCATGTCTTGTTTGAGCATCTTAGAATTATGGAGCTTGTTGTTTTGGGGTGTAGAAAATGCCATGTTGTTGTTTTAGGCAGATTGTGGTTATTTATTGTGTAGCTTGTATTTGTTGAACCGTTTCTCCGTTTTGAACGTGTCATATATGAAACTTGATTAGAATCTTGTGTAGTTTCATAATATCTTGTTGCTTGTATGTTTTGGAGTGCTTGTGACTGTCATTGCATACATATCACATTGATGGCATCATATCTTGCGGTGTTTGTATCTTTTGAACCGTAGCTCCGTTGGAGATGTTCCATATATGCAAAAGGACTAGTACAACGAGGAAAATCACGTTAAACACTTTATTTTGCTGTTTAACAAGTATTAGAACATGTTAGTTCAGATCTGGACATAATTCTAATTTAACGTGTGGGGTCATCTCGGAGATGCTATATGTCGTTTCCGACCTCATTTAAAATGCCTATATAGGTATGCCATGTTTAACCAACATTTAATATTGCCGTGTACCTAATCGGTATAGAACTAAATAATTCGTATGTGGAGTTTCGTCAATATGTAACTCGTTGCCTATTGAACTTCACTTAATGTGTAGTATTTGATTGTTGTGAATTGACATGCCATGTCTTGCATATATTCAGCTGATCATGCATCATATGTGGATTGCATCTTGTCGTGCTTGTGCCGTAATGAATATCTGTTTTGATGTTTGTTTCCGGTTTGCTCCGTCTCGATAGAGTTCCGCAAGCATGTTGGAATGTGAGGACCGGTTCGACTACGTCGGTTCGTCTGCTTCATGGAGTCGTTCTTCTTCTCATCAGGATCTCAGGAAAGATGACCATTTCCCTAGATACCATTACTATCATTGCCATGACAGTTATTTCGATTCTACCGTTATGTCTCGCTGCCTACCACCTGTAAAATATCAGCCTCCCAATATTGCCATGAAAACCTTCAACCTGTTCACAACCTAGCAAACCACCGATTGACTATGTTACCGCTTGCTTAACCATGTGTTAGCGTTGCTAGTTGCAGGTGCAGTTGCTTCCATATGATAACATGGGTTCCTTGTCATATCACCCTATTAATTGCTAATTAATTTAATGCACTTATATACTTGGTAAAAGGTGGAGAGCTCAGCTTTCTACCCTGGTGTTTTGTTCCTCCTTTGCTGCCTTAGTTTCGGCTACCGGTGTTATGTTCCATAAATGAGCGCTCCTAACATGCTTGGGGTTTTTATGGGGACCACCTAGATTCTCGTTTTAGGATAAATCTCGTCTGACAAGGCCCAACATTGGTACTAAATTTGCCCAACATAATAATTCTGATAATACTGAAAAACATAGGGCGTCATGAACCCGAGGAGTAATACAACATAATACAGGGAGGGCCAGTGCTGATGGTGCTAGTACAAAATAGAGACACTTGCGGGTCCACCGGGGCAACTCGGGGGATGTATATCCAGCCACCGTACGTAGTGCTCATCCGTTGTGTCCTGAGAACGAGATACGCGTCTCCTATCGGGATCGTTGACATGCCGGGCGGCCTTGTTGGACTTGTTTTACCTTTCTCGAGCGTCTCGTGCGAGGGATTCCGAGGATGCTTTGGGTTATCTCGAGGTTGAGGTTTTCCAATAGGAACCCGAGGAGATCACGGGTTTCCCTGATCGAGGTCACTCCGTCGCAGCGTGTGGTAGTTTGTGATGGACTATTTGGAGCACCCCTGCAGGGTTAAATCTTTTGGATAGACGTGCCCATAGTTATGTGGCAACGTGGAAACTTTGTTTAACATCCGGTTATAGATAACTTGAAGTTAATTTAATTAAAACTTGCCAACTAAGTGCGTAACCATTACTGTCTCTTTCGTGAGCTCCGTCTCCGATCGAGGACACGGTGGGGTTATGTTTTACGTAAGTATGTGTTTATGATTATGCATTTGATCACCAGTAGTTCACGTCCGCTATGCGTAGATCACCCCCCTCTTGTTCTTGTACTTGTAAGTTAGTCACCTTAGATAAATGCTTAGTCGCTTGTTGTAGCCTCACCACTTAACCCTACCTCACCTATTAAGCTTTGCTAGTCTCGATACTTTTGGAAATGAGATTGGTGAGTCCCCTATGGCTCACAGATTACTACAACACTAGTTGCAGGTACAAGTAAGGATATTCAGACGTGAACACAATGATTGTTCATTTGGAGTTTCTTCTTCTTCCTCTTCGTCGATCTAGGATGGGTTGTAGGACGGCAACCTGGGAAGCAAGGATGTACGTCGTTCTTTTCTCTTTGTTTTCGTCCGTAGTGGGACCCTGCTCTTCTTCGTGATATTTATGTATTGTACTGATGTGACTCTGATGTAGCTTGTGGCGAGTGTAAGCCAATTCCATATACTCTTCTCTTAAGTACATGTACTTGTAACGATATCCATTCTTGCGAAACGACGAGAGGCGGTTCTATCCCTGTTGTGGCCCTCGTGCCAAAATAAGGATAGGATCGCATCTTGGGCATTACAAGTTGGTATCAGAGCAGTACCGACCTAGGAGCTCCCTTGATTGATCAAACTTGGCCGAGTCGAGTCTAGTCAAAACTGATCTCAGTTTAGTTATATATCGGAGAGTAGGATTCTTTTTCTCCTCTTCTATTCTCTCGTGAGGATTCTTGACGTAATAATTTTAATTCTACTCCTCTTCTCACTCAAAAATTTTTAGGATCACGTGGATATTTTTGGAATCTATATGATGTTGATGTGACGGAGTTCTGTCTTGGTGCATCCTGTCTAACTTGATTTCTTTCGGGGAGTTGAGCTCCAGGGGATTCTTGAGCACATCGTTATAATTCAGATTTCTTAATATCTCAGGACGAAGGATGTTCGAAATTTCTTCAATACTAGTAGTGGCGAGAGGATTCCGGCTTCCCTAGTACTGGTGCAGATAGAGCCGGATGTATTGCCACACTTAGTATCATTCTGATTACGAGGATCTAAGATAGATGATGTTCCAAGATTCTGGTTATGTGTTGATGGATGTGATACACTAGACATGTTAGTATAGGAGTTGAGTGATATATTACTCCTTGTATCCGTGGACAATCTTCCAACAAATGCTTGATGTTAGGTTGGCGTTTGACATCTAGTGGATTCGTTTGTGCACGGTCGTTTTATAATGGTTCTCGTTGTGTCTATAAGAGTACTTCTAGCTTGCTATGACTCTGGGATGCTTCGTATGTCATGTGCACTGCCTTGCACATGATGGCTCCTTTAGGCTGGAGCCCGTCCAAGCCTCATCCACGAAAATATCGAGCGGAATCTCTCTCATGAGTTTTTTCTGGCTTGTTTCGTAAGCCTCACCCTTTGTTTTGTTGGAGTATGGTAATTTGAGTTGCTTCGATGTCAAATGGTGATTTCATATCCTTCCAAGAGGTGTTCTCGTATTTTATGAGAATGCAAATTCTTTTGCTCTATCAATTGTCTTCTCAATGCTTGCCAACCAGAGTTGTTATGTCAATTCTTTTCAACCGATGTGCTTCTATTGAGTGAATTCAATACTCTCCAATATATGCAAGATCAATCAACATTTATTTCCGGAGTTCATCTCATCTGTCCCAAGTTGTCTTTGTTTTTCCCCGTCCTCCCGCCCTTTTCTTCAGTGATTAGATTATCATCCTAGTGCCTTCCTTTAATTGTTGCTTCCGCTATCTTTTCTTTCGTGTCTTTTCTGGTGATTCATTGAGAAGATTCTCAAGAGTTTCGTGTTCATCATTTCTTATTCTTGTTCTCTTCTCTGGTGAATTCAATTCAAGTTATCTGTGTTCATGATATCCTTTTTATTCTTTAAATTATATCCCATGTTTGTAATTCTTATCAGCCTATCTTTTTTATTCCTCTCTTTTCTATCCGGAGTGTTGAAGATATCTTAGAAGTTTCTTGTTTTCAATCCTTTCAATTATTTCGAGGGTTCCAACTTCATCTAGTTTTCTTTATACCGGTGCAATATCTCTCTTTCTAAGCAATCTTTTCAACGGTGGTTTCTTTGAGTGGGCCGACACTACTGGAATTCAGAATTTTGCCGTCTGCTTGGCCTTTGCCGTCTGCTGACACATGGCAAAGGTGCTCTTTGTCGTCAACTGACACAGTGCTGACGGCAAAGAGGTGGCTGATGGAAAAACTTTATTTTGCCGTCGGCCACCGCTTTGTCGTCCGCTGGCGGACGACAAAGAAACCCTGTGCGGACGGCAAAGGGACGGCGGACGGCAAAGCCCCCCCCCCAAACGGCTGAAACCCCACCCCACCCACCCCTCCCCTTTGCCTTCTGCCTGGGGGCCTTTGCCATCCGCCTGGGAGCGCGGCGGACGGCAAAGGGGATGGCGGCCCACCAACCCAACCCCCACCCGATGCCCCCCGGGACCTTTGCCGTCTGCCTGGGGGGCCTTTGCCTACTACCTGGGAGCGCGGCGGACGGCAAAGGCCCACCAAATACAGTCACGGCCGCCCCCTCCAACCGACGCTTCCCGCACACCCCTGCTCGAACCCCCCACCGCGCGCGCCGCCTCCTGCCGACGTCCCGCGTCGCCTGCCCCGCGCCGCTGCCGTGCACCGCCTCCTCCCCGTGCAGCCTGCCCCACGCCGCCCGCGCCCTCGCCCTTTCCCTCCTCGTCGTCCTCCCTCTGCTCGCGCCTCGCCCTCCTCGCCGTCCTCACTCCGCCCGCGCCGTCGCCCTCGGCCTCCCTCGCCATCCACCATCAGCCCGCGCCCACGCCCTTGCCCTCCTCGCCGTCCTCCCTCGCCGCCTCACTCACCCTCGCCCTAGCCCTCACATCGCCGGCCAGACCTGCTCCTCGCCGCCTCAACTGCGACAGTGGTGACCGCCTCTTCCTTGGTTCAGGTCAGTCCTCTCTCTCTCTTTCTCATATTTGCTACAATCTTTAATAGTTGGATCTCTATGATAAGGTTTTGACTTGTTAATGACTATCAAATAGTCCCTTCATGTAGGCAATACTAGTCGTTTTAGCTCAGGGAGTAGAACTATCGGCTTGCATATTTTGTCCTATTGTGTATTGTAGGATTAAGCATAATATTCTTTTGCAACACTTTCATAGAACATGTGTAATGGCTGCGTATGTGTCCGTTTTGACATTCTTATGGTTGCTATGCTTGTTTTTATTAGTGTAGGCCGCTGATATAAAATGTTAAGTGGTGTAAGTATGAGCACATGACTCCCCATATTGTCGATAATTATAGAGAATGCTTCCATTTTCTCTCTGGGAAAATGGGCTCTAGTTGTATAGACATTTGAATTAATTGTGTTTTCTAGGGCTCTAGTTGGACTCTAGTTGATAATTGTAGAGACTGCTTCCCGAGCCCCGACCCCCTACCCCTGACCCGTGACGCCACTAACCCGAACCCCCGAACCCCGACGCCCTACCCCTGACCCCCCCGACGCCACTAACCCCAACCCCCGACCCCCGACACCACTAACCCCCAACCCCCGAGCCCCGAGACCCGACGCCACTAACCCCCAACCCCCGACGTCCGACACCTCTTCGGCCTCTTGTTAACCGAAAAGACCCCCGACCGCCGACACCAGTGACCCTTGACCCCCGACAACACTGACCCCCGAGCATAGACGCCATGAACACCCAACTCCCGAAGCCACCGACGCCCGACACCGCCGACCCTCGACGGCACTGACTCCCGACGCTACTAAACCCCGACGGGGGTCATAGTTTTGTAAATTATGAGTTAGGTCACATATTTTCCGATTATGTTAATTATAAAAACATCGTATTTGTGTTGATCGTGTGGTTGTTTGACGACCTCCACGTGCGTTGGACGAGCTCCGCCCTTGCGTTTGTTGGTGAGCACAAATGACTTCTCCTCCTACCCCCTTAATTTGCTCTGTCCCGGTCTTCGTGCCGATGAAACTTGCTAGCTATAGGTTTCTTCAATCATGAGTATGCGTGACCAGTATGCGTCTCCCGTTCGAAAGGGCGGCATCTATAAATATGCATTTCTTGGCATATTTATAACCGCCATCCTTTCGAATTGTCCAAGATTATCCTTGGACAACCCGAGTATGTGTAGATTGGGTTCGTTTTCCCGTATGCCGTGCTCTGGATCCGATGCAGAATTTTGTCAGTGCCTCCCTGTTGTTCTCCGGGTACACATCCTCTCTGCTTATTGTCGAGACGTGTATTTGGAGAACAGCGGGGAGGTGCTACCGAAATTCTGCGTCGCATCTGGAGCAGAGTATGGGAAAACGAACCCAATCTACACATACTCGGGTGGGATTAGGACCTATCTTTACCTATTAGCGTGTAGGTTGCATGGACGTAATAAAACTGACAAACTTGATTAGCGTATGAATATATATGATGAATTATATATTTATTTCTTGTGCCCCCATAGGTAGCTTTGCAACATGAGTGATCGTGCTTGGATGTACACTGGTCACCCTTGTCAGAAAGACATGACCCATGAATGGTTAACAAAAACCAGGGGGTTTGTGAGAGCCGCATTTGCAAATGGCCAGCAAAAAACATGGTGCCCCTGTCCCAACTGTGACAACTAGAAAAAGCACACAGAGTTTGAAATGGGTAAACACCTGCAGCAGTTGGGTTTTACGCCTAATTATACGGTTTGGACTTTTCATGGTGAGTCTGACCAGCGTGCCAGAGCTCAGGTGATTCGTCGTCGCATCGACGAGCATGGTACCGGGATTGAAGACATGGTGCAAGACTTTGATGATGCTCGGCATTCGGACAATGAGATGGAGGAATCTGCAAAGGCCTTCTATGAAATGTTGGCGTCTTCAAAACGTCCTCTCCACGAGCAGACTGAGCTTTGTCAGCTGCATGCCATCGCGCAAGTAATGGCTATGAAGGCTCAATTAAACCTAGGCAGAGAATGCTACGACGCGATGATGACGATATTTGGACGCTTTCTACCCAAAGGCCATGTCCTGCCTGCAAACTTGTACGAGTCAGAGAAAACCCTCCGTGTACTTAAGATACCCTATGAAAAGATACATGCCTGTGAGGATGGATGTGCCTTATTTAGGCTTGAGTATGCGGCCTTGAACTATTGCTCCATTTGCAATTCTTCCAGGTATATTGTGGTAGACAACGGTATGGGTGAGAAGAATTAGACCAAAATCCCCATTAGTGTTCTTCGGTATCTGCCAATCGTACCAAGACTTCAACTTCTTTTCATGGTCGAAGAGTCGGCCAGACAGATGACATGGCACAAATTGGGCAAAAGAACCGAACTAGATGCGGATGGGAACAAGATGCTGGCACACACTTCAGATGGTTTTGTGTGGAGGCACTTCCATGCATTGCATAAGGATAAATCGGAAGATCGAAGGCAACCTAGAGTTGCCATCAGCACGGATGTGTTCAATGTGTATGGTATGATGGCAGCACAATACAGTTGTTGGCCTGTATTTGTCATTCCACTAAATTTGCCACCCGGAGAGATTATGAAAATAAAGAACATTTTCCTGACGTTGATAATTCCAGGGCCCAACCATCCGGGGAAGAATATGAATGTGTACATGCAGCCGCTTAAGGATGAGTTGCAAGAAGCCTGGGATAATGGGATCAAGACCTACGACGTGGCTACCAAAACAAATTTCAAAATGCATGTGTGGTACATGTACTCGACGCATGATTATCCGGCGTTTGCGCTATTCGCTGGCTGGTGTGTGCATGGAAGGTTCCCGTGCACCACATGCAAGGCAGCTCTTCAGTTCCGTTGTTTGCAGGTTGGTCGCAAGTATTCTTTCTTCGACATGCATAGACAATTCCTGGATCCTGACCATAAGTTGAGAAAAGACAAGAAGAATTTCATCAAAGGTAAAGTTGTCAAAAATAGGTGTGAGGAGGGATACGAGGACTTGGCAAAGGTTATCAAAACCGAATGTCACCGCCTACTTCAAAACTTTCGGCACGAGGCTCGGGTGCAGGCTGTTCGAGACTACTATGCCACGCGGCGTATTAGGATTGACAAGGCGAAGTGCCGTGATGCTAAGATGGAGAAGGAGCATTACATGAAGGTAATTACATATTATTAAGGCTTTGTAGTAAGTTTCCTGATTTGGTTCTTACGCGCTCAAATTTCTCTTTATTAACTTAGGTGCCCCCGAGATGGTTTGTGGATAAGATGGATTGTTCGGAGGCCTTGGTGGATCATTGGTGCTCCGAAACGTGGGAGGCCAGCCTCAACGACGCCAAGGAGAGGCGTGGCAAAATGGTTGGTGTGCCACACCATCAAGGGAGTGTCAACTTAATCAAATTTGGCGAGAACTGGGTATGTGGTTTGCTTCATGCCTCATGCAATTCATTCTTAATGCTATCCTTAGCCCTTTACTAATAAAATTTTCCCCTCTCTCTCTTTTAGGCGTGTCACAATAAGACGGAGGTGCCACAGATGTACGACCTGTATGCGATGGCCCATACTGCCTCGTACAAGAATGTCAAGGCATTCTCTGAGTCTAACCTCGAGCATCCAGAAAACTTCACCAACATCTCCTCCCACCACAAGCTCGTGAAATACAGAGATCACGGGAAGGCAAGGAAAGGGGATGACATTAACCCGAGCGAGGGGCCTATTGATCCAGAGATGGTGATGATAGGTGGCAACGGGAGGCCCCATGGCTCGATCTGTTGGAAATATGCCCTAGAGGCAATAATAAATTAGTTATTATTATATTTCTTTGTTCATGATAATCGTTTATTATCCATGCTATAATTGTATTGATTGGAAACACAATACTGTGTGGATACATAGACAAAACACTGTCCCTAGTAAGCCTCTAGTTGACTAGCTCGTTGATCAAAGATGGTCAACGTTTCCTGACCATAGGCAAGTGTTGTCACTTGATAACGGTATCACATCATTAGGAGAATCATGTGATGGACTAGACCCAAACTAATGAACGTAGCATGTTGATCGTGTCATTTTGTTGCTACTGTTTTTCTGCGTGTCAAGTATTTGTACCTATGACCATGAGATCATATAACTCACTGGCACCGGAGGAATACCTTGTGTGTATCAAATGTCACAACGTAACTGGGTGGCTATAAAGATGCTCTACAGGTATCTCCAAAGGTGTCCGTTGAGTTAGTATGGATAAAGATTGGGATTTGTCACTCCGTGTGACGGAGAGGTATCTCGGGGCCCACTCGGTAATACAACATCGCACAGAAGCCTTGCAAGCAATGTGACTTAGTGTAAGTTGCGGGATCATGTATTGCAGAACGAGTAAAGAGACTTGCCGGTAATGAGATTGAAATAGGTATGCGGATACCGACGATCGAATCTCGAGCAAGTAACATACCGAAGGACAAAGGGAAGGACATACGGGATTATATGAATCCTTGGCACTGAGGTTCAAATGATAAGATCTTCGTAGAATATGTAGGATCCCATATGGGCATCCAGGTCCCGCTATTGGATATTGACCGAGGAGTCCCTCGCGCCATGTCTGCATAGTTCTCAAACTCGCAGGGTCTGCACACTTAAGGTTCGACGTTGTTTTATGCGTATTTGAGTTATATGGTTGGTTACTGAATGTTGTTCGGAGTCCCGGATGAGATCACGGACGTCATGAGGGTTTCCGGAATGGTCCGGAGACGAAGATTGATATATAGGATGACCTCATTTAATTACCGGAAGGTTTTCGGAATTACCGGGAATGTACCGGGAATGACGAATGGGTTCCAGATGTTCACTGGGGGGGGGGGCAGCCCACCCCGGGGAAGCCCATAGGTCGTAGGGGTGCTGCACCAGCCCTTAGTGGGCTGGTGGGCAAGCCCAAGAAGGCCCCTACGCAGGAATAAAAGAAATCAAAGAGAAAAGAAAAAAAGGGGAACTGGGAAGGAAGGGAAGGACTCCACCTTCCAATCCTTGTTGGACTAGGATTGGAGGAGGAATCCTCCTCCCCCCTTCGGCCGAACCACTTGGGGCTCCTTGAGCCCCAAGGCAAGGCCCCTCCCCTCCCACCTATATATACGGAGGTTTTAGAGCTGATTTGAGACAACTTTTCCACGGCAGCCCGACCACATACCTCCATGGTTTTTCCTCTAGATCGCGTTTCTGCGGAGCTCGGGCAGAGCCCTGCTGAGATTAGATCACCACCAACCTCCGGAGCGCCGTCACGTTGCCGGAAAACTCATCTACCTCTCCGTCTCTCTTGCTGGATCAAGAAGGCCGAGATCATCATCGAGCTGTACGTGTGCTGAACGCGGAGGTGCCGTCCGTTCGGCACTACATCGGAGCGGTCGTGGGACGGATCGCGGGACGGTTCATGGGACGGTTCGCGGGGCGGATCGAGGGACGTGAGGACGTTCCACTACATAAACCGCGTTTATCAACGCTTCTGCTGTGCGATCTACAAGGGTACGTAGATCTGAAATCCCCCTCGTAGATGGACATCACCATGATAGGTCTTCGTGCGCGTAGGAAATTTTTTGTTTCCCATGCGACGTTCCCCAATACGATCGCCATTGGAGACGGCCTTATACATTGTCCTAGCACTCTCCGACAGATAAAGGCACGCCAAACGAGATCCTGTCCGGAGATAACACGTCGTCCACGGCCAGTCGAGCTCGCCATCGAGGTTAGTTTAATGGACTCAACTATCTTTTCGCATTATGTTGTGCGTTGGAACCAATATGATTACATTGCTAACAATGAGTTGTGTTGCAGGCTGCAATTCCGAGAGATAGAGAGAGACAATGCTGGTGGCTATGGCGGAGAAGGATAAGGAGACGAGGGAGCTGGAGGAGAGGACGACTGCATTGGTGGAGGCGGAGAGGGCACAGAATGATACGTCTAACAGGGCCATATACGAGCTCTTCGTGGTAAGTTTCTTCTTCATGTTATTTCAAATCTTGCATTTTAATGTCCTTTTCATAAATAAATAAAAAGTTGACTTGTCGAAACCAAATGTACAGTCTATGTGCGAGAAGAGCGGCCAAGTCCCTCCGTCGATGCCAGTCATTAACATTGCAGGGACGGTGAGTTTCATTTCAGTGCAGTGATCTTAAGAGTGTCCTCATGCTAACGACACATTGCAAACGATGTTTCGTGCAGAATATCTCCCGAAACGCATCGCACGAACCTTCTACAGTGGAGCCTTCTCCAGGTGAAACAAGCCAGAGCCACCGTGCTTCACCATCGTGATGACGATAATGGTATGTTATTTCCAGCTCCTCCTTCTCCTTCTTCTTCCTCCTTCTCCTTCTCCTTCTTCTTTTCTTATTCTTCTCCTCTTCCTTCTCCTTCTCCTCCTCCTCCTCCTTCTTCTTTTACTTCTTCTCTTCTTGCTTCTTCTCTTTCTCTTCTTCTACGTAGCTTAGACTCATCCAAGAAAGACTAAATTGGCTAATTATCATACAAAAAGACATAATTAGCTTAGTTAGCTCCAAAATGACCTATTTAATAAAAAATGACCTATAGTTAGCTAAGTTCTCTCCTAAATGACATAATAAGGCTTACGTAGCTGCAAGATGACCTATTCCCCCTAAGTTAGGTACTAAATGGCCTATAATTAGCCTAGCTAGATCCAAAATGGCTTAATAAGCATAGTTTGCTCCGGAATGACCTATTTTACCCAAGTTAGCTCCAAAACGACCTATAGTTAGCTAGGCTTCCACCTAAATGACATAATTAGCTTAGTTAGCTCCAAAATGGTCTATTTAATAAAACATGACCTATACTTAGCTAATTATCCTCGAAATGACATAATTAGCTCCAAAAAGGCATTCTTAGCTAATTTAGCCCGAAGAAGGGGACAAGAGGAGAAGAAAGAGGAAAAATGAAAGGAAGGAAGAAGAAGAAGAAGAGAAGGAGGAGGATAAGAATAAGGAGAAGGAGGAGAAGAAGGAGAAGGAGCTCCTCCTTCTCCTTCTTCCTCCTTCCTCCTTCTCCTTCTCCTTCTTCTTTTCTTCTTCGTCTCCTCTTCCTTCTGCTTCTCCTCCTCCTCCTCCTCCTCCTCCTCCTTCTTCTTCTTTTACTTCTTCTTCTCTTCTTGCTTCTTCTCTTTCTCTTCTTCTACGTAGCTTAGACTCATCCAAGAAAGACTAAATTGGCTAATTATCCTACAAAATGACATAATTAGCTTAGTTAGGTCCAAAATGACCTATTTAATAAAAAATGACCTATAGTTAGCTAACTTCTCTCCTAAATGACATAACAAGGCTTACGTAGCTGCAAGATGACCTATTCCCCCCAAACTTAGGTATTAAATGGCGTATAATTAGCCTAGAAAGATGCAAAATGGCTTAATAAGCATAGTTTGCTCCGGAATGGCCTATTTTACCCAATATAGCTCCGAAATGACCTATAGTTAGCTAGGCTTCCACCTCAATGACATAATTAGCTTAGTTAGCTCCAAAATGGTCTATTTAATAAAACATGACCTATACTTAGATAATTATCCTCGAAATGACATAATTAGCTCCAAAAAGGCATTCTTAGCTAATTTAGCCCGAAGAAGGGGACAAGAGGAGAAGAAAGAGGAAAAATGAAAGGAAGGAAGAAGAAGAAAAATAGAAGAAGAAGAAGAGAAGGAGGAGGATAAGAAGAAGGAGAAGAAAGAGGAGAAGAAGGAGAAGGAGCTCCTCCTTCTCCTTATTCTTCCTCCTTCTCCTTCCCCTTCTCCTTCTTCTTTTCTTCTTCTTCTCCTCTTCCTTCTCCTTCTCCTCCTCCTCCCCCTCCTCCTCCTTCTTATTTTAATTCTTCTTCTCTTCTTGCTTCTTCTCTTTCTCTTCTTCTATGTAGCTTAGACTCATCCAAGAAAGACTAAATTGGCTAATTATCCTACAAAATAACATAATTAGCTTAGTTAGCTCCAAAATGACCTATTTAATAAAAAATGACCTATAGTTAGCTAAGTTCTCTCCTAAATGACATAATAAGGCTTACGTAGCTGCAAGATGACCTATTCCCCCTAACTTAGGTATTAAATGGCCTATAATTAGCCTAGCTAGATATAAAATGGCTTAATAAGCATAGTTTGCTCTGAAATGACCTACTTTACCTAAGTTAGCTAAGAAATGACCTATAGTTAGCTAGGCTTCCACCTAAATGACATAATTAGCTTAGTTAGCTCCAAAATGGTCTATTTAATAAAACATGACCTATACTTTGCTAATTATCCTCGAAATGATATAATTAGCTCCAAAAAGGCATTATTAGCTAATTTAGCCCGAAGAAGGGGACAAGAGGAGTAGAAAGAGGAAAAATTAAAGGAAGGAAGAAGAAGAAAAAGAGAAGAACAAGGAGAAGGAGGAAGAAGAAGGAGAAGGAGAAGGAGGAGAAGCTCCTTCTCCTTCTTCTCCTCCTTCTTCTCCTTCTTCTTGTCCTTCTTCTTTTCTTCTTATTCTCCTTCTCTGTTGGAATTATGCCCTAGAGGCAATAATAAATGTATAGTTATTATTATAATTCCTGTATCAAGATAATAATTGATTATCCATGCTATAATTGTATTGAATGAAGACTCATTTACATGTGTGGATACATAGACAAAACACCGTCCCTAGCATGCCTCTAGTTGGCTAGCCAGTTGATCAATGATAGTCAGTGTCTTCTGATTATGAACAAGGTGTTGTTGCTTGATAACTGGATCACGTCATTGGGAGAATCACGTGATGGACTAGACCCAAACTAATAGACATAGCATGTTGATCGTGTCATTTTGTTGCTACTGTTTTCTGCGTGTCAAGTATTTATTCCTATGACCATGAGATCATATAACTTACTGACATCGGAGGAATGCTTTGTGTGTATCAAACGTCGCAACGTAACTGGGTGACTATAAAGATGCTCTACAGGTATCTCCGAAGGTGTTAGTTGAGTTAGTATGGATCAAGACTGGGATTTGTCACTCCGTGTGACGGAGAGGTATCTCGGGGCCCACTCGGTAATGCAACATCACACACAAGCCTTGCAAGCAATGTAACTTAGTGTAAGTTGTGGGATCTTGTATTACGGAACGAGTAAAGAGACTTGCCGGTAAACGAGATTGAAATAGGTATGCGGATACTGACGATCGAATCTCGGGCAAGTAACATACCGAAGGACAAAGGGAATGACATACGGGATTATAAGAATCCTTGGCACTGAGGTTCAAACGATAAGATCTTCGTAGAAAATGTAGGATCCAATATGGGCATCCAGGTCCCGCTATTGGATATTGACCGAGGAGTCTCTCGGGTCATGTCTACATAGTTCTCGAACCCACAGGGTCTGCACACTTAAGGTTCGACGTTGTTTTATGCGTATTTGAGTTATATGGTTGGTTACCGAATGTTGTTCGGAGTCCCGGATGACATCACGGACGTCACGAGGGTTTCCGGAATGGTCCGGAAACGAAGATTGATATATTGGATGACCTCATTTGTTTACCGGAAGGTTTTCGGAGTTACCGGGAATGTACCGAGAATGACGAATGCGTTCCGGGAGTTCACCGGGGGGGGGGGGGGGCAACCCACCCCGGGGAAGCCCATAGGCTTTGGGGAAACACACCAGCCCTTAGTGGGCTGGTGGGACAGACCCAAAGGGGCCTATGCGCCAAGGATAAGAAATCAAAGGAAAAGCAAAAAAAAGAGGGAGGAGGTGGGAAGGGAGGAGGACTCCCTCCCATCAAACCTAGTCCAACTCGGTTTGGGGGGAGAGCCCTCCCCCTTGGCTCGGCCGACTCCTTGGGGGTCCTTGGACCCCAAGGCAAGGCCCCCCCTCCCTCCTCCTATATATATGGAGCAATTAGGGCTGATTTGAGACGACTTTCTCATGGCTGCCCGACCACATACCTCCACGGTTTTTCCTCTAGATCGCGTTTCTGCGGAGCTCGGGCGGGGCCCTGCTGAGACAAGGTCATCACCAACCTCCGGAGTGCCGTCACGCTGCCGGAGAACTCTTCTACCTCTCCGTCTCTTTTGCTGGATCAAGAAGGCCGAGATCATCGTCGAGCTGTACGTGTGCTGAACGCGGAGGTGCCGTCCGTTCGGTACTAGATCGTGGGACTGATCGCGGGATTGTTCGCGGGGCGGATCGAGGGACGTGAGGACGTTCCACTACATCAACCGCGTTCTCTAACGCTTCTGCTGTATGATCTACAAGGGTACGTAGGTCACTCATCCCCTCTCGTAGATGGACATCACCATGATAGGTCTTCGTGCGCGTAGGAAATTTTTTGTTTCCCATGCGACGTTCCCCAACAGTGGCATCATGAGCTAGGTTCATGCGTAGATGTCTTCTCGAGTAGAACACAAAAGTTTTTGTGGGTGGTGATGTGCGTTTTGCTGCCCTCCTTAGTCTTTTCTTTATACCGCGGTATTGTTGGATTGAAGCGGCTTGGACCGACATTACTCATACGCTTACGACAGACTGGTTTCATCGTTACGATTAACCCCCTTTGCTCAAAGATGACTGGCAGGTGACGGTTTCTCCAACTTTAGTTGAATCGGATTTGACCGAGGAGGTCCTTGGATGAGGTTAAATAGCAACTCATAGATACCCGTTGTGGTGTTTGCGTAAGTAAGATGCGATCATGCTAGATACCCTTGGTCACCACGTAAAACATGCAACAACAAAATTAGAGGACGTCTAACTTGTTTTTGCAGGGTATGATTGTGATGTGATATGGCCAACGATGTGATGTGATATATTGGATGTATGAGATGATCATGTTGTAATAGAAATATCGACTTGCACGTCGATGGTACGGAAACCGGCAGGAGCCATAGGGTTGTCTTTATACTAACGTTTGTGCTTGCAGATGCGTTTACTATTTTGCTAGGATGTAGCTTTAGTAGTAATAGCATAAGTAGCACGACAACCCCGATGGCAACACGTTTATGGATGATCATGGTGTGGCGCCGGTGACAAGAAGATCGTGCCGGTGCTTTGGTGATGGAGATCAAGAAGCACGTGATGATGGCCATATCATGTCACTTATGAATTGCATGTGATGTTAATCCTTTTATGCACCTTATTTTGCTTAGAACGACGGTAGCATTATGAGGTGATCTCTCACTAAAATTTCAAGACGAAATTGTGTTCTCCCCGACTGTGCACCGTTCCTACAGTTCGTCATTTCGAGACACCACGTGATGATCGGGTGTGATAGACTCAACGTTCACATACAACGGGTGCAAAACAGTTGCGCACGCGGAACACTCGGGTTAAGCTTGACGAGCCTAGCATGTGCAGACATGGCCTCAGAACACATGAGACCGAAAGGTCGATCATGAATCATATAGTTGATATGATTAGCATAGGGATGCTTACCACTGAAACTACTCTCGACTCACGTGATGATCGGACTTGGGATAGTGTAAGTGGATCATGAACCACTCAAATGACTAGAGAGATGTACTTTTTGAGTGGGAGTTTAGCATATAATTTGATTAAGTTGAACTCTAATTATCTTGAACATAGTCTAAGTCCACTTTGAATATATTTGTGTTGTAGATCATGGCTCACGCGACAGTCATCCTGAATTTTAATACGTTCCGAGAGAAAGCTAAGTTGAAAGATGATGGAAGCAACTTTGTAGACTGGGCTCGTAATCTTAAGCTAATCTTACAAGCTGGGAAGAAGGATTATGTCCTTAATGCTGCGCTAGGAGATGAACCACCCGCTACGGCTGATCAGGATGTTAAGAACGCTTGGTTAGCACGTAAGGAGGACTACTCAATAGTTCAATGTGCAGTCTTGTATGGCTTAGAACCGGGACTTCAACGTCGCTTTGAGCGTCATGGAGCATTTGAGATGTTCCAGGAGTTGGAGTTTATCTTTCAGAAGAACGCCCGGATCGAGAGGTATGAGACCTCCGATAAATTCTATGCTTGCAAGATGGAGGAAAACTCGTCTGTCAGTGAACATGTGCTCAAAATGTCTGGGTACTCAAACCGTCTAGCTGAACTGGGGATTGAACTCCCGCAAGAAGCTATCACTGACAGAATCCTTCAATCACTGCCGCCAAGCTATAAAGGCTTTGTGTTGAACTACAACATGCAAGGGATGAACAAGTCTCCCGACGAGTTGTTTGCGATGCTGAAAGTCGCAGAGTCTGAACTCCGTAAAGAGCATCAAGTGTTGATGGTGAGCAAGACCACTAGTTTCAAGATAAACGGCAAAGGCAAGAAGGGTAATTCGAAGAAGAGCGGCAAGCCTGTTGCCAATCCGCCGAAGAAACCCAAGGCTGGACCTAAGCCTGGAACAGAGTGCTTCTATTGCAAGGGTATGGGTCACTGGAAGCGTAATTGCCCCAAGTATCTGGCAGATAAGAAGGCGGGCAAAGAAAAATCAGGTATATTTGATATACATGTTATTGATGTGTACTTAACCGGCTCTCGTAGTAGTGCCTGGGTATTTGATACCGGTTCTGTTGCTCATATTTGCAACTCGAAGCAGGAACTGCGGAATAGACGAAGGCTGGCGAAAGACGAAGTGACGATGCACGTAGGAAATGGTTCCAAGGTTGATGCAATCGCCGTCGGCACAGTGTCACTTCAGCTACCATCGGGATTAGTGATGAACTTAAATCATTGTTATTTAGTGCCTGCATTGAGCATGAACATTATATCTGGATCTTGTTTATTGCGAGACGGTTACTCTTTTAAGTCTGAGAATAATGGTTGTCCTATTTCTATGAGTAACATCTTTTATGGTCATGCACCGAATGTGAGAGGATTGTTCATATTGAATCTTGATAGCAATACGCATATACATAACATTGAGGCCAAAAGAGTTAGAGTAAACAATGATAGCGCCATATTTTTGTGGCACTGCCGCTTGGGTCATATTGGTGTAAAGCGCATGAAGAAACTCCATGCTGATGGACTTTGGAGTCACTTGACTTTGATTCACTTGACACGTGCGAACCATGCCTCATGGGCAAGATGACTAAAACTCCGTTCTCCGGAACAATGGAGCGTGCAAGTGACTTGTTGGAAATCATACATACCGATGTGTGTGGTCCAATGAGCGTAGAGGCACGCGGCGGATATCGTTATTTTCTCACCTTCACTGACGATTTCAGTAGATATGGTTATGTCTACTTGATGAAGCACAAGTATGAAACATTTGAAAAGTTCAAGCAATTTCAGAGTGAAGTGGAAAATCATCGTAACAAGAAGATCAAGTTCCTGTGGTCTTATCGTGGGGGTGAATATCTGAGTTTCGAGTTTGGTGCTCACTTAAGACAATGTGGAATTGTTTTGCAGTTAACACCGCCTGGAACACCACAGCGTAATGGTGTGTCCGAACGTCGTAATCGTACTTTGTTAGAGATGGTGCGATCTATGATGTCTCTTACTGATTTGCCGTTATCATTTTGGGGTTATGCATTAGAAACAGCTGCATTCACTTTAAATAGGGCACCATCAAAATCCGTTGAGACAACACCATACGAACTGTGGTATGGCAAAAGGCCAAAGTTGTCGTTTCTTAAAGTTTGGGGATGTGATGCTTATGTCAAAAAGCTTCAGCCTGACAAGCTGGAACCCAAAGCGGAAAAATGCGTCTTCATAGGTTACCCAAAAGAGACAGTTGGGTACACCTTCTATCTCAAATCCGAGGGCAAAGTGTTTGTTGCTAAGAACGGAACATTTCTCGAGAAGGATTTTCTCTCGAGAGAATTGAGTGGGAGGAAGATAGAACTTGATGAGGTTGTCGAACCTCTCATCCCTCTGGATGGTGGCGCAGGGCAAGGGGAAACCTCTGTCATTGCGACGCCGGTTGAGGAGGAAGTTAATGATGATGATCATGAAACTCGAGTTCAAGTTTCTGTTGAACCACGCAGGTCGACGATATCACGCGCTTCTCCAGAGTGGTACGGTAATCCCGTCTTATCAATCATGTTGTTAGACAACAATGAACCTGCAAATTATGAAGAAGCAATGGTGGGCCCAGATTCCAACAAATGGCTAGAAGCCATGAAATCCGAGATAGGATACATGTATGAGAACAAAGTGTGGACTTTGGAGATACTACCTGAGGGCCTCAAGGCTATTCAGAACAAATGGATCTTTAAGAAGAAGACGGATGCTGACGGTAATGTGACCGTTTATAAAGCTCGACTTGTGGCAAAGGGTTTTTCACAAGTTCCAGGAATTGACTACGATGAGACATTCTCTCCCGTGGCAATGCTTAAGTCCGTCAGAATCATGTTAGCAATAGCTGCATTTTTCGATTATGAAATCTGGCAGATGGATGTCAAAACGGCATTCCTTAATGGTTTCCTTAAGGAAGAGTTGTATATGATGCAACCCGAAGGTTTTGTCGATCCTAAAAGTGCTAACAAGGTGTGCAAGCTCCAGCGATCCATTTATGGACTGGTGCAAGCATCTCGGAGTTGGAACAAACGCTTTGATGAGGTGATCAAAGCATTTGGGTTTATACAAGTGGTTGGAGAATCTTGTATTTACAAGAAAGTGAGTGGGAGCTGTGTGGCGTTTCTAATATTATATGTAGATGACATATTACTGATTGGAAACAACGTAGAGCTTTTGGAGAGCATAAAAGGTTACTTGAATAAAAGTTTCTCTATGAAGGACCTAGGAGAAGCTGCTTACATTCTAGGCATTAAGATCTATAGGGATAGATCAAAACGCCTGATAGGACTTTCACAAAGCACATACCTTGATAAAGTTTTGAAGAGGTTCAAAATGGAACAGTCCAAGAAAGGGTAATTGCCAGTGTTACAAGGTACGACATTGAGTAAGACTCAGTGCCCAGCAACTGATGAAGATAGAGAGCATATGCGCTCCGTCCCCTATGCTTCAGCCATAGGTTCTATCATGTATGCGATGCTGTGCACTAGACCGGATGTTAGCCTGGACATAAGTATGGCAGGTAGGTTCCAGAGTAATCCAGGAGTGGATCACTGGACAGCGGTCAAGAATATCCTGAAGTACCTGAAAAGGACTAAGGAGATGTTTCTCGTGTATGGAGGTGACGAAGAGCTCGCCGTAAAAGGTTACGTCGATACAAGCTTTGACACAGATCCGGATGACTCTAAGTCGCAAACCGGATACGTATTTATTCTTAATGGGGGTGCAGTAAGCTGGTGCAGTTCCAAGCAAAGCGTCGTAGCAGATTCTACATGTGAAGCGGAGTACATGGCTGCCTCGGAGGCGGCTAAGGAGGGTGTCTGGAAGAAGCAGTTCATGACGGATCTTGGAGTGGTGCCAAGTGCACTGGATCCAATAACCTCGTTCTGTGACAACACTGGTGCCATTGCCTTAGCAAAGGAACCAAGGTTTCACAAGAAGACCATACACATCAAACGACGCTTCAACCTCATCCGCGACTACGTCGAGGAGGAGGACGTAAATATATGCAAAGTGCACACGGATCTGAATGTAGCAGACCCGCTGACTAAACCTCTTCCAGGCCAAAACATGATCGACACCAGAACTGTATGGGTGTTAGATTTATTACAATGTAATTCACATGGTGATGTGACGGCTATATTATTGACTCTAGTGCAAGTGGGAGACTGTTGGAATTATGCCCTAGAGGCAATAATAAATGTATAGTTATTATTATAATTCCTGTATCAAGATAATAGTTTATTATCCATGCTATAATTGTATTGAATGAAGACTCATTTACATGTGTGGATACATAAGCAAAACACCGTCCCTAGCATGCCTCTAGTTGGCTAGCCGGTTGATGAATGATAGTCAGTGTCTTCTGATTATGAACAAGGTGTTGTTGCTTGATAACTGGATCACGTCATTGGGAGAATCACGTGATGGACTAGACCCAAACTAATAGACGTAGCATGTTGATCGTGTCATTTTGTTGCTACTGTTTTCTGCGTGTCAAGTATTTATTCCTATGACCATGAGATCATATAACTTACTGACACCGGAGGAATGCTTTGTGTGTATCAAACGTCGCAACGTAACTGGGTGATTATAAAGATGCTCTACAAGTATCTCCTAAGGTGTTAGTTGAGTTAGTATGGATCAAGACTGGGATTTGTCACTCCGTGTGACGGAGAGGTATCTCGGGGCCCACTCGGTAATGCAACATCACACACAAGCCTTGCAAGCAATGTAACTTAGTGTAAGTTGCGGGATCTTGTATTACGGAACGAGTAAAGAGACTTGCCGGTAAACGAGATTGAAATAGGTATGCGGATACTGACGATCGAATCTCGGGCAAGTAACATACCGAAGGACAAAGGGAATGACATACGGGATTATACGAATCCTTGGCACTGAGGTTCAAACGATAAGATCTTCGTAGAAAATGTAGGATCCAATATGGGCATCCAGGTCCCGCTATTCGATATTGACCGAGGAGTCTCTCGGGTCATGTCTACATAGTTCTCGAACCCGCAGGGCCTGCACACTTAAGGTTCGACGTTGTTTTATGCGTATTTGAGTTATATGGTTGGTTACCGAATGTTGTTCGGAGTCCCGGATGAGATCACGGACGTCACGAGGGTTTCCGGAATGGTCCTAAAACGAAAATTGATATATAGGATGACCTCATTTGATTACCGGAAGGTTTTCGGAGTTACCGGGAATGTACCGGGAATGACGAATGGGTTCCGGGAGTTCACCGGGGGGGGCAACCCACCCCGGGGAAGCCCATAGGCTTTGGGGAGACACACCAGCCCTTAGTGGGCTGGTGGGACAGCCCCAAAGGGGCCTATGCGCCAAGGATAAGAATCGAAGGAAAAGAAAAAAAAAGAGGGAAGAGGTGGGAAGGGAGGAGGACTCCCTCCCACCAAACCTAGTCCAACTCGGTTTGGGGGGGGGGAGTCCTCCCCCTTGGCTCGGCCGACTCCTTGGGGGTCCTTGGACCCCAAGGCAAGGCCCCCCCTCCCTCCTCCTATATATATGGAGCAATTAGGGCTGATTTGAGACGACTTTCTCACGGCTGCCCGACCACATACCTCCACGGTTTTTCCTCTAGATCGCATTTCTACGGAGCTCGGGCGGAGCCCTGCTGAGACAAGGTCATCACCAACCTCCGGAGCGCCGTCAGGCTGCCGGAGAACTCTTCTACCTCTCCGTCTCTCTTGCTGGATCAAGAAGGCCGAGATCATCGTCGAGCTGTACGTGTGCTGAACGCGGAGGTGCCGTCCGTTCGGTACTAGATCGTGGGACTGATCGCGGGATTGTTCGCGGGGCGGATCGAGGGACGTGAGGACGTTCCACTACATCAACCGCGTTCTCTAACGCTTCTGCTGTACGATCTACAAGGGTACGTAGATCACTCATCCCCTCTCGTAGATGGACATCACCATGATAGGTCTTCGTGCGTGTAGGAAATTTTTTGTTTCCCATGCGACGTTCCCCAACATTCTCCTCCTTCTGCTCCTCCTCCTTCTCCTCCTCCTCCTCCTCCTAATTCTTTTTCTTCTCCTTCTTCTTCTCTTCTTGCTTCTTCTCTTGTCTTGCTTCTTCTCTTTCTTCTTCTACGTATGTTATTTTCCCCAACAAAGACATACTTTGCTATTTATCCTCCAAAATGACATAATTAGCATAGTTAGGTAAAAACATCATAAGAACCTTTGTTAGCTCATTAAAATGACTAATTTAGCTCCAAAATGACATAATAAGGTCAAACTGGATTAATAATCATAGTTGGCTACAAAATGACATATTTTATCCCAGTTAGCTCTAGAATGACCTATACTTAGCTAAGTTCTCTCCTAAATGACATAATAAGTCTATGTAGCTCCAAGATGACCTATTCCACCTAACTTAGCTATTAAATGGACTATACTTAGCTAATTTCTCTCCGAAATTACCTATATACTTCTTCATCTAGTATTATTCTTCTAACTTTCTTATTTGTCATTTTGCAGATTACATTCACTTCACGGGAAGCTTGGATTATATTGATGGAATGCTTGAAGATGATTTCTTGTACCATGGATTCATGAAAGTTTGTATTGAAACTATTATAGTATATGGATATATATGAAACTTTTTATGCATGTGGATGAAACTGGTGTAATATATGGTTTGGTACGGATGCAACTTGCAGAATATGTATGTACTATGGATGAAAGTTATTTTAATATGGTTATGAGTACGGAAATAAATTTATTTATTTCAAATATATATATAAATATATATATATATATCCTGACTATTTTGAAAAATGCTGGATATAATAAGAAATAAATTAAAAAGGGGCTGGTTCCCCCCTTTGCCGTCTGCCCCACATGGCAATGGGGGGATGGCAGACGGCAAAGAGGGGAGAGAGAGGGGTTGGTTCCCCCTCTTTGCCGTCTGCCCCCACATGGCAAAGGTGGGATGGCAGACGGCAAAGCGGGGAGAGAGAGGGGGCTGGTTGCCCCCTTTGCCGTCTGCCCCCACATGGCAAAGGGGGGATGGCAGACGGCAAAGAGAGGAGGCCTCACGTTAACACTTAGTGGGGCCGTTGGAGTATGTGCCGTCCCATTTAATTTGCCGTCTGCCCTCTCATGGCAAAGATGCTTTGCCATCCGCTTTAAAAAAGCAGACGACAAAGAACATCTTCACCGGATTTTTTTTGCCGCCTGCTGACCGACGGCAAAGCCTTTGCCGTCAGTGGTCCCCCCTTTGCCGTCCTCCATGGCAGACGACAAATTTCTGAATTTCAGTAGTGCTATAACCCACATGTATTTCCCAGGATCTTTCCTGGCTCTTCTAATCTTTTCCCTGAGATATCTAATTCTTTTCAAATATGACGTAAGAATGATTTCCATCAGTCTTATCCTTTTTTCAAAATCTACTCGAATTAATGCTCATCATCGGCTCAACCTGGCATATTTTGTAGTCCGGAGTGTCTTAGTTATTCTTGGTCCATTCTCTTGAAGATTCGTCATCTCATCTTGTGGCATCATCTTGAATTGTTCCCAATCATGAGTAATCCCTTTCTTGCTATCCGATGCATTTCTGAGTTGTTTTCATTCTTGATCCTCCGAAGGCCATCATTTCAGAAGATTTCTTCGTTCTTAGCTTTCAACTTTCGTTCTCAAATTCTTCTCAATTGTTGTCTCTTTGTTCGTGTCCCAATTATTCTGGTGCCTTTTTAAGTTTTCTATTAGGCGGCTCAAGATCTCTTCTTTGTCAAGGTGATCTTCAATATTCTTATGGTAGTAGTTATCTTTTTCATCTTCGTTCTTTTCTTGCGAAGATCTAGTTTCTATTCTTTCTAATGGAGGCCTTGTGATGTTGCTTTCTTTAATCTATCATTTTGTCTTTTCAAGGTCATTTCGTACCCTTGTTCAATTTAGTTCGTTTGTTGGGAATCTTTTCAAGATCTTTCCATTGTATCGAATTTTGTCCCCTTTTCCTGCAGAAGTGGTGCCGAAATTTTGTGTGAATTATTCCTTGTTTCCTATATCATTCTTCACCTCTTTGCAACCTTCAAGGATCGTTGGTTTCACTCGTTTGTCAAAGAAGCAATTAAGTTTTACCTCTTGTTCTTTCTCGTCCTCTTCCCCTTTCATTCTTGGATCTCGGGTCGAGATCCTCTTGTAGTGTAAGAGAGTTGTGACATCCCGAGACCGACGCTCCAGATGATTCCCCTTTTATTCCGTTCTCGTCGTGTGGTCAGTTTGTCTATCACATTCATCATCGCATCATTCGCATCATCCGCATCGCATCGGCATCCCGTTGCAGCCAGTTTTCAAAAAACCTGCATCCGTTATTACTGGCCGGTTCTCTCTGTTCTCGTCGTTGACCGTGTTGAGCCCGACAACACACGCACGCGCCCGCAATATTGTTAAAATATTTGGTTTTAAAAGTTTGTTTAAAAACTTCCTCTGATTCAGTTAAAACTTGGCGTGCCGCCTTATTTTAATATAGGTAGGCCGCCTGCCAATTTTCGTCGTAATAGGAGTCTGTCGGGTACCCGAACGGTCGACCGTAGCGGCACCGTATTCGGTTATCGTCCGACGTTTTTCGGTGTTGAAAAGAAATACATTGCCGGGTGCCCGTTTTCCCTCTCGTCTCCAGCTAGCCACTCGACACAGCCCACCTAGCCATTCCCGCATCCGTGGCCATCCGATCGCGATCACGTGGTCAAAAACGGAGCCGGATTCGGATAACCCTAGCCCCATTTGCTATAAATAGATAGCTCCCATATTCCCTCCTCAGTTCCCGTGCCACCCCAATCCCTAGCAGCCATCTGAACCAGCCCTCTTTCCACCTCCAGCGGCAGCGCCCGCTCTGGCCCACCACCGGCTCGTCGCCCCGCTGGAGCACCAACGCGTCACCGCACGATCCGAGTCGCAGCGCCACTTGCTCGCCGGAGCACCGTCGTAGGAGCTGCCTTGGCCGAGCTCGCTCCATTCCCTCAACCTTCGTGTCGTTAGACCGCTGTTGTCGCCGGACCTGCAGCACCCCACCGGCCAACCTCCATGCCACCGACGTGTGCTCGGATCCGACATCGCCGCCGCCCAGCGTCGCAGCGCTGTGTGCCGCGCCAGCGCCATCGCTCGATACCATGGCCGCCTCGTGGTCGTGCGCGCTAGGGAGGGATGAGCGGTTGTGGTGTTGACTCGCAGATGGGCCGACACGGTCCGTCCCGCTCCGCGGCGTGGGCCAGCTCCGCCCGAGGCCACCTGCAGCACCGGCCTACTGCACCAAGCCCATCGGCCCAGCCTCCTTTCCCAAGCCGGCCCAAGGCTACGCAGGTACGCCCCTGCTGCCCTTCTATATTGCGCCCACGCGTAGATTAGTTGTCGTGCGTCCACCAATTCGGCCCATGGCATTTTTCAATTATCCCTGCAAATTTAATATTTCAGGATATAGTTAATTATCAAATGCCCGTAGATAATTAACCATGCATCGAATCACGACGTATTATATATGAAACTTGTGTAGTTTTTCACGTAGAATAATATTTTGCAACTTGAATGCATGTTTGAAGTGGTTTGACCTGCCATTTGACTAGATTTGCGTGCTGTCCTAATATGTTAGATATCCCGTAGTTATTTTTGTGCATGTCCGGATTATTCAAATCCCATAGATAAAATGTTCATGTTATTCTGGAACCTTTTCCATGTATTTTAGAGTAGTTTTTTGCATTTTTACATGTAAGTTCCATCGCTAGTTTGATATGTCGTGTTTAGGACATATTCTCGCATATACGTTTGGTGTTAGTTTTATTTTGCAACCCCGCATATTATATATGATTTAACTGTGCATTTAGTTTTGTCTTTCGAGTAAGTTAGCGTGCACGACATTTCTGCCATGTTGCCCTCTTGCCTATTTTGTGGGATTTATTCCGTACATGTTATGAATTAGTTTTGAACTAGATATATGCTCTTGGATATGTAGGCTAGCCCTTGGTAATTTTGGTTGCAATATAAATCCATGTTTAGGTATTGTTTTCTTGTTGTCAACATACTAGAAAATAATGCTGATTTGGAAATGCTGAAATATTTCCAAGTCTGAAATCTGTTATATTTTGTTGCTGTCTTGCCATGAGTTTTGCTAGTGATCTACAGCTCCTTTGAGGTTGGTTCAATGGAGTTATTTGTACACCTTAAGATTCTCTAGCATGCTGTCAATTATCATGTCATTCGGTAGCCTGTAGCATATAGTTTTTCTGATTTCAATATGCCTTCAGATCGAAAACTGCACTTTCAAAAACTGATATTTTCACTAAGTTCTTTTCCTAGTGATCCATGCTTCCATGCAAGTTGTATTTAGTAGGGTGTTATTGTGAATCTTGACCACTACTGTTTCATGTATTGTTTGAAAAATTTAATAATTATGGAGCTTGTTGTTTTGGGGTGTACAAAATGCCATGTTGCTGTTTTAGGCAAATTGTAGTTATTTATTGTGTAGCTTGTATTCTTTGAACCGTTGCTCCGTTTTGAACGTGTCATATATGAAAATTGATTAGAACCTTGTGATGTTTCATAATATCTTGCTGCTTGTATGTTTTGGAGTGCTTGTGATTGTCATTGCATACATATCGCATTCATGACATCATATCTTGCGGTGTTCGTATCTTTTGAACCGCAGCTTCGTTGGAGATGTTCCATATATGTAAAGGGACTAGTACGACACGTAGAATCACGTGAACCACTTTATTTTGCTGTTTAACAAGTATTAAAACATGTTAGTTCAGATATGGACATATTTCTAATTTAACGTGTGGGGTCATCTCGGAGATGCTATATGCCGTTTCTGACCTCATTTAAAATGCTTAGATAGGTAGCTTAATTACGCTTCACATCTTGCTATATTTAACCAATATTTAATATTTCCGTGTACCTAATCGGGATAGAACTAAATAATTCGTATGTGGAGTTTCGTCAATATGCAATTCGTTGCATATTGAACTTCACTTAATGTGTAGTATTTGATTGTTGTGAATTGACATGCCTTGTCTTGCATATATTCAGCTGATCATGCATCATATGTGGATTGCATCTTGTCGTGCATGTGCCGTGGTGAATATATGTGTTGATGCTTGTTTCGGGTTTGCTCTGTCTCGATAGAGTTCCGCAAGCGTGTCGGAATGTGAGGACCCGTCGACTACGTCGGTTCGTTTGCTTCACGGAGTCGTTCTTCTTCTCAACGGGATCTCAGGCAAGATGAGCATTTTCCTAGATACCCTTCCTATCATTGCCATGCTAGTTATTTCGATTCCACCGTTATGTCTCGCGGCCTACCACCTGTTAAATATCAGCCTCCCAACATTGCCATGAAAACTTTCAACGTGTTCACAAACTAGCAAACCACTGATTGGCTATGTTACCGCTTGCTTAACCATGTGTTAGCATTGCTAGTTGCAGGTGCAGTTTCTTCCATGTGATAACGTGGGTTCCTTGGCATATCACCCTATTAATTGCTAATTAATTTAGTGCACTTATATACTTGGTAAAAGGTGGAGGGCTCGGGTTTCGAAGCCTGGTGTTTTGTTCCACCTTTGCCACCTTAGTTTCGGCTACCGGTGTTATGCTCCATAAATGAGCGCTCCTAGCATGCTTGGGGTTGTTATGGGGACCCCCTAGATTCTCGTTTTAGGATAAAGCTCGTTTGGCATGGCCCAACATTGGTATTATATTTGCTCAACATAATAATTCTGGTAATACTGAAAAACATAGGGCGGGCCAGTGCTGATGGTGCTAGTCCAAATCAGATCTACTTGCGGGGCCACCCGGGGCAACTCGGGGGATGTCGATCCGATCACCGTACGTAGTGCTCATCCGTCGTGTCCTTTGAACGAGATACGCGGCTCCTATCGGGATCGTCGACACGCCGGGCGGCCTTGCTGGACTTGTTTTACCTTCCTCGAGCGTCTCAATCAAGGGATTCCGAGGATGCTTTGGGTTATCTCGAGGTTGAGGTTTTTCAATAGGAACCCAAGGAGATCACGGGTTTCCCTGATCAAGGACATTCTGTCGCAGCGTGTGGTAGTTTGTGATGTACTAGTTGGAGCAGCCATGCATGATTAAATCTTTCGGAAAGCCGTGCCCATGGTTATGTGGCAACGTGGAAACTTTGTTTAACATCCGTTTATAGATAAGTTGAAGTTAGTTTAACTAAAACTTGCCAACTGAGTGTGTAACCGTGACTGTCTCTTTCGTGAGCTCCTTCTCCGATCGAGGACACGGTGGGGTTATGTTTGACGTAAGTAGGTGTTCAGGATCATTCATTTGATCACCAGTAGCTCATGTCCGCTATGAGTAGATCACCCCCGTCTTATTATTGTACTCGTAAGTTAGCCACCTCAGATAAATGCTTAGTCGCTTGCTGCAGCCTCACCACTTAACCCTACCTCACCTATTAAGCTTTGCTAGTCTTGATACCTTTGGAAATGAGATTGTTGAGTCCCCTGTGGGTCACAGATTACTACAACACCAGTTGCAGGTACAGGTAAGGATATTAAGACGTGAACGCGATGCTTGTTCATTTGGAGTTTCTTCTTCTTCCTCTTCGTCGATATAGGATGGGTTTCAAGCCGACAGCCTGGGATAGCAAGGATGGACGTCGTTCTTTTCTTGTTTGTTTTCGTCCATAGTCGGTCCCTGCTCGTCTTCGTGATATTTATGTGTTGTACCGATGTGACTCTGATGTAGCCAATTCCATATACTCTTCTCTTCAGTACATGTACTTGTAACGATATCCATTCTTGCGAAACGAGTAGATGCGCTTCTATCCCTGTCGAGGCCCTCGTGCCAAAATAATGATAGGATCGCATCTTGGGCGTTACATTGAGACACATGAAATATCTCTCGCGGTGCAGCCCTGCTCCTCCTCTTCCTCCTGTTTTGCGGTGCTTGGCGAAGCCCTGTCGGAATACCTCGTAGCTCCACCACCACCATGCCGTCGTGTTGTCGGAGCTCTCCCTCAAACTCTCCCTCCTCCTTGCTGGACCAAGGCGTGGGAGACGTCACCGGGCTGTACGTGTGTTGAACACGGAGGTGCCGTGATTCAGCACATAGATCGGAACCGACCATGATCTGAATCGTTGCGAGTACAACTCCATCGACCACGTTCATATTAACGCTTCCGCTTAGCAATCTTCAAAGGTATGAAGATGGTCTACAACCTCTCTCGTTGCGGTTTCTCCATAGATAGATCCTTGTATGGCGTAGGAAAATTTTGAATTTACTACGTTCCCCAACACCCAGGAGATGGAGTATCCTGCCGACGATGACTGCTACCCCGATGGTGCCTCCTACTATGTGGAGGTCGCTAAAGACCAGAAGTAGTTAGGAGGTTCCCAGGCAGGAGGCCTCGCCTCGTGTGATCGTTGTATATTTTGTGCTAGCCTTCTCTAAGGCACCTCATGTTTAATGTTTGTACTCAGATATTGTTGCTTCCGCTGACTCGTGTGTTTATCGAGCTTCTGTATGCTAGCCCTCGAGGCCCCTGGCTTGTAATATGAAGCTTGTATTATTTTATTTGTGTCTAGAGTTGTGTTGTGATATCTTATCGTGAGTCATTGAGTTTGATTATACGCATTGGCTTTGTAGGGCGTCACAAAGATTAAATCGAGGGCGTCACAAAGATGTCTTTGTAGGGCTGGGGCACTATGACTAGACCCCATGTGCTTGCTCCATCTTCAACATGTTTGAATCAAACCAGGAAGAAACATATTGTAGTCCAAAGGCATCAAGCGTCTGAACTTTGCTCTTGTCGTATACCTCAAACTAAATGCAAAATTTTCCATCTACTTCAACTGTTATGGGATTCGTCGCTGCCAACTACTACACCATGCTTTCGTGCTCGAACCAAACCGTGCATGGAGCTTAAAACTAGATCGGGTCATGCTCGCACATAAGATTCAGTGAAACCTCTTCACATGGAGGAGCAAGTCAAAGAAGGAGGAGACTAGAAGTGATGTGTAGACGCTGCATCCATGGCACCGACGAAGCCATTGAAAGACAGCAGAGTTGGATTGGGCTAATACCATGTTGATTAAGAATCTTTCCATCCTGTTGGGCGTATAAAAAAAGGTTATCATGTGACCAAGAAATACTACAGGTGGGTCTCATGAATCCGACATCCGGCGGACGTAGACATGGATCATCTGTCGTCCTAAATAAATCAGATGCTACGTGTCCAATTTATTTTATTACTATATCATAATTTCTTTGAGAACAATTACTTCGTCTGCAATATTTTTAATTGCAGGAATTTGTTCACTACAAATGTGACATATTGTTATGGATATGAGGCTTGAGCCAATATTATCATGCGCGAGCATCCATCCATGCCACACTATTTGATTGACACACGTGCAAGCCACTACCCCGAGCGGTCCGGTCTACATCAACGCCATGGCCGACTCACAGTCCATGCCGGCTTACAACGCCGTGATCAACTCGACATCCACGAAAGTTATCAATGCCACAGCCAATTCATCGTCCACGTCGGCTTACAACGTCGTGATCAACTCGATGTCCGTGCAAGTTATCAATGCCACGGCCGATTCGCCGTCCGCTCCGGCTTACAACGTCGTGATCAACTCGACGTTCATGTACGTTTCCAATGCCACTACCGACTTGCAGTCTTCGCCGACTTACAATGCCACGTCCGTCTGACCATCCATGCAAGTTACCGATGATGCGGTCGAGTAGCCGTCCGCACCGACATACAACGCCACAAGGACTCGCTGTTCGCGCCGGCTTACAACGCTACGGCTGACTCGTCGTCCACGCCGACTTACAATGCCACCACCGGCTTGCTGTCATCACACGTTTCAAACACCGCGGTTTGATTCCCACATCTACATCAACACCTGTGACTATATACACATGTATGAGCTGGCCAATGGACGAGCTCAAACCGTCAACCCCACGATTCGGTCTATATCAAACATGCTGGTGTCGCGCATGCTTGCTCGAGCCGTCCTACGGATGCACGCAAGCCATCCCACAGTCCCCGTGACCCGTCTCCTTCAAACAACATTAGAGCATAATGAAGATCACAAACACGCCATATTGTCTCCGGTTGTGATAAAATTCATGTAGAGACTTTACATTGGCTTATGCTACAACCAAGTATGAAGTCTCTCAAGCCGCCTCCTCAAGTCGACTTAAGACTCGGGGGGATACACAGACATGGCTCGACAAATTTGGTTGTTTTCAACAAATACAAGAACCCGGGTCATTGTAAAAAAGATAACCCAGTCCTTGGGGTTGTTGCCTTATTGGTGAAACATTAAAGGTTGCCAAAGAGAACTTGCTTCCATGATGCGCAGTTTAAACATTGGTATCCTGTTCAATCTGGATCATGAGTTCACTTAGGGGCTTCCAATTCATCAAGTATAACTTTCTTACACTCTTGAGCCGGTGCAATGCCACAATACATGGTCCACTTGGGGCCTTCCAACTCATCAAGTTTAGCTTTCTTACCCTCTTGAGCCGGTGCAATGCCACAATACATGGTTCACTTGGGGCCTTCCAACTCATCGAGTTTAGTTGTCTTACACTCTTGAGTCGGTCCAATGCCACAATGCATGGTTCACCTGGGGCCTTCCAACTCATCGAGTTTAGCTTTCTTACCCTCTTGAACCAACGCAATGCCACAAATACATGGTTCACTTGGGGTTTCAACTCATCGAGTTCAGCTTCCTTACCCTCTTGAGCCGGCGCAATGCCACATTTATGTTTAAACCTGCCTATTTGTAAGACACTTCTCCAAGAAGGTGACCTTGTGTACTCTCGATAAGTCAGTCCTTTTTATCTTCCTCAAAACAACCACCATTCCTCAAAACATGTACTCGGATGTACAAATTCGGGCCGTACTCGGGATTGGTAACAACCCTATGTCTTGAGCCCTCAGGCTGATGTTTTCTTATGGGGTATGAACTATTACAAAGTGGTGAACCCTTGAGCTGGAGCCTGAGAGTGGCTTATATAGTGTATGTTACTATTGGATGAGCTTCATTGCAAGGTGATTTAATGATAATAAATAAAGGAGTTACTAGAAATGGCAGCTATAACTCATGGCGTTACTGGTGACATGGGTCTTCACTACACTTCATGTGATAGATTAATTCCATAGCCGTTGCAACCTCTTCGGTGCCATCGTCTTGCCGTGGTCTGAGTGCCAGGGTGCATACGACTGACACAAGGCGATCCGAGTAACTCCATGCAAGCCTAGTGACAGTATGTTGTACCGAGTGAGTTTCAGACTACACGTATGACTTGAAGGACACTGATTTCCGTAAGGTGTCCTAGATGGACCTTGGGAAGCAGGTCCGTAGTCCTACCCCTAATGTACAACCCCGTCAGTAGCCCCGAAATTGATTGAGATATTGCAGACAGAGTGAATGACTTCCTTAGATGTCTCTAGCGTTTCGGAGACGCTAAGGTTGCAGCTCGGGGCTGCGTCATTCGGACTCTTAGCAAACCTCTACGGATTCAAGAGCGACGAATGCCGAATGCCCGAACATACTAGTATGCCTGCAGTCGGCAGTGATCGACTATCTTTCGAGAAGATAGATTCAATGAATCGGACAATCATGAGCCATGAGCTCCAAATGTCCAATCAGCGAGTTGGGACGGATCCACATGCACCGAGACAAGGACTATCTGGTCACCTTCGTTAGGTACCCAAGTGATCGGGGTCCCACAAAGGGACAAGCAAGGAGAACATCCGGCCCACCTCCTCACACATCGTGGATACAAAATCCATTCGGGATATGAGGTGGAACGGTTTTTCCACCACTTTTTGAATTGAAGGAGCGCGCGAGGGCGGCGGTTACGGCGATGATGGTGGTAGTGGAGGTAGTGAAGCGATGCCCTAATTTCCGCGCTCGTGATGTTGCCGTCATGCTACAGTGCACGCCATCCTTGGGATTTTGCGGATCCTCCTCGGGCTGGCGAAGTACTCAATGGGAAATCTTCCCGTTGGGTATTTAAAGTGCGAGGCGGACGGGAGAGGAAACCACGACTCAGATCCGGGTCATTTCCATCCCCACTTCCACCTCTCGCCACCAAAGTCGAGAAGTGCCTACCACCTTGTGACAGCCCGAGACCGACGCTCCAGAAGATTTCCCCTTTATTCCATTGCTGGCGTGTGTTTATTTTTATTTGTCGCATCATCATCGCATCATGTGCATCATCCGCATTGCATCGGCGCTCTGTTGCCGCCAGGTTCCAAAACTTGCATCCATTATTAGTTGTCGGTTCTCTCTGTGTTCGTCGTTGACCGTGTTGAGCCCGACCACACAGGCACGCACCCGCGACATCGTCGAAACCTTGTTTTAAAAAGTGTGTATAAACTTTCTCTGATTGGGTTGCAACTTGGCGTCCGGTCTTATTTAGATATAGGTAGGTCGCCTGCCAATTTTCGTCGCAATCGGAATCCGTCTGATACCCGAACGGTTGTCCGTAGCGGCACCGTATTCGGTTTATCGTTGGACGTTTTTCGGTATTTTAAATCGCGTTGCCGCGCCGCACCATTTCCTTCTCATCTCCGCCGAGCCGGCCCAAGAGGCCCAAGGTGAGCCCTTGTCGCCCCTCTGTTTCGCGCCCTGGCGCTGCTTAGCTATCCTGCGCGTGCCCAGTTTCGGCCCGATTAGAATTTAGGATTTTCGTGTGATTTAATAATTTCAGGAAATTAGGATATTTTCAAAAGCCCGTAGATTTTAAACCGTGCATCGGATCACGACGTATTATATATGCAACTCATGTAGAATTTCACGTAGGTTATGATTTTACAACTTGCATGCATGTTTGGAGTGGTTTGAACCGTTTTTCGGTTAGTTCTGCGTGCTGTCCTAATATGCTAGATATTTCGTAGATATTTTTGTGCGTGTCCAGATTGTTCAAATCCCGTAGATAAAATGTGGATGTTGTTCGGGACCCTTTTCCATGCATTTTAGAGTAGTTGTTTGCATTTTTTGCATGTAGGTTCCGTCGCTAGTTTGCTATGTGGTGTTTAGGACATATTCTCGCATATATGTGTGGCGTTATTTTTATTTTGCAAGCCCACATATTATATATATTTTCGGGGTAGAAGAATCCATAGAATTTGACAGTGCATTTAGTTTTAGCTTTTGAGCAAGTTAGTGCGCGTGATATTTCGCCATGTTGCCCTCTTGTTTATTTTGTGGGATTTATTCCATGCATGATATTATTGAGTTTCCAACTAGAGATAGGCCCTTGGATATGTATGCTAGCCCGTGGTAATTCTGGTTGCAATAGAAATCCATGTTTAGGTGTTGTTTGCTTGTTGTCAACATGCTAGAAAATAGTGCTGATTTGGAGATGCAGTAAGTCTGAAATCTGTTATATTTTGTTGTTGTCTTGTCATGAGTTTTTCTGGTGATCTATAGCTCCTTTGAGGTTGGTGCAATGGAGTTGTTTGTAGTCCTTAAGATTCTCAAGCATGCTGTGAATTTTCATGTCATTTTGTGCCCTGTAGAATATAGCTTCGCTGCTATCAATATGCCTTCAGATCGAAAACTGCACTGTCAAAAACTGATATTTTCACTAAGTCTGAAACTGTGTGTGAGATGCCATTTTGTGAGTTCTTTTCCTAGTGATTCATGCTTCCATGCTAGATGTTATTAGTAGTATGCTGTAGTGCAACCTGAACACTACTGTCTCATGTCTTGTTTGAGCATTTTAGTTTTATGTAGTTTGTTGTTTTGGAGCGTAAAAAATGCTATGTGGCTGATTTTGGCAGATTTGACTATTTCTTGTGTAGCTTGTATTTGTTGAACCGTTGCTCCCTTTTGATCGTGTCCTATATGACACTTGCTTAGAATATCGTGTAGTTTCATATTATGTTGCTGCCTTCTTCTTTTGGAATGCTTGTGACTGTCATTGCATAAATATTGCATTCATGCCATCATATCTTGCGGTGATCATATCTTTTGAACCGTAGCTCCGTTGGAGATGTTCTCTATGTGTAAATTGATTGGAACGATCCGTAGATTCAAGTGATCCTAATTATTTTTGCTGTTTAACAATTATTAAAACATGTTAGTTCAGATCTGGAAAGAAAAATAAATTAACGTGTGGGGTCATCTCGGAGATGCTATATGTCGTTTCCAACCTGACTTAAAATGCCCAGATAGTTAGCTTAATCACATTTCACCTCTTGCCATGTTTAACAACAATTAATATTGCCGTGTACCTAATCGGGATAGTACTAAATAATTCGTATGTGGAGTTTCGTCATTATGCAACTCGTTGCATATTGAACTTCACTTAATGTGTAGTGTTTGATTGTTGTGAATCGCCATGCCATGACTTGCATATATTCAACTGATCATGCATCATATGTGGATTGCATCTTGTCGTGCATGTGCCGTGGTGAATACCTCTGTTGATTCTTGTTTCCGGTTTGGTTCGTCTCGATAGAGTTCCGCAAGCGTGTCGGAAAGTGAGGACACGTTCAACTACATCGATTCATCTGCTTCACGGAGTCACTCTTCTTCCAAGCGAGATCTCAGGCAAGATGACCATTTCCCCAGATACCATTACTATCATTGCCATGCTAGTTTTATCGTTTCTATCGTTATGTCTCGCTGCCTACCACCTGTTAAATATGAGTCTCTCAACATTGCCATGAAAACCTTCAACCTGTTCACAACCTAGCAAACCACTGATTGGCTATGTTACCTTGCTTAACCATGTGTTAGCGTTGCTAGTTGTAGGTGCAGTTGCTTCCATGTGGTAACATGGGTTCCTTGTTATATCACCATATTAAATGCTATTTAATTTAATGCACATATATACTTGGTAAAAGGTGGAAGGCTCGACCTTTCTAGCGTGGTGTTTTGTTCCACCTTTGCCCCTTTAGTTTCAGCTACCGGTGTTATGTTCCATAAATGAGCGCTCCTAACATGCTTGGGGTTGTTATTGGGACCCCCTAGATTCTCGTTTTAGGATAAAGCCCATCTGGCAAGGCCCAACATTGGTACTATATTTGCCCAACATAATAATTCTGTTAGTACTGAAAAGCATAGGGAGTTAGCGCTACCCGAGGAGTAATTCAATATAATACATGGAGGGCCAGTGCTGATGGTGCTGGACCAAAGCAGAGCCCCTTGCGGGGCCAACCCGGGGCAATTCGAGTGATGTCTATCAGGCCATTGTACGCTTCGCTTATCCGTCGTGTCCTGAGAACGAGATACGGGGCTCCTATCGGGATCGTCGACACGCCGGGCGACCTTGCTGGACTTCCTTTTACCTTTATCGAGCGTCTTGTGCGAGGGATTCTGAGGATGCTTTGAGCTAACTCGAGGTTGAGGTTTTCCAATAGGGATCCGAGGAGATCACGGGTTTCCCTGATCGAGGTCATTCCGTCGCAACGTGTGGTAGTTTGTGATGGACTAGTTGGAGCACCCCTGCGGGGTTAAATCTTTCGGAAAGCCGTGCCCGCGGTTATGTGGCAACGTGGAAACTTTGTTTAACATACGGTTCTAGATAACTTGAAGTTAACTTAATTAAAATATGCCAACTGAGTGTGTAACCGTGGTTGTCTCTTTCGTGAGCTCCTTCTCTGATCGAGGACACGGTGGGGTTATGTTTGACGTAAGTAGGTGTTCAGGATCATTCATTTGATTATCAGTAGTTCACGTACGCTATGTGTAGATCATCCCCCTCTTTATTCTTGTACTCTTAGGTTAGCCACTAAATATATGCTTAGTCACTTGCTGCAGCCTCACCACTTAACCTTACCTCACCCATTAAGCTTTGCTAGTCTTGATTCCTTTGGAAATGAGATTGCAGAGTCCCCTGTGGCACACAGATTACTACAACACCAGTTGCAGGTACACGTAAAGGATATTAAGACGCGGGCGCGTTGATTGTTCATTTGGAGTTTCTTCTTCTTCCTCTTTGTCGATCTAGGATGGGTTCTAGGCCGGCAGCCTGGGATAGCAAGGATGGACGTCGTTTTCTTTTCTCGTTTGTTTTCGTCCGTAGTCGGACCCTGCTCTTCTTCGTGATATTTATGTATTTTACTGATGTGACTCAGATGTAGCATGTGGCGAGTGTAAGCCAATTCCATATACTCTTCTATTTAGTACATGTACTTGTAACGATATCCATTCTTGCGAAACGATGAGATGCGTTTCTATTCTTGTCGAGGCCCCCATGCCAAAATAAGGATAGGAACGCATCTTGGGCGTTACAAGTTGGTATCAGAGCAGTACCGACCTAGGAGATGCCTTGATTGATCGAACTTGGCCGAGTCGAGTCTAGTGAAAAACTTCTTTTAGTATAGTTATATATCGGAGAGTAGGATTATTTTTTCTCCTCTACTATGCTCTGGTGAGGAATCTTGACGTAATAATTTTAATTCTACTCCTCTTCTCACTCAATTTTTTTTAGGATCACGCGGATATTATTGGAATCTATATGATGTCGACGTGACGGAGTTCTGTCTTGGTGCCTCCTGTCTGACTTGATTTCTTCCGGGGAGTTGAGCTCCAGGGGATTCTTGAGCACATCATTACCGTTTAGATTTCTTAGTATCTCAGGACGAAGGATGTTCGAAATTGCTTCAATACTACTAGTGGCGAGAGGAGTCCGGCTTCCCCAGTACTGGTGCATATAGATCCGGATGTATCGCCATACTTAGTATCGTTGTGATTACGAGTATCTGCGATATATGAGTTTCCGAGATTTTGGTTATGTGTTGACGGATGTGATACACTGGATGGGTTAGTATAGGAGTTGAGTGCATATTACTCTTTGTATCCGTGGACCAGATTACATGACCAGAAATTTCGGGAGTTGTTAGGTGGGAATTCAAGTAGTTACTTATAGGACAATCTTCCAACAAATGCATGATGTTAGGTTGGGGTTCGACATCTAGTGGATTCGTTTGTTCACGGTCGTTTTACAGCTGTTCACGTTGTGTATTTAAGAGCCTTGTAGTTTGCTACGACTCGGCGATGCTTCATATGTCATGTGCACTGCCTTGCACATGATGGCTAGTTTAGGATAGAGCCCGAGCGAGCCTCATCCACGAAAATATTGGACGGAATCTCTCTCATGAATTTGTTCTGGCTTTTTTCATAAGCCGCACCTTTGTTTTTTTGGAGTATGGTAATTTGAGTTGCTTCGATGTAAAGTGGTGATTTCATATCTTTCCTAGAGGTGTTCTTATATTTTTATGGGAATGCTAATTATTTTTCTCAATCAAAGTGTCTTTTCAATTCTTTTCAACCGCAGTTGTCTTGTCAATTCTTTTTCAACCGGTGTGCTTCTCTTCAAGTGAATTCAATCCTCTCCAATTCTGCAAGATCATTCTCACATTTCTTTCCGGAGTTTTTCTCATCCATCCCATGTTGTCTTTGTTTTTCCCGCCCTCCCTCCTTTTTTCTTAAGTGATTCAATTATCATCCAATGCCTTTCTTCTCATCTATGCTTCCATTATGTTTTCTTCCGTATTGTTTCCGGTGATTCCTTGTGAAGATTCTCAGGACCTTCGTGTTCATCTTATTCAATCTTGTTATCTTTTACAGTGAATTCAATTCAGTATTCGTGTTCATCATATCCTTTTCTTCCTATATGATTTCCGTGTTGAAAATTCTTTTCAAGCCTCTCTTGTCATTTATCAATATCTTTTCTATCCGGAGTGTTGAAGATATCCCGGATGCTTCTTGTTCTCAATCCTTTCAATTATTTCGAAGTTCTCAACCTCATCAAGTTTTCATTTATACCAGTGCAATCAATCCTTCTAATCAATTGTTTCAACGGTGGTTACTTTTGAGTGGGCCCTAACCCACATGTTTTTCCCAGGATCTTATCTCGCTCTAGTAATCTTTTCCGGAGATCTCTAATTCTTTTCAACTATGATGTAAGTATGGATTTCATCAGTCATATTCCTTCTTCAAGATCATGTTCTTTCCCTGTTCTTAAATTTAGTTAGTTTGTTGTGAATATTCTCAAGATCTTTCCATCTTGTTGAATTTTTTGTCCCCTTTTCCTACCGAAGTGCCGCCGAAATTTTGTGTGAATTCTTCCTTGTTTCTTATATCATTCTTCATGTCTTTGCAACACCAAGAGTCATTGGTTTCACTCGTTTGTCAAAGGAGCAACTAAGTTTTACCTCCTCTTTCTTTATCATCCTCTTCCCCCTTTCATTCTTGGAGCTCAACATCTCGGGTCGAGATCCTCTTGTAGTGTAGGAGAGTTGTGACAGCCCTAGACCGACGCTCCAGAATGTTTCCCCATTATTCCATTGCTGGCATGTGTTCATTTTTATTTCTCGCATCATCATCGCATCATGCGCATCATCCGCATTGCATCGGCACTCTGTTGCCGCCAGTTTTCAAAACTTACATCCGTTATTAGTTGTTGGTTCTCTCCGTGTTCGTCATTGACCGTGTTGAGCCCGACCACACACGCACGCGCCCACCACATCGTCATAACCTTGTTTTTAAAAGTATGTATAAGACTTTCTCTGATTGGGTTGAAACTTGGCCGCGGTCTTATTTCGATACAGGTAGGTCGCCTGCCAATTTTCGTCGCAATCGGAGTCCGTCTGGTACCCGAACGGTAGCGGTACCGTATTCGGTTTATCGTCTGACGTTTTTGGTATTTTAAATCGCGTTGCCGCACCGCACCATTTCCTTCTCATCTCCGCCGAACCGGCCCAAGAGGCCCAAGGTGAGCTCCTGTCGCCCCTCTATTTCGCGCCCAGCCGTTGCTTAGCTATCCTGCGCGTGCCCAGTTTCGGCCTGATTAGAATTTAGGATTTTCCTGCGATTTAATAATTTCAGGAAAATAGGATATTTTCAAATGCCCGTAGATTTAAACGTGCATCGGATCGCGACGTATTATATATGCAACTCATGTAGAATTTTGCCTAGATTATGATTTTACAACTTGCATGCATGTTTGGAGTGGTTTGACCCATTGTTCGCCTAGTTTTCCGTGCTGTCCTAATATGCTAGATATTTCGTAGATATTTTTGTGCATGTCCGGATTGTTCAAATCTAGTAGATAAAATGTGCATGTTGTTCGGGACCCTTCTCCATGCATTTCAGAGTAGTTGTTCGCATTTTTGCATGTAGGTTCCATCGCTAGTTTGTTATGTCGTGTTTAGGACATATTCTCGCATATACGTGTGGCGTTATTTTTATTTTGCAACCCCACATATTATATATGTTTTCGGGGTAGAAGAATCCATGAAATTTAACTGTGCATTTAGTTTTAGATTTTGAGCAAGTTAGTGCACGTGATATTTCGCCATGTTGCCCTCTTGTTTATTTTGTGGGATTTATTCCGTGCATGATATTAATGAGTTGTCAACTAGAGATATGCCCTTGGATATGTATGCTTGCCCCTGGTAATTTTTGTTGCAATAGAAATCCATGTTTAGCTGTTGTTTGCTTGTTGTCAACATGCTAGAAAATAGTGTTGATTTGGAGATGCTGAAAAATTTCTAAGTCTGAAATCTATTATATTTTGTTGCTGTCTTGTCATGAGTTTTTCTGGTGATCTATAGCTCCTTTGAGGTTGGTGCAATGGAGTTATTTGTAGTCCTTAAGATATTATAGCATGCTGTGAATTTTCATGTCATTTGGTGCCCTGTAGAATATAGCTTCGCTCCTGTCAATATGCCTTCGGATCGAAAACTGCACTGTCAAAAACTTATATTTCACTAAGTCTGAAACTGTGTGTGAGATGCCATTTTGTGAGTACTTTTCCTAGTGACCCATGCTTCCATGCTAGATTTTATTAGTAGTATGTTGTCTTGTTTGAGCATTTTAGATTTATGTAGTTTGTTGTTTTGGGGCGTAGAAAATACTATATGGCTGATTTTGGCAGATTTGACTATTTCTTGTGTAGCTTGTATTTGTTGAACTGTTGCTCCGTTTTGACCGTGTCCTATATGAAACTAGCTTAGAATCCTGTGTAGTTTCATATTATGTTTCTGCCTTCTTGTTTTGGGATGCTAGTGACTGTCATTGCGTACATATTGCATTCATGCCATCATATCTTGCGGTGATCATATCTTTTGAACCGTTGCTCCGTTGGAGATGTTCTCTATGTGTAAATTGATTGGAACGACGCGTAGATTCACGAGAAACTAATTATTTTTTTCTGTTTAACAATTTTTAAAACATGTTATTTCAGATCTGGACATAATTATAAATTAACGTGTGGGGTCATCTCGATAGAGTTCTGCAAGCGTGTCGGAAAGTGAGGACCCGTTCGACTACATCGATTCATCTGCTTCACGGAGTCACTCTTCTTCCAAGTGGGATCTCAGGCAAGATGACCATTTCCCCTGATACCATTAATATCATTGCCATGCTAGTTTTATCGTTTCTATCATTATGTCTCGCTGCCTGCCACCTGTTAAATATGAGGCTCATAACATTTCCATGAAAACCTTCAATCTGTTCACAACCTAGCAAACCACTGATTGGCTATGTTACCGCTTGCTTAACCATGTGTTAGCGTCGCTAGTTGTAGGTGCAGTTGCTTCCATGTGGTAACATGGGTTCCTTGTTATATCACCATATTAAATGATATTTAATTTAATGCACCTATATACTTGGTAAAAGGTGGAAGGCTCGGCCTTTCTAGCCTTGTGTTTTGTTCCACCTTTGCCCCCATAGTTTCGGCTACCGGTGTTATGTTCCATAAATGAGCGCTCCTAACATGCTTGGGGTTGTTATGGGGACCCCCTAGATTCTCGTTTTAGGATAAAGCTCATCTGGCAAGGCCCAACATTGGTACTATATTTGCCCAACATAATAACTATGTTAATACTGAAAAGCATAGGGAGTTAGCGCTACCCAAGGAGTAGTTCAACATAATACAGGGAGGGCCAGTGCTGACGGTGCTGGTCCAAAACAGAGCACCTTGTGTGGTCAACCAGGGGCAACTAGGGTGATGTCTATCAGGCCACCGTACGCTTCGCTTATCTGTCATGTCCTGCGAACGAGATACGGGACTCCTATCGGGATTGTCGACACGCGGGCGGCCTTGCTGGACTTGTTTTACCTTTATCGAGCATCTTGTGCGAGGGATTCCAAGGATGCTTTGAGCTAACTCGAGGTTGAGGTTTTCCAATAGGGATCCGAAGAGATCACGGTTTCCCTGATCGAGGTCATTCCGTCGCAACGTGTGGTAGTTTGTGATGGACTAGTTGGAGCACCCCTGCGAGGTTAAATATTTCGGAAAGCCGTGCCCGCGGTTATGTGGCAACGTGGAAACTTTGTTTAACATCCGGTTCTAGATAACTTGAAGTTAACTTAATTAAAATATGCCAACTGAGTGCGTAACCGTGATTGTCTCTTTCCTGAGCTCCTTCTCTGACCGAGGACACGGTGGGGTTATGTTTGACGTAAGTAGTTGTTGAGGATCATTCATTTGATCATCAGTAGTTCACGTACGCTATGCGTAGATCATCCCCCTATTTATTCTTATACTCGTAAGTTAGCCACTAAATATATGCTTAGTCGCTTGCTGCAGCCTCACCACTTAACCTTACCTCACCCATTAAGCTTTGCTAGTCTTGATACCTTTGGAAATTAGATTGCTGAGTCCCCTGTGGCTCACAGATTACTACAACACCAGTTGCAGGTACAGGTAAAGGATATTAAGATGCGAGCGCATTGATTGTTCATTTGGAGTTTCTTCTTCTTCCTCTTCGTCGATCTATGATGGGTTACAGGCCGGCGGCCTGGGATAGCAAGGATGGATGTCGTTTTCTTTTCTCGTTTGTTTTCGTTCGTAGTCGGACCCTGCTCTTCTTCGTGATATTTATGTATTATACTGATGTGACTTTGATGTAGCATGTGGCGAGTGTAAGCCAATTCCATATACAATTCTCTTCAGTACATGTACTTGTAACGATATCCATTCTTGCGAAACGACGAGATGTGCTTCTATCCCTGTCGATCCCCTCGTAAGAAAATAAGGATAGGATCGCATCTTGGGCGTTCCACACCTCCGACGACTCCTAGCCCCGACTCCTCCACCGTGCATCATGGTGAAAGGAGCGACGGCAAAGGCCGAACGGGTCAAGAAGGGGTTGCACGGATCCTCTTCGAGCGCCGGAGGGCCCCCGCGAGGCTAGATCTAGGGCGATTGGATGTCGTCTTGAGTCTCAGAGGGGTGGTTGCCGGAGCTGGAGAGTGAAGGCCTGATTGCCCAGGGGAGCTTGCGACTGCCCGAAGACGGTGAGCAGGAGCCCGTGCCTCGGAATGACGAGCGAGTGCATCTTTTCACCCACATCGAGAGAGGTTTCTCTTTACCTCTGCACCCCTTTTTCCGAGTGTTTCTCGGTTTCTTTGGGGCTAAACTCCATCACCTTCGCCCCATTGCTAACTCGTACTTAGCTGCGTTTGTATCCCTGTGGGAGAACTTCTTTGGGTGCCATCCACACTCGGGGCTGTTCAAGAGCCTGTTCAAGTGTCGACTGATGACCGTGAAGAAATATTCTCCGTCGGGGGAACGACCAACGTGGTGCAGCGTCGTGGAGGCTTAGGCATTCAGCTCAGGGGAAAGGGTAGCTTTCCAAGATGAGTTTTCTAGATTTGGTGTAGAACTAGCGGGATTTTTGGTTTTACTACCAATATGTCCCAGTCGACGTGGGTCATTCGGGCCTCCCGCCCTATACGGTTGATAGGATCCAGTCGTCTCCTTCCTTGACCGTGTCCAAAGAGGAGAAGACCGATGTAGATATCTTGGTGATAGCGTTAGTTGCCTTGATGCGGAAAGGTCTGAACAGAATTGAACTCTTGGAAGTCTTCTTCTAGCGTAGGATCTAGCCTCTCGAGGCCAGAGGCCATCCAGTGTGGAAGTATGATGGGCCAAGTGATCCAACCCATGTTCATCCTCAGGATATTGCATCGGAGGCACTAGAGAATGAACTTAAGACCATCACTCCGGCGAGGAACAATCTCAGGGGCACCAGGTTGGTGCCCCTTTCTCGGTGGAGCTGCTGCCAAATGAGGTAAGCTATCGAGCATCTGGGCTGAGTGAACTTCTTCGTTGCTTCACTTCCTATTTGTGATTTTGCTTTCTTCATTTGGCAGGCTTTTACATGGCTGGTTAGTTCCATTTTGGTGGTTGACTGGTCAACCATTGACATGGAAAGCGACATAGAGAACCAGGACACCAAGCACCCGGAGGGCTCAGAGGATGACGACGACGATGATGGCGACGACGAGGAGACAGAGGAGTGCGATGATGAGCACGGAGATGAGATGGAATCTTCTCCATTTTACGAGGTTCCACCTGAGACCCTTTCCAAGGCGCGCCAGGACGCTGGAGTCTGTGTTGGCGCCTTGAAGACTCCGTCTGTAGGGAAGCCGAGTGCGTCGGCAATGCCCACTCGCAGTTCGGAATGGTGTCGGAGCAAGCGTGAGAAGCTGCCAGAGTAGGTCGACAAGTAGCCTAAGATCACAAGCTCCAAACCTCGCAAGGTTGTTCTGCCGCGCATTAAGGTTGACGTACCTATGGCTTCAGCATAAGTATTCCCACTAAGTGATCCATCCCAGTTTGAGCAATGTCTTCCAAGTGACGACTTGATTTTTGTTGTTTTTTCTGCAGGGCCGATACCTCGACTGCTTCGCTATAACCCAAGACCTAAGACAAATGTAGAGACAATGTTGATGCCGCTTCATCTGAAGGTAACCCTTGATCTTTTCTCGTGATCCATTCGAGACTCGGGTTTTAGCCATAAGAGTGGCCTTTCGAATGTCTTGTGATCATGTGTAGAGCCGCGACACGTGATTGACCTCGACGCCAACGTCCCATCTGTAGTTGGAGAAGTTCCAAAGCAGGTTCCAACTCCCAGCTGAATGAGCATCAGGGGTAAGACTCCCGTTGTGCAGGAGACCACCTCGGCTAGGGCGTCACTCGTACTATATCCGCTGACCACTCCGTTGCCTCTCCCCAAGTGCCGCAACATCTTCCAACTACACCATACCCCGGAGGATCAGGAGGGGCGCACAAGGAATCCTTGGCTCAGCTGGATGTGATGGTTGCGTGATTGAAGAAGGCGTATGACGCGAGTGAAGCCGTGGCAAAGAACATTCGCGTGAGTCCTTCAAATACGCATTTGTTTCATACTTTTTTATGAATTTTCTCCCGAACGGTAATCCCAAGTGGGTGTGCTCGGAGGCACACTCACTGGTGTGTGTTTTCTTTCAGTGGGGGCGCACTGAGCGCACCCACTGGATGTAGTCCCCAAGTCTACCGTCAACTGAAGTAGTCAGTGGTAGTTTCCTTTTCTTTATATGTTCGACAGAGGCTAGTAGGGTGGGATGCCCTTTTCTTTCCTCTATCTCTCTAGTGGGGCCACGGTGAGAGCACCCACCGGGTGTAGTCCCCGAGGCTACCGTCAACTTAGGCAGTCGGTGGTAGTCTCAGTTTCCTTGTCTTGTTCGATAGAGGCTAGTCGGGTGCGGAGTCCTTATCCTCTATCTCTCCATTGGGGGCGCGTCGAGCGCACCCAGTGGGTGTAGTCCCCGAGGCTACCGTCGACTGAAGCAGTCGGCGATAGTCTTGGAGTCGTGATATTATATTATGCTATACTTGTACTTGTTGATGGCGGCCTCCTTGCGGGCCCGGGGGGCGTGATGATGCCATGGAGAAAGATTTGCGGGAACCCCGACTGAGCCTTGATGCGGAAAAATCCAAGAACAAGCGACTGGAGTAGGAAAAACGAACAACTCAAGTTAAGCTCTCGCTATCCGACTGATTCCTACTTTAGTTAGCTTTCTTATCCAACTTAGGCTATCTTGTGAGATCGCCTTTCTGAGAGGCTGAATAATTCCATTTCTCTAGTTACCATGAAGGACGCCCTTGAGAAGAGGGATGAGGAGCTCACGTCTGCTTGGAAGGAGGCCAAGCTGAAGACCCAGGCGGCCGAAACGAAGCTGAAGATGGTCGGGACGCTAGAAGAAGAGAATCGGCTTCTCAAAGCCGGTGCAGAGAAGATTGCGATGGATCTTGCCGAGCTGAAGAAGCATTATGCCGAGTGGGAGGCCAAATTCGAGAAGTTCGCCGCCAAGAAAGTTGAGCTGGAGAAGTTCATTGAGGACTTCAGCATGGAACTCTGCAAGAACCTCAAAGGTATGTTGAGCATCTGAATGCTTCCCCATTGCCACTCTGCAATTTTCGAGTGACGTTTCTCATCCTCTATTTTCCCAGAGAGTGCAGCCTTCACTGCTGATGTTGAAGAAGAGACGACGCGAATAGAGAAAGTGCTTCATCCCAAGAGATGGCTTCTGAAGGACAGTGCTGCTTTGTCCTCATCAGGTTGGAGGCTCGCGTCGATTACGTACTGGTTTATTTTAAGTGGCTCTAGTCGGCCGTTGGGGAGATAGACAAGGAGAAAGTCCAGACAATCATGAACCATGTGAAGGCCATTCCCAATGAAGTCACATCGTGGAAGAAGTCATCGGCAAGTGCCGGAGCTGAAATTGCCCTTTCACTCGTCCGCATCCATTGTAAATGGGTGCATGAAGAGAAGTTGAAGAGTATCCGGGTCGTCAACCGAAAAAGCGCCAAGTTTGAAGACTTCATGGAGATGTTCATGGCGGCCGCGACTCGAATTGTGGAGGGAATCAATCTTGACATGTTCCTCAAAGCAGAGGAAACTTCTGCCTCCGAGTGATGCTCGGAGCAAAGACATTTTAATTCGTCTCGGAATGTCGAGTGGTTTTATGTAACCCCGAACTTCGAGTGGGCTCTGGGTCCTCTATTATGCGTACCTTTAGCTGAACTTAATTGCATTTATCCACATTTGAGTTTGGATCTTATTTGCATGGTCATCTTTCTTTGGGGTCACTTTTACACTGTCAAAAGCTTGTTCACATCCGAGTCCCCAAGTGTGCAAGTTGTCCTCACTCAGAATTATTTTTGACCTAGGTGAAAGTCGGTTCACAGCTAAGCCCCTGAGTGTGGAAGTTGTCCCCACTGAGGACCGTTTGTGACTTGGACGAAACTTGGTTTGCAGCTAAGCCCTCGAGTGTGGAAGTTGTCCTCACTCGGGATCGTTTTTTAGACTTAGGCAAATGCTCATTCACAGTCAAACCCCCGAGTATGAAAGCTGTCCTCACTCGGGATTATTTTTTACTTAGGTGAAAGCCAGTTCACAACTAGGGCCCCAAGTGTGGAATATGTCCCCACTCGGGATCATTTGTGACTTAGGCGAAAGCTGGTTCGGAGCTAAGCCCCCGAGTGTGGAAGTTGTCCTCACTCGGGATCTTTTTTTACTTAGGCAAATGCTGGTCCGTAGGTAAGGCCCCAAGTGTGGAAGTTACCCTCACTCAGGGTCATTTCACCCTAGGAGAAAGTGGATTCACTGCTAGGTATGATTGTTCTATTCATCTTGGTGTTCGAATGAAGATCTTGCCTTCATTCGGAACCACTTTAACTTAGGAGAACACTCGTTCACAGCTAAGCCCTCGAGTGTGGAGTCTCTCCCCACTCGGGGAAGGGTTTACCTTAGGCGAATCAGGTTTGCTTCCAAGAAATGATTGTTCTATTCGTATCGACGTCCAAATGATGATCTTTCCCTCATTCGGAACCGCTTTAACTTAGGCGAAAACTGGTTCGCAGCCAAGCCCCCGAGTGTGGAAGTTGTCCCCACTCGGGGAAGGGTTTACCTTAGGCGAAACAGATTTGCTACCAAGAAATGATTGTTTTGTTCATCTTGGCATCCAAATGAAGATCTTGCCCTCATTCGAAACCGCTTTAACTTAGGCGAAAACTGGTTTGCAGCTAAGCGCCCGAGTGTGGAGGTTGTCCCCGCTCGGGGAAGGGTTTACCTTAGGCGAAACAGGTTCGCTACCAAGAAATGATTGTGATGTTCATCTTGGCATCTGAATGAAGATCTTTCCCTCATTCGGAGTCGCTTAACTTCGGCAAAAACTAGTTCGCAGCTAAGCCCCCGAGGGTGGAGGCTTCGAACATCACTCGGGGAAGGGTTTACCCTAGGCGAAACAGGTTCGCTACCAACAAATGATTCTTCTTGCAAACTCGCTAATGGTCTTGTCCATCTTGGTGTCTGAATAAAGATCTTGTCTTCATTCGGAACCGTTTTATCTTAGACGAAAGTTGGTTCACAACTAATCCCCTGAGTAGTGAGGTTATCTGCACTCGAGGCAGGTTTAACCTTAAGCGGAAACGAGTTTGCACTTGAGGATTTTCACCCACTCGGGGCGTGTTTCACTAGAGTGAAGTATTTGTGAATAGTTGAAGAAAGTAAGCACTTTATTCTTCTAATCATTCAGATTCATTACAGGAATGAAAAAGGGAAATTTCTATGTGTAGAACTTGTGGAGCAGGTCCGCATTCCAGGTTCTCGGCTCCTCCACATTGTTATCGATGTTGTATAACTGATAAGCTCCATTGTGCAGGACTTTGGAGATGTGCCAGCTTGTGGGGGTTTTGTTGGTCCAGTCGGAGGTCCAAATCTCCCTCTTGAAACACTCGGCCCCTGACTTGCTTGTCATGGTAGCGTTGTAGGTCTTGTTGGTACACCGTGGACCGAATGTGGGCCAGCTCTCCCTCTTCCTCCAGAATATCCAAATTGTCTTGGCGTGCTGCTTCGGCTTCAGCTTCATTATACTGCTCCACTCGGGGGGGGGGGAGGGGGGTTGTGACGTAAGTCACGCGGCAGAACGGCTTCCAACTCATACAGAATGAAAAATGGAGTACACTTGGTTGAACGATTCGGAGTCATACGCATACCCCATGGTACGCATGGTAATTCTTCTACCCATGCGCCAGCGGCATATTTGAGGTTTCTCATCAGTCAGGGATTTAGTACTTGAAGTATCATACCATTCGCCCATTCCGCCTGCCCATTCGGTTGCGGGTGTGCCTTGGAGGCGCAATTAACTCGAGTCCTTGGGAGTGATAGAACTCGTGGAACACCTTCAAGTCGAAGTTGGTTCCATCGTCGGTGATGATGTCGTGAGGGACACCGAATCTGAAGATCATCTGCCGAATGAAGCTGAACGCAGTCACCACGTCCATGTTTCTGCAGGGTTTAGCTTGGATCCACTTGGTGAACTTATCCACTTCAACTAGCACGTGGTTGAATCCACTCGTCCCGGTGCACAAAGGGCCGACCATGTCGAGGCCCCACATGGCGGATGGCCAAGTGAGTGGAATCATTTTCAACGCAAATGCAGGCTTGTGCAACTGATTCCTATAGAACTGGCATCTGACACACACGTACACCAACGACCTTGCTGCCTCATTCCCTCGGGGCCATAAAAACCTGCTCGGAAGGCCTTGGCGACCAGGTTTAGAGATGACGTGTGATGTCCATAGGTTCCCGAGTGGATCTCGCTTAGGATCTATAGTCCTTCCTCTGGAGAAATGCACTTTTGACTCAGTCCTGTAGCACTCTTCTTGTACAGTTTGTCTCCGAGTACTTTCAAAGCTTTAGACCACAGAACCATTTGGCGTGCTTCTATTTGTCCTCGGGAAGGTCTTGCCGGAGCAAGTAAGCCAGATAAGGCTATGCCCATTTGGGAGTGATGACCAACATTTCGTGGACGAGGTCCACCACGGCTGGGGTGTCTATCTCTGTCGGATTAGAAAGACCGATAGCTTGTGGGAATCCTTCTATGAAGGGATCCTCCTTGAACAAGGGGGCGCGTAAATGCTCGAGGAACACGCCCTTCGGAATGATTTTCCGAGTGGACCCGATCTTTGCGAGATCATCAGCCACTTGATTCTTGGCTCGAGGCACATGATGTTGTTCCAACCCTTCAAAGTTTTTCTCCAGTTTCCTCACTGTGTTGAAGTAGATAGTCATTGTTGGGCTTCGAATGTCTCGTTCCTTCATTACTTGATTGAAAACGAGATCCGAGTCTCCATAGACCATCAACTGATGAATGCCGAGTGATATAGCCATGTGGAGCCCGTATAGGAGGGCCTCGTACTCGACCTTGTTGTTGGATGAATTGAAGTGGATTTGGAGCACGTAGTTCAGTCGGTCTTCCCTGGGGAAAACGAGAACCACTCCTGCCCCCGAGCCATGGAGCATTTCTGATCCATCAAGGAACATAGTCCAATGCTCGGGGATGTCCGGAGCCGGTTGTTCTTTCTCTATCCATTCGGCAAGAAAATACACCAAGGCATGAGACTTGATTGCCTTCTTTGCTTCAAACTTGATCTCCAGCGGTAGGAGCTCAATCGCCCAATTGGCCACTCGACCACCGGCATCCCGATTGTGTAGGATTTCCGCCAGGGGGGCGTCACTGATGACAGTGATCGAGTGATCTTAGAAATAGTGGACTACCTTCTTTACTGTCAGGTAGATCCCATAGACAAGCTTCTCGTAGAGTGGATACCTCTGCTTTCAAGGGGTTAGTACCTCAGAGATCTAGTAGATGGCCCTTTGTACCTTGTACACCTTGCCCGCATCTTCATGCTCTACGGTGAGTATGGTGCTAACCACTTGGCTAGTAGTAGCGATGTACAAGAGCAAGGTCTCCCGGCTGCTCGGAGCAGCTAACACCGGCCGAGTGGAAAGTAGAGCTTTAACATGGTCAAATGCGACTTGTGCCTCGTCGGTCCACTCGAATCTGTCGGATTTCTTCATCTGTCGGTAAAGAGGCATAACCTTCTCACCGAGTCTTGAGATGAAGCGGCTCAGGGCTGCAAGGCACCCCGTAAGCCTCTGCATATCATGGATGCGCTTCGAGCATCTCATCTGGATGATGCCAGCGATCTTGTCGGGATTGGCACTGATACCCCATTCGAAAACGAGGAAATTGAGTAGGTTTCCATCCAGAACATCGAAGGTGCATTTGGCCGGATTGAGCTTCATCCTGAAGCATCAGAGTTTCATGAAGGTGTCAGCGAGGTTGGCCAGAAGATCAAACCCTTTCCTGGACTTGAGCATGATGTCGTCCATGTACGCTTAGACATCCCGACTGATATGTTCGTGTTAGCACATTTGGATCAAGCCCTGGAACGTGGCTCCAGCGTTTTTGAGGCCGAATGGCATCGTGATGTAGCGAAAACAACTGAATGGGGTGATGAATGATGTCTTTCTTTCATCAGGTCCATACGTTCGGATCTGGTGGTACCCAGAGTACGTATCCAGGAACAACAAGCGTTCACATCCGACAGTCAAATCTATGGTTTGATCTATGCGGGGTAGAGAAAAGTGGTCCTTCGAGAAGGCCCGATTGAGATGCTTGAAGTCAATACACATTCAAAGTGAAATTTACTTCTTTAGAAGCATGACCACGTCCGCAAACCACTCAGAGTGGTAACCGTTGCGGATGAACTCGACAGCTAGGAGCCAAGCGATCTCCTCGCAGATCGCCCTACACTTCTCCATGGAGGAGCGGCGTATGTGTTCCTTGACGGGCTTCACCTCTGAGTCCACTCGGAGGTGGTGCTCAGCCAGCTCCCTAGGAACCCCGGCATGTGAGACGGCTTCCATGCGAAGATATCCCAGTTCCCATGGAGGAACTGGATGAGCTCGACTTCCTATTTCTCTCCGAGTGAAGTGGAGATGTTTGTCGCGGAAGCACACAGATCGGTGGGGTGGACATGGACCCGCTTCGTCTCACCGGCTAACTGAAAGGCGGACTTAGTAGTCGGCCGTTTCCACCTAAGCAGATCTGTTGTATCCACTGCCTTCTTGTACCCATCAAGCTTGGCTGCCAACACCTGCTCGTTGGCGATCCTAGAGCCTTGCTGGAGGCCCTCCTTGGCAACCTTCCGATTGTCAGTAACCGTGATTAGGCCTTTCGGCTTTGGCATCTTAACCTTAAGATACAAGTAACATGGGAGGGCCATGAAACGTGTCTAGGCGGGCCTACCCAGGATGGCATGATAGGCGCTCCAAAAGTGAACCACTTCAAAGGTCAACCTCTCCTTGTAGTAATTCTTCTTGCTGCCGAATACGACATTGAAGGTGATCTGGCTGAGTGATTCGGCCTTTTTTTAGGGGATGACCCCGTGAGACTGCATGTTACTCTTGCTCAGCCAGGACAACGGCATGTCCATAGCTTTGAGAGTGTCGATGTATATGATGTTGAGGCAGCTACCACCATCCATGAGGACTTTCTGCAGTTGGACCCCAATAATCGCTAGATCAACCACCAACGCCTGCCTTCCGGGGGTGGCTATGTTAGTCGGGCGATCTAGTTGGTCAAATGTGACGGGCCTCTTCACCCAGTCGAGGTTTTTTGTGATAGCCAAGGCTGCCATGTTCACTTCCGGATTGATAATTTTCAATCGGCTCTTGCTCTCGACGTTAGCAAAGATCATGAGGGTACCTTCGATGTTCAGATACCCGGAGGCGTCCACTGGCTCATCCTCATTTCCTTGTCCCCGGAGGGCTCTTCGCCCATCTCCTCCTGGAGCAGGCCGTAGTCGCGAGCTCTGTGCTTGGCGGGGATGGTCACCCCTTCGTCATCCTTTCGAGCATGAATTAGACACGACTGTTCCAAAAGGATGCTATTGGACTCAGCCTTCTTCTTTCCTGCCCAATCATTTTTCTTCTTCTTAGACTTTATCTCGCTTTGCCCCAGGACAACAGCTACTTCGGCTTTGCCTGATGGGTCGCCCTCTCGCTTCTAATTTTTCACGACGTTGTTCGAGTGAGGGACTTCGCTGGTTCGGCCTTTGCCGCGGCGGAGGCGGTCTTCTTCTTCACCGTTCATGTACCGATTGACGATTTCCATGGTCCGACTGAGGGATACGTCCCCCGATCGGCCAAACATGAGAATAAGCTCCCGATACCGAATGCCCGCTTTGAAAGTGCACACGGCCTCGTGTTCGGTGGCATTCTCCATGAAGTTGTGAGTGTGGTCCACCGCTGGATCTACTCCCTAAGAGTCTCGATCCTCTTCTGGACACATTGTTGTAGCTTTCTCAAGCTGCCTGGACACTTGTAGCTGCCCTATTAAGTCTTGACGAACACTCGGGAGAGATCGCCCTAGCTGTGGATCCTGCTGGAGGGCAGCTGATTGAGCTATGCCCTCGCCGAGCCCTCCAACATGAGGGGCAGATGTTTCATAGTGATGTAATCGTCGCTACCGCCTATCTCGAGGCCACTCGGTATTCCAGCCAGGTCTATGGCTTTGACTCACCATTGAACTTTCCGATCCCCGTGGCCAATCGGTAATTTGAGGGGATCTCCGCCTCTCGAATGTGTCGGCCGAAGCACTCAAGGCCAGAAAATCGCCGGCCAGCTCACGACCGATCAACCACGTGTTGCGTGATTATAGACCAAGCGTTGAACTGGGGGGGCGATAGCCGTCGTCCGTATTACCCCAATGCCGATTGGGGCTTGTCCTGCGGTCCAGGGGTCGGCGACCAAGTGAGCCACTCCTCAAGGGAGATGACCTGCTTCACACCCGATGATCCTGACTCCATTCCCCATGCAGGCCTCTTAGAAGAGGAGGATACCTTTGGCGTCTTTCCTCAGTGTGCGGGCTATGAGCCGACTGGAGGGTGTCCGCTTGGACGAAGTTGTTGTGGATGTCATGTCGCGACTACGACACCACGAAATTCTGATGCATGCCAGTCTTCAACAGAGCTTGGATCTGTCGAATGTCTTCCCCGGCTTCATTACCACTCAACTGAATGGAATTAGCAATCCGAGTGGCTGCGGCCAGGTTCAACAAAGGCGTCCTCATAACCTTGATGTGATGTGGACGGTCATTTGTGAACAACTGCTAACGGTCGTGGCTGGACCTCAGCTCGTTCCTTGCGGCCCGAGCATCGAGTGACCGCTGGAGTCGCTTTAGTCGCTCATGCTCGGTCAGATTGGCCAAGCGCACATTCTCCAGCGCGATCTTCTCCAGGGAGTTCTCGGTGATGCGGGTGCTGAAGGCCTGTTCGCTCCTCCGTTGAAATTCCTCCCGTTGCTGCTTGGTGAGCGGCTACGGAATGTGGTGGATGTCGTCGCTGTGGCGACGCTCTCTGCCATCAGGCGGGCGAGAATTCTCCGCAATAAAACCAGGGTCACCTCGCCTGTTCGAGTCGGCCATCAAGACCTCGACGGCACCCCTACTGCTTTCAAAGTCAGAGTCGCCGAGTGATTCTTCACTCGATGATGGAAAAAGGCAAATGATGGGCTCGTTGGAAGTGAGCATAGCCACCTTCCCCGAGATGGAATGGTTGTCCATGGCGTGCTTCATCCACCGCTGCATCTGCGAGCGCCTAGAGCGCTTGCGACAGACAACAACGGATCATGGGGGCGCCGAGTGGTACGACACTGGTTGTTGCCGGATCACAACTCCATGCTCAACTGCGTTGAAATGCGATGTACCTCGAGCAGGGAGGGCGCCGGTGTCCTGTGACGCATACTGTAGCCATGCTGAGTCGTCAATGACAAAGTTGAGGGAACCAAAGAGGTTCTCTCTACCAAGTGTCATCATGTTGACGGAAAATGTAAAAAACTCCAACTGTGCTGAATTTGCTAGATGCGCATCCCCACGGTGGGTGCCAACTGTCGTGGGAATGACCTTGATATTAGTAAGATGGGGTACAGATGGAGGGAAAAGTCTAACTAGGCACATTGGATACACTGGGATGTACGTGTTACAGCCTGACTCAAAAGTGGTAAAAACCCTATGTCTCGAGCCCTGAGGCTCATGTTTTCTTATGGGATATGAAAGATTACAGAGTGTTGAACCCTTGAGCTAGTGCTCGGGAGTGGCTTATATTGTGTATACCACGACAGATCAAGTTTCATTAAAAGGTAAGTTAATGCTAATAAATAAAGAAGTTACTAGAAACGGCACCTATGACTCATGGCATTACTAGTAATGTGGGTCTTCGCTGCACTTTATGTTATGGATTAATTTCTTCGCCGTTGCAGCCTCTTTGGTGCCATCGTCTTGCTGTGGTCCAAGAGCCATGGTGCATCCAACTGACACAAGGCGATCCGAGTGACTCCAGGCTAGCCGAGTGACGGTATGTTGTACCGAGTGAGGTTGAGACTACACCGGTGACTTGAAGGACACCGATGTCCGTAAGCGGTCCTAGGTGGGCCTAGGGAAGCAGGTTCATAGGCCTACCCCTAATGTACAATCCCGTCACCCCACTTAGCTTCATTTGAGCTTTCATACACCTATAGCTCTAGTACATCATTTGCATGGAAATCCCTGCTCCTCGCATTTACATCTACCGATGGGCATCTCAATAGCCCGTTGGTAAGCCTAGTTGATGTGAGACTATCTTCTCCACTTTTACCCCTTTGATACCTACCACCATATTCTATTCCACCTTCTACTATGTTCATGGCTCACACTCATGCATTGTGTGAAGAATAAAAGGTTCATTCACTTTGAAAAGTATGATCCAATTTCCTGACTTGGACACCATGGTGCTTAACATTTGTATTGATGTGGTGAGGACGGAATCATAGTTTCCTAATATGAAAGATTAATGGGGGTAACCATTCTTTTAGGATCGTATACTTTGAAAGATTGATGATTTTGTTGCTGTGCTTATAATTATTACTATGTTGATGTTTGTTAATTCATTGTTTCTTAATGAGCACACATTCAAAAGAATACATATTGGATTTCATCTCACATCAAAAATTCTCTTTTTATTGTTTACCTACTCGAGGACGAGCATGAATTAAGCTTGGAGATGCTTAATACGTCTCCAACATATCTATAATTTTTGATTGTTCCATGCGGTTATATTATCATCTTAGATACTTTTTGGGTCATAACGCACCAATCTATATTACTTCTGAGCACTAACCTATTAACCTAGTGTCTAGTGCCAGTTGCTATTTTGTACATGTTAATTGTTTTTCAGGTATTCAGTACCAAAGGAAGTACAATTTCCACAAAACTTTTTTATGATTTTTTCTATATCAAAAGAAGACGCGGAAGCTTCGGGAGGAGACCTGAAGCCACACAGGGATCTAACAAGGCAACAGGGCACAACCAGGCGGTGGTTGTGCCTTGATGCCTTGTCGGCTCCTTGTGGCCCCTCTTGCCTCGTTATCTGTACTATATGTTCTCAAATATTCTAGAAATGTTGAATATATCCATGAAACACTTTTTACGCCGCCGCAAGTCTGTGTTCCACGGCGACCCCATCTCGAGCTCCGTTCTGCCACTCTGCCGGAGGGGGATCGATCACGGAGGGCCCCTTCATCAACCTTGGTGCTCTCGTGATGATGTGTGAGTAGTTCACCACAGACCTACGAGTCTGTAGTTAGTATCTAGATGGCTATCTCTCTCTCTCTCTCTTGATCTTCAATACAATGAATTGTGTGTTTATTTGGATGCAATTCTTTTGTATAGTGTGTTTATTTGGATGCAATGGATTGTGTGTTTATGTTCAGATTATTCATGAAAAGTATGTGAATCGTCTCTGAGTTTTATGATTCTTATTCACATGACCATCAGCTTTGTAAATCTATACGATCTATTGAATTGCTTTGGCCAAGTAGTTTGATCTTTCTGTAGTGGAAAATGTGCGTTGTAGTGGGTTCAACCTATCAAAATTCTATATCCCAGTGACACAAGGGGACAAGATGTGTCTTTGTGTTGCTGCCACTAAGGATAAAACGATGGGGTTTATTCATATTGGTTGAGTTTACTTTGTCTACATCATGTCATCATTCCCCAAGCATTACTCTGTTTTACTTAATACTCTAGATGCATAATTAATAGATGTTGATGGGTGGAGTAATTGTAGTAGGTACTGGCAGAAGTTGGCCTATTTGCTTATGATGTGATGCCTATATACACATGATCATTGCCATGAAAATAGCATAGCTATCCGTTGTTCTAGCAATTTCCCACCAGTAGTTTGTTTACCCACCATATGTTGCTTTCATGAGAGATGCCACTAGAGAACACTATGGCCCCCGGGTCTATTCACTTATATATTCAGAACACTTATAATTTTCTCATTGTTATTATTTATATTTTGTTCTATTTTGCAAGTCACAACTATCTAGAATTATCTACACACCTCATTCGTTAGCAAATAACAAAATCAAGGGGATTGACAAATCTCTTGCCCGCGTTGGGTGCAAGTTGTTTGCTCTTTTGTGTGTAGCCTCTCAAGAGAGTTATGGACTGATATTCCTATTGGTTTGATAAACCTTGGTTTCTTAATCAAGAGAAATACTTGCGTGTATTATGCTGCGATAACCCGTTCCTCTTCATAGAAAACCCAATGCTCATCACAAGTATCAGCAGGTAAGGTGAAACCCATCGACAATGGGGTCCACAACCAGGGCGGGCGACCTACCATGACGGATGCTCATCGGATGGTCCTTTTACCGAAGGTGGTCGCGTAGGACATCCAGGGGGTGCGCCTTGGGGTTGCGGGCTCTAGGGCATAAATGTACCGAAGTGCATGTTTTCTCTCCTTTTTAGGAATGTGTGTGACATAAATCATGTTTACTTCCTTTACTTTGGAGGGAAACTATATATGACCGCTATTGCTCGGCTGCCGAGGTTCATCCTCGTTGTCATCGCTCCTGGACTGGCCTTTGCATGGCTCCTCGGCCAGAGCCTTGTCAGCCTGCTTGAATACCCAACAGTGCCGATTGGTGTGGTTGGCAGGTTTATCCGGAGTGCCGTGGATTTGACAGGATTATTCAAGTATTTTTCCCAGAGCACTTGGGTCTTCCTTGCTTCCTTTGAAGGATTTCCTTTTGGGTCTAGCCCAGGAGCTAGTGAATCCTACATGAATGGTTGGGTCCTTGACATCACTTCAACTGTTTTTTGTTTCGACGCTTGTGCTTGTTGTGCATGGGCTTGGCGTTCTCGGCTCGCACTTCTAAGGTACCGCAGTCGAGCTGCACGCGAGCCAACTGTCCTCTTGCCACACCCTGTTTTCACTTTACTTCAACTGTAGCCTTTTAAAAAATCTGAGTTTATAAAAACTTTTTTAAGCAAGTGCTATGAGTGCCATGATTGCCATTGCGTGTATGTATGCTTGAGTGAGTGGATCCCAAAACAATATTTTTATAACATGTTATTCCCAAAAAGATCCTTTTCTCATTTTTGACTATTTCAAAACCTTGCTTTGGGTTTGCACTACAAGTCCCTGATTTCAAGGGAGTGCCTTCACCCAAAGATTGTATTATGGTTTTAACACTATTTTAACTTTCCAAAATCATAGAATAATTATTTTATAAAATATTTTTCTATTTTATTTGCATGTCCTATTCTGAGGACAGAAATGATATTTCTCGATGGAAAATTACTTTTCTACCTTAGAAAAAACTGAGAAAATTAGGAGATACTCAGAGTACATATATTTTCCATACATATGATTTTCATCCCCTATTTATGTTCAAAATATATCCAATAAATTCCCAAAAAATTCCAGCATGCTTCCCAAGCTATATTTGGTGTTCATGCCATGTTTCACCTCATAATCCTAAACCCGTGTGTGTCCAGAATCAAGTTGTAGCAACTCTACATAGCAAAGTTTGTCCAAATGGCATGAAACTTTGCAGGAGTGCTTAACACTCCAAATGAGGAGTCCATGCCAAAAATTGAATTTGTGGGGATTAATTTACCCACATTCCCTTTTGAAAGGGCAGTACTGCCCATTTGGGGGTGATTTCAAGTTTGCATTGCCAAACTTCTCCAATGGAGCTCAAATTTGATGGATCATCCTATTTTTGCATCAAACCCAATCATGTTAACTCTCATCACTAGTTGTGGAGGGTAAATACCCCAAACACCTATCGAACACCTTCTGCCAACTTGGTCAAACATCACTTAACCCCCTCTACACCCACACCCTTTCCACCAAACTCTTAGTGCAAGCTCCCAGCACCACTCCTCAACTGTAGACGAGTGGCCCCTCTCTGGTTCCAAGCAGAAGAGACAAAATCTCCATTCTAGTTTCTAGCTCAAGACTGGCATCTCCTCTCCAAGCTCTTCCTTTGACCAGCTGTGAGAACATTGGCTCTCAAACGGCGAAGGACTACCTGACCCAACCCTCGGACACGCCAGACACATCCAAAGCACCCGAGAGCGCGTCGGCATGTCGTGGCATGCCAAAACTATGCTCTGGGCATGCTTCAGGGCGCACCCAAGCCAAAGGAAGCCAGCCCCAGCTGGTTCGCAGCTCCCCTCGGTGTCTCTCCGCGTATATGACAACCCACCTGAATCAGGGCAGCCTCAAGGCCCCTCCTCCCCCTCTCTACTGACCAAGGCGACACGTGCCCGCGCGCGCCAGATTTGGCCAGAAGAACGCAGACATGCAGCTCGCACGCGCCACGTCCCCTCTCTCTCCCATTGAGTCTCTGGGGTCTCAAACCACGTCCGCAAAACCGTGGTGAAACCACCAGCGCACTCCCGTGCGGTGCACCGTTGATCGCCTATAAATAGGCCTCCCCCTTGCTCCAGCACCCTCACACCTCTCCTCTAGAACCTTAATCGAGGCCCCAACCACCACATTCGAGCACAAAGAGCTCCAGTGCTCTAGATCAACCGAGGCCCTGCCGCTTCGGAGCTCCGTCGATCTTGGGCTATAGGCTAGCTCTCGGGCTCCTCTCACCTCCTCTGTGACCGTAGTGAGACGATGGAGCTTCTCCACCACTTCCCTGAGCTATTCCCTGCCCGTAGCACCCAGCTCCACCACCTCTCGTAGCACCTCCGCCATGGCCACCTTGTCGTCGGTGACCCAGGGCCTCGTCGTTGTTCCTTCGACCACCAAGAGGAAGGCGGCGATGAGCCGCTTCCATTCCTGCCGTCGTTGGGGCACGAGGGCGTCGGTAGCGCCGCCGGTGTGCCTCCCCTCTCTCTGTCCGAGGGAGGTAGATGACCCCGACATGCATGCCCCACCTATCGGTGGCCCTTCTCTCCCCCTCTCTCTTCTCTCTGCCGCTGACCTCACAGGCCCGCGCGTCAGGTTTGAACCTGACGACGCGCGTGTGGGCTGCTGGCTGGCCCAGCCACTCGTCGAGCCACGCTAGGGCTAAGCGCCCTTTTTCTTTTTGTTTTTAATCTGTTTTTAAAATATTTTTGCAGAATTTATTATTCAATCAAATTTAATTATTTTTCCACCGCAATTCTTCTGCATAGATCATATGTAGAATTTAATAGAGCTCTTATATTAATTTTTATGAAAACTTTTCCGCATAGTTATAATAAAAGGGCTTATTTTGAATATTTTAGCCACTTTTATTTAGGTTTTAAAAATACCTTTTTGCATAAAAACCAGAGACAATTTTTTTTAAAATCATATTATTGATTTATCGGAATAGGATAAAAATTATAAAGTGAGTTTGTGCTCTGTTTTTGAATGAGCTACTTATTTTATTACTATTATTACGATGATAGATTCCGCGTTCGACGAAGGAGCTGGACTCGAAGACCCCGAAGACCCCAGAGACCTAGCTGATCAAGGCAAGCAGCCCTTTGACCATGTTTGATAAAAATAATTATTGTATGCCGTAGAATAATATTCCCGTTGCATATGATCATGAGTATTGAGTAAACCATCGATATGGTACTTACCTCGGGTATGTTATATACCGCGAGTCGCGGATGATGTAGAAGTTTCCCGTATCTCGTGGGTACAACGTACAACCTCTGCAGAGTGTAAAACTATTCGAATAGTTGTGTCTACGGTCAAGGATAGTTGGGTGGTGCTGCTTAAACTGCGTCCAGTTGTTTCTGCATAAACCAAGTGTGTGAGAGTTTAAAAAGGTGTTATCTGAAAGAGTTGATATGGTCAAGTTTGGTGAGTTGGCATATCGGGTCAACCCGAAGTGTTTAGCCCACAACACATATGTTGATATCAATAACCTGTTCTTTCGAATACCATCTAGCTTATGATGCATATCCATACCCGTCTATGATCATGTTTATTTACAATCAAACTTGCTTTCCGTAAATGTTGCATATCACTTATTATCATACCAATTGCATTATCCATATCATGGGTTGTTTGCGAGTACATTCAAAGTACTCACTAGCTTGCCACTAGTTATGTTATTGACCAGACATAGAAGAACCGGAGTTTGGAGAAGAATTCATCATCAGAGACGGACATGCGAACTAGGACGCTTCCCAGTTAGAATGCCTGTTGGTAAAGGCTGATGGCATGGGCTCCCGTTTAATACCAAGATTCCGCTAGTAGTTGTATTGGTGTGATCGGCCTTGTAGGCCCTATGTATTGGAGACTTGACCATGATAACCAGTTGTTGTATCGAACGGTACGTTGGATGTAAGACTCTTTTTATTCAGTTTCTCTGTGTTCGGTGAGCATTGTTCTCTGGGATCACTGAGCGATCTCGACTCGTAAGTGGGGGTCCCCACACCTCTCCTGCACAAAAATGGGTCATTGATGCAGTGAGGGCCGCCATGGTCCTCGACTTGTCCTGTCCGAGATGTCAGGCTAACCATTCTCCCTATATGTTGTGCGTGAATTTTGCAATGGCCTCGATGTCCGGCCAATCGACAATTTGGTTCTTTTTAGTTAAGAACTGATTCCATAATTTTTGAGCTGATTCGCCGTCCTTTCGCATGGCATGGCTGGGTTCACATGCATTCGGTGGGCCGAACATAGGTGTCTTGGAAATTGGACCTAAAAGCGTCTTCCAGCTCTTCCCATCTTCTCATAGAATTTCTGGGCAAGCTATGGAGCCAATGTCGTGCTTGCCCTTTAAGTTTTAATGGCAAGTATTTTATGGCATGAAGATCATCTCCTCGGGCCTTATGGAAATGTATAAGGAAATATCTATCCAGACAGTCGGGTTTGTCATGCCATCATATTGTTTGATTTTGATGGGTTTAAACCCTTCAGGAAACTAATGTTCCATGACCTCGTCTGTGAAGCAGACTGGGTGTGCAGGAGCTCGTTGCGGGAACGTATCCTAGCGGGTGTTGGCGTATATATGTTCTCTTCTTATCTCCAGAGCTCGGCCTTGGTTGTCTATCTAGGCGTCATATCCCTCCCAAGCAGTGGGCACATGGTCTCGGGCTCCATAAATGGCTTGGGAAGGTGATATGTCCCTGCGTATCTTAGTTTGCAAGTCATATGGCTCAACCGGGCCCTTGCCATGAGGTCAGAGTGTTGCCGAGGGTTTTTCATACGCCCCTGTTGGCCGATCTCGCCTTCTAGGGGGGCTATCATCCTGTTTGTTGTGGTGGTAATCAAAGGGGTTAGTGTCAGCCACGTCACCCTTGAATTTGGACAACATGCGTCATCGTGGAAATGATTTGGTGGCCATGCACCGCGCTTTGAGATCGGCTTCGAGTATGAAGATTTTCTCCAACTTGTCATTAAAAGTGGCTTCTTGTGAGTACAACTCCTTCCGCTTCATGCTTTCGATGGTTGCGGCTAGACGATGCTGGAAGCGTATCTGCTCGGATGGGTCCTCGAGTACCTCAAAGTCAAAGGATCCAAGGTTGTTATCGTCCTCAGATTCTGGCATGTAGTCGCCATCTGTACCGCTATCAGTGCTTTCCTTTCCTTTGTGTTTTTCCTCAACAAGTGTATTCATAGGTCTGTCCTGTTGTGCGGACTCGATCTGTTGATTCCCACTTGTGTTGGGGCTAGCATCGTCATCAGTAGTGTTGGTTTTAATATTACTTCCGTCGTTGCCTTTTGGCTTTCTATTATGATAGCCGCATCTGGATCTCCCCTTAGGCTTCTCATGAGTGTCCTTTATAGGAGTATTGACCATATAGACGTCATAGCTGAATGTTTTGGCCCATTTCCCTGTTGAGGGCGTGGCCGTAGGTGAGTGTGATTCGTATTTTCCGAGGTCTTCCTCATCCATGTCGATGGCCTTAGTCAAGGGCGTTGGTTAAATCTTCAATCATGTCAACTAGGTGGGTGGTGGGTGGGATAAAAATATGCCGATCATCCGCTTTACATCTGATTTGATTATAAATAGGAGATGAGATTGTCAGGTTCCGGATCCGGTCCAACACCTCATTTACCTTTGAGAAGGGCCAGGGCGGCAAAATTCGGGGCCCTCGGCGAAACCAAAAATTGGGCCCTATCTCAAAAAAAATAACGAGAAATTATAATGTATATATATCTCATAGAAAAAAGATATAGTGTATATAATATAATGTCTTGCATAACAGTTGAACATATAAAAAAGTCATACCTATTCAACTCGTGATTGCTATTTATTTGAACATCCACATTCATATCAATTGGAGATCATGTGTCAATATTTGGTAATTAGACGAACCGTTTAACTCACCAACTTTTGGGTCCTGTCCGATCACATAATTAGACTCGAGTCGATCACCCATAATCCAATGAGATGACAACGTCGACCAATCTTAAAATTAAGAGAGGAGATAAGGAGGCGAGGAAGGAATGGCGACAGGAAGGAACGGCGACAGGAACGAAGGCACAACCACATGAACCATTCGGAACCAAGAGCAGGGCGAGGGATTAGGTGATGAGCCAACCAAAGGAGAGAAGATCTTGTACCTTTAGCCAGCGGCATAGTCAAGATGGAAACTCGAAAAAGTGGTAGCACCGCAGTGCTCCTTTTTTACAATATCCCTACTCTACCGATCCCGTTCCAGAAACAGTGGAGTGCATGATTTTTTTAGTGAAACGGCAGCAGCAGCTGCAGCCACGCAACTATCATCGCTCGACGGCTCGAGCCTCGATGCCCTCATGCCCTCGACCCTCGTCGCTTGAGCTGGAGCAGCGTCCAGCAGCCCACTGTCGTGTAGTGCGCTGGTTTATTTCAATATTAGGCATATGTAATTTTTTTGGGCCCCAAGAATTTTGGGACGTGTGTGAGCCGCATAGTTTGCACCAAAATGGGCCTCACCCTTCCTGTGAGTGCTCCTCTCTAGCTAGGGCCTAGAAGTAGGCCAGGCTGATATGAAAGGGATTGTTCAGACACCTCGAGGCGGGCTCATCGACTGTGGTCTTGTAGGTCAGTTCGAGTTCTAAGACCGGAGCAGCCTCCTCGAGGAGAGTTATCGGATCCGAAGATGAAATGAGCTCGGGGCAGTTGTTCGAGATGACATCAACATGGTCGGATGCGATTGCCTTTAGATCCATCTGTGGGGCCACTTCTGTCAGGGGGTCGGATCTAAGGTTTAAGTTGGAAGTCGGTTTTGGAGTGCTTGCGCCCGAGGATTCCTCATATTGGATCGTGATTTTTCTCGACAAGACTAGATCACAACGGGCGTCGGTGAATTATTCCAAACTTACTATAGACAAAAGGAGAAAAGCTAACCCGGGACAAAAGCGACACCGCAGCCAATGCTGTTGTCGAACTATAGACAAGCCATCAATCCTGATGATCACACAACAAGCTCTCGATGAAAGCACCAATGTCGGTGTCAAAATCGGCATATCTCATTTAGGGGGGAGCTGTGAGATCGGGTCAAGGGTAAGAGGAGACAAAGAACATGAGGCTTTTACCCAGGTTTGATCCCTCTCGATGGTGGTAAAACCCTATGTTCTTCTCTTGTTGTATTGAGTATTGTTGCGATTACATAGTTGGCCTACCTCAAGATCGTGAGATTGTGGGGAAAGCCCTAGGGGTTATGATGTTGTGCATATGTGTCCTCTATGGGCTCAACCCCACGGTTTATATAAGCATCGGGGGTATCCAGGGTTACATGCCGAATGAATCATCCTTTACTTGGAGTGCACTTGTACTTCTTGAGCTTGCATTGGTTTTCCCTTGAAGAGGAAAGGGTGATGCAGCAAAGTAGAGATAAGTATTTCCCTTAGTTTGTGTGATGCCCTCGGTTTAATCGTACGCTAATCATACACGCAAATGCGTACGATCAAACTCAAGGACTCACGGGAACATATCACAACACAACTCTAGACACAAATAAAACAATATCAGCTTCATATTACAAGCCAGAGGCCTCGAGGGCTAGAATACCGAAGCTCGATAAACACACGAGTCAGCGGAAGCAAAAATATTTGAGTACAGACATAAACCATGGGGTGCCTTAGAAAAGGCTAGCACAAAAGTTACAACGATCGAACGAGGCGAGGCCTGCTGTCGGGGAACCTCCTAACTACTCCTAGTCTTCAGCGGCCTCCACGTAGTAGTAGGCACCGTCGGGGTAGCAGTCGTCGTCGGCGGGGACCTCCATCTCCTGGGCTCCATCATCTGGTCGCAGCACGGATCAAGGGGACAAAGGGGGGAGCAAAGCAACGGTGAGTACTCATCCAAAGTACTCGCAAGATTTACATCAGAACTATTCTAAGTATGCATCAGTATCAAAGAAGGGGGTGGTTATATGTGGACTGACTGCAGCAATGCGAGAATAGAGAGAGAAGGCCTAGTCCTATCGAAGACTAGCATCTTCAGGATCTTGCAGCAATAGACGAGAGTAGAACAGGTGGGGTAACACAAATAATAGTCATATTGTTACAGCAATATTAAAGTGAGGTCACGCCGAGAGATCCTCCGTCGACTCCCTGCGAGGATGCAATCCTGAGGCAACTAATTCCAGTTAAGTATCAATTGTAGTTGTATAATATCAGGGCATAACTCCAAGTCGTCCTGTAACCGTGGACATGGCTATTCGAATAGTTAATTTTCATCCCTGCAGGGGTGCACCACATGTCCCGTCACGCTCTATAACACTCTGGCCGAACACACTTTTCTGGGTCATGCTCGGCCTCGGAATATCGACACGTCGCACCCCACCTAAGACTCAACAGAGAGGCCAGCCCGCCGGTCTAACTCCTAAGCACAAAGGGTTCGTGGGCCCACTTCCTAAGAAGAGGGGGAAGAAACAATAAATAATAGCAACCGTGCAACACAATGCATGACATGGCAAGATGCAGGCTAGACATGAGCTAACACAGCAACATCCGTCATAGACGGGTCGGAAGAATATCTGACGATATTTTTCGGGTCTGTGGCTACTACCGGTTAGACAAAAACGATGGAAAAGTTCCATGTTTGCTATGCTAGGGACGAGTGACACACGAATGGACCGTGTATCCGGGTTCGTCTCGTTCTCGTGATCAACATTCATGTTGAAAATATTCTGATGTGACTTACGAATTATTTTATTTTAATTTTTGAAGTTTTATTTAATATTTTGGAATTAAAAACAGATTTAGTTAATTTAATTAAATGCTATTATAACATCAGCACGATGCCACGGTGACATCAGCAGTTGACTCGTCAACTGACGAGTGGGTCCCATGCGTCATAGACACAAGTTTTTAATTAAGATTAAATAGTAATTAATCAAATTAATTTAGTGGGGGACCCACGTGTCATACTCTAATTATTCTAATTACCTATTTAATTAATTAAATAATTATTTAATTAATATATCTATTTATTCATTTATTAAAAACATATTTTTATTTTTACATTTTCATTTTCATTTTTCTTCAAATCGTGTGGGGCCTCCCTGTAAGTGGGTGAGGAGGTATGGCCCCACCGGTAAGTGGCAGTAGCCACATACACATATTTACCCATATAATAAACATAACGTATTTCTCCATATACCTACATACATAAATACATACATACGTGCATCTCATACATACAAAATACATACGACACCTAATACATACATACATACAGAAATACATCATTTTATTTTTCCTTTTCTTTTTCTCATCTCTCTGCTAACTCTCTGTGTTCACAGAAGAACCTCTCTGGCAACAGAGAATAAGGAGCATCTCCATCTCCTCCTACTCGATCCTAACGACGTCGGAACGGAGCGCCGATTGCCATAATGGAACCGGGACGGCGCAAGGAAGGAGACAGTGGGAGGAGCCCGAAAAGGGGCTCACCGATGTTGACGAGAGGGCCTGGTGAAGCCGGAGTTCTCGAGAGGCGTGGAGGAGACGGCATGGAGGAGGACGAGATGCTGGTGGCGACGGATCCGGCGAGGTGGGTCGCCGGAGGGGCCTCCCGAAGGGGCCGGCCGGCGTGACGAGGAGGGGGATGTCCCTGCCCGATCCCTCATGGATCAAGCGGGAGGGAGGGTTCCGCGACGAAGAGGTGAAGGCAGGGGCCGTGCCCAGCTAGGGAGGTGCAGGGGGAGGAAGAGGAGCGGCCGGAGTGGGGGGAGGCCGACGGGAGCGACACATGGGAGGGCCTCGGCAGGATCTGGGGTACTAGGGGACGGGGGGAAGGGGCTTGGTCTGTGGGAGGTAGAGCAAGAGGAGGGGGTTCGTGGGGATTCTGTGCGTGGGGGGGTAGGTGGGAGTGGGGCTCTCGGTGGTGGGAGACCGAGAGAGGAGGGAGCGAAGGTGGGGGTGGTGGGGCTCGATGGGGTGGCGGTGGGCAGAGGGACTCGGAGGGGAGCGAACTAGGGTTGCCCCCTCGGGGGCTTTATACCCCACGGGGGGTGGGCCGAAAGGGGTGGCCTGGCTGGGCCAATTTTGGCCCAGTTGGGTCAGGGGGTTTTTCTTTTCTTTTTAATTTCTTTTTTTTGATTATTTATTTTTATTCATTATATCCTGTTATTATTTAATCTTAATTACTTTAGTTCCTTTATTTATTTTACCTAAAGCTTCTCTTTTAAACATGTAGGGATCACCTAATAATTTCAATAGTGCCCGATTCTCATTTATAATTCGTTATAGAATTTTTATAACTCCCCGACCTTTTTATTTCAACAACATAAAACGTTTCTCGTTCGACTTTAATTTTAAGTTTCGAATTTTGATTCGGTTCGAACTAACACGAGATCATTGATATAATTGACGGTGACGTGGCATCATCAGCGCGGGATCACCGTCGCTTCATTACAATCATCACTGTAGCAAAAGTCGAGGATGTCACAATTCTCCCCTAGTAACAAGAATTCTCGTCCCGAGAATTAAGAGGTAGAAAGAAAGATCTCGGGGTATTCATCACGAAGATGATCCTCGCGTTCCCAAGTGGCTTCAGCTTCAGATGATTTGACCACTGCACTTTAAGGAACTTGGTGACTTCGCGACGAGTCTTACGTTCAGCTTGGTCGAGAATGTGGACCGGATGCTCTTTATAAGAGAGGTATTGTTGCAGCTGAAGCATATCATGATCCACTGCTCGACTAGGATCCTTGAAGCAGTGGCGGAGCTGAGAAGCATGGAAGACATCGTGAACCTGAGAAAGGTTCGCCGACAGTTCCAATTGATAAGCCACTCTTCCACGCCTTTTGAGAACAGTGAAAGGACCAATATAGAGAGGAGCTAACTTGCCCTTAATTCGAGAACGATGTGCACCTCTGATTGGTGTGACACGATGATAACCCACAAGTATAGGGGATCGCAACAGTTTTCGAGGGTAAAGTATTCAACCCAAATTTGTTGGTTCACCAAAGTGGAAGCAAAAAAACATTCTCAAGTATTAGCAGCTGAGTTTGTCAGATTCAACCACACCTGAAAGATTAGTGTCTTCAAGCAAAGTATCAGTAACAAAGTGGTATGATAGCAACGGTGCCAGAAACGATCTGTTAACGGCAGACTATTCCTAACTGTTGTATCAATGGCGCAAGTAGGTTGCACGTGAGCGGGTAACTATTCTTCCCCGACAACAGTGTCGGAAAAGATCTTGCAACAAGTAAGAACAAAGTAGCAAGGAACAGCAGTAGCAGCAACAGCCAAGTAACAGCAGTAGCAACAATAGTAGCAAAGTGACAAAAGTAGCAGCAAAGTGGCCCAATCCCTTTTGTAGCAAGGGACAAGCATAGACAAAGTAACATAGCAAGGACCAGTAGTAAAAGACTCGTAGGCAGTGGATCGGTGATGGATGAGTATGGCGGATGTGATTCATCATGTAATAGCTATAACAGGGAGAGATAAGTAACTAGCTCCCGTTCGTCAATCTAATGTAGGCATGTATTCCGTATGTAGTCATACGTGCTTAGGGAAAAGAACTTGCATGACATCTATTGTCCATCCCTCCCATGGCAGCGGGGTCCTAATGGAAACTACGGGATATTAAGGATCTCCTTTTAATAAAGAACCGGACCAACGCATTAACACGCGGTGAATACATGAACTCCTCATACTATGATCATCTCCGCGAGTGGTTCCGGCTATTGTCACTCCGGGGTTGCCGGGTCATAACACATAGTAGGTGACTACAACTTGCAAGATAGGATCTAAAACGCACATATATTGGCGACAACATAATAGGTTCAGATCTGAAATCATGGCACTCGGGCCCTAGTGACAAGCATTAAGCATAGCCAGTAGCAACATCAATCTAGAACATAGTGGATACTAGGGATCAATCCACGTCAAAAACTAACTCGATTACATGATATATCTCATCCAACTCATCACCGTCCAGCAAGCCTATGATGAGATTACTCACAAACGATGAAGAGCATCATGGAATTGTCGATGGAGGAAGGTTGATGATGACAATGGCGACGATTTCCCCTCTCTGGAGCCCAAAACGAACTCCATATTTTCCCTTTAGATGTAGAATAGGAGGTGGCGGCGCCTCCGTATCGTAAAACGCGATGAAACCTTCTCTATTATTTTTTTCCGGGCGAGACGGAAGATATAGAGCTGACTTTGGGGGCGGTGGTGCCACGTGGGCCCCACAAGCCCTCACGGCGCGACCTAGGGGGGTGGTCGCGGCCCAGGGGCTTGTGGCCAAAAGCACGCCAACTCCGGTGGATCTTTGCACAGGTATTTTTCTTTTATTCCAGAAAAATTCTCCGTAAATTTTCAGGACATTCCGAGAACTTTTATTTCTGCACAAAAACAACACCATGGCAATTCTGCTGAAAAGAGCGTCAGTCCGGGTTAGTTCCATTCAAATCATGCAAATTAGAGTCCAAAATAAGGGCAAAAGAGTTTGGAAAAGTAGATACGACGGAGACGTATCAACTTCCCCAAGCTTAAAGCCTTGCTTGTCCTTAAGAAATTAAGTTGACAAACTGAAAGAGACAAAAGAAAAACTTTGACGAACTCTGTTTGGTCTTGTTCTTGCAACTATGTGTAACTCATATCCAGAGTTTCAGCAAGATCGCAAGCAAACCACATAAGCAAATGACATCTAGGTCTCGCAGTAAATTCAAATCAATGGCATAATCAACTAGCGAGCAAGTAATAATAAGTCTGAAACGTCAACACTTCAATCAAAATAACATGAAGCATTACGAATAGATGATATCTCCCTAGCTCTTTCTGAGAGCGCAAAACATAAATGCAGAGCACCTTCAAAGACCAAGGGCTGACTAAACATTGTAATTCAAGGCAATGAAGATCCAGTCACAGTCATACTCAACATAGTTAAAAGCAAAGCATAAAAATGACAGAGGTGCTCTCTAATTGGTGCTTTTGTAAGAGGAGGATGACTCAACAGGAACATAAATAGACAGGCCCTTCGTAGAGGGAAACATTGATTTGTAGAGGTGCTAGAGCTCAAGCTTTGAAAACAGAGATAATAATTTTGGGTGGCATGCTTTCATTGTCAATGCAATGACTAAGAGTTCTCAACATCTTCCACGCTACACATGCTATAGGCGGTTCCCAAGAAGAAAAGTAAAGTTTTGACTCCCCCACCACCAATCAATCACACTCCACGGCTAGCCGAATCCTCGGGTACCGTCCATACCAACAACAATCCTGGGGGAGTTTTGTTTGCAATTATCTTTTTGATTTGAGTATGGAACTGGGAATTCCAATTACTGGCCCCTTTCTCGTGAATGATAGTGAATAACACATATCGAGGATAACATGCCTAGCATGGAAGATACCAATAGCCCCCTGTCACCACATGAGCGGTTCGGGCATGCAAAACAGATTATTTTTTATAGATTTAGAGAATGGCACATGCAAATTTACTTGGAAGGACAGGTAGATACCGCACATAGGTAGGTATGGTGGACTCATATGGTACAACTTTAGGTTTGTGGAAGTGGATGCACAAGCAGTATTCCCGCTTAGTACAAGTGAAGGCTAGCAAAAGACTAGGAAGCGACCACCTAGAGAGCGACAGCAGTCATCAAAATGCATTGAGATTAACTAACATTGAGTGCAAGCATGAGTAGGACATAAATCACCATGAACAGGAACATCATAGAGGCTATGTTGATTTTGTTTCAACTACATGCATGAACATGCACCAAGTCAAGCCACTTGAATCATTCAAAGGAGGATACCATCCTATCAGACTACATCATAGTCATCTCAACATTCATGTGGGCATCCAAGACAAACCATTATAAGCTCCTAGCTAAGTAAGCATGGCATAAGAAACTACGATCTCTAAGTTCTCATTGCAAACATGTTTCTCTCACAACAAAGTTGAATCAGGCATGATGAGCTAGTCATATTTACAAAAACAAAATAGATCGAGTTCATACCAGCTTTTCCGGGAGAAGTCACTTCATCATATATCGTCATTATTGCCTTTCACTTGCACGACCAACGATGTGAACAATAATAAGCGTGCTCGTGCATTGGACTATGCTGGAATCTGTAGGCAAACACAAAGGAGAAGACAAAGTAATATGGCTCTTTGAAAGCTAAACAGGTATGCATGCAAGAGCCACTAAACATTGTAACCAATATGTTCTACTTGACCCAAAGAAAAAGAAAACTATCTACACGGGAAAGATCCAAACAAGAAAAAGAAGAAAAATAAAATCTTTTTGGACTTTCTCAGACTAGACAAACACACGAAAAGAAAATGAGAAAAAGAAAATAAACTAGCATGGATGATACAGTGGGAAAGTGTGAACACCGGCTAACAAAGTGATAGCATAAGCAAGAATGTAAAGTTGGTGAGAACACGTACTCCCCCAAGCTTAGGATTTTGGCCTAAGTTGGTCTACTCCCAAGGATGGTCCTGGCGAAACCCAAAATCATAATGGGGGTTATACGGGAGCACTGCAGCCACTGCCTGAATAGCTGCCTCATGGAGACGAGCAGCCTTTGCCTCCCTCTCATACTCCTCTGCCTCTCCTCTGGTTATGTAATATCTCCGTTTTACCTGAAAGTCAAAGAAGGAAGGAGCAGGAAGGGTAATATGGAAAACACGCTGCCGGTTAAATATCAAACGGTATAGGAGGGACTCATCATCCCTCTCAAGGAATTGGTAGCGTATCAAAGCGACGCGGTCAAGGAAAGCTGTATGGAGAGGGGGATCTCCTTCGCGGATGGGTACTCCAAGAAAATTTGCTATGCGAGTGGCATAGATCCCACCAAAGAAATCCCCTTCATTAGCATTCTTATTCAGCCTCCTTGCTATTATAGCTCCCATGTTGAAGCTTTTGTCACCCGTCACTACGCTCTTAAGGATACTAAGGTCGAGTGTGCAGAGCTGACAATGCTCAATCTTGCCATTAATGCATCTGCCTATGAAGAGGGCAAAGTAATGCAAGGCAGGAAAATGAATACTCCCCATGGTAGCTTGCGTAATGTCTCCAGGTTCTCCAACTATAATAACAGAGCAAAAATCTCTAACCGAAGATTTAGGAGGATCATTGAGGCTGCCCCAAATAGGTATTCTGCAAATTCTATTGAAATCCTCTAAATCCATGGTATACTATTTATCATAGAGATCAAACAGTATCGATGTCTCACGGCCAGCTGAAAATTTGAATCTACGAACAAAAGAGGCAGTGAGAGCAACATACTGTTCACATTTATCGGAGATGAATTCTTCGAGTCCGACATTGTGAACAAGTGCATCAAACTCATCTTTGAAACCTGCCTCAATCATAAACTCATCAGAAGGCCATTCACATGGTTGTACCGGCGCGTCCCTTAGTTGGTAAGGATATGGCTCCCGAATCGCAAGACGGGGACCTCTCTTGCTTGAGGAACCACCATGAAAGTTTCTCCTGAACATCTTTCTTTTCTGAAATTTTCAGTGACCCAAAGGAAGGGTGAACAAGGTTCAACTAAACTCGTAGAAACTACTCCCACAAGTGCCTAGAGGCCATATTACGTGTCGAAACTACTTGGGACCAGCTAAAATTAGCATGCAAAGCTCAAGAACATGGTCACTAAGACTGCAAAAATACGCGGAGTATAAGGTACTAGAGCAAAAACTAATTGGACCAATGGAGGAGTCACTTACCAAGGACTAATTTCCCCAAAACAGTTCGGAGAACGGTGATTTGAGCAAATAGATCACAAATCCCAGCAAGAGGAGCAAGAACACGGGTTTGAGCTGCGAAACGATTTTTTCTGGAGGTAGGAGAACCAGATGACAGCGAGAATGAGTGGAGGGGGTTCCCGTGGGCCCCACAAGCCTGGGTGGCGCGGCCAGGGGGGTGCCCGCGCCCCTAGGGCTTGTGGCCCACTGGTGTGGCCCCCAGACAAACTCTTTGTCTCAGAATTTTTCAAGAAATCCCGAAAAAATCATACTTGATTTTCAGGACGTTCGAAGAACTTTTATTTTCGGGGTACTTTTCTACCAGATGCTAAAACGGAAAATAGGGAAAACCAAACTAAATCTATCATTTTTCTTCTAAGCAACCGAAGGTGAAAGCTTGGAACAAAGGTTCGTGACTCCTCGATTCATCCATCTCATGGTCATCGAAAGAAATCCGTCAGTGAGGTTGATCAAGCCTCTTTGACAAACCTTTTCGAATCGCAAAAGAGAACGGAGAATTTTAGAATAGTCACTAGGTCACCTCAATGGGGATGTGTATCTCCCCAACAAGCAAATCATACTTCATCTTGACACGAGGAATAGGGCATTCAAAGCTCCCAATAAGAATCGATGAAGTTTTTTTAATAGCATTGATGCAATGTACTCGATATTGTTTCTTCCGAAAGTGCACAGTATGCTCATTAACGTTGACATGGAAAGTGACAATGCCTTTGTTGCAATCTATAACAGCCCCTGCGGTGTTTAAAAAGGGTCTTCCGAGGATGACAACCATGGCATCGTCCTCGGGAATATCCAAGATAACAAAGTCTGTTAAGATAGTGGTGTTAGCAACCACAACAGGCACATCCTCGCAAATGCCGATTGGGAAAGCAGTTGATTTGTCGGCCATTTGCAGAGATATTTCAATGGGTGTCAACTTATCCAGTTCAAGTCTATGATAAAGAGAGAGAGGCATAACACTAACACCGGCTCCAAGGTCGCATAACGCAGTTCTAACGTAGTTACCTTTAATGGAGCAAGGTATAGTGGGCACATCGGGATCACCTAGTTTCTTAGGAGTTCCAACCTTGAAGGTGTAATTAGCAAGCATGGCGGAGATCTCAAGATCAGGTATCCTCCTCTTATTAGTCACAATATCTTTCTTGTACTTAGCATACGGAGACATCTTGAGCATATCCGTCAAACGCATTTGCAGAAAGACAGGTCTAATCATCTCAACGAATCGCTCAAAATCCTCGTCATCCTTTATCTTGGATGGTTTGGGAGGAAAGGGCATGGTTTTCTGAACCCATGGTTCCCTTTCTTTACCATGCTTCCTAGCAGCGAAGTCATTCTTATTGTATCTTCTATTCTTAGGCTATGGGTTATCAAGACCAGGTTCAATCTCCACAACCTTTTCATTGCTAGGTTGAGCATCAACATGAACATCACTATTGATATTATCATTAGGCTCATGTTCATCACCAGAGTGTGTCTCAGCATCAGAAACAGAGGCATCATTTGGACTCTCAGGTGTAGCAGCAACAGGGTTGCTAGCGTGCAGGTTCCTATCATCTTTCTTCTTCTTTCTAGGATGACTAGGTGCATCAGCGCTAACTCCTTGAGAATCTTGTTCAATTCTCTTCGGATGACCCTCAGGATACAGAGGTTCCTGTGTCATTCTACCGCCTCTAGTGACGACTCTGATGGAATTGTCATTCAACTAATTGAGCAAGTCATTCTAAGCTTTAAGTACTTGTTCTACCTGAGTAGTAACCATAGAGGCATGTTTACTCAGAAGCTTAAGATCATTGACGTTTCTGTCTACACAAGCACTTAAATGACTAAACATACGAGCATTCTTTTCCAATTGTCTGCTAACATAATCATTGAAACTCTGTTGTTTGGCAACAAAGTTATCAAATTCATCCATGCATAAGCTAGTAGGTTTATCAAAAGGAATATCACTCTCATCAAACCTACGAAGAGAATTTACTTCTACTACCTATATCGGGTTATCGAGACCATGGATCTCTTCGATAGGTGGTAGATTTTTGACATCTTTAGATTTAATGCCTTTCTCTCGCATAGATTTCTTGGCTTCTTGCATATTTTCAGGACTTGGGAATAGAATATCTCTATTCTTCGAAGTTGGCTTAGGAGGTGGTTCGGGAATAGTCCAAGCATTCTCATTGCACAAGATGTTATTCAGCAGAATCTCAACTTGTTCTACGGTTCGTTCCCTAAAAACACTACCGGGACAACTATCTAGGTGGTCTTTGGAAGCATCGGTAAGTCCATTATAGAAGATATCAAGTATTTCATTCTTCTCAAAAGGGTGATCAGGCAAAGCATTCAGTAGCTGGATGAGCCTCCCCCAAGCTTGTGGGAGACTCTCTTCTTCAGCTTGAGCAAAGTTGTATATTTCGTGCAAGGCAGCTTGCTTCTTGTGGGCAGGGAAATATTTTTCATAAAAGTAGTAGACCATATCCTGGGGGGTACGCACACAACTAGGAGCAAGACAAGTGAACCAGGTCTTAGCATCATCCTTTAGCGAGAAAGGAAACAGCTTGAGGATGTAGTAGTGGCGGATCTTTTCCTCACTAGTGAATAGGGTGGCTACATCGTGCAGTTTGGTATGATGGGCTACAACCATTTGAGACTCATAACCGTGAAAAGGATCAGATTCGACCAGAGTGATTTACTCAGGGTCGAGAGAGAATTCATAATCCTTATCGGTCACAAAGATAGGCGAAGTAGCAAACTTCGGGTCGTATTTCATCCTAGCGTTCACATATTTTTATTTCCACTTGCACAGTAGTTTCTAAACATCATAGCTATCCTTACACGCAAGAAAGTCCTCAGCTATCTCTCCCTCCATAACATAGCGCGTATCAGGCATAACAGGCAATTCAGGCATAGTAGCAGGTTCTACTTCAATAGTATCAGCAGTTTCAGAAGTATCATGACATCTAGCAGCAACTCTAGCAATTTGTGCATCAAGGAATGCACATAGTGGCAAAGCAGTATCAGGCATAGCATCATCAGGCAAAGCAGAAGTAGCATCATAAGGCAAAGCATTATCACGCATAGCATCATTAGGCATAGTATCAAGCATAGCATCATCAGGCATAGTATCACACATAGAAACATCATAAGCATCATGGGCAGAAAAAGTAGCATCATCAAGCACACGCGACATATCAATATTTCTAGCAGGCGGTGAAGTCGCAAACTTACTCAAAACTGAAGGTGAATCAAGTGCAGAGCTAGATGGCAGTTCCTTACCTCTCCTCGTAGTGGAAGGCAAGATTTTAGTTCTTGGATCTTTGGATTCGTCATAGTGACTAGAAGACGTCAATCCCAAGTGACTAAGAGAATATAGCTATGCCTCCCCGGCAACGGCGCCAGAAAAAGGTCATGATAACCCACAAGTATAGGGGATCGCAACAGTTTTTGAGGGTACAGTATTCAACCCAAATTTGTTGGTTCGCCAAAGGGGAAGCGAAAGAACATTCTCAAGTATTAGCAGCTGAGTTTGTCAGATTCAACCACACCTAAAAGATTAGTGTCTGCAAGCAAAGTATCAGAAGCAAAGTGGTATGATAGCAACGATGCTAGAAACGATTTGTTGACGGCAGACTATTCCTAACTGTTGTATCAATGGCACCAGTAGGTTGCACGTGAGCGGGTAACTATTCTTCCCCGACAACAATGTCGGAAAAGATCTTGCAACAAGTAACAGCGAAGTAGCAAGGAACAGTGGTAGCAGCAGTAGCAAAGTAACAACAGTAGCAATAGGAGTAGCAAAGTGACAGCAGTAGCAGCAAACCGGCCCAATCCCTTTTGTAGCAAGGGACAAGCATAGACAAAGTAACGTAGCAAGGACCAGTAGTAAAAGACTCGTAGGCAGTGGATCGGTGATGGATGAGTATGGCGGATGTGATTCATCATGTAACAGCTATAACACGGAGAGATAAGTAACTAGCTCCCGTTCGTCAATCTAATGTAGGCATGTATTCCGTATGTAGTCATACGTGCTTAGGGAAAAGTACTTGCATGACATCTATTGTCCATCCCTCCCGTGGCAGCGGGGTCCTAATGGAAACTACGGGATATTAAGGTTCTCCTTTTAATAAAGAGCCGGACCAACGCATTAACACGTGGTGAATACATGAACTCCTCATACTATGGTCATCTCCGGGAGTGGTTCCGGCTATTGTCACTCCGGGGTTGCCGGGTCATAACACATAGTAGGTGACTACAACTTGCAAGATAGGATCTAAAACACACATATATTGGAGACAACATAATAGGTTCAGATCTGAAATCGTGGCACTCGGGCCCTAGTGACAAGCATTAAACATAGCCAAGTAGTAGCAACATCAATCTAGAACATAGTGGATGCTAGGGATCAATCCCCGTCAAAAACTAACTCGATTAAATGATAGATCTCATCCAACTCATCACTGTCCAGCAAGCCTATGATGAGATTACTCACGAACGATGAAGAGCATCATGGAATTGTCGATGGAGGAAGGTTGATGATGACGATGGCGACGATTACCCCTCTCCGAAGCCCAAAACGGACTCCAGATCTGCCCTCGAGATGAAGAACAGGAGGTGGCGGCGCCTTCGTATCGTAAAACGCGATGAAACCTTCTCTCTGATATTTTTCCGGGCGAGACGGAAGATATAGAGCTGAGTTTGGGGGCGGTGGTGCCACGTGGGCCCCACAAGCCCTCACGGCGCGGCCTAGGGGGTGGCCGCGGCCCAGGAGATAGTGGCCCACAGGCACGCCCCCTCTGGTGGATCTTTGCGCAGGTATTTTTCTTTTATTCCAGAAAAATTCTCCGTAAATTTTCAGGACATTCCGAGAACTTTTATTTCTGCACAAAAACAACACCATGGCAATTCTGCTGAAAATAGCGTCAGTCCGAGTTAGTTCCATTCAAATCATGCAAATTAGAGTCCAAAACAAGGGCAAAAGAGTTCGGAAAAGTAGATATGACGGAGACGTATCACACGAAGATAAGCCTTTTCTCCAGGTTGATAGACCATATCTTGATGATGACGGTCTATTGACTCTTCTAATGAGACTGAGCAGCCTTCAGATTCTCATGAATAATGCGGACTTGATCTTCGGCACGTTGAATAATATCCAGACCGAAGAGTGATCGTTCCCCAGTTTCTGACTAATTCAGAGCAGTTCGACACCTTCGTCCATACAATACTTCGAAAGGGGCCACCTTCAGACTAGCTTGATAGCTATTGTTGTAAGAGAACTCGGCATACGGGAGAGATTCCTCGCATTTCTTACCGAAAGATATGACACAAGCTCGAAGCATGTCCTCGAGAATTTGGTTGACTCGTTCAACTTCTCCCTAGGATTGAGGGTGAAATGCAGTGATGAAGGACAGATGAGTCCCTATAGCCTTCTGAAAACTTCCCCAGAATTTTGAAGTGAACAAGCTGCCACGGTCCGAACTGATTACCAACGGAATACCGTGAAGTGAAACAACCCTTGACATATAAATATCTGCCAACTGACTAGCATTAATTGTTTCTTTGACGGCCAGGAAATGTGCAACTTTGGACAGTCGGTCAATGACGACAAGAATAGCATCATTACCTTTCTGAGATTTGGGAAAACCAGTTACAAAGTCCATTTCAACATGGTCCCATTTCCACTCAGGAATAGAGATAGGTTGCAGAGTTCCATTAGGCTTTTGATGTTCTGCTTTGATACGCCGGCATATATCACATTCTGCCACATAGCGTGCAATGTCTTGTTTCATGTTGGGCCACCAGAATCTTTCCGGATGTCTTGGTACATCTTAGTACTACCCGGGTGAATAGACAATGGTGTGTCGTGAGCTTCTTTCATCACCTCTCCGGTCATCCTGAGATTTTCCTTCTTATTTGGGACGAATAGGCGACCCTTGAAGTACAAGGCGCCATCTTCAGCAAAAGTGAAAAAGGAGGGTTTACCCTTCGCAATATAGCTCTTAATCCTGTCGACATCATCGTCAAAGCCTTGCAGATTCCTTATGGTGCCCACAAGATCTGGTTCAACAACTAGGTTACTGAGGGAACCCTGATTAACAACACGAAGATCATCTTTTGACACTCTTCAGGAGGGGGAACAAGGTAACCCTAAGGAAAAATATGGAGGTTCAGCTTGTGGAATTCCTCTTTCAGACGATCGTGAACCTTATGAACCTGGATGTGGTTGTAGTATGACTTGCGACTCAAGGCATCAGCCATTACATTAGCTTTTCTAGGGGTATATGATATACTACAGTCAAAATCTGTTGTACGCTCCATCCATCTTTGTTGACGTAGATTCAGCTCGGGCTGAGCGAACAAGTACTTCAGACTTTGATGGTCGGTGTAGATTTCACAACGATTACTGACAAGGTATTGTCGCCATTATTTCAGTGCATGAATAACTGCGGCAAGCTCGATATCATAAACTGGGTAGTAATCTTCATGAGCACGCAGCTAACGTGAAGCATAAGCAATCACCTTGCGATCCTGCATCAGGACAGAACCTATTCCTTGACAAGAAGCGTCAAAGTATATGACGAAATCCCTTTTCGTATCCGAAGGAGGAAGTACTGGAGCGGACGTCAGTTTGTCCTTGAGCGCCTGGAAACTTTCCTGACGTTTAATAATCCACTCATACTTAACACCTTTCTGAAGCAGGTTGGTTAAGGGCTTCGCAATCTTGGAGAAGTTCTCGACGAATCGACGGCAATAGCTGGAGAGTCCGAGAGAACTTCTAACTTGCTTGACATTCTTCGGGGGAGTCCAGTCAAGAATAGCTTGAATTCGTTCGGGGTTGACTGCAATACCATCCTTGGAAATCACATGACCAAGGTAAGTCGCTTCGAATTCACATTTGGAATACTTCGCATAGAGTTTATGCTCCCGAAGCTTAGCCAGTACAAGACGAAGATGTTCAGCATGCTCTTCTTTATTCTTCGAAAATACCAGAATATCATCCAGATATACCACGACGAATTTGTCGAGGTAGTCCATGAATATATAGTTCATCAATCGAGAGAAGGTTGTCGGTGCATTGGTTAAGCCGAAGGACATGACGGTGTACTCATATGATCCATAACGAGTAACAAAGGTGGTCTTTGGAATATCCTCCTTGCGAACACGGATCTGGTGGTATCCCAACCTCAAGTCGAGCTTAGATAAGACGATGGAACCAGCAAGTTGATCATACAAATCATTTATCCAAGGTAGAGGATATTTGTTTTGAATAGTGGCCTCATTGATAGGACGACAGTCTTGAACCAAACGATTTGTCCCATCCTTCTTCTTAACAAAGAGAGAAGGTGCTCCCCAAGCAGAGGAACTCAGAAAAATGAAACCTAGACGGAACGAGTTGTCAATTTCTTGCTTAAGTTCAAGAAGTTCATGTGGCGGCATTTTATAAGGACGCTTGGCAATAGGAGTGGTACCGGGTACCAAGTCGATGAAAAACTCAACAGCTCGAGCAGGGGGGATCCCCTGAAGTTCTTCTGGAAAGACATCTTGGAATTCTTGAACCACTGGAATGTTTTCAATCCCTTCAAGAGGCGACGCATTTAATGCATTCAAGGCATATAGCCGTGCCTCGGCATTTCGGACGAGATGAGCATGGTAGCTTATTAACTCATCGGAAGGGTGTAGGAGGTGGACGGTCTTTGTGGCACAAACGATCGATGCCGTGTGAGTTTTCAACCAGTCCATCCCCATTATGAGATCAATGTTGGATGACTTTAGTAGGATGGTGTTGGCAAGGAATTCTAATCCTTCAATTTCTACTGGAACATGGGGGCAAACCACAGAGGTTTGGCATTCGCCCCCAGGGGTGTTTACCACTATCGGGATGTTCATCTCTTCGCTCCTAATGTCATGCATGTATGCAAAATTTTCCGACATAAAGGAATGCGATGCTCCTGTATCAAACAATACAGAAGCAGGTACTGAGTTAACGAGAAGTGTACCCATCACGGAAACAGGCTGGTCTTGAGCTTGACCCATATGAATGTTGTTGGCCTGACCACGAACATAAGCAGGCTTAGCGTTGAAGTTGCGGTTCTGGTTGTTGGCACTACCAGTTGAGGGAAGTGTCAGCTGATTCGGATTCTGCCTACATTTTCTAGCACGGTGACCTGGATGGCCACACTTGAAGCACAGCCCGTCCTTAGGACGGGAAGGAGGAACTCGAGGCGGTGGAGCTGGAAGCCTCGGCTGCCTAGGTGGTGGAGGAGGCAGGCGAGGTGCAGCATAGGACAACCTCGGAGTAGGAGCAGGTGCATGGTACATGTTGTTGGGAATCCAGATCTTCCGCTTCTATGCAGATGAGCCCAAAGATGAGCCTGTGTCACGGTTGCGCTTGCTGCTATCCTTGTATTCCTGTAGATCAGTCTCAACCTGAATAGCCTTGTTCACCAGGGTGGCGAAATCAGCATAGTCCTGAACGAGGAGTGTCAGCTTGATATCAGGGTGGAGGCCTTCACGGAACTTCTCCTGTCTGCGTGCATCAGTTGCAATGTCTTCTTCAGCATAGCGAGATAAGTCAATAAATTGCCGCTGATAAGCATACACAGTCTTGTTGCCCTGGTCCAGGTTGCGGAACTCAAGCTTCTTCCGGTCCATGATTCCCTGAGGAATGTAGCGAGCACGGAAAGCAGCCTTGAACTCTGTCCAAGTGATGACAGTTCCATCGGGCTGAGAGCGTCTGTGGCTGTCCCACCATTGAGCAGGGGGACCCTTCAGGAAGTAGGCGGCAAAGTTGGCATAGCTCGCCAGGGGCACATTGGCAGACTCCAGCTCGTAAGCAATGTCATGGAGCCAGTCATTAGCATCAAGAGGCTGAGTTGAGCTGCGGTAGATCGCATGGTTGAGGCGGCAGAAGTCTTGTACTGTCACGCCTTGCTATTGGTTCGTGTTCGGCCTTTGGAACTGTTCCATGAGCTCTTGCATAAACTGGCGGTTCAGTTCAAACTGTTGGATCATCCCCGCGATATACTCAGGAGGGGGGTGGTGCATCGTTGGCAGGGCCACACGGGCGGCCAGCTGGTCTAACCATCCTGTTAAATATTTAATAGGGGTAGTTTAGCTTAAAGTAATTGAAACGCATCGCATGCATTCATGAAGTAATCAAGCATGATGAAAGGAAATTGTGATAGATACTTCATAGTAGTTGAGTTTGACATACAGACCCATACATAAGTTCGATTACAGACCAACGATTACAAACTCGAAATTTGGTGATAGCCTCGACGCATTAGACGATACCCTAGACTCACTAGGCGGCACGCAGGCACGCGGTGGAAGAGTGCCACAACGAGACATAGCGATAAGGCCACATCAACGTCGGATTGGATGAACGAATCCTGGTAGCTGGCGATGATAGAAGGTAGGAATAGGACCCTGCGTCCCGTTGTGACTCTGGTGAGGGTACCGCATCCACTCGAGGAGCTGAGGTCCAAGCGCAAGGGTTCTACCCCCAACATTAGTCCACTCGAGACCTGATGGTAGCTCTGTCTTGCTCGGCTCGTGGATGTGCATAGGGGGAACCCTCGGGTGGTGCGCTGGCTGCAGCTCTGTCAACGCGTCATAAAGACGAGCACGCATAGCGTACACCTGCACAGTCAGAGCTCGAAAATCATGATCCAGTGCCTCTGTGTAATGCACCAGAACCCGTGCGTCGTAGTGATGCATCACGTAGGGGGCGCAGACAGCGACGTAGGATCGGTCGTTGTGCTCCCGAACACTAGCAGTGTAAGCAGTGAGATCAGACCTAGTCTCATCCCCAGCAAGAGCATGCGGGATGTATCTGAAAGGGCTCTCCTCCAGGTGAGGGTACGCTCCACGGAGACGGGTGATAGCGATGTAGGCCGCATCATGGACGGCCATCTCGACCAACACTCCAATACCACAGAAGACGTGGCGCTCGAGGGTGTCGTCACCCATCTGGTCGAAGATGCGAAACTCAACCTGGTACTGGTACTGGTTGTACTCGCGGAAGTCCTCGTACATAGTGTACTCGGGGTACCAGCGATATCCCAGCCTGGTCAGGATGTCGACCAAAATGGCCGGGAACCCAGTAGTCTCAGTGGCCTATGTGAGGCGCACGTGCTGTCTTGCGGGACGCATGTGAAAATAAGATTGACGGATGTCAAATGACGGTGTGTGTAATATATATTCAGGAGAAAAGAGTAGATAGTCCAGCGCTCTAGATCGATGTGATTACGAGAACCTAATGTTATAGTTAGTAAAATCTTTGACCCGAAAGAGAAGAGAGAATAGAGCCCATAGTATAGGAAAGGAGTAAAAGATACTAATACCACCCAGTTGAGATGTGGGCCCATAAGCCACAACATGAGTGTTAGTAATGTTTTTCAAACACTAGACTCAACTTTGGCCAAGGAGTTGGAAAGGAGGCTACCTACAGGCAGTCGGCTCTGATACCAACTTGTGACGCCCTCGGTTTAATCGTACGCTAATCATACACGCAAATGCGTACGATCAAACTCAAGGACTCACGCGAAGATGTCACAACACAACTCTAGACACAAATAAAACAATATCAGCTTCATATTACAAGCCAGGGGCCTGGAGAGCTAGAATACGGAAGCACAATAAACACACGAGTCAGCGGAAGCAACAATATCTGAGTACAGACATAAAACATGGGGTGCCTTAGAAAAGGCTAGCACAAAATATACAACGATCGAACGAGGCGAGGCATCATGCCTGGGAACCTCCTAACTTCTCCTGGTCTTCTGCAGCCTCCACGTAGTAGTAGGCACCGTCGGGGTAGCAGTCGTCGTCGGCGGGGACCTCCATCTCCTGGGCTCCATCATCTGGTCGCAGCACGGATCAAGGGGACAAAGGGGGACCAAAGCAACGGTGAGTACTCATCCAAAGTACTCGCAAGAATTACATCAGAACTATTCTAAGTATGCATCAGTATCAAAGAAGGGGGGTGGTTATATGTGGACTGACTGCAGCAATGCGAGAACAGAGAGAGAAGGCCTAGTCCTATCGAAGACTAGCATCTTCAGGGTTTTGTAGCAATAGACGAGAGTAGAACAGGTGGGGTAACACAAATAATAGTCATATTGTTACAGCAATATTAAAGTGAGGTCACGCCCAGAGATCCTCCCTCGACTCCCTGCGAGGAAGCAATCCCGAGTCAACTAATTCCAGTTAAGTAAAAATTGTAGTTTTATAAGATCAGGGCACAACTCCAAGTCGTCCTGTAAACGTGGACACGACTATTCGAATAGTTAATTTTCATCCCTACACGGGTGCACCACATGTCCCGTCACGCTCGATAACACTCTGGCCGGACACACTTTTTTGGGTCATGCCCGGCCTTGGAATATCGAGACATCGCAGCCCCACCTAAGACTCAACAGAGAAGCCAGCCCGTTGGTCTAACTCCTAAGCACAAAGGGTTCATGGGCCCAGTTCTCCTTCGCGCTCCTGCATGATGCGTGGGCGGCCGACATCAGTCCTAGCATCCCTTAATCACAAGCGCGATGCATCTCAGGACAACTCGGGCATGCGCCGCTACATTACTGACATCTCAAAAGCTTCCGCTGATACCGCGACGTCGAGTACCCATAATTCTTCCAACGTAGCCGGTTAGTGCGAAAAGGTCTCCAACCAACCCAGATCAAATACCCAAATCCATTATCATTTTAATTAGGCCATCAACACAATCTCGCGGGAATCCACCCGTCTGACATCTAATCACCAATGATCCCAGTAACATGGTCGATTAACTGTGTGGTTGTAACATCGAGGGGAATCCGAGGTATCACCCTCGTTGGATTTTGAATGATGTATCAGTCAAGGTGGGCTTAGAGGAATCACCCTCGCGGGTCCCACACTTGAGGGGTTGCATGATAGAGGCATCGTCGGGAATGGTGAAAGAGGAATCACCCTCGATAACCACGATCGACTAGCTATACTACAGAGATATCATCAGGAGTACTTAGCGAGGTGTCACCCTCGGTACTCGATAGTATCTCAGTAGCGCCGTACAGCTAAGGGGGGTTTATGTGCTGTGTCGGGTCTGGCTCGTCGATTAGGGATCGAGATTTGGAAGCAAAGCGGGGCGACTGAACTACGGGGTCAGAAGGGATGACTGCTCCACCTATACTAAGCAGATTTAAAGTATAGTACTGAAAGTAGCAGTTCATAAAAACAGGCTATGCATCATATATATGAACAAACTACAATAGTAGCAAAATACTAATGCAAGCAGTAGGAAGAAAGACATATGCGATATAATAATGATCAAGGGGGGGGGTTGCTTGCCTTGCTGCTCTACGGCAAAGGACTGATCGGCAGGGTCATAGATGTACCCGGCAGCAGCGTCAGTGTCGGGGTCTACCGGTAAGAAGAGGGGGAAGAAACAATAAATAGTAGAAACGGTGCAACACAATGCATGACATGGCAAGATGCAGGCTAGACATGAGGTAACGCAACAACATCCGTCATAGACGGGTCGGAAGAATATGTGACGATATTTTCCGGGTCTCTGGCTACTACCGATCAGACGGAAAACGATGGAAAAGTTCCATGTTTGCTATGCTAGGTACGCGTGAGAGACGAATGGACCGTGTAACCGGGTTCGTCTCGTTCTGCTCATCAACTTTCATGTTGAAAATATTTTGATCTGACTTACGAATTATTTTATATTAATTTTTGAAGTTTTATTTAATATTTTGGAATTCAAAACAGATTTAGTTAATTTAATTAAATGCTATTATGTCATCAGCATGATACCACGGTGACATCAGCACTTGACTGGTCAACTGACGGGTGGGTCCTATGCGTCATGGACACAAGTTTTTAATAAAGATTAAATAGTAATTGATCAAATTAATTTAGTGGGGGACCCACGTGTCATACTCTAATTATTCTAATTACCTATTTAATTAATTAACTAATTAATTAATTAACTAATTAATTAATTAACTAATTAATTAATTAGAAAATCTATTTATTTATTTATAAAAACATATTTTTATTTTTACATTTTCATTTTTGATTTTTCTTCAAAGCGTGTGGGGCCTCCGTGTAAGTGGGTGAGGAGGTATGGCCCCACCGGTAAGTGGCAGTAGCCACATACACATATTTACCCATATAATAAACATAACGTATTTCTCCATATACCTACATACATAAATACATACATACGTGCATCTCATACATACAAAATACATACGGCACCTAATACATACATACATACACAAATACATCATTTTATTTTTCCTTTTCTTTTTCTCATCTCTCTGCTAACTCTCTTTGTTCACAGAAGAACCTCTCTGGCAGCAGAGAATAAGGAGCATCTCCATCTCCTCCTACTCGATCCTAACGACGTCGGAACGGAGCGCCGATTGCCGGAATGGAACTGGGACGGCGCAAGGAAGGAGACGGTGGGAGGAGCCCAAAAGGGGCTCACCGACGTTGACGAGAGGGCCCGGTGAAGCCGTAGTTCTCGGGAGGCGCAGAGGAGAAGGCGTGGAGGAGGACGAGGTGCTAGTGGCAACAGTTCCAGCGAGGTGGGTCGCCGGAGGGGCCACCCAAAGGGGTCGGTCGACGTGACGAGGAGGGGGGCCTCCCTGCTCGATCCCTCCTGGATCGAGCGGGAGGGAGGGTGCCGCGACGAGGAGGTGAAGGCAGGGGTCGGGGCCGGCCGGGGAGGTGCAGGGGGGTAGAGGAGCCGCCGGAGTGGGGGGGCTGACGGGAGGGACGCAGGGGAGGGCCTCGGCGGGATCTGGGGTACTGGGGGACAGGGGGAAAGGGGCTCGGTCTCTGGGAGGGAGAGCGAGAGGCACGGGGTTCGTGGTGATTCCGTGCGTGGGGGGGTACGTGGGAGTGGGGCTCTCGGTGGTGGGAGACCGAGAGAGAAGGGAGCGAAGGTGGGGGTGGTGGGGCTCGATGGGGTGGCGGCGGCCAGAGGGACTCGGAGGGGAGCGAACTAGGGTTGCCCCCTCGGGGGCTTTATACACCGGGGGGTGGGCCGAAAGGGGTGGCCTGGCTGGGCCAATTTTGGCCCAGTTGGGCCAGGGGGTTTTTCTTTTCTTTTTTATTTATTTTTTTTATTATTTATTTTTATTCATTATATCCTTTTATCATTTAATTTTAAATACTTTAGTTCCTTTATTTATTTTACCTAAAGCTTCTCTTTTAAACATGTAGGGATCACCTAATAATTTCAGTAGTGCGTGATTCCCATTTATAATTCATTATAGAATATTTATAACTCCCCGACGTTTTTATTTCAACAACATAAAACGTTTCTCGTTCGACTTTAATTTAAAGTTTCAACTAACACGAGATCATTGATATAAATGACGGTGACGTGGCATCATCAGCGCGGGATCACTGTCGCTTAATTACAATCATCACTGTAGCAAAAGTCGAGGATGTCACAGTTTGAGAACCAAGGTATCAATCCAGTAGGAGTATCAAGATGAGGCACGAAGGCACCTGCGCAAAGACAAACAAACATGCACCCAACTCGATAAAGGGGTTGTCAATCCCTTTACGATTACTTATAAAGTGAGATCTGATAGTGATAATAGGGAAATATAAATAAATAAATAAAAGTGCAGCAAGGTATTTTTGGTATTTTTGTATGTCGATCTGAATATATAATGTGTAAAATAGACCCGGGGGGCATAGTGTTCACTAGAGGCTTCTCTCATGATAGCAAGTATTACGGTGGGTGAACGAATTACTGCCGAGCAATTGATAGAATTGCGCAAAGGCGTAACGATATCTAAGACAATGATCATACATATAGGCATCACGTCCGAGACAAGTAGACCGATACTTTCTGCATCTACTAATATTACTCCACACATCGACCGCTATCCAGCATGCATCTAGTGTATTAAGTTCATAACAAACAGAGTAACGCCTTAAGCAATATGACATGATGTAGAGGGATAAATTCATGCAATATGTTATAAACCCCATCTTTTTACCCTTGATGGCAACAACACGATGCATGCCTCGCTACCCCTTCTGTCACTAGGTGAGGACACCGCACGGTATGAACCCAAAACCAAGAACTTCTCCCATTGCAAGAATTATAGATCAAGTTGGCCAAACGAAACCCATAACTCAAAGAGAATTACAAGGATACAAAATCATGCATATAAGAAATTAGAGGAGACTCAAATAATATTCATAGATAATCTGATCATAAATCCACAATTCATCGGATCTCGACAAACACACCGCAAAATAAAGTTACATCGGATAGATCTCCATGAAAATCATAGAGAACTTTGTATTGAATATCCAAGAGAGAGAAGAAGCCATCTATCTACTAGCTATGGACCCGAAGGTCTGTGGTGAACTAATCACGCATCATCAGAGAGGCAATGGTATTGGTGAAGAAGCCCTCCGTGTCCGAATCCCCCTCCGGCAGGGCACCGGAAGGGTCCCCAGATGGGATCTCGCGGAAATAGAAGCTTGCGGCGGCGGAAAAGTATTTTCGTGGCTCTCTTTGTTGGTTTGGGGATTTTAGGGAATTTATAGGTGAAAGAGGTAGGGCAAAGGAGGCACAGGGGGCCCACGAGCCTCCTAGGCGCGCCCCCTAGGGCGCGCCTATGGGGCTCGTGGTCTCCTCCATGGCCCTCTACCTTGGTTCTCAAGTCTTCTGGATCGCTTCCGTTATGGAAAAAAATCATCCCGAAGGTTTTATTCCGTTTGGACTCTGTTTAATATTCTTATATGAAAAAGGTAAAAAACACGAAAAAAAACATAAACTGGAATTGGGCACTGAGTTAATAGGTTAGTCCCAAAAAAGATATAAAATAGCATATAAATGCATATAAAACATCCCAAGTTGATAATATAATAGCATGGAACAATCAAAAATTATAGATACGTTGGAGACGTATCAACCATCCCCAAGCTTAACTCCTGCTCGTCCTCGAGTAGGGCAGTGATAAAGACCGAATTTTTGATGTGGAATGCTACCTAACATATTTGTTCTTTGTAACTTCTTTATTGTCGCTTGAATGTTCAGATCCATAAGATTCAAAAAAATAGTTTAATATTGACATGAAAACAATAATACATCAAGCATACTAGCAAAGTAATCATGAACTTTTGAAATAACAAGGCCAAATAAAGTTAGACCTACAAAATCAAATAGTCTGTCTATGCTCCATCATCCCCACACAACGAATTTAAATCATGCACAACCCCGGTATTGGCCAAGTAATTGTTTTTGCACTCTTACTTTCTCAAACCTTTTCAACTCTCAGGCAATACATGAGCGTGAGCCATGGATATAGCACTCTAGGTGGAATAGATTGTGGTGGAGGTTGTGAGGAAAAAAGGAGGAGATGGTCACGTCCACTCGGCGTATCAATGGGTTATGGATATCAATGTTAATGAGTAGGGATTGCCATGCAATGGATGCACTAGATCTATAAGTGTATGGAAGCTCAAAAATAAAAACTAGTGGGTGTGCATCCAACTTGCTTGCTCACGAAGACCTATGGCAATTTTGAGGAAGCCCATCATTGGAATATACAAGCCAAGTTATATAACGAAAATTCCCACTAGTATATGAAAGTGACAAAACAAGAGACTCTCTATCATGAAGAACATGGTGCTATTTTTAAGCACAAGTGTGGAAAAAATAGTAGCATTGTCCCTTCTCTCTTTTTCTCTCATTTTTTTGTTTGGGCTCTTTGGCCTCTTTTTTTCTTCATTTTGGTGGGCATCTTTGGCATTTTTTTTATTTGGGCTTCACTAGCCTCTTTTATTATTTCCTCACATGGGACAATGCTCTAATAATTATGATCATCACACTTTTATTTACTTACAACTTGATATTTAGAACAATAATGACTCTATATGAAATGCCTCCGACATTTTACCGGGATGTGCAGCGATCTAGCTTAGCGTATGACGTTGAAACATATCGTTAGCTATCTTACAATCATATAATGGCAATATGAAAGTGATGGCAAATGTCATGAGACGGAACGGTGGAAGTTGCATGGCAATATATCTCGGAATGGCTATGAAAATGCCATAATAGGTAGGTATGGTGGCTGTTTTGAGGAAGGAATATGGTGGTTTTGTGCACCGGTGAAAGTTCCATGTCATGCTAATAGTAGTCATGTGAATTTGGTATTCGTTCGGTATTTTGATGTGTTGTATGTTGTTTTTCCTCTAGTGGTGTTATGTGAACGTCGACTACCTAACACTTCAACATTATTTGGGCCTAGAGGAACGCAATGGGAAGTAGTAATTAGATGATGGGTTGCTAGAGTGACAGAAGCTTAAACCCTAGTTTATGCGTTACTTCGTAAGGGGCTAATTTGGATCCACTAGTTTAATGCTATGGTTAGACTTTGTCTGAATTCTTCTTTTGTAGTTGCGAATGTTTGCGAGAGGGGTTAATCATAAGTGGGATGCTTGTCCAAATAAGGGCAGTACCCAAGTGCCGGTCCACCCAAATATCAAACTGTCAAAGTAACGAACGCGAATCATATGAACATGATGAAAACTAGCATGACAGAAATTCCTGTGTGTCCTCGGGAGCGTATTTCCTCCTATAAGACTTTGTCCAGGCTTGTCCCTTGCTACAAAATGGATTGGGCCACTTTGCTGCACCATTGCTACTTTTGTTACTTGTTGCTCGCTACGAATCATCTCACCACACAATCACTTGTTACCGATATTTTCAGTGCTTGCAGATATTTCCTTGCTGAAAACCAATTGTCAGATCCTTCTGCTCCACGTTGGGTTCGACACTCTTACTTATCGAAAGGACTACAATTGATCCCCTATACTTGTGGGTCATCAAGACTCTTTTCCGGCGCAGTTACCGGGGAGTGAAGCGCCTTTGGTAAGTGGAACTTGGTAAGGAAACATTCATATAGTGTGCTGCAATTTATTGACACTTGTCACTATGGAAACTAATCCTTTGAGGGGCTTGTTCGGGGTATATTCACCTCGAACGGAAGCACAAAGAGTTGCTCCTCAACCTGCTGAACCTACTGAAAATATTTTCTTTGAATTTTCTTCGGGTATGCTTGAGAAACTACTTGCTAATCCTTTTGCAGGAGATGGAACATCACATCCAGACTTGCATCTAATCTATGTAGTTGGAATTCAAAACAGATTTAGTTAATTTAATTAAATGCTATTATGTCATCAGCATGATACCACGGTGACATCAGCACTTGACTGGTCAACTGACGGGTGGGTCCTATGCGTCATGGACACAAGTTTTTAATAAAGATTAAATAGTAATTGATCAAATTAATTTAGTGGGGGACCCACGTGTCATACTCTAATTATTCTAATTACCTATTTAATTAATTAACTAATTAATTAATTAACTAATTAATTAATTAACTAATTAATTAATTAGAAAATCTATTTATTTATTTATAAAAACATATTTTTATTTTTACATTTTCATTTTCATTTTTCTTCAAAGCGTGTGGGGCCTCCGTGTAAGTGGGTGAGGAGGTATGGCCCCACCGGTAAGTGGCAGTAGCCACATACACATATTTACCCATATAATAAACATAACGTATTTCTCCATATACCTACATACATAAATACATACATACGTGCATCTCATACATACAAAATACATACGGCACCTAATACATACATACATACACAAATACATCATTTTATTTTTCCTTTTCTTTTTCTCATCTCTCTGCTAACTCTCTTTGTTCACAGAAGAACCTCTCTGGCAGCAGAGAATAAGGAGCATCTCCATCTCCTCCTACTCGATCCTAACGACGTCGGAACGGAGCGCCGATTGCCGGAATGGAACTGGGACGGCGCAAGGAAGGAGACGGTGGGAGGAGCCCAAAAGGGGCTCACCGACGTTGACGAGAGGGCCCGGTGAAGCCGTAGTTCTCGGGAGGCGCAGAGGAGAAGGCGTGGAGGAGGACGAGGTGCTAGTGGCAACAGTTCCAGCGAGGTGGGTCGCCGGAGGGGCCACCCAAAGGGGTCGGTCGACGTGACGAGGAGGGGGGCCTCCCTGCTCGATCCCTCCTGGATCGAGCGGGAGGGAGGGTGCCGCGACGAGGAGGTGAAGGCAGGGGTCGGGGCCGGCCGGGGAGGTGCAGGGGGGTAGAGGAGCCGCCGGAGTGGGGGGGCTGACGGGAGGGACGCAGGGGAGGGCCTCGGCGGGATCTGGGGTACTGGGGGACAGGGGGAAAGGGGCTCGGTCTCTGGGAGGGAGAGCGAGAGGCACGGGGTTCGTGGTGATTCCGTGCGTGGGGGGGTACGTGGGAGTGGGGCTCTCGGTGGTGGGAGACCGAGAGAGAAGGGAGCGAAGGTGGGGGTGGTGGGGCTCGATGGGGTGGCGGCGGCCAGAGGGACTCGGAGGGGAGCGAACTAGGGTTGCCCCCTCGGGGGCTTTATACACCGGGGGGTGGGCCGAAAGGGGTGGCCTGGCTGGGCCAATTTTGGCCCAGTTGGGCCAGGGGGTTTTTCTTTTCTTTTTTATTTATTTTTTTTATTATTTATTTTTATTCATTATATCCTTTTATCATTTAATTTTAAATACTTTAGTTCCTTTATTTATTTTACCTAAAGCTTCTCTTTTAAACATGTAGGGATCACCTAATAATTTCAGTAGTGCGTGATTCCCATTTATAATTCATTATAGAATATTTATAACTCCCCGACGTTTTTATTTCAACAACATAAAACGTTTCTCGTTCGACTTTAATTTAAAGTTTCAACTAACACGAGATCATTGATATAAATGACGGTGACGTGGCATCATCAGCGCGGGATCACTGTCGCTTAATTACAATCATCACTGTAGCAAAAGTCGAGGATGTCACAGTTTGAGAACCAAGGTATCAATCCAGTAGGAGTATCAAGATGAGGCACGAAGGCACCTGCGCAAAGACAAACAAACATGCACCCAACTCGATAAAGGGGTTGTCAATCCCTTTACGATTACTTATAAAGTGAGATCTGATAGTGATAATAGGGAAATATAAATAAATAAATAAAAGTGCAGCAAGGTATTTTTGGTATTTTTGTATGTCGATCTGAATATATAATGTGTAAAATAGACCCGGGGGGCATAGTGTTCACTAGAGGCTTCTCTCATGATAGCAAGTATTACGGTGGGTGAACGAATTACTGCCGAGCAATTGATAGAATTGCGCAAAGGCGTAACGATATCTAAGACAATGATCATACATATAGGCATCACGTCCGAGACAAGTAGACCGATACTTTCTGCATCTACTAATATTACTCCACACATCGACCGCTATCCAGCATGCATCTAGTGTATTAAGTTCATAACAAACAGAGTAACGCCTTAAGCAATATGACATGATGTAGAGGGATAAATTCATGCAATATGTTATAAACCCCATCTTTTTACCCTTGATGGCAACAACACGATGCATGCCTCGCTACCCCTTCTGTCACTAGGTGAGGACACCGCACGGTATGAACCCAAAACCAAGAACTTCTCCCATTGCAAGAATTATAGATCAAGTTGGCCAAACGAAACCCATAACTCAAAGAGAATTACAAGGATACAAAATCATGCATATAAGAAATTAGAGGAGACTCAAATAATATTCATAGATAATCTGATCATAAATCCACAATTCATCGGATCTCGACAAACACACCGCAAAATAAAGTTACATCGGATAGATCTCCATGAAAATCATAGAGAACTTTGTATTGAATATCCAAGAGAGAGAAGAAGCCATCTATCTACTAGCTATGGACCCGAAGGTCTGTGGTGAACTAATCACGCATCATCAGAGAGGCAATGGTATTGGTGAAGAAGCCCTCCGTGTCCGAATCCCCCTCCGGCAGGGCACCGGAAGGGTCCCCAGATGGGATCTCGCGGAAATAGAAGCTTGCGGCGGCGGAAAAGTATTTTCGTGGCTCTCTTTGTTGGTTTGGGGATTTTAGGGAATTTATAGGTGAAAGAGGTAGGGCAAAGGAGGCACAGGGGGCCCACGAGCCTCCTAGGCGCGCCCCCTAGGGCGCGCCTATGGGGCTCGTGGTCTCCTCCATGGCCCTCTACCTTGGTTCTCAAGTCTTCTGGATCGCTTCCGTTATGGAAAAAAATCATCCCGAAGGTTTTATTCCGTTTGGACTCTGTTTAATATTCTTATATGAAAAAGGTAAAAAACACGAAAAAAAACATAAACTGGAATTGGGCACTGAGTTAATAGGTTAGTCCCAAAAAAGATATAAAATAGCATATAAATGCATATAAAACATCCCAAGTTGATAATATAATAGCATGGAACAATCAAAAATTATAGATACGTTGGAGACGTATCAACCATCCCCAAGCTTAACTCCTGCTCGTCCTCGAGTAGGGCAGTGATAAAGACCGAATTTTTGATGTGGAATGCTACCTAACATATTTGTTCTTTGTAACTTCTTTATTGTCGCTTGAATGTTCAGATCCATAAGATTCAAAAAAATAGTTTAATATTGACATGAAAACAATAATACATCAAGCATACTAGCAAAGTAATCATGAACTTTTGAAATAACAAGGCCAAATAAAGTTAGACCTACAAAATCAAATAGTCTGTCTATGCTCCATCATCCCCACACAACGAATTTAAATCATGCACAACCCCGGTATTGGCCAAGTAATTGTTTTTGCACTCTTACTTTCTCAAACCTTTTCAACTCTCAGGCAATACATGAGCGTGAGCCATGGATATAGCACTCTAGGTGGAATAGATTGTGGTGGAGGTTGTGAGGAAAAAAGGAGGAGATGGTCACGTCCACTCGGCGTATCAATGGGTTATGGATATCAATGTTAATGAGTAGGGATTGCCATGCAATGGATGCACTAGATCTATAAGTGTATGGAAGCTCAAAAATAAAAACTAGTGGGTGTGCATCCAACTTGCTTGCTCACGAAGACCTATGGCAATTTTGAGGAAGCCCATCATTGGAATATACAAGCCAAGTTATATAACGAAAATTCCCACTAGTATATGAAAGTGACAAAACAAGAGACTCTCTATCATGAAGAACATGGTGCTATTTTTAAGCACAAGTGTGGAAAAAATAGTAGCATTGTCCCTTCTCTCTTTTTCTCTCATTTTTTTGTTTGGGCTCTTTGGCCTCTTTTTTTCTTCATTTTGGTGGGCATCTTTGGCATTTTTTTTATTTGGGCTTCACTAGCCTCTTTTATTATTTCCTCACATGGGACAATGCTCTAATAATTATGATCATCACACTTTTATTTACTTACAACTTGATATTTAGAACAATAATGACTCTATATGAAATGCCTCCGACATTTTACCGGGATGTGCAGCGATCTAGCTTAGCGTATGACGTTGAAACATATCGTTAGCTATCTTACAATCATATAATGGCAATATGAAAGTGATGGCAAATGTCATGAGACGGAACGGTGGAAGTTGCATGGCAATATATCTCGGAATGGCTATGAAAATGCCATAATAGGTAGGTATGGTGGCTGTTTTGAGGAAGGAATATGGTGGTTTTGTGCACCGGTGAAAGTTCCATGTCATGCTAATAGTAGTCATGTGAATTTGGTATTCGTTCGGTATTTTGATGTGTTGTATGTTGTTTTTCCTCTAGTGGTGTTATGTGAACGTCGACTACCTAACACTTCAACATTATTTGGGCCTAGAGGAACGCAATGGGAAGTAGTAATTAGATGATGGGTTGCTAGAGTGACAGAAGCTTAAACCCTAGTTTATGCGTTACTTCGTAAGGGGCTAATTTGGATCCACTAGTTTAATGCTATGGTTAGACTTTGTCTGAATTCTTCTTTTGTAGTTGCGAATGTTTGCGAGAGGGGTTAATCATAAGTGGGATGCTTGTCCAAATAAGGGCAGTACCCAAGTGCCGGTCCACCCAAATATCAAACTGTCAAAGTAACGAACGCGAATCATATGAACATGATGAAAACTAGCATGACAGAAATTCCTGTGTGTCCTCGGGAGCGTATTTCCTCCTATAAGACTTTGTCCAGGCTTGTCCCTTGCTACAAAATGGATTGGGCCACTTTGCTGCACCATTGCTACTTTTGTTACTTGTTGCTCGCTACGAATCATCTCACCACACAATCACTTGTTACCGATATTTTCAGTGCTTGCAGATATTTCCTTGCTGAAAACCAATTGTCAGATCCTTCTGCTCCACGTTGGGTTCGACACTCTTACTTATCGAAAGGACTACAATTGATCCCCTATACTTGTGGGTCATCAAGACTCTTTTCTGGCGCAGTTACCGGGGAGTGAAGCGCCTTTGGTAAGTGGAACTTGGTAAGGAAACATTCATATAGTGTGCTGCAATTTATTGACACTTGTCACTATGGAAACTAATCCTTTGAGGGGCTTGTTCGGGGTATATTCACCTCGAACGGAAGCACAAAGAGTTGCTCCTCAACCTGCTGAACCTACTGAAAATATTTTCTTTGAATTTTCTTCGGGTATGCTTGAGAAACTACTTGCTAATCCTTTTGCAGGAGATAGAACATCACATCCAGACTTGCATCTAATCTATGTAGATGAAGTTTGTGGTTTATTTAAGCTTGCAGGTTTGCCCGAGGATGAGGTCAAGAAGAAGGTCTTTCCTTTATCTTTGAAGGATAAGGCATTGACATGGTGTAAGCTATGTGATGATACTGGATCATGGAACTACAATCGGTGGAAATTGGAATTTTATCAAAAGTTTTATCCTATGCATTTATTACATCGTGATCGGAATTATATTTATAATTTTTGCCCTCGTGACAGAGAAAGCAACGCTCAAGCTTGGGGGAGGCTTAAATCAATGTTATATTCATGCCCCAACCATCAGCTCTCGAGAGAAATTATCATTTAGAACTTCTATGGTCGGCTTTCTCATGATGATCACACCATGCTTGACACTTCTTGTACCAATTCTTTTATGAAGAGAGATATTGACTTCAGATGGAATTTAATGGAGATAATTAAATGCAACTCTGAAGATTGGGAGCTTGAAGAAGGTAAGGAGTCAGGTATGAATTTCAAGTTTGATCCTTTGTTGAAACAAATACCTTTAGTGACTTTAGCGCGAAGTATGGACTTGACTCTGAGATAGTAGCTTCATTATGTGAATCATTTGCTGCTCATATTGATCTCCCCAAAGAGAAGTGGTTTAAATATCATCCTCCTTTAGAAGTCAATGTAGTTAAACCCAATCCAGTTGAAGAGAAAGTCATTGCCTATAATGATCCTATTGTTCCCAGTGCTTACATTGAGAAACCATCTTTCCCTGTTAGGATAAAGGATCATTCTAAAGCTTCAACTGTGATACGTAGAGGCTACACTAGAACACCTACACCCCGTGAGAAAATTAGAGTTGAACCTAGCATTGCTATTATCAAAGATCTTCTGTCCGACGATGTTCAGGGACATAATATTCAGTTATGTGAAGATGTTGCAAGAATTGCTAAACCTCACGCTAGAGACAAACATAGGCCTGTTGTTGGCACGCTTGTAGTTTCTGTTAAGATAGGAGATCATTTTTATCATGGTTTATGTGATGCGGGTGCTAGTGTTAGTGCAATACCTCAATCCTTATATGATGAAATCAAAGATGAGATTGCACCTGTTGAGATAGAGCCTATTGATATCACTATTCAGCTTGCCAATAGAGATACTATCTGCCCTCTGGGAATTGTTAGGGATGTTGAAGTCCTGTGTGGTAAAGCGAAGTATCCTGTTGATTTCCTCGTTCTTGCTACCGCACAAGATAGCTTTTGTCCCATCATATTTGGTAGACCTTTTCTCAATACCGTCAATGCTCATATTGACTGTGAGAAGCAAACTGTCACTATTGGCTTTGAAGGTGTGTCACATGAGTTCAATTTCTCCAAGTTTGGTAGACAACCTCATGAAAAATAGTTGCCTAGAAAGGATGGAACTATTGCCTTAGCTTCTATTGCCGTGCCTCCTACTGATCCCTTAGAGCAATACTTGATTGAGCATGAAAATGATATGCATATGGAAGAAATGGATGAGATAGATAGAGTTGTCTTAGAACAATATCCTATCCTTAAGAATAACACTACTGGAAATCAGTTTTTTGTCGTCTGCCAAATCTTTGCCGTCTGCTAGCTGATGGAAAAGAGTGCCTTTTTCGTCAGCTGCCACAAAGCAGACGGCAAAGAACTGGCTGATGGCATAGAGTGTCGTTGCCAACATTCACATCTTTGCCGTCAGCCGCACACGGCAAAGAGTCGCACAGCAGACGGCAAACATGTAGATGGGGCCCACTTGACCGCGGGGACGTTAGGTCACACTGGAGTCCCTTCTTTGTCGTCTGCTAGCGGACGGCAAAGAGTCCGGAGGCAGACGGTAAAGAGTCTAGACTCATTGCCGTCCGCCGGCAGACAACAAAGAGCTAACTCCGTTAACGGCCCTTTTCCCCCACCCCGCCCCTCTCTCTCTCTACCACTCCTCTCCCCGACGCCCACCGTCGCCACAACCGTCGCGCCGCCGCCCCTGTCGCCCCCGGCGCCGCCCTGGTGCCTCACAGCCCCGCCGCCGCCGCCCCACCGCCCTCGTCGCCGCCCCGCTGCCCCACAGCCCCCTAGCGCCGCTGTCCCACCTCTCCCCGAGGCCCACCTGAGCCACTACCGTCGCGCCGCTGCCCCTGGCGCCCCCGGCGCTGCCCCAACACCGCCAACACCCCCGGCTCCGCCACCCACGACGCCACAGCCGCCCCTCCCGGTGAGCCCCCACACCCCCACCCCCCCACCCCCCACACGGGAAAGTTGATTTTTTATTGTTTTTGGAATTATATTATAACTACAAAGTTTATTTTTTATTGTTGTTGTAGTAGTTGTTCTTGTTATTGTTGTAGTTGTTGTTGTTATTGTAGTTGTTGTATTAGTTGTTGTTTTTTTTACGGGTAGTAGTTGTTGTTGTTATTGCAGTTGTTGTAGTAGTCGGTGTACCGGTTGATGAGCCATATATTCTTAGCTTTTCATATAAAGACCATCTGCCACTAGTTAGTTAGCTTAATAGAAAGAAGAGGAAGAAGAAGGGAAGAAGGTAACAAGAGAAGAAGGGAAGAAGAGAAGAACAAAAAATAAGAAGGATAAGAAGAGAAAAAAAAAGAATAAGTAGAAGAAGAGGATAAAGAAAAATAGAAATGGAAATAAGAGGAAGAAGAAGAAGAAGAAGAGGAGAAGAGGAGAAGAAAGAGGAAAAATGAAAAGAAGAAGAAGAGAAGGAGAAGGAGAAGGAGGAGGAGGAGAAGGAGCCCTCCTTCTTCTCCTTCTTCTCTCCTCCTTATTTTTTAGCTTGTTTAGCTAATTATCCTCCAAAATGACATAATAAGCTAAAAACCTTGGTTAAATCATGAATATTATATTCTTAGCTTGTTTTCCTAAAAAATGACATAATTAGACATAATTAGAATATTTCTGTTGATCGGGTGGATTTACATGTGATAGTTGTCTCGTCGCTGTGAGGTCTGATGTGGGAAGACCTCCCCATGCGTTGTACTTGCTCCGCCCCTGCATTCGTGGATCAGTACAAATTTCATCTCCTCCTCGCCCCTTCATTTACTGTGGCTCGGTTTCCGGATGAAACTTTCTAGATTTAGGTAATTAAATTAATTTATCAGTATGCGTGACCAGTATGCGTCTCCCGTTCGAAAGGGCGACATCTATAAATATGCATGTCTTTGCATATTTATAACCGCCACCCTTTCGAATTGTCCAACATTATCCATGGACAGCCCGAGTATGTGTAGATTGGGTTCGTTTTCCGTATGCTGTGCTCTGGATCCGATGCGGAATTTCGTCAGTGCCTCCCTGTTGTTCTCCGGATGCACATCCTCTCAGTTTATTGCGGAGACGTGTATCAGGAGAACAGGGGGGAGGTGCTGCCAAAATTTTGCGTTGGATCCGGAGCAGAGCATGGGAAAACGAACCCAATCTACAAATACTCGGGTGGTATTATGACCTATCTTTACCTATTAGCGTGTAGGTTGCGTGGACGTAATAAAAATGGTGAACCTGATTAACCGATGAATATAAATGCTCAATTATATATAAATATATTTCTTCTGTCTTTAGTAGGTAGGCAAGATGAGTGATCGTGCATGGATGTATACCGGTCACCCTAGTCAGAAAGAGATGACGAAAGAATGGTTTGTAAAAACAAAGGAATTTGTGAAAGCCGCATTCACAAATGGCCAGGAAAGAAACTATTGCCCCTGTCCTGGATGTGACAACTATAAAAAGACGACAGAGGCTGTAATGATTCAACACCTGTAGAGGAGGGGTTTTAAGCCTAATTATACGGTGTGGACACTTCATGGTGAGTCTATACAACACACAAGATATGAGGTGGTCCGTCGTCGCACGGACGAGCATGGTACCGGGATCGAAATCATGGTGCAAGACTTTGATGATGCTCGGGATTCGGAAGATGAGATGGAGGTATCTACCAAGGCCTTTTATGAAATGTGGAGTCTTCAAAACGTCCTCTCCATGAGCACACTGAGCTCTGTCAGCTGGATGCAATTGCACAAGTAATGGCTCTGAAGGCTCAGTTCAACTTGGGAAGAGAATGCTACGACGCGATGATGACATTATTTGGACGCTTCCTACCCAAAGGCCATGTCATGCCTGCAAATCTATACCAGTCAGACAAAATACTTCGTGTACTTAAGATGCCCTATGAGAAGATAGATGCATGTGAGAAAGGATGTGTCTTATTTAGGAAGGAGTATGCACACTTGGACTATTGTCCCAATTGCGAGTCTTGCATGTATCTTGTGGTAGACAACGGTATGGGTGAGAAGAGGCAGACCAAAATCGCAGTTAGTGTTCTTCGGTATATGCTAATCGTACCAAGACTTCAACGTCTTTTCATTGTCGAAGAGACAGCCAGACAGATGACATGGCACAAATTGGGCAAAAGAACCGAACTAGATGCGGATGGGAATCAGATGGTGGTACACACATCGGATGGGGAAGCATGGAAACATTTCGATGGATTGCATCAGGATAAAGCGGCACATCCAAGGTATCCTCGAGTCTGCATCGCCACGGATGTTTTTAATCCCTTCGGCATGATGGCAACCAAATATAGTTGTTGGCCTGTATTTTTCATTACACTCAATCTCCCCCTCGGACAGATTATGCAAAGAAAGAACATATTTCTGAGTTGATAATTCCAGGGCCCAATTATTCGGGGAAGAACATGAATGTGTACCTACAGCCGCTTAAGGATGAATTGGAAGAAGCTTGGGATAATGGGGTCAAGACATACGATGCCACTAGAAAATAAAACTTCAAAATGCATGTGTGGTACATGTACTCTATGCATGACTTGTCGGCGTATGCACTACTCTCGGGATGGTGTGTACATGGAAGGTTCCCATGCCCCCAATGCAAGGCAGCTCTTCAGTTTCATTGGTTGCAAGAGGGTCGGAAGTATTCTTGCTTTGACTTGCATAGACAGTTCCTGGATCCTGACCATCAGTTCAGAAAAGATAAGAAGAACTTTACCAAAGGTAAAGTTCTCAAAAACTTGGCACCACCTGCTTTGACAGGCCAACAGATCCTCGATCGGTTAAACGCCCTCGAGCCTGATCCAGAGCGTCTAGGGTATTTCAAGGGGTATAATTCAAAACACGTCTGGACTCACAAGCCATGCTTCTGGGATCTGCCTTACTTCAAAGACCTCCTTCTTCCACACAATATCGACATGATGCACACTGAAAAGAATATCGGAGAGGCTATTGTTGGTACATTGTTCGACACAGATGGGAAGACAAAGGATAATACTAAGGCTAGAGTCGATCAAGAGACACTATGTCATAGACCGTTACAAAATATGCGAGAAGGCAAAGGAAAGCAGAAGTGGTCGAAGCCAAAGGCCTGGTTCAATCTTGGAAGGCCAGCTATGAGGGAAATTATCTTCTGGGTCAAAATGCACTTGATGTTCCCCGATGGGTATGCAGCGAATCTAAAGAGGGGAGCGAGTCTTGAAAAACTAAAAATCTTTGGTCTCAAGAGTCATGATTGGCACATATGGCTAGAGCTGGTAATGTCGGTGATGTTACGTGTATTTATTCCTGAGGATGAATGGGTAGTACTGGCGGAGCTGAGCTATTTCTTATGTGTTACTTTGTGCGAAAGAATTGTCGCCTGGCGTGGTAGAAGACATGGAGGAGTTTGCACCGGAGTTTTTGTGCAAGTTAGAGAGGAACTTTCCACCGGGCTTCTTTAATCCAATGCAGCATTTGATTTTACATCTACCGACCGAGGCAAGATTGGGTGGGCCCGTGCAAGATCGTTGGTTCTATGCAACTGAGAGGATGCAGAAGACCCTTCGAGCTAAATGTAAAAATAAGCGTAGAATTCAAGCATCGATGGCTGAGGCATTCATTACTGAGGAGGTGGCAAACTTTTTGACAGCACACTATGAAGCCAAAAATCATCATTTGCATAATCCGAAGCCTCGACACAATGATGCAGACCCTAAAAAAGGTGGGTCCAACCTCAGCCTATTCAAAGGGAAGATCGCACCAGCCGGTGCTTCGAAACCAATAACGTTGCATGTCAAAGAATGGCGGAACATTTCGTTGTATATCTTCAACAACCTAAAAGAAGTGCGGCCGTACATCGAGTGAGTTCTCGGCACATTTTCCCGTAACTTCTAATTCCTTTGAACTGCTCTTATTCCTGGATATTTCAAACAGCCTTTACGTGGCCAAATTCTCGGATGGAGCGGTGATCGAAAATGATTCTGTCGAAGAGTATGAGCTTCTGTCAAAGACAGGAGGCCGCTATCCCAGTTTCATCTCTTGGTTCAAACAAACGGTAATTATAAATAATGGACCATTTCATTTCTTGCTCTAACTTGCGGCTAATGCAACAATCGTTTCGTATTAAACTTGTAGGCTAATTCAGAGTCTATGGACACCGAATTGAGACAAGTCGCTAATGGTTTTGACTATAAGGTCCGTTCATTTGAGAAATACAACATCAACGGGTATCTCTTTCGTACCTTCGGCAAAAAGCTATCTATGCCCGACCGGAAATCTACAAATTGTGGTGTCTCTGCTATCGACGAAGGTGTTATTGAGTATTATGGAAGAGTTTAAGCAATTTATGAACTTCAATTCTATGGTGAAAACCCACCGAACGTCGTAGTCTTCAAATGTTATTAGTTCCAGCCGAAGGAGACTAGAAGGACTCATGAACATATAGGACTAGTCAAAATCAATCCAAACACCCATTTAGATGTTCCCGATGTCTATATTACGGCTCAATAGGCGACCCAAGTTTTCTATCTACCGTGGGCATGCCAAACGGATAAAAATCGGGAAGGTAGGTATGTTGTTTATGAAGTGCCGCCACATGTCATACCACCTCTCCCAAATGAACAAGATTATGAACCTCACATTAACCCAGACACATATGATGGAGAATTCTTCCAAGAAACACGTCTTTCCAAGAAACATTTCAAGAACCGCCGTGCTTCACCCAAGAACATGGAAGTAGACAGCGACAATGAATCCGACTCTACCCCTGAGCCGGAACTAGAAGACCTGGAACTCGTAGAGGTTACTGATGCGGATGACCTGTCAATGCTTCAACGATTAAAGAAAGGCCTTTCACAACTTCACGCCGTTGAACCCGACGAGCACATCATTCATGAAGACATGCGTGATAGTGATGATGATGATGCATTTATTGATGATGATTATTAGTTTGTACGATTCACAACTTAAATTATATATTTTTTAATATTTATTATTTATGTACACAATATTATATACTTAGCTTGTTTTCCTCTATAATGACATAATTAGCCCATTTAGCTCCAAAAAGACATAGTTAGCTAATTTAGCTCCAAGAAGAGGAGAAGAGGAGAAATGAAAAGGAACAAAAAAAAGAAGAAGAGAAAGAGAAGAGATGGAGAAGGAGGAGGAGGAGGAGGAGGAGAAGGCCAAGGACCTTCTAGTCCTTCTCCTCCTCCTCGTCCTTCTCCTTCTTCTTGAATTCTTCTGCTTCTCCTCCTCCTTCTATTTCTTCTCCTCTTTCATATTCTCATTGCCTTAATTTCCCCAACAATGACATAATTAGCCCATTTAGCTCCAAAAAGACATTATAACCTCAAAATGGCATAAGAACCTTGCTTAGCACATTAATATTATATACTTAGCTTGTTTTCCTCTAAAATGGGATAATTGGCCCATTTAGCTCCAAAAAGACATAGTTAGCTAATTTAGCTCCAAGAAGAGGAGAAGAGGAGAAATGAAAAGGAAGAACAAAAAGAATAAGAGAAAGAGAAAGAGAAGAGAAGGAGAAGGAGAAGAAGGAGGAGGAGAAGAAGAAGAGAAGAAGGAGAAGGAGGAGGAGGAGGAGGAGAAGGAGGAGAAGGCCAAGGACCTTCTAGACCTTCTCCTCCTTCTCCTCCTTTATTTCTTCTTATTCTCCTCATCCTCCTCTTTCTTCTCCTCTTTCATATTCCCCTTGCCTTAATTTCCCCAACAATGACATAATTAGCCCATTTAGCTCCAAAAAGACATTATAAGCTCAAAATGGCATAAGAACCTTGGTTAGCTCATTAATATTATATACTTCGCTTGTTTTCCTCTATAATGACATAATTATCCCATTTAGCTCCAAAAAGACATAGTTAGCTAATTTAGCTCCAAGAAGAGGAGAAGAGGAGAAATGCAAAAGAAGAACAAAAATAATAAGAGAAAGAGAAGAGAAGGAGAAGGAGGAGGAGCAGAAGGAGGAGAAGGCCAAGGACCTTCTAGTCCTTCTCCTCCTCCTCCTCCTCCTTCTCCTCCTTCTTCTTGATTTCTTCTTCTTCTCCTCCTCCTCCTCTTTCTTCTCCTATTTCATATTCTCCTTGCCTTAGTTTCCCCAACAATGACATAATAAGCCCATTTAGCTCCAAAAAGACATTATAAGCTCAAAATGGCATAAGAACCTTGGTTAGCTCATTAATGTTATATACTTAGCTTGTTTTCCTCTAAAATGGGATAATTTGCCCATTTAGCTCCAAAAAGACATAGTTAGCTAATTTAGCTCCAAGAAGATGATAAGAGGAGAAATGAAAAGGAAGAACAAAAAGAAGAAGAGAAAGAGAAGAGAAGGAGAAGGAGAAGAAGGAGGAGGAGGAGGAGAAGGCCAAGGACCTTCTAGTCCTTCTCCTCCTCCTCCTCCTCCTCCTTCTCCTCCTTCTTCTTTATTTCTTCTTGTTCTCCTCCTCCTCCTATTTCTTCTCCTATTTCATATTCTCCTTGCCTTAATTTCCCCAACAATGACATAATTTGCCCATTTAGCTCCAAAAAGACATTATAAGCTTAAAATGGCATAAGAACCTTGGTTAGCTCATTAATATTATATAGTTAGCTTGTTTTCCTCTATAATGACATAATTAGCCCATTTAACTCCAAAAATACATAGTTAGCTAATTGAACTCCAAGAATAGGAGAAGAGGAGAAATGAAAAGGAAGAATAAAAAGAAGAAGAGAAAGAGAAGAGAAGGAGAAGGAGAAGAAGACGAGAAGAAGGAGAAGGGGGAGAAGGAGCCCTCCTTATTCTCCTTCTTCTTCCCTCCTTCTCCTCTTCTTCTTCAATTTAGCTTATTTTCCCCCAACAAAGACATACTTAGCCAATTATCATCCAAAATGACATAATTAGCTTGGTTAGGTAAAAACATCATCAGAACGTTGGTTAGCTCAATAAAATGACTAATTAAGCTCCTAAAAGACATAATAAGCTCAAAATGGCATAAGAACCTTGGTTAGCTCATTAATATTATATACTTAGCTTGTTTTCCTCTAGAATGACATAATTAGCCCATTTAGCTGCAAAAAGACATAGTTAGCTAATTTAGCTCCAAGAAGAGGAGAAGAGGAGAAATGAAAAGATGGAATAAGAAGAAGAAGAAGAAGAAGAGAAGAAGAAGAGAAGGAGAAGGAGAAGAAGAAGAAGGAGGAGGAGGAGAAGAGAAGGAGAAGGAGAAGGAGGAGAAGAAGCCCTCCTTATTCTCCTTCTTCTTCTCTCCTCCTTCTTCTCCTCCTTCTTCTCCTTCTCCTTCTCTTCTTCTTCTCTTCTTCTTTTTTCTTTTTCTCCTCCTCCTTCTCCTTCTCCTTCCCCTCCTCCTCCTCCTCCTCCTTCTTGTTTTTCTTCTCCTTGTTCTCGTTTTGCTTCTTCTCTTGCTTCTTCAATTTAGCTTATTTTTCATATATAAATTTGTTGTTTTCTTTTTCTGACTTTCTTATTCCCATTTTGCAGATTGGATGTACTACATGCATGGAAGCTGGCATTGATGGAGTGCCTTAGTTCTAGTTTTCATTTGAGTTGATGAACAATGTGGAATTATATGTATATGTATATATGGATGAACAGTATATGTGGAACTATATGTATATGTATATATATGGATGAAACTTTGTGCTATGAATATGTGTTGTGACCTATATATGTGCTATGAATTATACGTGCTATGTATATGTATATGTGTTGTGACCTATATATGTGCTATGTATATGTATATGTGCTGTGAAATAAAAAACAAAATTGTGACAATATAGGCTCCTTGCCGTCTGCCAGCTGATGGCAAAGGCCTTTGCCATGACGCAGCTGACAGCAAAGGTGCCACGTGGCGCCCAACTGTGCAACCTAGGCAGCAGCAGCTGGCCATATAGTCTCTTTGACGTCCGCTTCCTGGGGGGTAGACGGCAAAGAAGAGGGCACAGAGTTGGGGGAGGAGGGGTAGGCAGACGGCAAAGAGTGGAGTGTGGGGGGAGATGGAGGCAGACGGCAAAGAGTGGAGGTGGAGGGAGACGGCAAAGAGTGGAGTGCGGGGGGGAGGTGGAGGCAGACGACAAAGAAGAGGGCGAGGCAGACGGCAAAGCTTCCGTTAGCCCCTAACAGAGGGAACGCCTGTGGGCTGCCGTCTCGACCTCTTTGCCGACTGCTCTTACCAAAAGATGACGGCAAAGGTCTTTGCCGTCCGCTTCGGTGAGGCTGACAGCAAAGAAGCTACAATGCCGTCGTAGGCTGACGCTGAATTTTTGCCGACAGGAGTTTTCTTTGCCATCTGTCTATTACTCTTTGCCGTCGGTCGATTACTCTTTGTCGTTTGTGATGTCAGACGGCAAAGAAGCTAATTCCCATAGTGTAACTTGCATGTTGAACTGCTTGGGGATCCACCCCCACCAAAGGGTGATCCTGTGTTCGAGCTTAAATAGTTGCCAAATACTCTTAAGTATGCTTATCTTGATGAAAAAGAGATATATCCTGTTATCATTAGTGCTAGCCTCTCAGAGCATGAAGAAAAGAAGTTACTAAAAACTCTGAGAAAGCACCATGCTGCTATTGGATATACTCTTGATGATCTTAAGGGCATTAGTCCCACTCTATGCCAGCACAAGATTAAAACTGATCCTAACTCCAGATCAGTTGTTGATCATCAAAGGAGATTAACTCCTAAGATGAAAGAAGTAGTGAGAAAAGAAATACTAAAGCTCCTGGAAGCATGTATTATCTATCCTGTTGCTCATAGTGATTGGGTGAGTCCGGTGCATTGCGTCCCTAAGAACGGAGGTATTACCGTTGTCCCTAATGATAAGGATGAATTGATCCCACAGAGGATTATTACTAGCTATAGGATGGTGATCGACTTTAGGAAATTGAATAAAGCCACTAGGAAAGATCATTACCCTCTGCATTTTATCGACCAAATGCTAGAAAGACTGTCTAAACACACACAGTTCTACTTTCTAGATGGTTATTCTGGTTTCTCCCAAATACCAGTTGCACAATCTGATCAGGAGAAAACCACCTTCACCCGCCCTTTCGGTACCTTTGGTTATTGATGTATGCCTTTTGGCTTATGTAATGCACCTGCCACCTTTCAAAGATGTATGATGGCTATATTCTCTGAATTTTGTGAAAATATTGTCAATGTTTTCATAGATGACTTCTCCGTTTACGTGTCTTCTTTTGATGATTGCCTCAGCAACCTTGATCGAGTCTTGCAGAGATATAAAGACACCAATCTTGTCTTGAATTGGGAGAAGTGCCACTTTAAGGTTAATGAAGGCATCGTCTTAGGACATAAAATTTCTGAAACAGGTATTGAAGTTGATAAGGCTAAGGTTGATGCAATCGAGAAAATGCCATACTGCACAGATATCAAAGGTATAAGAAGTTTCCTTGGTTATGCTGGTTTCTATAGAAGGTTCATTAAAGACTTCTCTAAGATTTCTAGGCCTCGTACAAATCTCTCGCAAAAGGATATTCCTTTTGTTTTTGACGATGATTGTGAGAAAGCCTTTGAAATACTTAAGAAGGCTTTGATAACTGTACCTATTGTTCAACCACCTGATTGGAACTTACCTTTGGAAATCATGTCTGATGCTCGTGATTATGCTGTTGGTGCTGTCCTAGGGAAAAGAGTTGAGAAGAAGTTGAATGTTATTCACTATGCTAGTATAACTCTAGACAGTTCCCAAAGAATCTATGCTACTACGGAAAAGGAGTTTTTAGCAGTCATGTTTGCATGTGAAAAGTTCAGGTCTTACATAGTTGATTCCAAAGTCACTATTCATACTGATCACACTACTATTAAGTACCTCATGGAGAAGAAGGACGCTAAACCTAGACTTATCAGATGGGTTCTCTTGCTACAGGAATTTTATTTGCACGTTGTCGACACGAAGGGTGCTGATAACCCAGTAGCAGATAATTTCTTTTTTGGAGAATGTTCTCGATGATCCACAACCTATTGATGATAGCTTTCCTGATGAGAAATTGAATGTCATCAATACTTCATGTAGTGCACCGTGGTATGCTGATTATGCAAACTATATTGTTGCCAAATATATACCACCTAGTTTCACATACCAGCAAAAGAAGAAATTCTTCTTTGACTTGAGACATTACTTTTGGGATGATCCTCACCTTAAGGAAGGAGTAGATGGTGTTATTAGACATTGTGTACCCGAACATGAACAGGGACAGATCCTACAGAAGTGTCACTCTGAGGCCTACGGAGGACACCATGCTAGAGTTAGAACTGCACACAAGGTATTGCAATCACGTTTCTATTGGCCCACTCTCTTCAAGGCTGCCCTTAAGTTTGTCTTGTCTTGTGACGAATGTCAAAGAGTAGGTAATACCGGTAAACATTAGGAAATGCCTATGAACTATTCACTCGTCATTGAACCATTTGATGTCTGGGGCTTTGATTATATGGGACCTTTTCCAAAATCCAACGGGTATACTCATATCCTAGTTGCTATTGATTACGTCACTAAGTGGGTAGAAGCTATCCCCACTAGTAGTGCTGATCACAACACATCTATTAGGATGCTTAAAGAAATTATCTTCCCATTTGGAGTCCCTAGATATCTAATGACCGACGGTGGTTCACATTTCATTCATGGTGCTTTCCGTAAAACGCTTGCTAAGTACGATGTCAACCATAGAATTGTGTCTCCCTATCATCCTCAGTCCAGTGGTCAAGTAGAGCTAAGCAACAAAGAGATTAAACTAATTCTGCAAAAGACTGTCAACAGGTCTAGACAGAATTGGTCTAAGAAGCTCGATGATGCAGTCTGGGCTTATAGAACTGCCTATAAGAATCCCATGGGCATGTGTCCATACAAAATGGTGTACGGTAAAGCATGTCATTTACCTCTTGAGCTAGAGCATAAAGCTTATTGAGCAATCAAAGAGCTCAACTTTGATTTCAAACTTGCAGGTGAGAAGAGGTTATTTGATATTAGCTCGCTTGATGAGTGGAGAACTCAGGCATATGAGAATGCCAAGTTGTTTGAAGAAAAGGTTAAGAGGTGGCATGATAAGAGGATACAAAAGCGTGAGTTCAATGTAGGTGATTATGTCTTGTTATATAATTCTCATTTAAGATTTTTTGCAGGCAAGCTTCTCTCTAAACCGGAAGGTCCCTATATTGCTGAGGAAGTATATTGTTCAGGTGCTATCAAGATCAACAACACAGAAGGTAATTGTCTGAGAGTTGTAAATGGGCAGAGAATCAAGCATTATATCTCAGGTACTCCCATTAATGTTGAAAGCAATATTATCAATACCATAACTCTTGAAGAATACCTAAGGGATATTTATCAGCCTGTTTCACACTCCGAAAACGAAGAGGTATGTGATTCGGTAAGAAAACAGACTCCAAACTTTTCCAGTAGGACTTTTTCTCCATTTTTGGAATATTTGAAAAAATAGAAAAATTGGAAGTAGTCCGGAAAGCGCGCGAGGAGGCGACAAGCCTGCCAGGCGCGGGCCCACCCCCTGGCCGCGCCTCGGCTGCTTGTGGCCACCTCGTGTTCCTCCCGGACTCCGTTTTCGTGCGGAGTACTCCTTTTGGTCTCGAAAAAATCAATATATATTCTCCCGTAAGGTCTGACCCTCCTATCACGTAGATTTCATGTGTTTTCGTTTCGAGCCTGTTTCTTTTGCAGATCTCGATTGCTATGACATCCCCAAAAGCTCCGAAGGAAGATATCTTCGAGAAGGTCATCAATCCCTACCTCACGGGAGTGCTACAACCCCCTCAATCTATCGAGATGTGTGAGGGGGTGTTTCACATCCGTGATGTTGAGGGCCCCAAGAAGACTGGAAGCGTGGAGGCGAGGCTCAAAGCAATGGAGCAACAAGTCTTCAAGTGCCAAGGGCTGGTGGAGCGTGGACTCAGCGCCAACCACATGATGATCACGGAGTTCACCAGCAAGCACAAGATCGATGCCAATGACATTGGGAAGCACCTCTCCAGGCTCTATGACAGGATTGATCAACTCCAGGCCCAGATTTATGACCTGCAGAACCAAAACTATCAGTATGAGTATATATTTAAATCAATACGGTTGGCTGCAGATTTGAGGATTCCGGAGACTCGTTCATCTTTCCATGATGGAGCACCTATGCCTTGGAAGACGGAGGATCAAACCCATGTTGCCAAAACTCCACCACCATCACCTCCAAAGGAAGACAACTAAGCATGGGTATGGGCAATCCCCTTGGCTTGTGCCAAGCTTGGGAGAGTTGCCCCGGTATCATATCACCATCACATCTTTTGCCTTTACCTTTGTTTCAGTTTGTTCCTTTTCAGTTTTCTCTTTCTCTAGTAGATTAAAAGTCTTAGTGTTTTAGTCTTGAGCTTTTGCTTTATGTCACCCCCGATGTATTCGAGCTCGTGAGCTAGATAATAAAGAGTGTCTTAGTTGAGGGCTTTGCCTATTTCCATGATCAAAAGAGTGAGAGAAGAAAAAAAGCATGAAAGATCATGGAATTATCTTATGGGAAGTGATGGCTTCACATATAAAAAGAATGTTGATTGAAACTTTTTGAGGGTAGACAAACGTAGACCTTGGTCATTGTTGCAATTAATAGGAAGTGATAAGGAAGGAGAGGTTCATAGATAAATACATCATCTTTGACACCATCTATGATTGTGAACATTCACTAAACTATTGCATGCCTAGAAGTAGACGTTGGACAAGGAAGACAACATAATAATTGTGTTTGCCTGGCTCCGAACAATGTTATATGACTAGAGATCCCTTAGCATGTGACGGTTGCTTCCACCTCATATTAGCCAAAACTCCCGCACCAAGTAGAGATACTACTTGTGCATCCACAAATCTTCAACCCAGTTTTTCCATGAGAGTCTACCATACCTACCTATGGATTGAATAAGATCCCTCAAGTAAGTTGTCATCAGTGCAAGCAATAAAAATTGCTCCCTAAATATGTATGATCTATTAGTGTGTGGAAAATAAGCTTTGTACGAACCTGTGATGAGGAAGACATAAAAGCGATAGAATGCATAATAAAGTTCTTTATCAGAGGAGGCAATATAAAGTGACGTTCCTCCACACTAAGAGGACACGCATCCAAACCTCAAAAGTGCATGACAACCTCTGCTTCCCTCTACGAAGGACCTATCTTGTACCTTTACTTTTTTCCCTTGAAAGAGTCAAGGTGATCTTCACCAATTCCTTGTTTTGCCTTTATCTTGGCTAACATCACATGCTAGGGAAAGATCTACATTCAGATGTCAACTTGGAGGTAAGAATTCATGAATTATTATTGTTGACATTACCCTTGAGGTAAGCTGTTGGGAGGCAAAACTATAAGCCCCTATCTTTCTCTGTGTTCAGCTGAAACTTTGATCTCATGAGTACCACGTGAGTTGTAGCAATTGTAGAGAATGAAAGGATGATTGAGTATGTGGATTTCCTTTACAAGCTCTTATTTGACTCTTTCTGATGTTGTGATAAATTGCAATTGCTTCAATGACTAAAGGCTATCGGTTGCTATTTCTCGGTAAGGTTCTTGATCCATACTTTACTTTGTGAAGGAATTGTCACTTTAGCATGAGAGATTATATGTTGGTATTGTTGTTCTGATCATGATCATGATGCATGCATGTTCGTATCTTGATTTGTCGACACCTCTCGCCCTAAACATGTGGACATATTTATTGAGCTCGGCTTTCGCTTGAGGACAAGCGAAGTCTAAGCTTGGGGGATTTGATACGTCCATTTTGAATCATGCTTTCATGTTGATATTTATCGCCTCTTGGGTTGTTATTTCACTTCACGGTACAATACTTTTGCCTTTTCTCTCTTATTTTGCAAGGTTTACATGAAGAGGGAGAATGTCGGCAGCTGGAATTCTGGCCTGAAAATGGAGCAAAGTTGAGATACCTATTCTGCGCAACTCCGAATGCCATAAAAATCAACGAGGATTTTTCTCGGGATTTATAAAAAATAGTGGGCCGAAGAAGCACGAGAGGGGCGCCAGCAGATGGCCACAAGCCTGCTAGGCATGGCCACCCCCCTGGTCGCGCCTATGGGGCTTGTGGGCACCAGGCTAGCCCTCTGGCCCCCCTCTTCTACTATATGAAGGGTTACGTCCGGAAAAAAATAAGGAGGAGACTTTTTCGAGGATTCGCCGCCGCCACGAGGCGGAACTTGAGCAGAACCAATCTAGAGCTCCGCCAGGACGATCCTGCCGGGGAAACTTCCCTCCCGGAGGGGGAAATCATCGCCATCCTCATCACTAACACTCTTCTCATCGGAGGCGACTCATCACCATCAACATCTTCATCAACACCATCTCATCTCCAAACCCTATTTTATCACTTGTAACCAATCTCCATCTCGCGACTCCGATTAGTACTTGTAAGGTTGGTAGTAGTGTTAATTACTCTTTGTAGTTGATGCCAGTTGGATTACTTCGTGGAAGAGTTTATGTTCAGATCCTTGATGCTACTCATTACCTCTCTGGTCATGAATATGATTATGATTTGTGAGTAGTTACTTTTGTTCCTGAGGACATGGGAGAAGTCATGCTAATAGTAGTCATGTGAATTTGGTATTCGTTCGGTATTTTGGTGTGTTGTATGTTGTTTTTCCTCTAGTGGTGTTATGTGAACATCGACTACATAACACTTCACCATTCTTTGGGCCTAGAGGAAGGCATTGGGAAGTAGTAAGTAGATGATGGGTTGCTAGAGTGACAGAAGCTTAAACCCTAGTTTAAGCGTTACTTCGTAAGGGGTTGATTTGGATCCAATAGTTTAAGGCTATGGTTAGACTTTGTCTTAATTCTTCTTTCGTAGTTGCGGATGCTTGCGAGAGGGGTTAATCATAATTGGGATGCTTGTCCAAGTAAGGGCAGTACCCAAGCGACAGTCCACCCAGATATCAAACTACCAAAGTAACGAACGCGAATCATATGAACATGATGAAAACTACATGACAGAAATTCTCGTGTGTCCTCGGGAGCGTTTTTCCTCCTATAAGACTTTGTCCAGGCTTGTCCCTTGCTACAAAAGGGATTGGGCCACATTGCTGCACCATTGCTACTTTTGTTACTTGTTGCTCGCTACGAATCATCTCACCACACAATCACTTGTTACCGATAATTTCAGTGCTTGCAGATATTTCCTTGCTGAAAACCAGTTCTCAGATCCGTCTCCTCCACGTTGGGTTCGACACTCTTACTTATCGAAAGGACTACGATTGATCCCCTATACTTGTGGGTCGTCAAGACTCTTTCCTGGCGCCGTTGCCGGGGAGTGAAGCGCCTTTGCTAAGTGGAACTTTGTAAGGAAACATTCATATATTGTGCTGAAATTTATTGTCACTTGTTACTATGGAAACTAATCCTTTGAGGGGCTTGTTCGGGGTATCTTCACCTCGAACGGAAGCACAAAGAGTTGCTCCTCAACCTGCTGAACCTACTGAAAATATTTGCTTTTCATTTCCTTCGGGTATGCTTCAGAAACTGCTGGCTAATCCTTTTACACGAGATGGAACATCACATCCAGACTTGCATCTAATCTATGTAGATGAAGTTTGTGATTTATTTAAGCTTGCAGGTTTGCCCGAGGATGAGGTCAAGAAGAAGGTCTTTCCTTTATCTTTGAAGGATAAGGCGTTGACATGGTATAGGCTATGTGATGATACTGGATCATGGAACTACACTCGGTTGAAATTGCAATTTCATAAAAAGTTTTATCCTATGCATTTAGTACATCGTGATCGGAATTATATTTATAATTTTTGGCCTCCTGACAAAGAAGCATCGCTAAAGCTTGGAGGAGGCTTAAATCAATGTTAAACTACTGGAATTGAGAAATTTGCCATCTGCCATGCCTTTGTCGTGTGCTGACGCAAGGCAAAGATCCTCTTTGCCGTCAGCTGGCACAAAGCAGACGGCAAAGAGGTTGCTGATGGCAAAGATTTTATTTTCCGTCGGCCACCTCTTTGCCGTCTGCTGATGCATGGCAAAGGCCCCACAGGCGGACGGCAAAGAATACCCAGACGGCAAAGCGGCACCACCCTAACGGCCGAAGCCCGCCCCACCCCACCCACCCCTTTGTCGTCCGCCTCCCAGCTTCTGCAGACGGCAAAGGGGGGCTCCCCTAACGGCACCCAGCTCCCACCCCCGCTCCCCTAACGGCACGCTGCACCCCCGCTCCCCTCGATCTCCTGCATCTCTGGCGCCCCTGCCCACTACAGCGCCGCCGCCGCCACCAGCCCCTACACTGCTCTGGCCCACTGCCGCCGCCCACGACCGGAGCTCCCCGCTCCCCTCCTCCCCGCGTCCCTCCTTCCTGCGGCCCTCCTCCCCGCCGCCCATGACTGGAGCTCCCCTCTCCCCTCCTCCCCGCAAAGGTGCGCCACCCCCACGTCCGGAGCTCGCCCTCCCCTCCTCCCCGCGCACGTCCTCCCCACGCCCCTCCTCCCCGCAGCCCAGGGCCGGAGCTCTCCCTCCCCTCCTCCCACTGCAAGTAAGTTTTTTTTTCTTTTTTTCTTTTTTTCCTGTTTTTTCTTTTAAACTAGTAGATAGTATATAGTATAGACATATAGTGTGTAGAAGAAGAGGAGGCCATATAGTGTATACTAGCAAAGAAAAGTGCGGCGCACGCCGCGCTCGTGTTAATGCCCATCTAAATTTTGAATGGTGTTCGTGTTAAATGTATAAAATAGAAAGCGGAAGAGCTAAGCTGAGTGGCAGTGTCGTCGGGTTGATTGTAGCGATAGTTTTACTTTCTAATGGAGTGAAAAGTGCACCTCTTATCAGAGTTAGCCTCTAGATTGAAATAAAGATGAATAATTTTATCAAGTGGGTGGGAATAATATCATATTAGACTGCTAGATACCAAGTGAATCACTTTTATCAATTATCCAACATATATTATCTCCCATTAAAGTGGCACTATCTTACAATCCCATCCATTTTTATCTTTGAAAGGCAAGATATATGAAACTGCGAACAAACTCAATATTTGTCAAATTACCTTGTCGCAGTTGGCACACATCCTAAAAGTAGCCTCATGAACTTCAAATTGTCGGTGCGCATATCGTAGCATAACTTTGATCTCTCGCCATACACAGCTGCTCACAGATACGAAATAGACAAATATAATTACAGAAGTTGAAATAAATCAAGAAAATCACCAAAAAATGGAAAACTCACCACTCTAGCTTTTGTAAAAGTGTTCTGTTAAGTCTCTCCATTCCGGAATACAATAAATATAGTTGATGCACATAACAACATGGCTGAACGATCATCCATGGATAGTTATATACGAAACCAGTTAAATGTATAGTAGAAATTAAAAGGCAGGGACGCTACGTCCTACCACGGCTCGTTGGTGAGATACAGTAGCGTCGATAAGATTAGGGATCTCGCTAGTGGCTCCAAGACAATCGAGTTGTAAGGTGGACACCGGTATATCTGCAGGAAAGTGTGGTAAATCGGTGAGGTGGATGCCTGCATTGCCGCAGGAGAGCAATGAAAGCCGGCGAAAGTAAAACAAGTTTTAAGTTCTAATTTGACAACTTCCCAACAACATATATCAGCCTAATAATAATCAAATTTCGGGGTTTCCACTAAATGCCCTACAACCTTTTTTCCAGTTTAAAAGTCCTATATAATCCTGGAACCAGTGATCTAAGGTACAAAATGATCTGAACAACGCTTTGAATCTCTTCCCTTTCTTACTGGAAGGTTGGGGACCGGAGCCTGTGGCAGCACATCGCAACTCCTGCACAGATGCACCCTCTGAAATTTGGTCAAAAATTCTTACTCGATGTTTCTAACTTTCTACTAGTTGGAACTTGGAAGTATCAAATAATAAAGGTCTGAAAATGTAGATAATACGAATACTTAGTTGGTGTTCCTTATGGTGAAACTGATACATAATGGATGAAATTTGGGCCTGAACTCTTTAACGGATGACTTTATTTTACTGCTACTTTGAGAGGTCAAGGAAGCTGTGTGCTTCATGGTGGAGGTCAAGGAAGCGGGGGTAGGGGCGGGGGGCCTTCGGAGGGAGGGTGGCGAAGGGGAAAGGAAGGGGATTGTCGATGGCACGGGCTGCGCAGCCGTCGGCGGCATCGGCGCTCGAGCAGTCGAGCACATGGAAGAAAGCCATGTATTTTTTATAGGAGATAATGCTTTGTTTTCCTTTGAGAAAGAGAACTCGAGGGATTGAAGACTTGGGTTTCCGAAGGCTCGGTAACCGAGCAAGTAAAAGTAAACACCTGTCCCTCCACGTATTTCCTCTCGCTTTAGAAGTAAGAAAAAAGTCAGAAAAATGAGAAAAGTCAAATGCTAGCCGGTTTAGTATTGTTACTTATAGTATAGACATATAGTGTATATAGTATATAGTATAGAAGAAAATAAGAGAATAGTATAGACATATAGTGTATATAGTATATAGTATAGAAGAAAATAAGAGAATAGTATAGACATATAGTATATAGACATATAGTATATATAGTATAGACACAGGGCCGGGCCGACAAAATTCAAGGCCCTGTGCAAACTCTAAAATGACCCTCGACTCCCGACGCCACTAACCCTCGACTCCCGACGCCACTGACCCTCGACCCCCGACCCCCGACGCCCCTGACCCTCGACCCCCGGCCCCCTACCCCCGACCCCGACACCATTGACCCCCAACCCCCGACCCCTGGCACCTCTTCGGCCTCTTGTTGACCAAAGAGACCCCAACCCCCGACGCCAGTGATCCTCGACCCCCGACAACACTAACCCCAGACCACCGACACAACTAACCCCCGACAGCCGACGGGGTCTTAATTTTGTAAATTATGAGTTAGGTCACATATTTTCCGATTATGTTAATTATAAAAACATCATATTTGTGTTGATCGGGTGAATTTCAATGTGCAGTTGTTCGACGACCTCCACGTGCGTTGGACGAGCTCCGCCCTTGCGTTTGTGCCCCCATAGGTAGCTAGGCAACATGAGTGATCGTGCTTGGATGTACACTGGTCACCCTAGTCAGAAAGACATGACCCATGAATGGTTAACAAAAACCAGGGGGTTTGTGAGAGCCGCATTTGCAAATGGCCAGCATAAGACATGGTGCCCCTGTCCCAACTGCGACAACAGGAAAAAGCAGACAGAGTTTGAAATGGGTAAACACCTGCAGAAGTGGGGTTTTACGCCTAATTATACGGTGTGGACATTTCATGGTGAGTCTGACCAACGTGCCAGAGCTGAGGTGATTCGTCGTCGCACCGACGACCATGGTACCGGGATTGAAGACATGGTGCAAGACTTTGATGATGCTCGTGATTCGGACGATGAGATGGAGGAATCTGCAAAGGCCTTCTATGAAATGCTGGAGTCTTGAAAACGTCCTCTCCATGAGCAGACTGAGCTTTGTCAGCTGGATGCCATCGCACAAGTAATGGCTCTGAAGGCTCAATTCAACCTAGGCAGAGAATGCTACGACGCGATGATGACGATATTTGGACGCTTTCTACCCAAAGGCCATGTACTGCCTACAAACCTGTACCAGTCAGAGAAAATCCTCCGTGTACTTAAGATGCCCTATGAGAAGATACATGCCTGTGAGAATGGATGTGCCTTATTTAGGCTTGAGTATGCGGCCTTGAACTATTGCCCCATTTGCAATTCTTCCAGGTATATTATGGTAGACAACGGCATGGGTGAGAAGAATCAGACCAAAACCCCCATTAGTGTTCTTCGATATCTGCCAATCGTACCAAGACTTCAACGTCTTTTCATGGTCGAAGAGACGGTCAGACAGATGACATGGCACAAATTGGGCAAAAGAACCGAACTAGATGTGGATGGGAACAAGATGCTGGTACACACTTCAGATGGTTTTGCATGGAGGCACTTCGATGCATTACATAATGATAAATCGGAAGATCCAAGGCAACCTAGAGTTGCCATCAGCACGTATGGGTTCAATGTGTACGGTATGACGGCAGCACAATACAGTTGTTGGCCTGTATTTGTCATTCCACTAAATTTGCCACCCGGAGAGATTATGAAAAGAAAGAACATTTTCCTGACGTTGATAATTCCAGGGCCCAACTATCCGGGGAAGAATATGAATGTGTACATGCAGACGCTTAAGGATGAGTTGCAAGAACCTGGGATAATGGGATCAAGACCTACGACGCGGCTACCAAAACAAATTTCAAAATGCATGTGTGGTACATGTACTCGACGCATGATTATCTGGCGTTTGCGCTATTCGCTGGCTGGTGTGTGCATGGAAGGTTCCTGTGCACCACACGCAAGGCAGCTCTTCAGTTCCGTTGGCTGCAGGCTGGTCGCAAGTATTCTTTCTTCGACATGCATAGACAATTCCTGGATCCTAACCATAAGTTCAGAAAAGACAAGAAGAATTTCATCAAAGGTAGAGTTGTCAAAAACACTGCACCAGCTGCTGACAGGCCAAAAGACCATTGATGAGTTAAACTCTCTCGAGCCTGATCCTTTGCGTCGAGGATACTTCAAAGGGTATAATACGGAACACGCCTGGACTCACAAGTCATGCTTATGGGATCTCCCTTACTTCAAAGACCTCCTTTTCCCATACAACATTGACGTGATGCACACTGAAAAGAATATTGCGGAGGCCATTTTTGGTACATTGTTCGGCATAGAGGGGAAGTCAAAATATAATCCTAAGGCTAGAATCGACCTGGAGGCTCCATGTGATAGACCATTGCAAAACTTGCGACAACGGAAAGGAAAGCAAAGCATAGCGAAACCTAAGGCATGGTTCAATCTTGAAAGGCCAGCTATGAGGGAAATGCTATTGTGGGTGAAAATGCGGTTGATGTTCCCCGATGGGTATGCTGCAAATATAAAGAGGGGAGCGAGTCTTGAGAAATTGAAAATATTTGGGCTCAAGATTCATGATTGGCACATATGGATTGAGCGGGTAATGCCGGTGATGTTGCGTGGCTTTATCCCTGAGGATGAATGGCTAGTACTGGTAGAGCTGAGCTATTTCTTCTGTTCTCTTTGTGTGAAAGAACTATCGCCTGGCGTGCTAGATGAAATGGAAGAGTTGACGCCAGAGTTGATCTGCAAATTACAAAAGATCTTTCCACCGGGCTTCTTTAATCCAATGCAACATTTGATTTTGCATCTCCCCACCAAGGCAAGAATGGGGGGGCCGTTCAAACTCGATGGTGCTACTCAACTGAGAGGATGCAGAAGACGGTTCGAGCTAAGTGTAAAAATAAACGTAGAATTGAAGCATCGATGGCCGAGGCATTCATTACTGAAGAGGCGGCAAACTTCGTGACAGCACACTACGAAGCCAAAAATCATCATTTGCATAACCCGAAGCCTCGGTACAATGATGGCGATCGAGAAAAAGTTTGATCCAACCTCAGCCTATTCAAAGGTAAGCTCGCACCATCCGGTGCTTCGAAAGGGAAATCGTTGGATGTCGAAGAATGGCGGACCATTTCATTGTATATCTTCACCAACCTAACAGAAGTGCGGCCGTACATCGAGTAAGTTCTCGGTAATTTATTGTACCACAACTTCTAATTGCTTTGAACTACTCTTATTCCCGGATATTTGATATAGTCGATACGTCGCCGAATTCTCGAATGGAGCGGTCATCGAAAAGGATTCCGCCGAAGAGTATGAGCTTCTCGCAAAGCATGGAGACGACTATCCCGGTTTCATCTCTTGGTTCAAACAAAGGGTAATTTATTACCATTAAGGGCCCATTTGATTTATTGGTCTAATGTGCGGCTAATGCATCCATTCTTTCGTATTAAACTTTTAGACTGATGCAGAGTCTATGGACGCCGAGTTGAGATAAGTCCCTAATGGTTTTGACTATAAGGTCCGTTCATTTGACAAATACAACATCAACGGGTATCACTTTCGTACCTTTGGCAAAGAGCTATCTATGCCCGACCTAAAGACTACAAATTGTTCTATCTCTGCTATCGGCGAAGGACACACCGAGTATTATGGAAGAGTTGAAGCAATTTATGAACTTCTATTCTATGGTGAAAACCCACCGACCGTCGTAGTCTTCAAATGTTATTGGTTTGAGCCGAGGGAGACTAGAAGGACTCATGAACATATAGGACTAGTCGAAATCAACCAAAACACCCACTTAGATGTTCCCGATGTCTATATTATGGCTCAACAGGCGACACAAGTTTTCTATCTACCGTGGGCCTGCCAAACTGATCCAAATCTCAAAGGTTGGGATGTCGTTTATGAAGTGCCACCACATTTTAGACCACCTACCCTCAATGAAGAGGATTACGAACCTCACATTAACCCAGACACATATGAAGGAGAATTCTTCCAAGAAACACGTATGTCCAAGAAACGTTTCAAGAACCGCTCTACTTCACCCCAGAACATTGAAGTAGACAGCGACAGTGAATCCGTCTTAACCCCTGAGCCCGAACAGGAAGAGCTGGAAGAAGAAGAGGTTACTGTTGCGGATGACCTGTCACTTCTTGACCGATTACATAATGGTGTCCTTCCACATGTTCTTCGTGATAGTGATGATGATCATGCATTTATTGATGATAGTGATGATCATGATGCATTTATTGACCCTGAAGCATATATAGACGAGGACGATTGTTATTAGTTCATGTCAGGTATTCAACTATTATACTATATATAAATTTTGAGTTCATGTTAGGTATTCAATTTTTATTAGTCATGTTGGTATTTATGACGATGATACGCTTAAATTATATACATTTTACTACTCGTGTTGGTATTTATGTTGTACTAATTTCATTTACTCTTTGTCATGAGAGGTGTTGAAAGATGGTGGGAAAGGGTCGAAAGCACTCCGCGGCTGCTTCTTCGTCGGCGGGTGATGGGATGGGTACTTCCATTCCCGCCTCGTCTCTTCGGAGAGTGTTGCTCTCTACTTTGCAAGGAGCGCCCCCCGCGAGAGGAGGTCGACCCCCCGCGAAGCCGAGAGGCACTAAAGGTACACCATGTATTCATGTTGGTATTTATGTTGTACTCATGTTGTATGCATATTGGTATTTATATACATTTTATTACTAATGTTGGTATTTATGTTGTACTAAAGGTACACGTGGCCGCGGGAGAGGTAGGGCTACACGGTCTCTGCCACCACCCCAAGCTGATTCACCTGAGCACAGGACTTCTAGGGTGGATTCGTTTGAGGTGGAGGCTACACGGTCTCCGGTTCAAGAGCCTCGGGTCGACGAGCCTCAGGTCGACGAGCCTTCGACCCACGAGACTCCTGTCCCAGAGGCTTCCTTCCAGGCGACTCCGGAGCAAAGCAGGGATGAGGGTATATCCCAAGAGATCCAGTGGGATACCTGGACTGAGGCAAGTGGCCATGCTGGTAGCGACGAGGAGCTGGGTGAGGGGGCTACCGTCTACCAGCGTGGTAGTTCGGGGCTCCCGCTCGTGCCAGCGACCCCCGAGCAGAGGTGGTCGATTAGGCCAAATGGCGAGAAGTAAGTTAATTTACTCTTATTTAACCTTTTGCCTTCGCGTTTTCTCAAATATCTAATGTTTTGGCTTTAATTTGTCATACTGTAGGGGTTGGATTGTTGCCAAGGGTGTCCGCAAGCCCAACAACGTCCTTGGTGTTCTTTGCCGTCAAAACTTCCCAGGGTTTGTTACGTTGCCCAGTCGGGAGCGAGAGGTAGGAATGACCTGGGAGCACTACTTGGGTGCCCCGGCCCCGCCGGAGGTGGAGATTGACGGTGTTTTGTGTGACATGAGGGCGGACATGGTGATCCGAAAGTTCTGGGTAATTTCTCTTTCACACAATTATAAATCGACCATAGCTATTTATTGTACTAATCGGTGTTGTCTCGTTTGTAGACCTACTACAGGTGTGAGGAGGGATACGAGGAGGACGCGGCAAAGGTTATCGAAACCGAATGTCGCCGCCTACTTCAAAACTTTCGGCACGAGGCTCGGGTGCAGGCTGTTTGAGACTACTATGCCACGCGGCGTACTAGGCTTGACAAGGCGAAGTGCCGGGATGCTAAGATGGAGAAGGAGCATTACATGAAGTTAATTACATATTATTAAGGCTTTGTAGTTAGTTTCCTTGATTTGGTTCTTACGCGCTCAAATTTCTCTTTATTAACTTAGGTGCCCCCGAGATGGTGTGTGGATAAGATGGATTATTGGGAGGCCTTGGTGGATCAGTGGTGCTCCGAAACGTGGGAGGCCAGCCACAACAACGCAAAGGAGAGGCGTGGCAAAATGGTTGGCGTGCCACACCATCAAGGGAGCGTCAACTTAATCCAATTTGGCGAGAACTGGGTATGTGGTTTGCTTCATGCCTCATGCAATTCATTCTTAATGCTATCTTGATCCCTTTACCAATACAATTTTCCTCTCTCTCTCTCTTTTAGGCGCGTCACAATAAGACGGAGGCGCCACAGATGTACGACCTGTATGCGATGGCCCATACTGCCTCGTACAAGAAGGTCAAGGCATTCTCTGAATCTGACCTCGAGCATCCAGAAAACTTCACCAACATCTCCTCCCACGACAAGCTCGTGAAGTACAGAGATCACGGGAAGGCGAGGAAAGGGGAGGACTTTAACCCGAGCGAGGGGCCTATTGATCCAGAGCTGGTGATGATAGCTGGCAACGGGAGGCCCCATGGCTCGATCGCCATTGGAGACGGCCTTATACATTGTCCTAGCTCTCTCCGGCAGATAAAGGCACGCCAAACGAGCTCTTGTCCGGAGATAACACGTCATCCACGGCCAGTCGAGCTCGCCATCGAGGTTAGTTTAATGGACTCAAATATCTTTCCGCATTACGTTGTGCGTTGGAACCAATATGCTAACAATGAGTTGTGTTGTAGGCTGCTATTCAGAAAGAGAGAGAGGCAATGCACGCGGCTATGGCGGAGAAGGATAAGGAAATTAGGGAGCTGGAGGAGAGGACGACTGCATTGGTGGAGGCGGAGAGGGCACGGAATGATGCTTCTACCAGGGCCATATACGAGCTCTTCGTGGTAAGTTTCTTCTTCATGTTATTTCAAATCTTGCATTTGAATGTCCGTTTCATTAATAAATAAAAAGTTTGACTTGTCAAAACCAAATGTACAGTCTACGTGCGAGAAGAACGGCCAAGTCCCTCCGCCGATGCCAGTCGTTAACGTGGTGGGGACGGTGAGTTTCATTTCAGTGGAGTGATCTTAAGAGTGTCCTCATGCTAACTACACATTGCAAAGGATGTTTGGTGCAGAATATGTCCCAAAACGCATCGCACGACCCTTCTACAATCGAGCCTTCTCCAGGGCAGCCTTCTCCACGTGAAACAAGCCAGACCCACCGTGCTTGACCCTACCTTAGGTATGTTATTTCTATTGTTTTAATAAAATATAGCTAGATGACATAATTAGCTTAGTTAGCTCCTAAATGACCTATTTAATAAAAAATGACCTATACTTAGCTAATTATCCTCGAAATGACATAATTAGCTCCAAAAAGGCATTCTTAGCCAATTTAGCCCGAAGAAGGGGACGAGAGGAGAAGAAAGAGGAAAAATGAAAGGAAGGAAGAAGAAGAAGAGGAGAAGAAGAAGAAGGAGAGGGAGGAGGATAAGAAGAAGGAGACGAAGGAGGAGAAGAAGGATAAGGATATCTTCCTTCTCCTTCTTCTTCCTCCTTCTTCCTCCTTCTCCTTCTCCTTCTTCTTTTCTTCTTCTTCTCCTCTTTTTCTCCTTCTCCTCCTCCTCCTCCTCCTCCTGCTTCTTTTACTTCTTCTTCTCTTTCTCTTCTTCTACGTAGCTTAGACTCATCCAACAAAGCCTAAATTTGCTAATTATCCATCTAAATGACATAATTAGCTTAGTTAGCTCCTGAATGGTCTATTTAATAAAAAACGACCTAATATTTAACTAATTATCCTCGAAATGACATAATTAGCTCCAAAAAGGCATTCTTAGCCAATTTAGCCCGAAGAAGGGGACGAGAGGAGAAGAAAGAGGAAAAATGAAAGGAAGGAAGAAGAAGAAGAGGAGAAGAAGAAGAAGGAGAGGGAGGAGGATAAGAAGAAGGAGGAGAAGGAGCTCCTCCTTCTCCTTCTTCTTCCTCCTTCTTCCTCCTTCTCCTTCTCCTTCTTCTTTTCTTCTTCTTCTCCTCTTCCTTCTCCTTCTCCTCCTCCTCCTCCTCCTCCTCCTTATTTTACTTCTTCTTCTCTTTCTCTTAATCCACGTAGCTTAGACTCATCCAACAAAGCCTAAATTGGCTAATTATCCATCTAAATGACATAATTAGCTTAGTTAGCTCCTAAATGGTCTATTTAATAAAAAATGACCTATACTTACCTAATTATCCTGGAAATGACATAATTAGATCCAAAAAGGCATTCTTAGCCAATTTAGCCCGAAGAAGGGGACGAGAGGAGAAGAAAGAGGAAAAATGAAAGGAAGGAAGAAGAAGAAGAGGAGAAGAAGAAGAAGGAGAGGGAGGAGGATAAGAAGAAGGAAAGGAGGAGAAGAAGGAGAAGGAGCTCCTCCTTCTCCTTCTTCTTCCTCCTTCTTCCTCCTTCTTCCTCCTTCTCCTTCTCCTTCTATTTTTCTTGTTCTTCTCCTCTTCCTTCTCCTTCTCCTCCTCCTCCTCCTCCTTCTTTTACTTCTTCTTTGCTTTCTCTTCTTCTACGTAGCTTAGACTCATCCAACAAAGCTTAAATTGGCTAATTATCCATCTAAATGACATAATTAGCTTAGTTAGCTCCTAAATGGTCTATTTAATAAAAAATGACCTATACGTAGCTAATTATCCTCGAAATGACATAATTAGCTCCAAAAAGGCATTCTTAGCCAATTTAGCCCGAAGAAGGGGACAAGAGGAGAAGAAAGAGGAAAAATGAATGGAAGGAAGAAGAAGAAGAGGAGAAGAAGAAGAAGGAGAGGGAGGAGGATAAGAAGGAGGAGGAGAAGGAGGAGAAGAAGGAGAAGGAGCTCCTCCTTCTCCTTCTTCTTCCTCCTTCTTCCTCCTTCTCCTTCTCCTTCTTCTTTTCTTCTTCTTCTCCTCTTCCTTCTCCTTCTCCTCCTCCTCCTCCTCCTCCTCCTGCTTCTTTTACTTCTTCTTCTCTTTCTGTTCTTCTACGTAGCCTAGACTCATCCAACAAAGCCTAAATTGGCTAATTATCCATCTAAATGACATAATTAGCTTAGTTAGCTCCTAAATGGTCTATTTAATAAAAAATGACCTATACTTAGCTAATTATCCTCGAAATGTCATAATTATCTCCAAAAAGGCATTCTTAGCCAATTTAGCCCGAAGAAGGGGACGAGAGGAGAAGAAAGAGGAAAAATGAAAGGAAGGAAGAAGAAGAAGAGGAGAAGAAGAAGAAGGAGAGGGAGGAGGATAAGAAGATGGAGAAGAAGGAGGAGAAGGAGGAGGGGGAGGAGGAGGAGAAGGCGAAGGAAGAGGAGAAGAAGAAGAAAATAAGAAGGAGAAGGAGAAGGAGGAAGAAGGAGGAAGAAGAAGGAGAAGGAGGATCTCCTCCTCCTTATTTTCTTCTTCTTCTCCTCTTCCTTCGCCTTCTCCTCCTCCTCCCCCTCCTCCTCCTTCTTTTACTTCTTCTTCTCTTTCTCTTATTCTACGTAGCTTAGACTCATCCAACAAAGCCTAAATTGGCTAATTCTCCATCTAAATGACATAATTAGCTTAGTTAGCTCCTAAATGGTCTATTTAATAAAAAATGACCTATACTTAGCTAAGTTCTCTCCTAAATGACATAATAAGGCTTACGTAGCTGCAACATGGCCTGTTCCCCCTAACTTAGGTATTAAATAGCCTATAATTAGCCTAGCTAGATCAAAAATGGCTTAATAAGCATAGCTTGCTCCGGAATGACCTATTTTACCCAAGTTAGCTCCGAAACGACCTATAGTTAGCTAGGGTTCCACCTAAATGACATAATTAGCTTAGTTAGCTCCTAAATGGTCTATACTTAGCTAATTTCTCTTTGAAATAACCTATATATACACTACTTCATCTAGTATTATTCTTCTAACTTTCTTATTTGTCATTTTGTAGATTACCTTCACTTCACGGGAAGCTTGGAAAATATTGATGGAATGCTTGAAGATGATTTCTTGTACCATGGGTTGTATTGAAACTATTGTAGTATATGAATATATGAAACTTTGTATGCACGTGGATGAAACTGGTGTAATATATGAAACTTTGTATGCACGTGGATGCGAGAAGAACGGCCAAGTCCCTCCGCCGATGCCAGTCATTAACGTGGCGGGGATGGTGAGTTTCATTTCAGTGGAGTGATCTTAAGAGTTTCATCATGCTAACTACACATTGCAAACGATGTTTGGTGCAGAATATGTCCCGAAACGCATCGCACGACCCTTCTACAATCGAGCCTTCTCCAGGGCAGCCTTCTCCAGGTGAAACAAGCCAGACCCACCGTGCTTGACCCTACCTTAGGTATGTTATTTCTATTGTTTTAATAAAAGATAGCTAGATGACATAATTAGCTTAGTTAGCTCCTAAATGACCTATTTAATAAAAAATGACCTATACTTAGCTAATTATCCTCGAAATGACATAATTAGCTCCAAAAAGGCATTCTTAGCCAATTTAGCCCGAAGAAGGGGACGAGAGGAGAAGAAAGAGGAAAAATGAAAGGAAGGAAGAAGAAGAAGAGGAGAAGAAGAAGAAGGAGAGGGAGGAGGATAAGAAGAAGGAGACGAAGGAGGAGAAGAAGGATAAGGAGATCCTCCTTCTTCCTCCTTCTCCTTCTCCTTCTTCTTTTCTTCTTCTTCTCCTCTTTTTCTCCTTCTCCTCCTCCTCCTCCTCCTTCTTCTTTTACTTCTTCTTCTCTTTCTCTTCTTCTACGTAGCTTAGACTCATCCAACAAAGCTTAAATTGGCTAATTATCCATCTAAATGACATAATTAGCTTAGTTAGCTCCTAAATGGTCTATTTAATAAAAAATGACCTATACTTAGCTAATTATCCTCGAAATGACATCATTAGCTCCAAAAAGGCATTCTTAGCCAATTTAGCTCGAAGAAGGGGACGAGAGGAGAAGAAAGAGGAAAAATGAAAGGAAGGAAGAAGAAGAAGAGGAGAAGAATAAGAAGGAGAGGGAGGAGGATAAGAAGAAAGAGGAGAAGAAGGAGAAGGAGCTCCTCCTTCTCCTTCTTCTTCCTCCTTCTTCCTCCTTCTCCTTCTCCTTCTTCTTTTCTTCTTCTTCTCCTCTTCCTTCTCCTTCTCCTCCTCCTCCTCCTCCTCCTTCTTTTACTTCTTCTTCTCTTTCTCTTCTTCTACGTAGCTTACACTCATCCAAAAAATCTTAAATTGGCTAATTATCCATCTAAATGACATAATTAGCTTAGTTAGCTCCTAAATGGTCTATTTAATAAAAAATGACCTATACGTAGCTAATTATACTCGAAATGACATAATTAGCTCCAAAAAGGCATTCTTAGCCAATTTAGCCCGAAGAAGGGGACGAGAGGAGAAGAAAGAGGAAAAATGAAAGGAAGGAAGAAGAAGAAGAGTAGAAGAATAAGAAGGAGAGGGAGGAGGATAAGAAGAAGCAGGAGAAGGAGCTCCTCCTTCTGCTTCTTCTTCCTCCTTCTTCCTCCTTCTCCTTCTCCTTCTTCTTTTCTTCTTCTTCTCCTCTTCCTTCTCCTTCTCCTCCTCCTCATCCTCCTCCTTCTTTTACTTCTTCTTCTCTTTCTCTTCTTCTACGTAGCTTACACTCATCCAACAAATCTTAAATTGGCTAATTATCCATCTAAATGACATAATTAGCTTAGTTAGCTCCAAAATGGTCCATTTAATAAAAAATGACCTATACGTAGCTAATTATACTCGAAATGACATAATTAGCTCCAAAAAGGCATTCTTAGCCAATTTAGCCCGAAGAAGGGGACGAGAGGAGAAGAAAGAGGAAAAATGAAAGGAAGGAAGAAGAAGAGGAGGAGAAGAAGAAGAAGGAGAGGGAGGAGGATAAGAAGAAAGAGGAGAAGGAAGAGAAGAAGGAGAAGGAGCTCCTGCTTCTCTTTCTTCTTCCTCCTTCATCCTCCTTCTCCTTCTCCTTCTTCTTTTCTTCTTCTTCTCCTCTTCCTTCTCCTTCTCCTCCTCCTCCTCCTCCTCCTCCTTCTTTTACTTCTTCTTCTATTTCTCTTCTTCTACGTAGCCTAGACTCATCCAACAAAGCCTAAATTGGCTAATTATCCATCTAAATGACATAATTAGCTTAGTTAGCTCCTAAATGGTCTATTTAATAAAAAATGACCTATACTTAGCTAATTATCCTCGAAATGACATAATTATCTCCAAAAAGGCATTCTTAGCCAATTTAGCCCGAAGAAGGGGACGAGAGGAGAAGAAAGAGGAAAAATGAAAGGAAGGAAGAAGAAGAAGAGGAGAAGAAGAAGAAGGAGAGGGAGGAGGATAAGAAGAAGGAGAAGAAGGAGGAGAAGAAGGAGAAGGAGATCCTCCTTCTTCTTCCTCCTTCTTCCTCCTTCTCCTTCTCCTTCTTCTTTTCTTCTTCTTCTCCTCTTCCTTCTCCTTCTCCTCCCCCTCCTCCTCCTTCTTTTACTTCTTCTTCTCTTTCTCTTATTCTACGTAGCTTAGACTCATCCAACAAAGCCTAAATTGGCTAATTATCCATCTAAATGACATAATTAGCTTAGTTAGCTCCTAAATGGTCTATTTAATAAAAAATGACCTATACTTAGCTAAGTTCTCTCCTAAATGACATAATAAGGCTTACGTAGCTGCAACATGACCTATTCCCCCTAACTTAGGTATTAAATGGCCTATAATTAGCCTAGCTAGATCATAAATGGCTTAATAAGCATAGTTTGCTCCGGAATGACCTATTTTACCCAAGTTAGCTCCAAAACGACCTATAGTTAGCTAGGGTTCCACCTAAATGACATAATTAGCTTAGTTAGCTCCTAAATGGTCTATACTTAGCTAATTTCTCTCCGAAATAACCTATATATACACTACTTCATCTAGTATTATTCTTCTAACTTTCTTATTTGTCATTTTGCAGATTACCTTCACTTCACGGGAAGCTTGGAAAATATTGATGGAATGCTTGAATATCATTTCTTGTACCATGGGTTGTATTGAAACTATTGTAGTATATGAATATATGAAACTTTGTATGCACGTGGATGAAACTGGTGTAATATATGAAACTTTGTATGCACGTGGATGCAACTTGAAAGCTGGATATAAGAGGTTATTTTAATATGGTTATGAGTACGGAAAGAAATTTATTTATGTGAAATATATATATATATATATCCTGATTATTGTTAAAAATGCTGGATATAACAAAAAATAAATAAATAAGGGGTTGGTTCCCCTCTTTGCCGCCTGCCCCCACATGGCAAAGAGGGGGAGGTAGACGGCAAAGGGGGGAATCTGCCCCCTCTCTCTCCCCTCTTTGCCGTTTGCCCCCATATGGCAAAGGAGGGGAGGTACACGACAAAGGGGGGAATCTGCCCCCTCTCTCCCCCCTCTTTGTCGTCTGCCCCCACACGTCAAAGGGGGGGAGCAAGACGACAAAGGGGGGAATATGCCCCCTCTCTCTCCCCTCTTTGCCGTCTGCCCCCACATGGCAAAGGAGGGGAGGCAGACGGCAAAGGGAGGAGGCCTGCCGTTAACACTTAACGGGGACGTTGCACCCTTTGCCGTCCCAGTTAATTCGTCGTCTGCCCCCTCATGGCAAAGATTCTTTGCCGTCCGCTTTGGGACAGCAGACGGCAAAGAACATCTTCACCGGATTTTTTTTACCGTCTACTTTGTCGTGTGCTGACCAACGGAAAAGCCTTTGCCGTCTGTGGTTGCACCCTTTGCAGTCCGCTTTGGCAGACTGCAAATTTCTGAATTTCAGTAGTGTTATCTTCATGCCCCAACTATGAGCTCTCGAGAGAAATTATCATTCAGAACTTCTATGCTCGACTTTCTCATGATGATCGCACCATGCTTGACACTTCTTGTACCGGTTCTTTTATGAAGAGAGATATTGACTTCAGATGGAATTTATTGGAGAGAATTAAATGCAACTCTGAAGATTGGGAGCTTGAAGAAGGTAAGGAGTCAGGTATGAATTTCAAGTTTGATTGCGTTAAATCCTTTGTTGAAACAAATACCTTTAGTGACTTTAGCACTAAGTATGGACTTGACTCTGAGATAGTAGCTTCATTGTGTGAATCATTTGCTGCTCATATTGATCTCCCCAAAAATAAGTGGTTTAAATATCATCCTCCTTTAGAAGTCAATGTAGTTAAACCCAATCCAGTTGAAGAGAAAGTCATTGCCTATAGTGATCCTATTGTTCATAGTGGTTACATTGAGAAACCACCTTTCCCTGTTAGGATAAAGGATCATTCTAAAGCTTCTACTGTGATACGTAGAGGCTACATTAGAACACCTACACCCCCGAGCAAATTAGAGTTGAACTTAGCATTGCTATTATCAATGATCTTCTGTCCAACGATGTTGAGGGACATAATATTGACTTCTCTGAAGATGCTGCTAGAATTGCTAAACCTCACGCTAGAGACAAACATAGGCTTGTTGTTGGCACGCCTATTGTTTCTGTTAAGATAGGAGATCATTGTTATCATGGTTTATGTGATGTGGGTGCTAGTGTTAGTGCAATACCTCAATCCTTATATGATGAAATCAGATATGAGATTGCACCTGTTAAGATAGAGCCTATTGATGTCACTATTCAGCTTGCCAATAGAGATACTATCGGCCCTGTGGGAATTGTTAGGGATGTTGAAGTCTTGTGAGGTAAAACGAAGTATGCTGTTGATTTCCTCGTTCTTGCTACCGCACAAGATAGCTTTTGACCCATCAAATTTGGTAGACCTTTTCTCAATACCGTCAATGCTCATATTGACTGTGAGAAGCAAACTGTCACTGTGGGCTTTGAAGGTGTGTCACATGAGTTCAGTTTCTCCAAGTTTGGTAGACAACCTCATGAAAAAGAGTTGCCTACTAAGGATGAAACTATTGCCTTAGCTTCTATTGTCGTGCCTCCTACTGATCCCTTAGAGCAATACTTGCTTGAGCATGAAAATGATATGCATATGGAAGAAAGGGATGAGATAGATAGAGTTGTCTTAGAACAATATCATATCCTTAAGAATAACTTGCCTGTTGAACTGCTTGGGGATCCACCCCCACCAAAGGGTGATCCTGTGTTCGAGCTTAAACAGTTGCCAGATACTCTTAAGTATGCTTATCTTGATGAAAAAGAGATATATCATGTTATCATTAGTGCTAGCCTCTCAAAGCATGAAGAAAATAAGTTACTAAAAACTCTGCGAAAGCACCGTGTTGCTATTGGATATACTCTTGATGATTTTAAGGGCATTAGTCCCACTCTATGCTAGCACAATATTAAAACTGATCCTGATTCCAAACCAGTTGCTGATCATCAAAGGATATTAACTCCTAAGATGAAAGAAGTCGTGAGAAAAGAAATACTAAAGCTCCTGGAAGCATGTATTATCTATCCTGTTGCTCATAGTGATTGGGTGAGTCCAGTGCATTGCGTCCCTAAGAAGGGTGGTATTACCGTTGTACCTAATGATAAGGATGAATTGATCCCACAGAGGATTATTACTGGCTATAGGATGGTGATCAACTTTAGGAAATTGAATAAAGCCACTAGGAAAGATCATTACCCTGTGCCTTTTATTGACCAAATGCTAGAAAGCCTGTCTAAACACACACACTTCTGCTTTCTAGATGGTTATTCTGGTTTCTCCCAAATACCAGTTGCACAATCTGATCAGGAGAAAACCACCTTCACCCGCCCTTTCGGTACCTTTTCTTATAGACGTACGAATTTTGGCTTATGTAATGCACCTGCCACCTTTCAAAGATGTATGATGTCTATATTCTCTGAATTTTGTGAAAAGATTGTTGAGGTTTTCACGGATGACTTCTCCGTTTACGGGTCTTCTTTTGATGATTGCCTCAGCAACCTTGATCGAGTCTTGAAGAGATGTAAAGACACCAATCTTTTCTTGAATTGGGAGAAGTGACACTTTATGGTTAATGAAGGCATCGTCTTAGGACATAAAATTTCTGAAAGAGGTATTGAAGTAGATAAGGCTAAGGTTGATGCAATCCAGAACATGCCATACCCCACAGATATCAAAGGTATAAGAAGTTTCCTTGGTCATGCTGGTTTCTATAGAAGGTTCATTAAAGACTTCTCTAAGATTTCTAGGCCTCTTACAAATCTCTTGCAGAAGGATATTCCTTTTGTTTTTTACGATGATTGTGAGGAAGCCTTCGAAATACTTAAGAAGGCTTTGATAACTACACCTATTGTTCAACCACCTGATTGGAACTTACCTTTTGAAATCATGTGTGATGCTAGTGATTATGCTGTTGGTGCTGTCCTAGGGAAAAGAGTTGATAAGAACATGAATGTTATTTACTATGCTTGTAATACTCTAGACAGTGCCCAAAGAAACTATGCCACTACGGAAAAGGAGTTTTTAGCAGTCGTGTTTGCATGTGAAAAGTTCAGGTCTTACATAGTTGATTCCAATGTCACTATTCATACTGATCACACTGCTATTAAGTACCTCATGGAGAAGAAGGACGCTAAACCTAGACTTATAAGATGGGTTCTCTTGCTACAGGAATTTGATTTGCACGTTGTCGACAGGAAGGGTGATGATAACCCAGTAGCAGATAATTTGTCTAGGTTGGAGAATGTTCTTGATGACCCACAACCTATTGATGATAGCTTTCCTAATGAGCAATTGAATGTCATCAATACGTCACGTCGTGCACTGTGGTATCCTGATTATGCAAACTATATTGTTGCCAAATATATACCACCTAGTTTCACATACCAGCAAAAGAAGAAATTCTTCTTCGACTTGAGACATTACTTTTGGGATGATCCTCACCTTAAGGAAGGAGTAGATGGTGTTATTAGACATTGTGGACCCGAACATGAACAGGGACAGATCCTACAGAAGTGTCACTCCGAGGCCTACGGAGGACACCATGCTGGAGACAGAACTGCACACAAGGTATTGCAATCAGGTTTCTATTGGCCCACTCTCTTAAAGGATGCGTGTAAGTTTGTCTTTTCTTCTGACGAATGTCAAAGAGTAGGTAATATCGGTAAACATCAGGAAATGCCTATGAACTATTCACTCGTCATTGAACCATTTTATGTCTGGGGTTTTGATTATATGGGACCTTTTCCAAAATCCAACGGGTATACTCATATCCTTGTTGCTGTTGATTACGTCACTAAGTGGGTAGAAGCTATCCCCACTAGTAGTGATGATCACAACACATCTATTAGGATGCTGAAAGAAATTATCTTCCCTAGATTTGGAGTCCCTAGATATCTGATGACCGACGGTGGTTCACATTTCATTCATGGTGCTTTCTGTAAAACGCTTGCTAAGTACGATGTCAACCATAGAATTGCATCTCCCTATCACCCTCAGTCCAGTGGTCAAGTAGAGCTAAGCAACAAAGAGATTAAACTAATTCTGCAAAAGACTGTCAACAGGTCTAGAAAGAATTGGTCTAAGAAGCTTGATGATGCACTGTGGGCTTATAGAACTGCCTATAAGAGTCCCATGGGCATGTCTCCGTACAAAATGGTGTACGGTAAAGCATTTCATTTACCTCTTGAGCTAGAGCATAAAGCTTATTGGGCAATCAAAGAGCTCAACTTTGATTTCAAACTTGCTGGTGAGAAGAGGTTATTTGATATTAGCTCGCTTGATGAGTGGAGAACTCAGGCATATGAGAATGCCAAGTTGTTCAAAGAAAAGATTAAGAGGTGGCATGATAAGAGGATACAAAAGCGTGAGTTCAATGTAGTTGATTATGTCTTGCTATATAATTCTCGTTTAAGATTTTTTGGAGCCAAGCTTCTCTCTAAATGGGAAGGTCCCTATATTGGTGCGGAAGTATACCGTTCAGGTGCTATCAAGATCAAGAACACGGAAGGTAATTGTCCGAGAGTTGTAAATGGGCAAAGAATCAAGCATTATCTCTTAGATACTCCCATAAATGTTGAAAGCAATATTATCAATACCATAACTCCAGAAGAATACCTAAGGGATATTTATCAACCTGTTTCAGACTCCGAAATCGAAGAGGTATGTGATTCGGTAAGAAAACAGACTCCAAAACTTTTCCAGTAGGACTTTTTCTCCGTTTTGGAATATTTGAAAAAATAGAAAAATTGGAAGTAGTCCGGAAAACGCGCGAGGAGGCGACAAGCCTGCCAGGCGCGGACCCACCCCCTGGCCGCGCCTGGGGGGCTTCTGGCCACCTCGTGTGCCTCCCGGACTCCGTTTTCGTTCGGAGTAGTCCTTCTGGTCTGGAAAAAATCAATATATATTCTTCCGTAAGGTCTGACCCTCCTATCACGCAGATTTCCTCTGTTTTCGTTTAGAGCCTGTTTCTGTTGCAGATCTAGATTGCTATGACATCCCTAAAAGCTCTGAAGGACAAGATCTTCGAGAAGGTCATCAATCCCTACCTCACGGGTGTGCTGCAACACCCTCAATCTATCGAGATGTGTGAGGCAATGTTGCACATCTGTGATGTTGAGGGTCCCAAGAAGACCGGAAGGGTGGAGGCGAGGCTCAAAGCAATGGAGCAACAAGTCTTCAAGTGCCAAGGGATGGTGGAGCGTGGACTCAGCGCCAACCACATGATGATAACGGAGTTCACCAGCAAGCACAGGATCGATGCCGATGACATTGGGAAGCACCCCTCCAGGCTCTATGACAGGATTAATCAACTCCAAGCCCAGATCTATGACCTGCAGAACCAAAACTGTGAGTATGAGTATAGATTTAAATCAATACGGTTGGCTGCAGATTTGAGGATTCCAGAGACTCGTTCATCTTTCCATGATGGAGCACCTATGCCTTGGAAGACGGAGGATCAAACCCATGTTGCAACAACTCCACCACCATCACCTCCAAAGGAAGACAACAAAGCATGGGCATGGGCAATCCTCTTGCCTTGTGACAAGCTTGGGTGAGGTACCCCGGTATCGTATCACCATCACATCTTTTGCCTTTACCTTTGTTTCAGTTTGTTCCTTTTCAGTTTTCTCTTTCTCTAGTAGATTAAAAGTCTTAGTGTTTTAGTCTTGAGTTTTGGCTTTGTGTCACCCCCGATGTATTTGAGCTTGTGAGCCATATAATAAAGAGTGTCTTAGTTGAGGGCTTTTCCTCTTGCCATGATCAAAAGAGTGAGAAAAGAACAAAAGCATGAAAGATCATGTAATGAACTTATGGGAAGTGATGGCTTCACATATAAAAAGAATGTTGATTGAAACTTGTTGAGGGTAGACAAATGTAGACCTTGGTCATTTTTGCAATTAATAGGAAGTGATAAGGAAGGAGAGGTTCACATATAAATACATCATCTTTGACACCATCTATGATGGTGAACACTCACTAAACTATTGCATGCCTGGAACTAGATGTTGGACAAGGAAGACAACATAATGAATTGCGTTTGCCTGGCTCCGAACAATGTTATATGACTAGAGATCCCTTAGCATGTGACGATTGCTTCCACCTCATATTAGCCAAAACTCCCGCACCAAGTAGAGATACTACCTGTGCATCCACAAACCTTCAACCCAGTTTTGCCATGACAGTCCACCATACCTACCTATGGATTGAATAAGATCCCTCAAGTAAGTTGTCATCGGTGCAAGCAATAAAAATTGCTCCCTAAACATGTATGATCTATTAGTTTGTGGAAAATAAGCTTTGTACGAACCTATGATGAGGAAGACAGAAAAGCGACAGACTGCATAATAAAGTTCTTTATCAGAGGAGGCAATATAAAGTGACGTTCCTCCACACTAAGAGGACACGCATCCAAACCTCAAAAGCGCATGACAACCTCTGCTTCCCTCTGCGAAGGGCCTATCTTCTACCTTTACTTTTTGCCCTTGACAGAGTCATGGTGATCTTCACCAATTCCTTGTTTCGCCTTTATCTTGGCTAACATCATATGCTAGGGAAAGATCTATATTCATATGTCAACTTGGAGGTAAGAATTCATGAATTATTATTGTTGACATTACCCTTGAGGTAAGCAGTTGGGAGGCAAAACTAATAGCCCCTATCTTTCTCTGTGTTCAGCTAAAACTTTGATCTCATGAGTACCACGTGAGTTGTAGCAATTGTAGAGAACGAAAGGATGATTGAGTATGTGGATTTCCTTTACAAGCTCTTATTTGACTCTTTCTGATGTTGTGATAAATTGTAATTGCTTCAATGACTAAAGGCTATCGGTTGCTTTTTATCGGTAAGGTTCTTGATCCATACTTTACTTTGTGAAGGAATTATCACTTTATCATGAGAGATTATATGTTGGTATTGCTGTTCTGATCATGATCATGCTGCATCATGTACGTATCTTGTTTTGTCGACACCTCTCTCCCTAAACATGTGGACATATTTATTGAGCTAGGCTTTCGCTTGAGGACAAGCGAGGTCTAAGCTTGGGGGAGTTGATACGTCCATTTTGCATCATGCTTTCATGTTGGTATTTATCGCCTCTTGGGCTGTTATTTCACTTCACGGTACAATACTTATGCCTTTTCTCTCTTATTTTGCAAGGTTTACATGAAGAGGGAGAATGACGGCAGCTGGAATTCTGGCCTGAAAATGGAACAAAGTTGAGATACCTATTTTGCGCAACTCCGAACGCCGTAAAAATCAACGAGGATTATTTCGGGATTTATAAAAAATACTGGGCCGAAGAAGCGTCGGAGGGGCGCCAGCGGGTGGCTACAAGCCTGCTAGGCGTGGCCACCCCCCTGGCCGCGCCTAAGGGGCTTGTGGGCACCCAGATGGCCCTCTGGCGCCCCTCTTCTGCTATATGAAGGGTTTCATCCGGAAAAAAATAAGGAGGAGTCTTTTTAGAGGATTCGCCGCCGCCACGAGGCGGAACTTGAGGAGAACCAATCTAGAGCTCCGGCAGGACGATCCTGCCGAGGAAACTTCCCTCCCGGAGGGGGAAATCGTCGCCATCGTCATCACCAACACTCCTCTCATCGGAGGGGACTCATCACCATCAACATCTTCATCAGCACCATCTCATCTCCAAACCCTAGTTCATCACTTGTAACCAATCTCCGTCTCGCGACTCCGGTTGGTACTTGTAAGGTTGCTAGTAGTGTTAATTACTCTTTGTAGTTGATGCTAGTTGGATTACTTGGTGGAAGAGTTTATGTTCATATCCTTGATGGTAATCATTACCTCTCTGGTCATGAATATGATTATGATTTGTGAGTAGTTACTTTTGTTCCTGAGGACATGGGATAAGTCATGCTAATAGTAGTCATGTGAATTTGGTATTCGTTCGGTATTTTGATGTGTTGTATGTTGTTTTTCCTGTAGTCGTGTTATGTGACCATCGACTACATAGCACTTCACCATTATTTGGGCCTAGAGGAAGGCATTGGGAAGTATTAAGTAGACGATGGGTTCCTAGACTGACAAAAGCTTAAACCCTAGTTTATGTGTTACTTCGTAAGGGGCTGATTTGGATCCACTAGTTTAATGCTATGGTTAGACTTTGTCTTAATTCTTCCTTCGTAGTTGCGGATGCTTGCGAGAGGGGTTAATCATAAGTGGGATGCTTGTCCAAGTAAGGGCAGTACCCAAGCGCCGGTCCACCCACATATCAAACTATCAAAGTAACGAACGTGAATCATATGAACATGATGAAAACTAGCATGACAGAAATTCCCGTGTGTCCTCGGGAGCGTTTTTCCTCCTATAAGACTTTGTCCAGGCTTGTCCCTTGCTACAAAAGGGATTGGGCCACTTTGCTGCACCGTTTGTACTTTTGTTACTTGTTGCTCGTTATGAATCATCTCACCACACAATCACTTGTTACCGATAATTTCAGTGCTTGCAGATATTTCCTTGCTGAAAACTACTTGTCAGATCCTTCTGCTCCTCGTTGGGTTCGACACTCTTACTTATCTAAAGGACTACGATAGATCCCCTATACTTGTGGGTCATCATGGTGTTAGTGATAGCTCCTGTGGAGCACTTGCATTTGAGCATGACCTTACCATCTATGAGGGTCGTGCAAATGAAGTTGAAAAGTAGATGGTAGTGCTATGCATAGGATGAGCATAGGCATGGTGATGGTAACACAAAGATGATTACAAAAGTTTTTCGAAAACACCGTCGGGTGCCACTAATGCCCGAGGGTGATGGTGTTGAGTTGGATGACCACTTGAGATAGAAATGGTGTACCGGAAAGGTTTTGTGTGAGTGGTTTCGAAAATGGGATTAGATTTAAGATTTGTCGAACTTCCCAACCTTACATGTGCGACCACGACACCGCTTTATGGGATGGGGCTATGTTGATTACTCTGGTCGTGCTAGCAAGGAGCCCTTATTACTAGTGGGGGGAGTGATATGGTCACACCCGTGACGGGGTCGTGCCAGGTAAGGCGACTATGTCGTTTTCACGTGTTCCGAGCACACCGGTGGTCGTTGTATGGATGATTCGGTCTAGAGTTGGTGCTCGTAAGGCGTACATCATGTCGGTTGGGTATCAATCGAGTGGACTCTTTGTCTAGTACCGTCACTAGAAATGCATTGATCGGATACTTACCTCGGTTATGTTATATACCGTGAGTCATGGATGACACAGAAGTTTCCCGGATTTCGTGGGTACAACGCGCAACCTCTGTAGAGTGTAAAACTATTCGAATAGCCGTGCCCACGGTCAAGGACAGTTGGGTGGTGCTGCTTAAACTACGTCTAGTGGTTTCCGCATAAACCAAGTGTGAGTGTGGATAAAGGTCTTACACGAGAAAGTGATTACTTGGTCAAGTTTGGTGACTTGACATGGAGGATGAACATGAGTGTTCAGCCCTCAGAATATCTATGTTGATATCTGGAACCTGTTTTTATGGTTACCATTTACTTATTGATGCATGACTATCTAAATATATGACCATGTTTATGCATTTATAGAACCTGCTTTCCTCAAAGGCTGCATTATACTTCATATTTCACTCAATTGCATAATCCACATCATGGGCTGTTTGCGAGTACATTCAAAGTACTCATTGGCTTGCCACTAGTTATTTTATTGACCAGACATGGAGGAACCAGAATATGTAGAGAAATTCATCATCAGAGATGGACACGCGAACTAGGTCACATCCCAGTCAGAATGCCTGTTGGTTAAGGCTGATGGCACGGGTTCATGTTTACAACCAAGAATTCCGCTAGTAGTTGAGTGGGTGTAATTGGCCTTCATGGCCCTGTCTATGTATGACTTGACCATAATGGTCATTATTTGTATCAGACGTTAATCATGGATGTAAGACTCTTGTTATTCATCATTTGTGTGTTCAGTGCGCATTGATCTCTGGGATCACTGTACACTTTCATTCGATGATCTCGACTCGTAAGTCGGGGTCCCCACTGTACTGGGGGTGCAAAGTACATCGGTGGCATGCCTCATGCGAAAGTTTAAATCTTCAGAAAAGCATACGATGCTGAAATTCCTCGAGAGCTGGCAAGGTGACATCACATGGCCCATGTAGGGTGTGGTAAAAGTTTGGGCGCGTTATGAATAGGCCTCCACTTAGTCCACTTGTAAACCGTACCATCTCCGAGCTAGTCTCTGGGTATCAAGAGGGAACGTGTCCGATTTGTGCACGAAGTGCGGGCCCTATTGCTCCATTGGCCTCGAAACTTAGCGTCCTCTCAAAGGAGACCATCGCATGACACATGCCACGCCCCCGCATTTTTCGGACCCGCGTGCAATATGCGAGGAATTTATTGCTCTTCTAGGGTTTCATCGCCGAAAAATTCTAAACGTGCAAGGCACCACATGAAATCATGCCCGAAAGCGGCATGGGAAATCCTTTATGATGTTCTTGCTTCATGCCTAGGCCCTACGTAGATAGGGGAGGGCCATGCCATGGCACGATGGGTGTGAAAGTACCTCGGTAGCATGCACGATGCGAAAGTTTAAATCCTCAGAGAAGCATACAGTGCCGGAATTCCTCGAGAGCTCGCAAGGTGTCATCACATGGCCCATGTAGGGTGTGGTAAAAGTTTGTGCACGTTTCGAATAAGCCCCCCTTGATCCACTTGTAAACCGTAACATCTCCATGCTAGTGTGTGGGTATCGAGAGGGAACGTGTCTGGTTTGTGCATGAACTGTAGGTCCTCTTGCTTCGTTGGCCTCGAAACTTAGCATACTCTCGAAGGAGACCATCGCATGACACGTGCCACGCCCTGCTTCCTCTTGAGCTTGCATTGGTTTTTCCCTTGAAGAGGAAAGGGTGATGCAGCACAGGAGCAGTAAGTATTTCCCTCAGTTTGAGAACCAAGGTATCAATCCAGTAGGAGAATCGCGTCAAGTCCAGATTACCTGCGCAAACACAAACGAGCTTGCACCCAACGCTATAAAGGGGTTGTCAATCCCTTCAAGATTTATTGCAAAGTGAGATCTGAAGGCGGAAAGTGCAACGAAGTAAAAGCTGAAAATATGGTGTGAAGTAGACCCGAGTGCCATAGTGTTCACTAGAGGGTTCTCTCCAAATAGCAAATAATACGGTGGGTGAACAAATTATTGTCGAGCAATTGGTAGAACCACGCAAAGTTATGACGATATCTAAGGCAATGATCATACACAAGCCTGCTAGGCGCGGGCCCCCCTGGCTGCGCCTATGGAGCTTGTGGGGTCCCCTGGTGGCCCTTGCCTTGGTTCTCAAGTCTTGTGCGTATGTTCTGTTCCGGAAAAAATCTTTTCGGAAGTTTTATTCCGTTTGGACACCTTTTAAAATCATCCTCTGAAAAGGGTCAAAAACACGGAAAAAACAGGAACTGGCACTTGGCACTGAGTTAATAAGTTAGTCCCATAAAAGATATAAAAGGCATACAAAACATCCAAAGTTTGACAAGATAATAGCATGGAACCATCAAAAATTATAGATACGTTGGAGACGTATCAAGCGTCCCCAAGCTTAACTCCTGCTCGTCCTCGAGTAGGGAAGTGATAAAGACTCAATTTTTGATGTGGAATGCTACCTTGCATACTTGTCCTTTGTAACTTCTTTCATGTGACATGAATGTTCAGATCCATAAGATTCAAAACAATAGTTTTCTATTGACATGAAAACAATAATACTTCAAGCAAACTAGCAAGGTAATCATGAACTTTCGGAAAAACAAGGCCAAAGAAAGTTATCCCTACAAAATCATATAGTCTGGCTATGCTCCATCATCCTCAAACAACTAACTTATATGATGCACAACCCCGGTATTGGCCAAGTAATTGTTTTCGCACTCTGACTTTCTCAAACCTTTTACAACTATCACGCAATACATGAGCGTGAGCCATGGATATAGCACTATAGGTGGAATAGAGTGCGCTGGTTGTGAGACAAAAAGGAGGAGATGGTCACATTGACTCCGCTTATCAAAGGGCTATGGAGATGCCCATTAATAGATATCAATGTGAATGAGTAGGGATTGCCATACAAAGGATGCACAAGAGCTATAAGTACGTGGTGAAAGCTCAAAAGGAGAACTACTGGGTGTGCATCCAACTTGCTTGCTCATGAAGACCTATGGCAATTTTGAGGAAGCCCATCATTGCAATATACAAGGCAAGTTATATAATAAAGATTCCCACTAGTATATGGTGGGGACAAGATGAGAGGCTCTCAATCATGATGAACATGGTGCTATTATGAACCACAAGTGTGGAAAGAGATAGTAGCATTGTCCCTTCTCTCTTTTTCTCTTTTTTTTGTTTGGGCTCTTTGGCCTCTTTTTTCTCTCTTTTTTTATTGTTGGCAACTTTGGCCTCTTTTTCTCACATGGGACAATGCTCTAATAATGATGATCATCACACTTTTATTTACTCATAGCTCAAAGCTTATAACGATCATAACTCTATAGGAGATGCCTCCCGCAGTGTACCGGGATGTGCAATGATCTAGCTTGGCGTATGACGTTGAAACATCTCGCTAGCTATCTTACGATCATGCAATGGCAATATGAGAGTGACGGCACAAGTCATGAGACGGAACGGTGGGAGTTGCATGGAAATATATCTCGGAATGGCTATGAAGATGCCATAGTAGGTAGGTATGGCGGCTGTTTTGAGGAAGGCTTATGGTGGTTTGTGCACCAGCGAAACTTGCGCGGTACTAGAGAGGCTAGCAATGGTGGAAGGTGAAAGTGCATCTATACCATGGACTCACATTAGTCATGAAGAACTCACATACTTGTTGCGAAAGTTTTTATTAGTAATCAAAACAAAGTGCTAAACGCATACTCCTAGGGGAAGGGTTGGTAGGTGTTAACAATCGCGCGATCCCGACCGCAACACAAAGGATGACAATCAATACATCAATTATGCTTCGACTTCCTAACATAGCGGTTCACCATACGTGCATGTTACAGGAATCACTAACTCCAACACAAGTATTTCTAGATTCACAACACCCTACTAACATAACTCTTAATATTACCAAATCCACGTCTCAAAACTAATTGAGAGGAATCAAACTTCTCTTTCTACTCAATGCACGTGAAGATGGAAGTTTTTTGTATCCTCTTTGGGTACCTATCACCTTTGGGACTACTTTCATAGAACAAACCAACTACCAAGTCACGCACCGCTGTGCTCTAAAAGATCTAATTGAAGCACATAGAGCAAAATTATCTACCTCAAAAGATATAAGTGAAGCACGATGAGAATTCTAGCAAATTCACGATGAGTGCATGTCTCTCTCAAAAGATGTGCAGCAAGGATGATTGTGACACAACAAAAAGAAAAGACTCCTACGATACAAGACGCTCCAAGAAAAACGCATATCATGTGGTGAATAAAAATATAGCTCCAAGTAATGTTACCGATGGATTGAAGACGAAAGAGGGGATGCCTTCCCGGGGCATCCCCAAGCTTAGGCTTTTTGGTGTCCTTGAATTTGGCTTGGGATGCCTAGGGCATCCCCAAGCTTGAGCTCTTTCCACTCTTTATCCATTTGTCCATGAGAACATCACCCAAAACTTGAAAACTTCACAACACAAAACTTAAATAGAAACTCGTGATATCATTAGCACAAGAAAACAAACTACCACCTCCAAAACTTGAAAACTTCACAACACAAAACTTAAACAGGAACTCGTGATATCATTAGCACAAGAAAACAAACTACCACCTCTTTAGGTACTTTAGCAATCTTGATTTCTATTTATATTGGTGTTAGATTACTGTATTCTCACTTTTCCATGGCTATTACCCCCCCCCCCCCCCCCCGATACTATCCATAGTTTCACCAAAACAAGCAACCAACTCAACAAAAACAGAAGCTGTCAAAAATAGACCAGTCTGTAGCAATCTGTATACTTCGTATACTTATGTTACCTCAAAAATTCTGAACAATTACGACAGCCTGGGAAAAAGGCATATCAACTAGAAGCAAAAAGAGTCAACTCAAAATCTCTTTCTGAATAAAAATGAAAATTAATCTCGTGAGCGCAAAGTTTTTGTCTTTTTCCAGCAGGATCAAACAACCATCACCAAGACTAGTCATAAAGGTTTTGCTTGGCTCAAACACAAAAAGAAACACAAAAGACACAATCATAACAGAATAATGATGGTGTGGAAGTAACAAAACAGAAAGAAAAAGATAAATTCATTGGGTTGCCTCCCAACAAGCGCTATTGTTTAACGCCCTTAGCTAGGCATAAGGCGATAGAATCACGTATCGTCGTCTTTGGTGCTCAAACCATAAGTAGCGTGATCACTCATCATCTTAAGATCTTCATCTTTCTTACTAGATGATTCCCCATTATTTTTAGGAACAGAAACAGACTTGGTGGCCTTATTTTGGGCAAAATTTGGAGTATTCTGCACAGCGGCAAAATCCGAACCCAAGTTGGTTATAACATCCTCTAGTTTGTCAATCCTAGCGGAATCATGACCTAGTTTTTCGTTAACTGCGGGTTCCTTCTCCTTTAAATTTTTCAAAACCATTCCCACCTTGGATCTGTACTGAGTAATTTGATTGTGGATATTTTTATCCAAATTCTCAATGAGTTCGATCGTAGCAACTTTATTTTCAATAATGTCCAGCCTACGCATCACATGTTCCAGAGTTAAGGTAGTTCCATTAACCATGAGTGGGGGTGAGCCTACCAAATTTATTACAGCTCCGTAAGAATCAATGGTATGGCTACCGAAGAAATTTCCGCCTATGATGGTGTCAAGAATATACCTATTGCAAGGAGAAATACCCACATAAAAACTGCGAAGCAGGACGGTAGTAGATCTACTCTGAGCATTGCAAATCCTATACCAAGCGTCCTTTAAGTTTTCTTCCTCATTTTGTTTGAAATTGAGAACTTCATTCTCGGGAGTATCGTTCAAAGCGGTGGGTCTAGCCATGAGGACAGGTAGACTATCCCACACAAACGAACAGAAAGCAAGCAGAGAGAAAAGGGCGAACGAAAAAGGCAAATATTTTTGTAAATTTTTGTTTTTCAGAACTGGGGGAGAGGAAAACGAGAGGCAAAAAAGTAAATGCAAGAGATGAGTTTGCGACACTTACTTGGATGAGTTCTTGACTTGATCCTCCCCGGCAACGGCGCCAGAAATCCTTGTGCTGCCTCTTGAGCTTGCGTTGGTTTTTCCCTTGAAGAGGAAAGGGTGATGCAGCATAGGAGCAGTAAGTATTTCCCTCATTTAGAGAACCAAGGTATCAATCGAGTAGGAGAATCGCGTCAATTCCAGAGTACCTGCGCAAACACAAACGAGCTTGCACCCAACGCAATAAAGGGGTTATCAATCCCTTCAAGATTGATTGCAAAGTGAGATCTGAAGGAGGAAAGTGCAACGAAGTAAAAGTGTAAGGCTGAAAATATGGTGTGAAGTACACCCGGGGGCCATAGTGTTCACTAGAGGCTTCTCTCAAAATAGCAAATATTACAGTGGGTGAACAAATTACTGTCGAGCAATTGATAGAACCGCGCAAAGTCATGACGATATCTAAGGCAATGATTATACATATAGGCATCACGTCCGAGACAAGTAGACCGATACTTTGTGCATCTACTACTATTATTCCACACATCGACCGCTATCCAGCATGCATCTAGTGTATTGAGTTTATGACGAACAGAGTAACACCTTAAGCAAGATGACATGATGTAGAGGGATAAACTCAAACAAATGATCAAAACCCCATCTTTTTACCCTTGATGGCAACAACACGATACGTGCCTCGCTACCCCTTCTGTCACTTGGTGAGGTCACCGCACGATATGAACCCAAGCACTTCTACCATTGCTAGAATCATAGATCAAGTTGTCCAAACAAAACCCACAACTCGAAGAGAATTACATGGATATGATATCATGCATATAAGAGATCAGAAGAAACTCAAATAAGATTCATAGATAATATGATCATAAATCCACAATTCATCGGATCTCGACAAACACTCCACAAAGAAGATTACATCAGATAGATCTCCATGAAGATCATGGAGAACTTTGTATTCAAGATCCAAGAGAGAGAAGAAGCCATCTAGCTACTAGCTATGGACCCGAAGGTCTATGGTGAACTACTCACACATCATCGGAGAGGTCATGGTGTTGATGAAGAAGCCATCTGTATCCGAATCCCCCCTCCGGCAGGGCATCAGAACGTGCCCCAGATGGGATCTTGCAGAGACAGAAGCTTGCGGCGGCGGAAAAGTATTTTCGTGGATCTCTCTCGCAGTTTTGGAATTTTTCTGAATTTATAGGCGGAAGAGGTAGGGCAGATGAGCCACAGGGGGGCCACAAGCATGCTAGGCGCCCCCCCCCCCCCCCGGCCGCGCCTAAGGGGCTTGTGGGGTCCCCTGGTGGCCCCTGCCTTGGTTCTCAAGTCTCATGCGTATCTTCTGTTCCGGAAAAAATATTTTCGGAAGTTTTATTCCTTTGGACACCGTTTAAAATCCTCCTCTAAAAAGGGTCAAAACAACGGAGAAAACAGGAACTCGCACTTGGCACTGAGTTAATAAGTTAGTCCCAAAAAGATATAAAAGGCATACAAAACGTCCAAAGTTTGACAAGATAATAGCATGGAACCTTCAAAAATTATAGATACGTTGGAGACATATCACGCCCCCGCATTTTTCGGACCCACGTGCAATATTATAGCAAATTTATTTCTCTTCTAGGGTTTCATCGCCAGAAAATTCCAAACATGCAAGGCACCACATGAAATCATGCCCGGAAGCGGAATGGGAAATCCTTTGTAATGTCCTTGCGTCATGCCTAGTGTAACAGCCCGGAACCGACGCTCTAGGAGATTTCCCTTTTATCCTATTGCCGCCCTGTGATTAATTGTTTGTCGCATTCATCATGTCATTATGACATCATGTCATCAAATTTTCTGCATCTCAAATAAATAAACTGCATAGATCTTTGGATCTATTTAAATTGAGGGATTCACATGATGATTCTCTTTATAACATGTCCTCCCAATATTTTAGGGAGGTACTATAAAATATTCCATTAAGTGGAATCAAACAACATACTTCCATAATATATGTTCATGTTCTTCTTTCCTCTCCTTTTTCTTCCATGCTTATTCTGTTTCTGTTTTGCAATTGCAAATTTGTGAGAGAGAGTCCAACCCACCCGGCCACTTGGGCCTTCTACACCCCAAAGCACAGCCGCCCCCACCTCTAACCCTAGCGAGCCTCGTCCCTCTCTTCTCTCGATCTCTCCCCTCCCGCTCGTCCCAACCGCGTCGCCAATTGCATGCACCCATACGCACCAGAGGCGAGCGGTATCCCGCACCCAAGACCTCGACCTCCCCTAATCCAAGGTCGCCGGCAGCCAGCGCAATCCGCAGGAGCCCCAGGCCAGTCGTCGTCGAGCTCCTCCGTCGCTGTCCGCCAAGGGACCTTACCCTGCGACTGCAGCCATGGCCTCCCGTCGTCATGTGCCTCGCTTCGCCGGTCCTCGCCCCTCCTATAACCCGCCGCTTGGTGGCGCGTGCTCCGAGCACTGCAGTAGGAGCCCAGCGCTGCGTCGAGCCCTCCCAGCCTCCTCCATGCCTCCTGCCATGGCCCTCGCGGACCCATCCATGTTGCTACCACGTTGACCCGTGAGCTCCGCCTTCAGCTAGGTCCGGCGAGACGGCCCCGACCGACCACCTTGAATGTCGTGTCGTTGCTGCCTCGCCTCTCCCTCGCTGCTCCCGTGCTAGTTAAACCAAGTGACGACGCCATCTGTTCCCAACTAACATGCCACGTGGATTATCTTTGTCGGGAATGGCTCTCGGCGTCTTCCTTGTTTGTCGTTTGGTGCGTGTTCGCCGTGAGCCACTGTCGGTAAAGGGGTGTAGTTATTGTGAACCTGCTTTTGCCGAGGGTGGCTCTCGGCATATATTTGTTTGCCGAGAGCCCGTGGTTTGGCTCTCGGCGAAGACCCTGACACCCGGTGTATAAGAAAATTCCAGTAGTGCAAGATTTAAATAAACCCATTTGGATGACCAGATCCCATACATACAAATCAATTTAATACACATAATTATGGACCACCACTCGAACAATGAGAAAAATATTACTGGAACAATGAGAAGAATATCTGTACATACCACTTTTTTAGTAAATACACCATGTTTTGCAAGTGTGAATGCATGATTCCATATTTGTTTGCAACAGTTTGAGCTCCACGTATGATGTTATTGTGTAGGAGATATATATAGGGGCACACACAAAAGAGAGACGACTTAGTGCATGAACATAAGAAGATTAGCAAGAATAAGACTTGGCATTAGACACCTAATAGTGCATCAGTATAATAATTAGTACTGGAGAAAGGCTTTTGAAATCGCATGCTTGTTGGAAGTATGCATCACACTTAGAAAAACAATGCCAGTGACAGTACTCTATACTTGAGTAAGATCGTTGGCCTACTTCATACAAGTTGTTGGTAGGCATTCAAAAGGAATCTGCACATAGGATAAGTAGCAACTGCAGAAGTGGTGAACAAACACTAATAGAAAACGGGGCTATAGTCCTGGTTGGTAAGGACATATAGTCCCGGTTCTCCAACCAGGACTATTAACTTAGAACTAAAGACCCCCCACATTTAGTCCCGGTTTGCCACGAACCGGGACTAATACCCTTTCACGTGGCGGGCAGCGTACGAGGCGTGGTCAGGACCTTTAGTCCCGATTGGTAACACCAACCGGGACTAGAGGCTTTGGTGATTTGGAGTACTGGGATTTTGGGGTTTATTATTTATTTTTGCTTTTCATTTTCTGTGTTCCATTTAATTCTTTTTCATTTAGAATATATCTTACGCTATGCACTAAATATTTTACACGTTATGCATATATAAAAATAGAATTTCTCGTAGAACCGATCATATATATATCATCGAATTTCTCGCACGACCATTCACACATACACATATACGTATATATAGAATTTTTTCTACCATTTGCACTTCATTACATGGAGGCATTACAGCTTGTAATGGTATTCTACTTTGGGATCTATGACCTGGTCGAGCAAAAATCCCGCTATTTTCTCTTGAATATTGCTCATACACGATCCGTTGGTAGGAGCCGATCCCGCATGCCTTTCATCTTTATTAAAAAGGAAGATCAATATGAATATATTAGTTGTGTGTGTATATATTAGATCAGGATAAAAATAATTGTGAATGATAAAAATGCTTGGATTGTGATTTCTTATATACAAGGAACTTTTAGTCCCTGGCTAGGAACAAAATTCAGAATCATAACGGATTCTCTTAACCTTTGAGGGATTTAACAAAATGGCAACATTCTAGATGTGTAGAAAATGGTCCATATTTTTTTCCTGATCTCATCTACTCTTCTATATGTCACGTTGTCTACTATCAAAGGATTCAAGAAAATCATGACTTCATCATTAGCCGGAAGTAATAGGCGCATGATGCTATGAAGCTCTTCAAAATTGTTTTGGAACGGAGTCCCGAATAGGATAATTAGCTTTTTGGTACGATGTTCAACAAAAGCCATATGAATATCGCTATTTGAATGGACTTTGCTGAACATCGTACCAAAAAGTGAATTATCCTATTAGGAACTCCGTTTCAAAACAACTTTCGAGAGCTTCATAGCATCATGCGCCTATTACTACCAGCTAATGATGAAGCCATGGAGTTCTTCAATACGTTGACATACAACATGACATATAGAAGCTAGCTAGCTAGGTAGGTACGTATACGAGATCAGAAAAAAAATTGAATCAACTTGTACGCATGCATAATGGGAGCATTCTTAATAAACCCATTATTAATGGACTAGGTGAATCTATTGTCTACATATATATACTAATTAATTGCAAATACATAACAAAATTTTACAAATGTCAAAATTCATCAATATTTTTCTATACATTGTATTCATAAATATCCCCTCCGTTCCTAAATATTGTATACATTTCTTAACTGTAGACGAGACAAAATAAAACTTAACTATATTATTTTTTCAAATAATCAAACTTGTCAAAACTTAACTGTAAATTATTATATATTTTGCTATAATATTGGTTAAACATAGATATGGTTTAACTTTTTTAGCCGGATACAATAAATTCTCAAATGTCAAATTCCATAACTTTTCTCTATACATCTAATAATCTAGTGAAAAAAATGTCAAAATTCTTCTCAAAAAATGTCAACTAATTTTGTGTTCTTTCATTTATATTGAAATTGTCTACTGCTATTTATTCTCTCAAAATAATATTATAGGTGTATTAAATTTGTGTGATAAAATAAAATATTTTTAAAATATTGGTAATGTATGATCATTCCGGCCTTTCTTTTCTCCATCAACTTTCAGATTTTATCATTATATACAAAAAATACATATAATTCATCTAACTTAAGAAAATGTATGTGTTCATGCATGTGTGTGTGTGTGGCCTCGCGGAAGGGCAGCGCCATGGCGCCACAGGGGGGAGGGGGGAGCTCACAGCGGGGCGACGGCAAGGCGAATCGGGGGTGGCTACGGCGTCGGCGGCGCGGCGAAGAGCTCGATCGGCGTCGAAGGAGCGGGCGCTGGCCGCGGCGTCCCTGGCGCAATTTTGAATTCATGACGATTTATGGAATCCAAGCACAATATTTTAATCTATGTAAAATATTTGAATTTGCAAATAATTCTTCTCATGAACATTTTGGAACTCCTAAACTTTTTTTGAATTCCTGTGTAAGTTTTGAATTGCTGAACATGTTTGAACTCATGTACATTTTTCAATTCGTGAACAAAGATTGGATCATGATCAATTTTCCAAACTTTTGGACATATTTTCAATATCGCAAAAAAAATTGAATTCACAAACATGTTGTGAATCCGTGACCTTTTATTGAATATGTGAAAAAAATTGTCCATGAACATTTAAAATAAGGACTTCATAAAACATATTGTTCACATTTCTTAAGTTCAAGAACCTTTTTCAAATTCACACATACGCTCTTTTAATCCATGAATGTTTTTTATTTGGTGTTTTTTTACGAGCTCATGTACTGTTTTTGAACTAATGAAGATCTTGTATTTCAGGATTTTTCGTACAAATTTTTGAGCCAACTCTCAACTTAGTGAACATTGCAAATTCACTTTTTTTAAATATGTGCACATTTTTGGAATTATCCAAAACACTTATAAAAGGAAAAAAGGAAAGAAGTATGATAAAAAAAGGCAAACCCTTACATGAGGAGATCCCCTATTCTTTTTAGGCAAAATGTCAAAATTCTTATGAAAAATGTCAACTAATTTTGTGTTCTTTCATTTATACTCAAATTATCTACTGCTATTTATTATCTCAAAATAATATTATTGGTGTATTAAATTTGTGTGATAAAATAAAGTATTTTTAAAATATTCCTAATGTATGATTAATCCGGCCTTTCCTTTTCCCATGAACTTTCAGATTTTATCATTCTATACAAAAAAGACATATAATTCATCCAACTTAAGAAAATGTGTGTGTGTGTGCGCCTCGGGGAGGGGTGGCGCCGTGGCGCCACAGGGGCGAGGGAGAGGGGGAGGGGCTCAACGCGGGGCGACGGGGCAACGACGAGGCGAGGTGACTCGGGGGTGGCGATAGCGTCAGCGGCGCAGCGAGGAGCTCGATCGGGGCCGAAGGAGCGGGCGCTGGCCACGGCGTCCAAGGTGGCGTGTCGGGACGGGCTTTGGGAGGAGCAGGTGTAGGCGGCGGCGGGGATCGACGTGAGGAGGCGCGGCAGGCCGGTGTCGGGGGCGGTGACGACCTGAGGCGTCGAGGAGAGGCGAGACGGCGTCGGCGCGACAAGACCTCGAAGGAAGAAGAAAACTGAAAATGCAGAAACGTTTGGGAGAGTATATATAGGAATAGACTTTTAGTCCCGGTTGGGGACACCAACCGGGACTAGAGGTCTATTTTCGCCACGTGAAACGGCGGAAAGCGCAAGCATTCAGTCCCGGTTGGTAGCACCAACCGGGACTAAAGGTCTATTTTTTCCGGCCCAAATTCCACGCGGGAAGGGACCTTAAGTCCCAGTTGGTGCCTCCAGCCGGGACTGCACGTCAACTTTCTCTTTTTTATTGTTTTTGTTTTTCTAAACACGACAGTTTCTGTTTTAAAATTTGAAATAACTGTTAGACTATTTATAGTTTTTGAATGAATCTTTTTGGTTTAGGTCAAAAAAATACAAAATTTCTATTAGTTCTAGTAATTTTCAAATTTACATAGTTTAAATATGTTTTTTTTAAATTTGTGTGAATCACTAGTTTGTGAATAACTTTACTTTAAAAATATATTTTTTAGTCATTCTTTTTTCTAATGTTTAATATTAGTGTGTTTTATCATTATATTTAATTTGGTAATTTTTAGGTTATTAAAAAAATGAAATTTCTTTGTATGACATGTGTATTCGTCCGGAACCCTGATACTTCGAAAGAGATAGACCAGTTTGTACACAAAGTGCATCATGTTTTTGCGGTAACCCTTCCAACTTTTTAGCAACTGTCATGTGGGTGAAATAATGATACCATGCCAAGTTTAAGCCTTTTCTGAGTTGATTTGTAGCGCTTATCAATTTCAGGGTCATTTAGCTCAAAAACAAATTATTTAATGCATGGAAAATAGCAAATGAGGTGAGAAAGAGTTGAAAATTTATGAGGTGTCTTTGAATGATGCATATTGAGAGCACAAAAAGTCTGGAGTTGAAATAAGATAAAAAAAATGAAACGGCTTTGTAAGAGATAAGTATTCGTCCGAAACCTTGATACTTCGAAAGAGATAGTCCAGTTTGTACACGAACTGCATCCTGTTTTTGCCATAACCCTTACAACTTTTTAGCACATGCCATGTGGGTGAAATGATGATACCATCACAAGTTTCAGGCTTTTCCGAGTTCATTTGTAGCGCTTTTCAATTTCAGGGTCATTTAGCTCAAAAAAATCATGTAATGCATGGAAAATAGCAAATGAGGTGAGAAAGGGTTGAAAAATTCCGAGGTGTCTTTGAATGATGCATATTGCGGGCACAAAAAGTCTGGAGTTGAAATAAGATTAAAAAATGAAATGGCTTTCTAAGACATGAGTATTCGTCTCAAACCGTGATACTTCGAAAGAGATAGTCCAGTTTGTACACGAAGTGCATCCTCTTTTTTCTGTAACCCTTCCAACTTTTTAGCACATGTCATGTGGTTGAAATGATGTTACCATGCCAAGTTTCAGCCTTTTCCGAGTTGATTTCTAGCGCTTTTCAATTTCAGGGTCATTTAGCTCAAAAAAATCATTTAATGCATGGAAAATAGCAAATGAGGTGAGAATACAAAATACTAAATGAGGTGAGAATACAGAAAACCCTAATATTTACACAGGGACATAAATACAAAATACTCACATCATATTTACACACGAACATAAATACAAAATATTCGTCCAAGTAGTACATAATAATAGCTAGAGATAGAATTGTTCATAATACAGGTTGTGAACACTACTTGTGTGAATCAGAATATCCCCAAATTGGTAGTGGAGGTGGTGGTGCTTGATGTACGAGGCGACGCTGCCATAGTTTATGATTCGAATCCTGCGGTACAACTCGTATGCAACGTATGCATCTTTTGCTGCATACTCAATGTTGATACCGTCAAGTGGGGTCCTCCCCACTTTCTGTGCTGAACCGAGGGGAATTTGTTCTTTATGTCAGCGTACTCCTCGTCGATCAAGGCGACTTTCATATGAGCCATCGAAGACCTCTCATGTTCAAGCATGAATATGTCTTGGATATCAATGTGGTAGTCAGCTGGTATCTCAATACCGAAGTTGTGCCTCATCTTGAGGTTGTCGTTCCTTATATCAACGCTGGCAAAAGGTATGTTGCTGCGAAGAGAGTCCATGAGTACTGGACAGTGCTTGTCACTTCTGCAACAACAATAAATTAAAATGAAACAAATGTTACATATTGCTGCAACAAGGATAATTATTTCACTACAACTAAAGAGAAATTGATCTTTAGGATTCAAATAGAACATATTTCTATCCTATGCAATTATGATATCTTATGAATTAATGAAGAAACCGTAAATTAACTATGATATATATATATATATATATAAAGTCTATTAATAACCCTGGGTGAGTAATAAGTATTCCTCACCCGAGTCGATAGACCGAGGGATGGTCCAGTTTAATAACCGATGGAAAAATTAGGCTTGCCCACTCTAAAATTATGTCAATGGAAACGGTTTGCCTTGGCTGGTCGCTGGGAGCTAGCCCCTGTATTTCCTAACCCATCTAATTCCGACCTAGAGTCCAGCGATGGGCAACCGTTTTGACGGCGAGTGGTGGCCTGGCGGCCGGTGGCTGACGGTGAGTGAAGGTTGATCGTGGTGGCTCGGTGGAAGGCGGATGGGCGCCATGGTGTGGTGTTCGACGGGCAGGCTCGGTGGGAGGCGGATGGGAGCCATGGTGTGGCGTTCGACGGGAAGTCTCGGCAGTGTCGGGAAAGGCAGTGGGGAAGCGAGGGTGTATTGCAAGGCCGGCTCGGCGGCCAGCGGTGCAGGGAACCACACTGGGTGGCCTCGGGCGATGTGCAACGCTGGGGGTAGCCTCTGCTTTGTACTTGGAGCCCAACCACCATGAGATCTAATGGGCGAGCTCAGCCATGGGCGGGCAATGGCGAAGAGGACGCAGCAAGAGCTGCCTCCGGCTCTCATCTACTCATCTGCCTAGTACATACATGTCTCGATCCATCTCCATCGCCTCTTGAGACCACTCTCTAGCAGTCAGGTATGTTTTGATCAAGTGGCAAAATTGACAAAAATTACCTCTATAACGAAAGAACTCACGAAGTGAACCCGGACGCAATAAAAATCACCCGTCTGACCCTTTCGTGTGGCGCCCGACACCTAGGCGCCACACTTCACTGTTTGACGCCTAAGTCGTCGGCGCCACACGCACCGGCCACCTGGCAGGGAGGGCCCACCCCCCCCAGGTAGTGCGATGCCTAAGACTCATGCGTCGCACACTATAAAGTGTGGCGCCGAAGGCTTATGCGCCACACTACCACTTATCCACGGGCCAGCCCCCTTCCCCCACCCCCTCCTCATTCCCCTCCCCCATCCCCTCTCCCACACTGTGTTCAAATCGCCCCTTCGTGAAATCCCTCTCCAGATCACCAAATCTGAAGGTTTGGACCGGGCATTTGTTGTCCAATCCCTCTGCTAAGGTAATCTCCACATATCCACTCATTCTCATCCAAACAAAAATCTCTTGTGGTAATTTTGTGGCAAATTTGAGGAAACCCTAGTTTTTCATGAAATGTGGGATGTATATGATATTGTTGTATTTGTTTGTATGTTAGGATAAGGGGTATGATGGGGTTAGGATTAGGGTTGTTTGGATGTTTGCATAAAGTTGTTTTAGGGTTAGGCTAGGATTAGGCTAGGGTTAGGGTTAGGGTTATGGAAGTTTGGTTGTGTTAGGGTTAGGATAGGGTTAGGGTTAGTGTTATGGATGTTTGGAAGTTAGGAATAGGGTTTATTTTTAGTAAGTAGATATTGTAGTATTTGGATGATTGCTTACAAAAAATATTGTATGTTGTGTTGTTTAGGGATGGGAAGAACATGTGTTTATGTTCATCACGTGGACAAGGATGCCTTTTTAAAAGGCAATATTGATCCGGACCCGGATTAGCTTGACATGGTGTTCGATTTCTGTCCTAGCTATGCTGAATTGTTGGAACAAGTCCGAAAGGATTTGAATTGGATGGACCCTAGTGATGTAGTTGAGTTTGATGGTAGGCATAATGTGGGATTCGGAATGCACATTCGTTGGAAGACCATGCGTGTAAACTCCGAGCAACGTTGGCTTGCATACAAGGATACGGTGGCCGAATCACTAGACAAGGCTCTAGAGTTATTTGCCATCAAAACAAATGTTCCTAACTTGCAGTTGGATTTGAACCGGGTTGCCTCTCCGATTGTTGAAGCTAGTCCTCCACGCATCAACGAAGAGGCCAACATTGAACCTCTTTCACCACAACAATCTTGTATCCAACATGAACCATTGCTAGAGGCTAATGATGAGAATGATGGTACTTATCTTCATGACAACAGCCTTGGTGATTTGGACAAATATAATTTGCAAGAGACAATGGACCATTCTATTCCGTACTCACGTGGCTATGCGTCTGAGTCTGATGATGAGGGTCCCGATGAATAAGTTGATGAGGAAGGGTTCACGGCAAAGGAGGTTGAAGCTTTCACGAAGGTATTAGGGCGGGATCACCGGACACCATTGTTCGAGGATCTTAGCCTTGCGGACGAAGCCATGGTTGACGGAGGTGAAGGCATATTGTTTGGAGTTAGGCCACCTTCTCACCAGGACAAACATGGGAAGCATATTATTTTGCCGGGGTCAAAGTTCCAAACATTCCTTGAACTGAAGATGTGGTTGGATGAATATTCTGTTACGCATTATAGGCCACACAAAGTTGTTCATTCAAACATGAAGCTGCGTTACACGGTTTTGTGTGTGAGGATAGAGGGTGTCCTTGGATTGTCCTTGCAAGACCATGGAAAGGAGGGCCAGGATGGAACATTGTCAGTTGTATGCCTCACACGTGTCGAGGCAAGAGGGTTGATGGTGACCTTTCGTCGCAAAGCCATAGACAACTCACCTCCGAGTTCATCGCTTATTGGCTTTCCAACTCCATCTCCTCTCTTCCTACAATGAGCATAAAAGGCGTACACGACCTTGTGAAAGCCCTCTTTCACTACGAGGTGAAATATGGTAAGGCATAGAAAGCAAGGCAAGCCGTATTCAAGATGTTGTATGGTGATTGGGAGCAAGCTTACTACCGACTACCTAGGTTGTTGGCAGCTATTGCCGCCACTAACCCGGGCATGGTTCATGTGCTCGAGCCGTATGGGGAGAAAACAAGGATTCTCAATGGAAATAGGGTCCCCGTATTTTGCCGTGCATTTTGGGCATTTGAGCAATGTGTGAGGGCTTTTCAGCACTGCCGGCCTGTCATCTCCATCGATGGCACATTTTTGACCGGACAATTCAAGGGCACTTTGTTGGTTGCAATAGCAAGTGATGCCAATGACCGGTTGATGCCTTTGGCTTTTGCTTTGGTTGAGGCAGAGAACAATGTTAACTGGGAATGGTTCTTGCATATTTTGAGAACCAAAGTATTACCGTTTGAAAGGGAAATATGTGTCATATCGGATCGCCATCAAGGCATACTTAACGCGGTTGACATTGTCATTCCCGGCCATGCTCCTTTGCATCATCGATGGTGCATGACGCATTTCTATGGAAACTTCTACCGGGCATGTGGTAGCAAGGAGTTGGCGGATGATCTTCAAGATTGTTGTCAAACATTTTCGGACAAACGATTTGCAAGATTGTACAACGCTTTGCTTGCAAAAAAAAAACTTGATGCGGGTGGGCTTGAGTTTCTCAATAGCCATATTCAACTTTGGCCCAAGTGGGCACGAGCTTATGACGAAGATGGCATAAGATATGGTCAAATGACAAGTAACATGGCAGAATGCTTCAACCGGGTGCTGAAGGGTGTCCGTGCGTTGCCGGTGATGGCAATAGTTCAATGCACATTCGACAAGTTGAGAGCATAATTTCTAAATTACTCGCAATAAACTGATGATCAGATTGCGGGAGAGAACAAGAAAAAGTACAAGTACCAGTTTGCACCAAAGGTTGACAAATGGATGGTATTTCAATCATGGAAGGCTGACTCCCAAACGGCTACGTTGTACAACAACGAGGATTGGACATACCAAGTGAAAGATCCCGAAGGAACGACAAATGATGGCCAGCAACACGGAAACATGGCGTTCAAAGTATCTTTATCATTGTATGATTGCTCTTGTGGGAGGCCAAGGTTGCTTCATCTCGCATGCTCGCATTTGTACACGGCAACTCACACTAGGAATGTGGACGTCAACCATCCACTAACCATGAGGGAGTCTGAGTTCTCGATCATGACCATGAAGCATACTCGGGCTCCTAGATTTGAACCATACTTTTACCAATCATAATGGACGGAGTATCATGGAGTACAACTATGGCCCGACCCGGAGTGGAAGGTTGTGAAACGGGGAAGATGAAAGACAAAGCGTTTTAGAGGAGACATGGATGGATGGGGCCATGGTGGTGGCAAAGAAATGGTGAACAACCAATTCCAAGAGCCTACTGAGAGATCACATTGTGGAGGGTGCGGTGTAACAGGGCATAACACAAGAAGGTGTACGAAGCCAAACAAGAAGTCCAAAAACAATGATTCCGGTCAAGCCAACCAAGTCCTAGCCAACATGGTCATAGCCAACCAAGTTGAAGCCAACAAGGTCCTAGTCAAGCAAGCACAAGTCAACAAGTTCCTACTCAACAAGTTCCTACTCAACATGTTCCTAGCCGACTTGGGCTTACTAGAGGACGTGGTGGTGGTGGTTCTAGAGGCAGGGGTGGTGCTAGAGGCAAGGGTGGGATAGGTCGTGGTGGTGCTACAGGCAGGGGTGGGATAGGTGGTGGTGGTTCTAGAGGCAGGGGTGGGATAGGTGGTGGACTTAGTAAGATTGTTATGCATGGATACCTACGAGGACCATTTATGTATGTCACATATTCGACTTATCTTTATCATGTTGTTTTTCATGCTCCTTTGTATGTTATTTTACAAACTCTGAGCCTTGATGTTTTTATGTAGGTATGGCGGCGCCTCAACCCAACAAGGCAAAAGCGGAGTGGGGGAGGAGAAGGATGCAGGCAGTGAGGAGCAGCGGTTGATGGAGAGGGCTGCAAAGAAGTTGAGAGAGGAGTACACATCCGAAGCGCGGAAAAAGAAGGAAGAGTAGTATATCGCAAGTATGGAGGAGGAGTTGAAAATAGACCTTGCGCACTGGTGATATGAGAAAAGGATGAAGGAGCAGCACAAGAAGATGATGGAGAAACGTCAAAAAGAATGGGAAGCTAACTTTAAGAAGGTGATGGCAGAGGGCGCAGCAAAGAGAGAGCGGGAGTGTCAACAGTTTGAGGAGAGGGTTATGGAAGAGGCTTCAAACATGTGCAAAAGGGAAGAGGAAGAGGAAGAAGAAGAAGGGAAAGGGGCCTTGCTCGACCCAATAGAGCCGGGTGCTTCTATTCTCATGCGCGCTTTCATATTCGAACCCTATGTGTTGTTGAACCTTGTTCGCTTGCGCGTTGTCTTACTATGAAAATCCACTATTATGTACTTTTGGACGTATGTACTTTAAGAACCCTATGTATGTTACATGTTTGAACTCCACTATATTTGTGTTGTATGTTTGAACTCCAATATTATTGTGTTGTATGTTTGAACTCCACTACTATGTGTTGTAGTTTTCAGCATGCCGGAATGTGTGGCGCCTAAGCCTTGGGCGTTGCACATGTGTGGCGCCTGAGACTTAGGATCCACACATGTGAAACGAAGAGTAACAGAAAGTCCACTTCAGATTCTAGTAGGTTTTCACATGTGTGGCGCCTAACACTACTGGAATCTGCTGGTTTGCCGACAGCCAGAGCTCACGGCAAAGGACAGTTTAACTGATGGCAAAGGCTTTGTCGTCAGTGTGTTGTCGGCAAAGGTACCGGCCAAGATTTTATCAGCAATCACCTTCTTTGCTGACAGCCAGAGCTCGACCGACAGCAAAGACTTTGCCATCAGCTTTGTGGCATGGGCTGACGGCAAAGAGCAGTGGCGGCAATGGCGCAGGCCGAGCTCCGTTAGAAGGTTAACGGCAGGCTTTGCCCACAGCCGTAGCAAAGCTGACGGCAAAGCCGAAACCCCTAGGTCCCCTAGGTCCCCTCTTTGCCCACAGCGTAGCAAAGCTGACGGCAAAGCCGAAACCCCTGGGTCCCCTTGGCTGCCTCTTTGCCGACAGCTGGAGCACAGCTGACGGCAAAGCCGAAAATCTGGGAAAATTTGGTATTCCCAGAGTTGCCAGGATACACAGGATGCCGCCACGTGTCTTCTTTGCCGTCAGTCCACCGACGGCAAAGCCTTTGCCGTCAGTAAGCTGTAGGCAAAGACCCTCTCTCATTTTTTTCATATTTGTTTTCTGTTAATTCGCTGCATTTGCAAAACATAGATACAAATAGCAACATATATATATTTGCCCAGCCCCTAAACAGCACCACAAGTGCATCACAAAGTGCAAACAGCAGAACACAAGTGCAAACAGCACGAATATATGTAATTAAAGTGCAAACAAGATCACAAAGTATTACAAAGCATCACAAGTGCATCCACAAATACAATTGCATTACAAAGTTCATCTAAGACTACACAAGTGCATTACAAAGTCCCTCGAGCATCCATCCATATGCCATGCTGCTTTATCAAAATCTGCATAATGAGAAAGAAGTTAGAAGAAGAATACAATAAGAAAGAAGTTATCTAAATTAAGCTAAGCAATTAGAAGAAGAAGTGGAAGAAGAAGAAGAAGAAGAAGAACAAGAAGAAGAAGTGGAAGAAGTGGAAGAAGAAGAAGAAGAAGATAGAGAAAAAGAAAGAAGAGAAGTTATCTTTTTCTCCTCTTTCTTCTTCTCTTATTTCTTCATCTCTTGTTTGTTCTTCTCTTCTGGTTTCTTTTAAAACTTTCTAAACTAATTATGTCATTTTTGAGCTCTAATATCAACTAGAATTTACTAAGCTAACTAAACCATGGCTAATATCAACTAGAATTTACTAAGCTAACTAAAGCCTGGCATAATCTAAGTTGATCTAAAGAATAAGAAGAATAAGAAGGAGAGGAATAACTTACCGAATGCCAAGAAACGGAGGAGAAGCTGCATCTCCGTTGGTCGCTGGGTTGCTAGGGCTCTCACCAGGAGAAGTAAAGGGATCGTGGGATTCAACTCTGGAATGATGCTGCAACAAGGCAAGAGTTAAAATATGTGGTTAGCACGGCGACAGACAAAGGTATAAGACCGTGAAAAGGTTGGTCATTGAAAGGGAACTCACCGTTCCCACCGGAGAAGGCATCGGCGGAGGGGCGGCAAACCTGGCTTCTCACACATAGCCTCCAAATTAGTTTTCGAGGAGTCAAAGAAATAGCCTTGTTGCGTCTCACACACAGCCTTGCTTCTCACACAACTGACTTACCGCAACGAAGTCGTGCATGGCCTTCGCATGGGCATTATTGCATGCCCTCTCCTCGTCAAGCAACCTCTGCGTATTCCGGTCCCTCTCCTCCAACAAGAGCCTGGTGGCCTCCCTCTCCTTCATAAGTGCGGCCTGCAACCACTCCTCAAAAGGAATTTTCATCATCCATCCAGGGACAAAAGAACGAAAGAAATAATGAAGAAAACTAACCTCGATGGTAAGATCAACTGGCCTCGCACGTTGCCATATTACAGGAGCGGAGCTCGTTTGCCTTGACTTGATCTGAGATAGAGTCTCAGTGATAGGGACGAAGCCATCACACATGGCCAGCGTGCCATGACTCTTACCGCCACCAGAGATCATTAACGCCTCTGGATCGATAGGATTCTGGCTCGGGTCAAAGTCAGGCCCGCGCAGCTGTTTGACCACCTCAGAATAAGACGTCATCTTGTTGTAGGCGGACAGGCTTGTGTACGCCGACTGCCCGTCCCCCTCAGAATATGCCTTCGCCGTCTTGTACGAGCCCTTATGGGCCATGCTAAACACGGCGTATCCCTCAGGCTCGGGCTGGTTATTGTGTTTGGCCTACACGAAAAGACAAAGAATTAGTACAACAAAAATCATGAACGAACGAATTATTGATGAAACAAAACAAGGCACACATACCCATTTTTTGGCGTATTGCTTGATGTTGGCATTGCCTTGGTGGTGTGGCACACCAACCAATTGGGCACGACGGTCCTTGGCCATAGTGTGGGTGCTCAACCAAGCCTCTGTGCACCACCTGTCCGCTATCATCTCCCAACAATCCATCTTATCGGCCAACCATCTCGGGGGCACCTATGAATGTAAGTTAATGAAGAATGAAACTAAGTATTATAACTAAATAGACCTAACTAGCCCTAAGAATTGATCTTTGGAATGTACATACCTCCATGTACTCGGTCTTATTAAGGAAAATCTTTTGACATTCAGTCTTTGTCTTCGGCTCCCCTTGCTTGGCGTACCAATCTCGAACAGCCTGAACACGCAGCTCGTGCCTCGTGTTATTCAATAAACTCTTGCACTCTTTCACGAGGTTCTTCTTGGCCGCCTCCTCCGTCCCCTCCTCAACCCTAAAGTAACTCTGCAATTATGCCAAATAGATCCACAGATGAATAGTGAAATGATTTGGAAGGAAATAACAATATATAACATTGTATACTTTTTATTGGGTAGAATAATAGTTACCCAAAAATCAGCCAACACCTTGTCGGCCACGCTCACGCAAACAACACCATTGACATGTGTGTCTTCCGGGAGCAGAGCGGCTTGGTAGTGCTCCCACTTGAGTCCTGGCTCAGGAACCATACCCTCACCGGGCAACTGCACTATCCCGGGGAAGTGCTCCCTAAGTAAAGCACTAAGGAGGCAGTTTGGATTCCGGGTATTCTGCGGGTAATCCCACCCCCTACATAATGATAAGGCAAAGACATTAGCTACTTGGTGAAATATAATGATATAAGGTACACAATATATATCAACTTACTTCTCGCCATCTGGCTTAATGAACAGCCTGTGCTGCAACTCCAATCGGTCTGGAACTCGTGTCATACCACGTTGGTAGACCGACTTGCTGGTAGCCCCCTCAGCCTCTGCCTCAGCACCCTCCGCCTCAGCCCCCTCCTCCTCAGCCTCCGCCTCAGCACCCTTCGCCTCAGCCTCCGCCTCAGCCCCCTGCATCGGTGTCTGCTCCTGGACGGGAGGATCCTGCATCGGTGACACCCTCGTCTGCAAGGGTGAAGTGGCCGAGACAGAAGTAGCCGAGGGTGGTGGAAACTGGCTCCTATCATGCAGCCTCCCTCTCCCACGACCACGTCCTCTGCCTCTCTTATTTCCTACGCCTCTCCCACGGGGCTCCTCGGCAAAGCTCTGCAACAAAGTTCTCCGTAGCTGCCCAGGTGCTATCCTCAACTTATCCCCGCCTGCCATGTCTCACCACCTGTAACGATAAATAGTTAAATGATTAGTACAAATTCAAGGACAATAATTAAATGAACAATAATAAATACATGAATAATTCAACTAATAATTGAATAATTAAACAACAATGTTTGGATGCATACAAAGTACTAATAGTCTAGATCATCTGTCTCTTCTCCATGGTCAATTGAAGCAAAATCATCATCAGTATCACACGTGTCGTCATGACTGATATCGTCATCGGGTTCAGGGACATCATGTGGAAGGCCTTTTTGTAACCGATCAAGCATTGATAGCTCATCGGCATTGGTAACTTGTTCTACTTCCACTTCTTCCTCATCATCACGTGAGTCTTGTTCCTCCGTGTTCAGGGTGGACGTAGAGCGGTTTCGGGTACGACGTCTGACACCATGTGATTCTTGGAAGAATTCTCCATCATATGTTATTGGGTCAATTTGAGGTTCATAATCGTCTTCATTTGGGGGAGGTGGTCTAAGGTGTGGCGGCACATCGAACACGACATACCAACCTTCTAGCTTCTTAACACTTTGACGACAGTATGGCAGATAGAAAACTTGGGTGGCCTGTTGAGCCACAATATAGACATCGGCACCGCTTAATTGCCTGTCTTGTCGAATTTTGACAATCCCAAGATGTTCATGAGTCTTTCTTGTCTTAGTAGGATCGAACCAATGACATTTGAACACAACAACGTTCGGAGGATTTTCACCATAATAATGAAGTTCATAGACTTATTCAAGTCTTCCATAATACTCGACACCTCCCTCGCCTATAGCAGAGACACCGGAATTGTTTGTTTTTCGACCGGGAATTGAAAGCTCTTTGCTAGCAGTACGAAAGCGATACCCGTTGATGTCGTACTTCCGAAATGTACGGACCTTAAAGTCAAAACCATTACCTATTTGTCTCAATTCATCGTCGACTTGCTCATCTGAATTAGCCTAGAAGTTAAGAAAAGATAGAGTTTGGTGTGTTACTCATGAGTAATAGCAACAAAGGAAATCACTTATTATATATAAGGGAGGTACCGTTTTTTTGAACCAAGAGATGAAACCGGGATAGCCGCCTCCTGTCTTTTCAAGAAGTTCATACTCGAGAATGGATTCTTTTTCGATTGCAACACCATTCGAGAATTGTTCGACGTATCGACTATATAAATTAATAATAGTTGTTAGACACAAAACTTGTTAAAAGTTGCGAAACAATGTACACAGCACTTACTCGATGTATGGCCGAACTTCTGTTAAATTGTTCAATATATACATCGTTAGTGTGCGCCACTCCTCGATGGACAGCAACTTTGGTTTTCCCACACCAGAAGGTGCGAGCTTCCCTTTGAAAAGGCTGAGATTGGATTCACGTTGTTTGGGGTCGCCCAGATTGTACCGAGGCTTTGGATTATGCAAGTTGTGCATAGTGGCATCATAGTGTGCTGTTACGAAGTTTGCCGCCTCCTCGGTAGTGAAGAGGACGTTTTGAAGACTCCAACATGGCATAGAAGGCTTTCGCGGATTCCTCCATCTCTTCATCCTTGTTCCGAGCATCATCAAAGTCATTCACCATGTCTTCAATCATTGTACCATAATCATCGGTGCACCGACGCAACACCTCTTCTCTGTTACGTTGGGCCGACTCACCATGAAATGTCCACAAGGTATAGCCGGGAGTAAAACCACGCATCTGCAGGTGTTTCCCCATTACATCCTTTGTCTGTCGCGAATAATTCTTGCACTTAGTGCAGGGGCACCATGTTTTTGGCTGGCCTTTAGAAAATGACGTTTCCACGAATTCATAGGTTTTGCTCAACCATTCATCGGTCATATCTCTCTGACTATGGTGACCGGTGTACATCCATTCACGATCAGTCATTCTGGCAAGCTAGCTACATAGTATCCACATATAAAACAATATAAATTATCAATTCATGAAGTATGTTAAATTAATTATGGCCATTTTTTAATCATGGTTAATACATTGGGATGCACGGCATGCACACCTACCAGCTACTAGGTAAAGATGGGTCCTAATCCCACCCGAGTATGTGTAGATTGGGTCATTTCCCCATGCTCTGCTCCCGATCCAACGCAAAATTTCGGCAGCACCTCCCTGCTGTTCTCGTGATACACGTCTCGGCAACTAACCGAGAGGATATGTACCCGGAGAACAACAAGGAGGAGCTGTCGAAACTCTGCATGGGATCCGGAGCAAAGCGTGGGAAACGACCCAATCTACACATACCCGGGCTGTCCATGGATAACGTTGGACAATTCGAAAGAATCACCGTTATAAATATTCAAATGCATGCATATTTATGACAGGAACCCTTTCGAACGGGAGATGCATATTGGTTACGCAACACCTTTGCATTTTAATACTAAAAATGCCTAGCTAGATAGTGTCATCAGCACGAAGGCCGGAACAGAGCAAAATAAAGGGGGTGGAGGAGGAGTTAACAAATGTGCTCACTTTCGAATGCAGGGGAGGTCGTCGAAAACCAATCCCTCGCGGAGAAGCTACTGCACATTTAAATGCACTCAATCAACACAAATACGCACTCGCGGTAATTAAGCTAACTAATACTAACATCTATTATTAATAATTTATTATTCAAGTTTGAAACAGAGTGCTCTAAATATTCCGATGCCCGCACACGGATGCAAGTAAAAAAGCTCAGAAGGTGGCTGGAAAACAATTGATGGAGAAATTTTCGCGAAGAAGGTACTACGTACCCTATTTCATTGTTCCTGGAATATTTCTTCTATTATGCAAATCCTAGGCTGCTTATATAGTTCTGCATTTTCATGTTTTACTTCAGGTTCACGAAGATATGGACTTGTTAAAAATTTGGTAGCATTGGGTTATGGTCTTGAATTTGTGCCCTGCTTCCCCACGATTGAAGCGATGGTTCTCTCATTGTGTCTTGCGACCATGTTCATCCTCCATGTCACTCTCCCTTCCCTGTCCCTCTCCTCCACTCTTCCTACTTGTTCTTCTGATCCTATGTTAAAGTGAGCCTGATGCTCCCAAAGATGGTGACATATTGACTGCGAGCAGGTGCAGATGCTCCTGACCTTCTTCTGCTGCATTTGTTTTCTTATACAAGAATGGTAGCTAAAGTATGTTTTGTACTCGTGGTTTGATCAGATGGATGTGCAAGTTTATCAGTTCAAGCTGTATTTATAAACAACATTGAACAGTATAAAAAATGCAGAGACTGTACTATGCAAGTGTATCACTATAAACTGAATTTGTAAATAAAGTGTAACATCACAAATAAAATGCAGACCGGAATAAAGTCTAACAGCACAAATAAATTTATAGATGTGAAGCATAGAAAAGCTTATATCTTGCCGGACCGTAGTAATGGAGCTGTAGGAGATGTGTGCCTCTGAGCAAGAAGAGCATGGTCGGCGGATGACCGTAGGAGATGTGTGCCTCGAGCTGTAAGAGATGTGTACTCGTGGTCGCAGATGAGCTTGCCTCCTGAATGAACGGGAAGGGGCGGCGGCGGATGGAGACCGGTGGGGAGGCGCGAACCGGTCAGTCTCCTCGCTCACGGTGGGGCGATAACGGAGCGGAGACCAACGGCGACGACGACAGGTGAGGGCGGCGACCACCGGTAGGGCAGCAGCTGCGACCTCGGAGGCCGACGGCGGCGACCGAGGAGGCCGGCGGCGGCGATCGAGGAGGTTGGCGGCGGTGGGGAACCCTAGCGGTGAGGTCGCGAGAGAAGTTGGGCACGGGGAGATGCTCTCGACCAGGGGTGGCTGGATAAGGCACGTGGCTTTGCCCTCAGCCAGCTGTCGGCAAAGACAGCCGTTAGTCTTTGCCCTCAGCTGGCTGTCGGCAAAGACGGCCCCCGTTAAGCACTGGTTGAACGTGCGACCGGGTTAGCCCCCTATGCCGTCAGCCTCCCTATGCCGATAGTGTTTTTGTCCTTTGCCGTCAGCTGGCTAACGGCTTAGATAAAGCAGACGGCATAGATTATCTATGCCGTCAGCCTCTCCTATGCCGTCAGCATTTATTTTGGCTGAGGGCAAAGTCTCTTTGCCGTCAGCCCCGTGAAATTGCTGACGGCAAAGCTGAAAGCTGTCGGCAAATTATGTTTTTCCAGTAGTGTAAGGCTTAGGCGCCACACATGTGAAAACCTACTAGCATCTGAAGTGGACTTTCTGTTACTCTCTGTTTCACATGTGTGGCGCCTAAGCCTCAGGCGCCACACATGTGAAACAGAGAGTAATAAATGCTTGGCTACTCTCTTTAACAAGAATTATTTTTGAAGTAAATAAAGCTTGGCTACTCTCTTTAATAAGAATTATTTTTAAAGTAAATAAAGTTTGCCTACTCTTTTAGTAAAGAAGGTCTAGGTGCCATGGACAAGAAATCAGAGGAGGGTAGAGGTAACAGCTGTTTTTACACGGCCAGTCTTGGTTGCCCCCTTTTGGTAGTGTATGACTAGGTTGGATAACACATATACTACCAAGAACTTTAGATTACAAACAAATTAAGATACACCTTGCCAAAATTAAAATACAACTTGATGAAATTAAGATACAACATGCTGATACAACTTGCTGAAATTAAGATACAACTTGCTCATACAACTTGCTGAAATTAAGATACAACTTGCTGAATTTAAGATTCAAAATTTTTAGGATACAATAAATAAATATACTGAGTCCAACGTGGATATTTTCCTTTTCCATCGCTGGCTTCTTCTGTTGCCTTGGCCGCACGAGCCCTTTCTCTCTTTCTCTCCCTCTCAGCTTCACGGGTCTGTTCCCGCTGTCTATAAACCTCCTCCAGTCGAAGTTTCTCTTCTTGGTTTTTCCTTTTCATCTCATCAATAAAAGCCCTCTGCTCCACACAGTAGTCTTCCCACTCTTTCTTGTGCGCTGCTTTCTCCTCTGCTTGAGCCTTCTCACGGCGCTCTTCCAAGTCCAAGATAGCCCATGCACGACGACCTCTTTCACGAATCCCGGTCACCGCCCAGTCCGGCATTTCCGTGTCAATCCAATGATAGTACATGAAGACAGGAGGAGGAGACTACAAAAAATATATATATGTGAAGTAAACAATAATATCAAGTAAACAATAATCTGGATGACTTGAGCATACCGGAGGCCTGATGTACGCAGAAATAGATTCGGGTGGATCAGATTAATAATTGGCGCACATGAAAAACTTCATGCCCAACCAATCTGAAAAATCCATCACCTCCTTCACCTTGCAAAGATCACCGCACCAACATCGAATTGCTTCCACCCCCCGAGGAAAATTCGCACTCTTCAATTTCTTCGGCCTGATGCTTTGTTCCGAGCAAGGCAAACTCATATTGACTAAAGTGGTGGTAGTGTTCTCAAGTTAGGCTGGATGATGGAGGAATGCAGTCCAATGCCTCCTTTTATAAACTCAGATGACCAGGAAGATGGTGCAAAAACAAGGAGGGAAATGAGGCGGGAATATTTTGGCGGGAAAGAAGACGTGGAAATATTGGCGAGGACGGAGGAGGGAAAGGTGGCGGGAAAGGGTGTGCTCAAAAATTGGCGAGAATGGAGATGTGGAAATATAGGCGGGAACGGAGAAGGGAAAGGTGGCGGGAAAGGGTGTGCTCAAATTTTGGCGGGAATGGAGACGTGGAAATATTGGCGGGAATGGAGGAGGGAAAGGTGGCGGGAAAGGGTGTGCTCAAAATTTGGCGGGAACGGAGGAGGGAAAGGTGGCGGGAAAGGGTCTGCTCAAAGGGTTAATACACTGTGTGGCGCCTAAGCCTTGGGCGTTGCACTGGTGTGGCGCCTAAGCCTTGGGCGCCACACATGTGAAAACCTACTGCCATCCCTACTTGCACAACATTTTCACAGCACTTGACAGCATATATTTCACACTAGTTTCACAACACTTGCAGCATATATTTCACACTTGTTTCAGAGCACATTTATGCAGATCAATTAACACAACACCCACAAATGCAACACCCACGGTAAGCAAATGGTTCACAATTCATAGCATTAAAACAAAAAATGGTTCACAACACCCACTGTAAGAAAATGGTTCACAATTCATAGCATTAAAATAAAAAATGGTTCACAACACCCACGGTAAGGAAATGGTTCACAACACCCACAAGTGCAACACTGCTACCTCTTGAGCTTGCGTTAGTTTTTTCTTTGAAGAGGAAAGGGTGATGCAGCATAGTAGAAGTAAGTATTTCCCTCATTTTTGAGAACCAAGGTATCAATCCAGTAGGAGAATCAAGCCAAGTGTCCAGAGTACCTACGCAAACACAAACAAGCTTGCACCCAACGCTATAAAGGGGTTGTCAATCCCTTCAATATTGATTGCAAAGTGAGATCTGAAGGCGGAAAGTGCAACGAAGTAAAAAGTGTAAGGATGAAAATATGGTGTGAAGTAGACCCGGGGGCATAGTGTTCACTAGAGGCTTCTCTCAAAATAGCAAATATTACGGTGGGTGAACAAATTACTGTCGGGCAATTGATAGAACGGCACAAAGTCATGACGATATCACTACTAGGAAAAGGCCTGCTAGTGGCACACCTGTTTTGGCTACTAATGGCGCACTACAGGTGCGCCACTAGCATCACGCCATTAGAATTTTTTACTAATGGCGCACCACAGGTGCACCATTAGTATCTCGTATACTAATGGCGCACCAGGCAGTGCGCCATTAGTATAGCCCATGGTGATCCATTAGTATGCCTCCCGGGGCATATATACTAATGGCGCACCAGGTAGTGCGCCATTAGTATTTGGTATACTAATGGTGCACCAGGCAGTGCGCCATTAGTATAGCCCATTGTGCTCCATTAGTATGCCTCCCAGGGCATATATACTAATGGCGCACCAGGTAGTGCGCCATTAGTATAGCCCATGGTGCTCCATTAGTATGCCTCCGAGGGCATATATACTAATGGCGCACCAGGCAGTGCGCCATTAGTATAGCCCATGGTGCTCCATTAGTATGTGGTATTCTGGCATATATATGTTTTATTTAAAGCCACAAATTCAACAGCACATAACATATATATCAAATATATAATACATAATATGTGCCCAATAGTTTTACTGATGCACAACACATAACATATATGCAAAGTTGCATAACAAATTTCATGATCCATATATCAAAATTCCATAGCATCCATACATCCAAAATTCCATAGCATCCATATATACATATAGTTCCATAGCATCCATACATACATAGCTCCATAGAAAATATAATACACAACGATACTTTGCGGGCATTAGTAAAGGAACTCTAAATAGCAGACAGGACCACACATACTTACATAGCTCCATACACTACTGAATTTCAGAAATTTGCCGTCTGCCATGGCAGATGGCAAAGGGGGCAACCACGGACGGCAAAGCCTTTGACGTCGGTCAGCGGACGACAAACTAGACGATAAAAAAAATCCGGTGAAGAGGTTCTTTGCCGTCTGCTTTTGTAAAGCGGACGGCCAAGAATCTTTGTCATGAGGGGGCAGATGGCAAATTAACTGGGACGACATATACTGCAATGGCCCCGTTAAGTGTTAACGGCAAGCGTCTTCTCTTTGCGTCTGTCGTCCCCCGTCCCCCCATTGCCATGTGAGGGCAGACGGCAAAGAGGGGAGAGAGGGGGGCTGATTCACACCTTTGTCGTCTGTCCACCCCCCTTTTGCCATGTGGGGGCAGACGGCAAAGAGGGGAAACAGAGGGGGCAGATTCCCCCTTTGCCGTCTGCCCACCCCCCTTTGCCATGTGGGGGCAAACGGCAAAGAGGGAAACGTGCCCCATTTTAATTTATTTTTTATTATATCCAACATTTTTAACAATAATCAGGATATATATATATATATATTTGACATAAATAAATTTCTTTCCGTACTCATAACCATATTAAAATAACTCTCATCCATAGTGCATACATATTATGCAAGTTGCATCCGTACCAAACCATATATTACACCAGTTTCATCCACATGCATACAAAGTTTCATATATATCCATATACTACAATAGTTTCAATACAATCCATGGTACATGAAATCATCTTCAAGCATTCCATCAATATAATCCAAACTTCCCGTGAAGTGAAGGTAATCTGCAAAATGACAAATAGGAAAGTTACAAGAACAATACTAGATTAAGAAGTGTATATATATAGGTTATTTCGGAGAGAAATTAGCTAAGTATAGACCATTTAGGAGCTAACTAAGCTAATTATGTCATCTAGGTGGAACCCTAGCTAAATATAGGTCGTTTCGGAGCTAACTTGGATAAAATAAGTCATTCCGGAGCAAACTATGCTTATTAAGCCATTTCGAACTAGCTAGGCTAATTATAGGCCATTTAATACCTAAGTTAGGGGGAATAGGTCATCTTGCAGCTACGTAAGCCTTATTATGTCATTTAGGAGAGAACTTAGCTAACTGTAGGTCATTTTTTATTAAATAGGTCATTTTGAAGCTAACTAAGCTAGTTATGTCATTTCGTAGGATAATTAGCCAATTTTGCCTTTCTTGGATGAGTCTAATCTACGTAAAAGAAGAGAAAGAGAAGAAGAAGTAAAAGAAGGAGGAGGAGGAGGAGAAGGAGAAGGAAGAGGAGAAGAAGAAGAAAAGAAAAAGGAGAAGGAGAAGGAGGAAGAAGGAGGAAGAAGAAGGAGAAGGAGGAGCTCCTTCTCCTTCTTCTCCTTCTCCTTATCCTCCTCCTTCTCCTTCTTCTTCTCTTCTTCTTCTTCTTCTTCCTTCCTTTCATTTTTCCTCTTTCTTCTCCTCTTGTCCCCTTCTTCGGGCTAAATTGGCTAAGAATGCCTTTTTGGAGCTAATTATGTCATTTCGAGGATAATTAGCTAAGTATAGGTCATGTTTTATTAAATAGACCATTTAGGAGCTAACTAAGCTAATTATGTCATCTAGGTGGAACCCTAGCTAACTATGCCGCCACTCGGATTCGAACCGAGATGCTTGAGCACTGCTTCCTAAGAGCAGCGTGTCTACCAATTTCACCATGGCGGCTAACTTCAAATAATAGGTAACTTAAAAGAATAATAGCTATTATCTCGGGAATCGTCGATATCTGGAAAGTCCATAAAATTTAGGAACATTAGAGTTTTCATTAAAATGGACTTCGTTTGGTAGTAGGTCGTTTCGGAGCTAACTTGGGTAAAATAGGTCATTCCGGAGCAAACTATGCTTATTAAGCCATTTTGGATCTGGCTACGCTAATTATAGGTCATTTAATACCTAAGTTAGGGGAATAGGTCATCTTGCAGCTACGTAAGCCTTATTATGTCATTTAGGAGAGAAATTAGCTAACTGTAGGTCATTTTTTATTAAATAGGCCATTTTGGAGCTAACTAAGCTAATTATGTCATTTCGTAGGATAATTAGCCAATTTTGCCTTTCTTGGATGAGTCTAAGCTACGTAGAAGAAGAGAAAGAGAAGAAAAAGTAAAAGAAGGAGGAGAAGGAGGAGGAGGAGGAGGAGAAGGAAGAGGAGAAGAAGAAGAAAAGAAGAAGGAGAAGGAGAAGGAGGAAGAAGGAGGGAGAAGAAGGAGAAGGAGAAGGAGGAAGAAGGAGGGAGAAGAAGGAGAAGGAGGAGCTCCTTCTCCTTCATCTCCTCCTTCTCCTTCACCTTATCCTCCTCCTTCTCCTTCTTCTTCTTCTTTTCTTCTTCTTCTTCCTTCCTTTCATTTTTCCTCTTTCGTCTCCTCTAGTCCCCTTCTTGGGGCTAAATTGGCTAAGAATCCTTTTTGGAGCTAATTATGTCATTTCGAGGATAATTAGCTAAGTATAGGTCATGTTTTATTAAATAGACCATTTAGGAGATAACTAAGCTAATTATGTCATCTAGGTGGAACCCTAGCTAACTATAGGTCGTTTCGGAGATAACTTGGGTAAAATAGGTCATTCCGGAGCAAACTATGCTTCTTAAGCCATTTTGGATCTAGCTAGGCTAATTATAGGCCATTTAATACCTAAATTAGGGGGAATAGGTCATCTTGCAGCTACGTAAGCCTTATTATATCATTTAGGAGAGAACTTAGCTAACTGCAGGTCATTTTTTATTAAATAGCTCATTTTTGGAGCTAACTAAGCTAATTATGTCATTTCGTAGGATAATTAGCCAACTTAGCCTTTCTTGGATGAGTCTAAGCTACGTAGAAGAAGATAAAGAGAAGAAGAAGTACAAGAAGGAGGAGGAGGAGGAGGAGGAGGAGAAGGAGAAGGAAGAGGAGAAGCAGAAGAAAAGAAGAAGGAGAAGGAGAAGGAGGAAGAAGGAGGAAGAAGAAGGAGAAGGAGGAGCTCCTTCTCCTTCTTCTCCTCCTTCTCCTCCTTATTCTTATCCTCCTCCCTCTCCTTCTTCTTCTTCTCCTCTTGTTCTTCTTCCTTCCTTTCATTTTTCCTCTTTCTTATCCTCTTGTCCCCTTCTTCGGGCTAAATTAGCTTAGAATGCCTTTTTGGAGTTAATTATGTCATTTCGAGGATAATTAGCTAAGTATAGGTTATGTTTTATTAAATAGACTATTTGGGAGCTAACTAAGCTAATTATGTCATCTAAGTGGAACCCTAGCTAACTATACGTCGTTTCGGAGCTAACTTGGATAAAATAGGTCATTCCGGAGCAAACTATGCTTATTAAGCCATTTTGGATCTAGCTATGCTACTTATAGGCCATTTAATACCTAAGTTAGGGGGAATAAGTCATCTTTCAGCTACGTAAGCCTTATTATATCATTTAGGAGAGAACTTAGCTAACTGTAGGTCATTTTTTATTAAATAGGTCATTTTGGAGCTAACTAAGCTAATTACGTCATTTCGTAGGATAATAAGTCAATTTAGCCTTTCTTGGATGAGTCTAAGCTACGTAGAAGAAGAGAAAGAGAAGAAGAAGTAAAATAAGGAGGAGGAGGAGGAGGAGGAGGAGAAGAAGGAGAAGGAAGAGGAGAAGAAGAAGAAAAGAAGAAGGAGAAGGAGAAGGAGGAAGAAGGAGGAAGAAGAAGGAGAAGGAGGAGCTCCTTCTCCTTCTTCTCCTGCTTCTCCTTCTTCTTATCCTCCTCCCTCTGCTTCTTCTTCTTCTCCTCTTCTACTTCTTCCTTCCTTTCATTTTTCCTCTTTCTTCTCCTCTTGTCCCCTTCTTCGGGCTAAATTGGCTAAGAATGCCTTTTTGGAGCTAATTATGTCATTTTGAGGATAATTAGCTAAGTATAGGTCATGTTTTATTAAATAGACCATTTAGGAGCTAACTAAGCTAATTATGTCATCTAGGTGGAACCCTAGCTAACTATACGTCGTTTCGGAGCTAACTTGGGTAAACTAGGTCATTTCGGAGCAAACAATGCTTATTAAGCCATTTTTGATCTAGCTAGGCTAATTATAAGCCATTTAATACCTAAATTAGGGGGAATAGGTCATCTTGCAGCTACGTAAGCCTTATTATGTCATTTAGGAGAGAACTTAGCTAACTGTAGGTCATTTTTTATTAAATAGGTCATTTTGGAGATAACCAAGCTAATTATGTCATTTCGTAGGATAATTAGCAAATTTAGCCTTTCTTGTATGAGTCTAAGCTACATAGAAGAAGAGAAAGAGAAGAAGAAGTAAAAGAAGGAGGAGGAGGAGGAGGAGGAGGAGAAAGAGAACGAAGAGGAGAAGAAGAAGAAAAGAAGAAGGAGAAGGAGAAGGAGGAAGGAGGAAGAAGAAGGAGAAGGAGGAGCTCCTTCTCCTTCTTCTCCTCCTTATTCTCCTTATTCTTATCCTCCTCCCTCTCCTTCTTCTTCTTCTCCTCTTCTTCTTCTTCCTTCCTTTCATTTTTCCTCTTTCTTCTCCTCTTGTCCCCTTCTTCGGGCTAAATTGGCTAAGAATGCCTTTTTAAACCTAATTATGTCATTTCGAGGATAATTAGTTAAGTATAGGTCATGTTTTATTAAATAGACTATTTAGGAGCTAACAAAGCTAATTATGTCATCTAGGTGGAACCCTAGCTAACTATACGTCGTTTCGGAGCTAACTTGGGTAAAATAGATCATTCCGGACAAACTATGCTTATTAAGCCATTTTGGATCTAGCTAGGCTAATTATAGGCCATTTAATACCTAACTTAGGGGGAATAGGTCATCTTGCAGCTACGTAAGCCTTATTATGTAATTTAGGAGAGAACTTAGCTAACTATTGGTCTTTTTTTATTAAATAGATCATTTTGGAGCTAACTAAGCTAATTATGTCATTTCATAGGATAATTAGCCAATTTAGCCTTTCTTGAATGAGTCTAAGCTACGTAGAAGAAGAGAAAGAGAACAAGAAGTAAAATAAGGAGGAGGAGGAGAAGGAAGAGGAGAAGAAGAAGAAAAGAAGAAGGAGAAGGAGAAGGAGGAAGAAGGAGGAAGAAGGAGAAGGAGGAGTTGCTTCTCCTTCTTCTCCTCCTTCTTCTCCTTCTTATCCTCCTCCCTCTCCTTCTTCTTCTTCTCCTCTTCTTCTTCTTCCTTCCTTTCATTTTTCCTCTTTCTTCTCCTCTTGTCCCCTTCTTCGGACTAAATTGGCTAAGAATGCCTTTTTTGAGCTAATTATGTCATTTCAAGAATAATTAGCTAAGTATAGGTCATGTTTTATTAAATAAACCATTTAGGAGCTAACTAAGCTAATTATGTCATCTAGGTGGAACCCTAGCTAACTATACGTCGTTTCGTAGCTAACTTGGGTAAAATAGGTCATTCCGGAGCAAACTATGCTTATTAAGCCATTTTGGATCTAGCTAGGCTAATTATAGGCCATTTAATACCTATGTTAGGGGAATAGGTCATCTTGCAGCTACGTAAGCCTTATTATGTCATTTAGGAGAGAACTTAGCTAACTGTAGGTCATTTTTTATTAAATAAGTCATTTTGAAGCTAACTAAGCTAATTATGTCATTTCGTAGGATAATTAGCCAGTTTTGCCTTTCTTGGATGAGTATAAGCTACATAAAAGAAGAGAAAGAGAAGAAGACGTAAAAGAAGGAGGAGGAGGAGGAGGAGAAGGAGAAGGAAGAGGAGAAGAAGAAGAAAAGAAGAAGGACAAGGAGAAGGAGGAAGAAGAAGGAGGAGCTCCTTCTCCTTCTTCTCCTCCTTCTCCTTATTTTTCTCCTCCTCCCTCTCCTTCTTCTTCTCCTCTTCTTCTTCTTCCTTCCTTTAATTTTTCCTCTTTCATATCCTCTTGTCCCCTTCTTCGGGCTAAATTGGCTTAGAATGCCTTTTTGGAGCTAATTATGTCATTTTGAGGATAATTAGCTAAGTATAGGTTATCTTTTATTAAATAGACCATTTAGGAGCTAACTAAGCTAATTATGTCATCTAAGTGGAACCCTAGCTAACTATACGTCGTTTCGGAGCTAACTTGGGTAAACTAGGTCATTTCGGAGCAAACAATGCTTATTAAGCCATTTTTGATCTAGCTAGGCTAATTATAGGCCATTTAATACCTAAGTTAGAAGGAATAGATCATCTTTCAGCTACGTAAGCCTTATTATGTAATTTAGGATAGAACTTAGCTAACTGTAGGTCATTTTTTATTAAATATGTCATTTTGGAGCTAACTAAGCTAATTATGTTATTTCGTAGGATAATTAGCCAATTTAGCCTTTCTTGGATGAGTCTAAGCTACGTATAAGAAGAGAAAGAGAAGAAGAAGTAAAATAAGGAGGAGGAGGAGGAGAAGAAGCAGAAGGAAGAGGAGAAGAAGAAGAAAAGAAGAAGGAGAAGGAGAAGGAGGAAGAAGGAGGGAGAAGAAGGAGAAGGAGGAGCTCCTTCTCCTTCTTCTCCTACTTCTCCTTCTTATCCTCCTCCCTCTCCTTCTTCTTCTCCTCCTCTTCTTCTTCTTCCTTCCTTTCATTTTTCCTCTTTCGTCTCCTCTTGTCCCCTTCTTCGGGCTAAATTGGCTTAGAATACCTTTTTGGAGCTAATTATGTCATTTCGAGGATAATTAGCTAAGTACAGGTCATGTTCTATTAAATAGACCATTTAGGAGCTAACTAAGCTAATTATGTCATCTAGGTGGAACCCTAGCTAACTATACGTCGTTTCGGAGCTAACTTGGGTAAAATAGGTCATTCCGGAGCAAACTATGCTTATTAAGCCATTTTGGATCTAGCTAGGCTAATTATAGGCCATTTAATACCTAAGTTAGAGGGAATAGATCATCTTTCAGCTACGTAAGCCTTATTATGTAATTTAGGATAGAACTTAGCTAACTGTAGGTCATTTTTTATTAAATATGTCATTTTGGAGCTAACTAAGCTAATTATGTTATTTCGTAGGATAATTAGCCAATTTAGCCTTTCTTGGATGAGTCTAAGCTACGTATAAGAAGAGAAAGAGAAGAAGAAGTAAAATAAGGAGGAGGAGGAGAAGAAGCAGAAGGAAGAGGAGAAGAAGAAGAAAAGAAGAAGGAGAAGGAGAAGGAGGAAGAAGGAGGGAGAAGAAGGAGAAGGAGCTCCTCCTTCTCCTTCTTCTCCTACTTCTTCTCCTTCTTATCCTCCTCCCTCTCCTTCTTCTTCTCCTCCTCTTCTTCTTCTTCCTTCCTTTCATTTTTCCTCTTTCGTCTCCTATTGTCCCCTTCTTCGGGCTAAATTGGCTTAGAATACCTTTTTGGAGCTAATTATGTCATTTCGAGGATAATTAGCTAAGTACATGTCATGTTCTATTAAATAGACCATTTAGGAGCTAACTAAGCTAATTATGTCATCTAGGTGGAACCCTAGCTAACTATACGTCGTTTCGGAGCTAACTTGGGTAAAATAGGTCATTCCGGAGCAAACTATGCTTATTAAGCCATTTTGGATCTAGCTAGGCTAATTATAGGCCATTTAATACCTAAGTTAGGGGGAATAGGTCATCTTGCAGCTACATAAGCCTTATTATGTCATTTAGGAGAGAACTTAGCTAACTGTAGGTCATTTTTTATTAAATAAGTCATTTTGGAGCTAACTAAGCTAATTATGTCATTTCGTAGGATAATTAGCCAGTTTTGCCTTTCTTGGATGAGTATAAGCTACATAGAAGAAGAGACAGAGAAGAAGAAGTAAAAGGAGGAGGAGGAGGAGGAGAAGGAAGAGGAGAAGAAGAAGAAAAGAAGAAGGAGGAGGAAGAAGGAGGAAGAAGAAGGAGAAGGAGGAGCTCCTTCTCCTTCCTTATTCTTATCCTCCTCCCTCTCCTTCTTCTTCTTCTCCTCTTCTTCTTCTTCCTTCCTTTAATTTTTCCTCTTTCTTATCCTCTTGTCCCCTTCTTCGGGCTAAATTGGCTTAGAATGCCTTTTTGGAGCTAATTATGTTATTTCGAGGATAATTAGCTTAGTATAGGTTATGTTTTATTAAATAGACCATTTAGGAGCTAACTAAGCTAATTATGTCATCTAGGTGGAACCCTAGCTAACTATACGTCGTTTCGGAGCTAACTTGAGTAAACTAGGTCATTCCGGAGCAAACAATGCTTATTAAGCCATTTTTGATCTAGCTAGGCTAAATATAGGCCATTTAATACCTAAGTTAGAGGGAATAGGTCATCTTTCAGCTACGTAAGCCTTATTATGTAATTTAGGAGAGAACTTAGCTAACTGTAGGTCATTTTTTATTAAATATGTCATTTTGGAGCTAACTAAGCTAATTATGTCATTTCGTAGTATAATTAGCCAATTTAGCCTTTCTTGGATGAGTCTAAGCTACGTATAAGAAGAGAAAGAGAAGAAGAAGTAAAATAAGGAGGAGGAGGAGGAGGAGAAGCAGAAAGAAGAGGAGAAGAAGAAGAAAAGAAGAAGGAGAATGAGGAAGAAGGAGGGAGAAGAAGGAGAAGGAGGAGCTCCTTCTCCTTCTTCTCCTACTTCTTCTCCTTCTTCTTATCCTCCTCCCTCTCCTTCCTCTTCTTCTCCTCTTCTTCTTCCTTCCTTCCTTTCATTTTTCCTCTTTCTTCTCCTCTTGTCCCCTTCTTCGGGCTAAATTGGCTTAGAATGCCTTTTTGGAGCTAATTATGTCATTTCGAGGATAATTAGCTAAGTACAGGTCATGTTTTATTAAATAGACCATTTAGGAGCTAACTAAGCTAATTATGTCATCTAGGTGGAACCCTAGCTAACTATACGTCGTTTCGGAGCTAACTTGGGTAAAATAGGTCATTCCGGAGCAAACTATGCTTATTAAGCCATTTTGGATCTAGCTAGGCTAATTATAGGCCATTTAATACCTAAGTTAGGGGGAATAGGTCATTTTGCAGCTACGTAAGCATTACTATGTCATTTAGGAGAGAACTTAGCTAACTGTAGGTCATTTTTATTAAATAGGTCATTTTGGAGCTAACTAAGCTAATTATGTCATTTCGTAGGAAAATTAGCCAATTTTGCCTTTCTTTGATGAGTCTAAGCTACGTAGAAGAAGAGAAAGAGAAGAAGTAAAAGAAGGAGGAGAAGGAGAAGGAAGAGGAGAAGAAGAAGAAAAGAAGAAGGAGAAGGAGGAGCTCCTTCTCCTTCTTCTCCTACTACTTCTCCTTCTTCTTATCCTCCTCCCTCTCCTTCTTCTCCTCTTCTTCTTCTTCTTCCTTCCTTTCATTTTTCCTCTTTCTTCTCCTCTTGTCCCCTTCTTCGGGCTAAATTGGCTTAGAATGCCTTTTTGGAGCTAATTATGTCATTTCGAGGATAATTAGCTAAGTATAGGTCATGTTTTATTAAATAGACCATTTAGGAGCTAACTAAGCTAATTATGTCAACTATTCCATAATACTTGGTGTCTCCTTTGCCGATAGCAGAGACAGAACAATTTGTAGACTTTAGGTCAGGCATAGATAGCTCTTTGCCAAAGGTACGAAAGTGATACCCGTTGATGTTGTATTTGTCAAATGAACGGACCTTATAGTCAAAACCATTAGCGACTTGTCTCAACTCGACGTTCCTAGACTCTGCATCAGCCTAGAAGTTTAATACGAAAGAATGGATGCATTAGCCACAAATTAGACTAAGAAATCAAATGGGCCCTTAATGGTAAGTAATTACCCTTTGTTTGAAACAAGAGATGAAACCGGGACAGTCGCCTCCATGATTTGCAAGAAGCTCATACTTTTCGACGGAATCCTTTCCGATGACCGCTCCATCCGAGAATTTGGTGACGTATCGACTATATCAAATATCCGGGAATAAGAGTAGTTCAAAGCAATTAGAACTTGCGGAACAGTAAATTACCGACAACTTACTCGATGTACGGCCGCACTTCTGTTAGGTTGGTGAAGATATACAATCAAATGGTTCGCCATTCTTCAACATCCAACGATTTCCCTTTCGAAGCACCGGATGGTGCGAGCTTACCTTTGAATAGGCTGAGGTTGGATCAAACTTTTTTTCGGTCGCCATCATTGTACCGAGGCTTTGGGTTATGCAAATGATGAGTTTTGGCTTCGTAGTGTGCTGTCACGAAGTTTGTCGCCTCCTCAGTAATGAATGCCTCGGCCATCGATGCTTCAATTCTACGTTTATTTTTACACTTAGATCGAAGCATCTTCTGCATCCTCTCAGTTGAGTAGCACCATGTATTTTGAACGGGCCCCCCCATTCTTGCCTCGGTCGGGAGATGCAAAATCAAATGTTGCATTGGATTAAAGAAGCCCGGTGGAAAGATCTTTTCTAATTTGCAGATCAACTCTGGCGCCAACTCTTCCATTTCATCTAGCACGCCAAGCGATAGTTCTTTCGCACAAAGAGAACGGAAGAAATAGCTCAGCTCTGCCAGTACTAGCCATTCATCCTCAGGGATAAAGCCACGCAACATCACCGGCATTACCCGCTCAATCCATATGTGCCAATCATGACTCTTGAGCCCAAATATTTTCAATTTCTCAAGACTCGCTCCCCTCTTTAGATTCGCAGCATACCCATCGGGGAACATCAACCGCATTTTCACCCACAATATCATTTCCCTCATAGCTGGCCTTTCAAGATTGAACCATGCCTTTGGCTTTGCTATGCTTTGCTTTCCTTTTCGTTGTCGCAAGTTTTGCAAGTCTATCACATAGAGCCTCCAGGTCGATTCTAGCCTTAGGATTATCTTTTGACTTCCCCTCTATGCCGAACAATTTACCAAAAAGGCCTCCGCAATATTTTTTTCAGTGTGCATCACGTCAATGTTGTGTGGGCAAAGGAGGTCTTTCAAGTAAGGAAGATCCCATAAGCATGACTTGTGAGTCCAGGCGTGTTCCATATTATACCCTTTGAAGTATCCTGGACGCAAAGGATCAGGCTCGAGAGCGTTTAACTGATCAAGGATCTGTTGGCATGTCAACGCGGCTGCTGAAGTGTTTTTGACAACTCTACCTTTGATGAAATTCTTCTTGTCTTTTCTGAACTTATGGTCAGGATCAAGGAATTGTTTGTGCATGTTGAAGCAAGAATACTTGCGACCAGCCTGCAGCCAACGAAACTGAAGAGCTGCCTTGCATGTGGTGCACGGGAACCTTCCATGCACACACCAGCCAGCGAATAGCGCAAACGCTGGATAATCATGCGTCGAGTACATGTACCACACATGCATTTTGAAATTTGTTTTGATAGCCGCGTCGTAGGTCTTGATCCCATTATCCCAGGCTTCTTGCAACTCATCCTTAAGCGGCTGCATGTACACATTCATATTCTTCCCCGGATAGTTCGGCCCTGGAATTACCAACGTCAGGAAAAATGTTCTTTCTTTTCATAATCTCTCCGGGTGGCAAATTTAGTGGAATGACAAATACAGGCCAACAACTGTATTGTGCTGCCGTCAAACCATACACATTGAACCCATCCGTGCTGATGGCAACTCTAGGTTGCCTTGGATCTTCCGATTTATCCTTATGTAATGCATCGAAGTGCCTCCGCGCAAAACCAACTGAAATGTGTACCAGCATCTTGTTCCCATCCGCATCTAGTTCGGTTCTTTTGCCCAATTTGTGCCATGTCATCTGTTTGGCCGTCTCTTCGACCATGAAAAGACGTTGAAGTCTCGGTACGATTAGCAGATACCGAAGAACACTAATGGGGATTTTGGTCTGATTCTTCTCACCTATGACGTTGTCTACCACAATATACCTGAAAGAATTGCAAATGAGGCAATAGTTCAAGGACACATACTCAAGCCTAAATAAGGCACATCCATTCTCACAGGCATGTATCTTCTGATAGGGCATCTTAAGTACACGAAGGATTTTCTCTGACTGGTACAGGTTTGCAGGCAGTACATGGCCTTTGGGTAGAAAGCGTCCAAATATCGTCATCATCGCGTCGTAGCATTCTCTGCCTAGGTTGAATTGAGCCTTCAGAGCCATTACTTGCGCGATGGCATCCAGCTGACAAAGCTCAGTCTGCTCGTGGAGAGGATGTTTTGAAGACTCCAACATTTCGTAGAAGGCCTTTGCAGATTCCTTCATCTAATCGTCCGAATCCCGAGCATTATCAAAGTCTTGCACCATGTCTTCAATCTCGGTACCATGCTCGTCGGTGCGACGAAGAATCACCTCAGCTCTGGCACGTTGGTCAGACTCACCATGAAAAGTCCACACCGTATAATTAGGGGTAAAACCCCACTTCTGTAGGTGTTTACCCATTTCAAACTCTGTCTCCTTTTTCCAGTTGTCGCAGTTGGGACAGGGGCACCATGTTTTTTGCTGGCCATTTGCAAATGCGGCTCTCACAAACCCCCTGGTTTTTGTTAACCATTCATGGGTCATGTCTTTCTGACTAGGATGACCAGTGTACATCCAAGCACGATCACTCATGTTGCCTAGCTACCTATGGGGGCACAAGAAATAAATATATAATTCATCATCTATATTCATACGCTAATTAAGTTTGTTAGTTTTATTACGTCCATGCAACCTACATGCTAATAGGTAAAGAGAGGTCTTAATCCCATCCGAGTATGTGTAGATTGGATTCGTTTTCCCATGCTCTGCTCCAGATGCGACGCAGAATTTCGGCAGCACCTCCCCGCTGTTCTCATGATACACGTCTCCGCAATAAACGGAGAGGATGTGTACCCGAAGAACAACAGAGGAGGCACTGACGAAATTCCGCATCGAATCCGAAACACAGCATACGGGAAAACAAACCCAATCTACACATACTCGGGCTGTCCATGGATAATGTTGGAAAATTCAAAAGGATGACGGTTATAAATATGCAAAAAAATGCATATTTATATATGTCGCCCTTTCGAACGGGAGACGCATACTGGTCACGCATACTCATGATTGAAAAAACCTATAGCTAGCAAGTTTCATCGGCATGAAGACCGAGACAGAGCAAATTAAGGGGTAGGAGGAGAAGTCATTTGTGCTCACCAACAAACGCAAGGGCGGAACTCGTCCAACGCACGTGGAGGTCGTCGAACAACTGCACATTGAAATCCACACGATCAACACAAATACGATGTTTTTATAATTAACATAATCGGAAAATATGTGGCCTAACTCATAATTTACAAAACTACGACCTCGTGGGCCTCTGGAAGGCCGAAAAGCACCTTCTCATTCAAAAGAAGGCAGAAGAGGGGTCGGGGGTCGGGGCTTAGTAGCGTCGGGAGTCAGTGCCGTCGGAGGTCGGTGGTGTCTGGTGTCGGGGGCATCAGGGGTCGGGGGTTAGTGGCATCGGTTGTGGGGGGTCAGTGACGTCGGGGGTCCGGGGTCAGTGACATCGGGTGTCAGTGGCGTCGGGGGTCGGGGGTTGGTGGCGTCGAGCGACGCGGGTCGGGAGTCGTGGGCCGAGGGTCTGGGTCTGGGGTCAGTGTCGTCGGGGGTCGAGGGTTAGTGGCGTCGGGGGCCAGTGGCGTCGGGGGGTCGGGGGTCAGTGGCGTCGGGGGTCGATGGTCGGGGGTCAGTGGCGTCGGGCGTCAGGGGTCGGGGTCGAGGGTCAGTTTCGGGGTGCCGGGGTTCCCTTTTCCTCTTCTTTCTTCTTCTCCTCTCTCCTCTTTTTCTTCTTCTTCTTCTTCTTCCTCTTCTTCTTCTTGTTTTTTCTCCTCCTACCCCCTTCCTCTTTTTCTCCTCCTATTCTTTTTCTTCTTCTTCTTCTTCTTCTTCTTCTTCTTCTTCTTCTTCTTCTCCTTCTTCTTTTCGTTCTTCTTCTAATTATTTTCTTCTTTTCCTTTTTTCTTTTTCTTTTTTTTTCTTCTGCCTTTCCTTTTTTTTCTAACCTAACTAACTAACCTAATTAGCCTAATAATCTAACCAAATAAACTAACTAAATGACCCTATATATAATAAAAAACTAACCTAATAAACAAACTAAAGTAATTAACTTTTAAAAAAAAAAAAAGAGGCAGAACTCACCTCGGTGGACGACGGCAGGAGGCGGCGGCGGCGGTGGACGACGGCAGGGGGAGCAGGGGGCACGCGGCAGGGGGCTCGCCGCGGGGAGGGGCTCGCCGCGGTGGACGGCGGCAGGGGGCGGCGGCGGCGGCGGCAAGGGGAGCAGGGGGCGCGCGGCAGGGGGCTCGCCGCGGGAAGGGGCTCGCCTCGGGGGTGGGCTGCCGCGGGGAGGGGCTCGCCACGAGGGAGGGCTCGCCGTGGAGAGAGACGTACAATGAGAGTGGCCGGGGGGGAGAGAGACAGGGAGGACGAGGGGGTTAACGGCCGTTATAGGGCGGCCCCTTTGTCGTCCGTCCCCCGACGGCAAAGGACCCCACGGCAGACGGCAAAGGACCCCGGATTTCAGACATGGCAGGCATGGGACCCACCCGTCCTCTTTGCCGTCTACCCTGGGTCTCTTTGTCGTCCGCTGGCAGACGACAAAGGGCCGACACATGGCAAATAGTATTTTTTCCATGTGCCAGTCCTTTGCCGTCTACCTTGTGTCAACTGATGGCAAAGAGGTTCTTTGCCGTCAGCCAGCCGACGGCAAAGAACTGGCTGACGGCAAAGAACTGGATTTCAGTAGTGATAGCGTCCTGGCTTATTCTCCTTGTTGGCGCCTTTGAAGATATTATGATCCTCCTCGAAGCCAAGGAACTCTAAATAGCAGACAGGACCACACAAAGCAAAGGCCATATACTTGAAGATTCTCGCCGGAAGATATGATCCAATTTGGGAGCCACACATGTAGCGTTTAAAAGTCATGCATAACATCATCATCAGTCACCTGAAATAAGATGACTTGTCAAGCAATGAAAACCTCTTGTATAATGTTAGGGAACTAAGATCAAACTTTTATCATCTGGTAGAAAAAAAATCTAACCTCATATCTATGTCTACAGCAGGCTCATGACATCATGATATAGGTAGCTGCATAGATCCATGAATCTCTTAATCGTACGTTCAGGCATGGTATATATGCTACAAAATTATTATTTAAGGGACACTTTCTACCATCTAAAATATAGAATAAATATTCAGCAAGATAGTTAACTCACATATGAAATACTCCAATACAAAGAGGCTGCATAGAGAAGGAAAATAACAAAGCTAAAACTTAAATGGACATACTAACACATGATATCACCTAGATAAGAAATTCTTACATGCATCGAGACAAATGTAGATAGGAGAAGAATGATATGAGAACCAAGCTCGCCAATTCCCAATTCCGAACCTCCAAAATTAGCATTAAAACCACACAAAGCAAAGGAACATGACCATCAAAACAGTGGAGAATTCGTACATCGATCATCGCTTGACGAAGACCATCGTGGAGGAGGTTGCTATTGCTGAAGTAGAATCGTCGCCTCGCCGCGGCGGCTTATTGTTCGAGCCTAGCACTCATATAAAATATAACTCCACACACACACGCTGGATGATAATGATCTATTGCTACTGTTAAACGTCGGGAGATCATAATTATTCTTTCGGTCAAAAGAAATTGACCTGCCGGATGGGCGGCGGCACCAGCGACCTGTTCTCCATGAGGTTCGACTGCAGAGGGAAAAACCCGAATGGAGAAGAACCCGGTAATCCTCCTCCTCCAGCAGCTGGCAATGTGTTGGCTTGGCTGAGCAAGGCACCAAACAACGGAAGCAATCATAAGTGTGCGGGGGAATGGAATCTGGTCTAGTTTCCCAAGAGATCGTATGCATTTGTGAATTTAGATATGTGATGAGCTGCTTACCTGTCAAGCATGTACTCCTTTTGCCAGGATGGCGTGGCTGGGGCTTCCCCCAAGGGGTGATGCAATGATGACATGAGTGGACATAGACCTGTTTCACAAACATATGTTTAAGAAACACAGAACCATGATTAATTGTATCATACTATATCAATGATTGGAAAGTGTCTAAACATTTCAGGGAAGTTGGATTAGTGAAGTATATATAGCTTTGCTGGCTTATGATATTGGGAAATCAAACAGTCAGTTATTGAATTTGTTGGTTGTTTCCTACACAAAATTCCTCTTTGTATTGTTTACACATTTATTTGTGTGCAGTGGTTATAAATCAAGATTCAATAACGGAGGAAAATGATGTACGTGGTTGTACAGGAGGATCCCCATAACCCGGGTATAGAAGATTTTCCTGTGTGTTAGGATAACAAACTTTAGCATAAACACTCGATTTTCACTCGGATATGTAACTCAATGTAACAAACAGACATTAAACCTCATCTCTTGTCTGCGTTCTGGATCATGCTTACCAAGATCTACAAGAAAAGAAACCAATATAAAACATAAGTCAGAGAAAACATCAGCTCCAACACGTTAAACAAATTTTTATTTTTAGTTTTTAAACTTTGATGTTATCACAGATTCTGAATCCATAACCGGTGCAAAATTGCAACAAGCAAGGTTGTGCACAAAGTAGAAGTAATTCCCCGGGTCATTGGCAAGCAAGCATATACTCCTACATACAACGGCATGATGCAGCGGACATAGATACAGAAGAGGACTAGCCGTCAGTGTTGGTACGTAATTTGGTGATCCATTACCAACAGTGCTCCAGCTTACTAATTCACTGTCAGGTCATTTCATTGCAACTCTTGGTTGCACATGCATCATCTGCGGCAACAGTACTTGGTGTCAAACTATCTATTCAATCAGTCTACAAATCTTGGTACTTGGTTTCAATCAGAAGCAGCACTTGGACTTGGTATTCCTCATCATGTGTCTATCTAGCTACACAATGATAATGATAATGATACTGGTACGTAAGGTAGTGTCAATCAATAAGCAGCAGAAGTAGCAAACAGAGGGGAGTTTGTAGGTACTACCTGGGTTTGGCCGAATTCAGGAACAGGGCGGAGGTTGTCCTCCTCCTGAATCTGCAGCTTGCCGGCGACGAAGACGAAGCGGAAGGCGAGGGGCTGTGTGCCGTCGCTGCGCGAGAAGGAGAAGGTCTTCTCCCACCAGGCCTGAGCGGCCAGTAGCGTAAGAGGAGGAGGGGAATGGGTTAGGGTTCGATCCAGAGGAGAGGGCGCGTGTTGGTAGGCAACAGTTTGTCAATATCCATAGATCATAAAAATATTACAGAAATAACTATTTCATAATATCATATTTACTGTCAGGGTATACGAGTATTGCTGTCAAAGTAACAAAAGGGTATTAATGATAGGAATAACCTTGAGAATCAGAAGAAAGCATGCATAGCTGATTATATTCATTGTAAATGTAGAGCATTCAGTTATTGTATTTACTTACTATCTTTCCAACTGGAAATATTCCAAAAATACTGAAGCAAATGCAACCATCTTTATCACCAGTGCCCAGAATATTAAAACATTGACACGAAGCACTTGAAAATTCCTGAATGGCTTCTTCATTATCATCCGCGAGACCAGTATCTCCCGAATTGAGCCCACCTATCCTAGGCATCACGGGAGCAGGAGGAAAGAAACGTGTAGTGTGGTCTTCATAAGATAACAAGCCTGCCTTGTCAGTCTGCAGTAATTAGCAGAGGGCTCCATGGTAAAAAAAAATAGCAGAGAACTCTAGTAAAGAACTTATTCACTGAAATCCTATACTATTCTCAGTAAGTACACAATTCATGCAGTTGATCATCTCCAGTTGCAAGTTTCACTGAATAGTTTTCAATAAGATGCAAGCTATATGTGATTTGACGAATAATATCTTGAGTAAATATAGTAAATGTTTTTAAAAGGAATAAATATACCCTTGATAGCGGTTCATCTTCTGCCCAATTCAGACATACAATGGCAACATCATGAGATTTTATACTTCGTAACATCTTCCCATTCTGCGATTAGCACTCATGATATTTATACATACACGAAGTGGTAAAGTAAATATAAGTAAGAAGTAAACTGTAATAGCATGCAAGATTGTTTGAAGAGTAATACAAAATCACAAATTGCACAAGAGTCAAAACAAAAAATAGATTATGTACTTACGTTACAATCTTCGAGATCATATAAGGAGTTTTTACAGTAACTAATAACACACAATGATAAAAAAAATGATATTGCAAATTCAGTTATAATGAAACTGAAACAGATTGCAAATTAGAAATGGTGCTCAACAGAAAATAAAGCAATTCAAAATGTGATGTGTCAATGTGTCTGGTTTTAGCATAAACTAACCATTTCATTATACTATTTTTGTGGAAGATCGAGATGCCTTTATGTATGCCCATAGTTGTCTCAGAGATCCTTGGGAGCATGTGCCCCCAGTGATCTGCTAATAATTCCATACATAAAAGTCAAAAGTTATGAAGGTCAAAACGAGAACTGTGCCATTAGAAAATTATAAGGAACCATGCAGAGTTCAGGTTTGCATCAAGTATGAAAAAAATGTCCGGCAACAAAAAGGAAGGCATCTAGACCATTGCTTTCAGCATACAGACCTCAACATCATGCAAAAGAACAAAACCATCTTTTGTACCAAGTGCTACTATTTTACCATCAAGGCTCCAGCAAATTGATGTGATGCACTTCCCTGAAAAATAAGCGTTTTATTATTTAGTGCCTGCTAGCATTTTAACTTGAAAACACACGCTGTCAGTTCAACTACTGAGTAAAACGTACATCAAGGGGCCCTTTGGGATGAAGGGTTTTTATACGATTTTGTAGGATTTCAATCCATTGGATTTTTTTTCTGTAGAAGCCCTTCGGATCGAAGGAATGAGGCCACCAAAAATTCTATGGGTTGCTCTCCAACATCCCTCTTTAATTCCAACAAACTTTTTGTAGAAGTCTAAAGAGACATGTTTGCAAGTTCCTGTAAGATCCAGGAAGTCATGGCATCTGCCTTTTTTAGAATCCTGCATTCCAAAGAGGACCTAAGGGTGCAAGTATAATAAGAATGCAAAAGAAAACGGACAGCGTTGTCAGCTGGTGGGGTTTGTCATGGAGCAGGGATCTCGCTTCTTCTAAACACAAATTGCCAACCATCTGGCTTTTACTTAGGATACGACTACAAAATATGTATTATGTACTTATTGTTCAATACATAAGGTGCACCTCAACACAAGATATGTACTTCTTTCAACGTACCGAACATGAGAAAAGGACAACAACTATATTTGTTTTTTCAGCATTTAAAAAGAAAGAAAGAAAGAAATAATAATGTGATAGATGTTTCATCGTTTTTATTACGAGCACCAAGGAGTGGGAGGGTACTAACCGGGGGATATAGTCCACAGCCGTTGCCAATTGAAGCGATGCAGGAGAACCTTGGAGTCATCAGTAACCATAGCAAGCAGATCCTTCTCTGGGTTCCACTCTGCCAATTTTATCTAACAATAGTAGAACATGTGTAAGTCAATTTCCAATGGATCATATTAATATGAATCTACAAAAAAGAAATAAGGAAAATGGAAAAGGTGCACGCAATACATAAAGATGTCAAATATTCAGCAGCACCAACTGTCGGGTCTATGTAGCTGACTGTTTACGTCACCGCACATAGAATGCTGCTGAACAGGGTATACAATAGAAATCGGATAAATCAAGCATGGTTAAGGGCCGAAGAATGGATCACTGGATGAAAATGCCAAAGCTAAGCTCGATAACCAGTATGGTGTTTGTCGCTCCAGATTATCAAAACATCGATGTTCCTAATCGTGTTGAGGTCAGACGAATCGATCCACCGCTAAGTCCCAGACCTCTCAGCCGCACGAAGTGATAGTAGGGAACAACTAGGTCCCGACCCAGCCCTCTTCGGAATTTCAGCAAACGGTTGGCATGCGGCAAGGGTACGGCCACCCCTGGATTACCAGCCCAAATCGACCCGTGTCCTCCCGCGAGGCCGCTGCCTCGTGTACGAAGCATCCACCCCGCGAGGGAGCGGCGCGAGCAGATCCTCGCCGCCACCTTCACCGCAGCCCACGCGGCGAGCCGGCGGACCCCTCTGGTGGCGACAAGGAGAAGGCAGGGACGGGGAAACACCGGCGGCGGGGCGAGGTTTTCGGCCACATGAGTTGCCCCTGGGGGAGCGACGCGGGGGCGGGGGGGATTGGCGATGCAGAAGCTTCAGCGCAGATCAGCTTGACTGGTGAAGCTCGTCTGAGGCGAGCTCGCGCGCGACGGGGGGCGTTTCGGCTAGCCGGAGAAGGAAGGGAGGCGAGATACCTGGAAGGGGATGGGCTTGTCGAACTGCAGCTGGAACGGCATGCCGGAGGCCGCCGCCTCCTTCATCTGCTCCTCCGCCATGGTGGGTGATTTTCTCGGGGAAAATGAGAGAGGATTTCAGCGGCGCGCGGCGCGCGGGGGATCTCAGCCGCCCAGGTTACTAATGGCGCATCACCTACAAATACATCATTAGTAACCCTGGTTAGTAATGGCGCACCACCTGATGGTGCACCATTAGTAGTTTTGTAAAAACAAAAATTATAATAGTGGCGCACTGGATGAGTGGTGCGCCATTACTAGTTAAACTAGTAAAGACGTACTCTGTCCCGGTGCGCCATTAGTATTTTTAGGAAAATAAAATAAAAAAAGTTTGTTAGTAGTGGCGCACCGAGTGTGTGGTGCGTCATTAATATCCATCAAACTAATGGCACACCTGCACATGGTGCGCCACTGCTATATAGTAGTGACGCACTACTTGTGTGGTGCGTCATTAGTGTCTATATCATCTATAGCCCTTTTCTTAATAGTGTATCTAAGGCAATGATCATACATATAGACATCACGTCCAAGACAAGTAGACCGATACTGTCTGCATCTACTACTATTACTCCACACATCGACCGCTATCCAGCATGCATCTAGTGTATTGAGTTCATGACGAACAGAGTAACGCCTTAAGCAAGATGACAAGATGTAGAGGGATAAACTCAAACCAATGATGTAAACCCCATCTTTTTACCCTTGATGGCAACAACACGATGTGTGCCTCGCTACCCCTTCTATCACTGGGTGAGGTCACCGCACGGTATGAACCCAAAACCAAAGACTTCCACCATTGCCAGAATCATAGATCAAGTTGGCCAAACAAAACTCACAAATCGAAGAGAATTACAAGGATATGCCATCATGCATATAAGAGATTAAAAGAAACTCAAATAAGATTCATAGATAATCTGATCATAAATCTATAATTCATCGGATCTCGACAAACACACCGCAAAAGAAGATTACATCGATAGATCTCCATGAAGATCATGGATAACTTTGTATTGAAGATCGAAGAGAGAGAAGAAGTCATCTTGCTACTAGCTATGGACCCGAAGGTCTATGATGAACTACTCACGCATCATTGGAGAGGCCATGGTGTTGATGAAGAAGCCCTCTGTATCCGAATTCCCCCTCCGGCAGGGCACCAGAACGTGCCCCAGATTGGATCTTGCGGAGACAGAAGCTCGCGGCGGCGGAAAAGTATTTTCGTGTATCTCTCGCGTAGTTTTAGATTTTTCGGGAATTTATAGGCGGAAGAGGTAGGGCAGACGAGCCACACGGGGCCCACAAGCCTGCTAGGCACGGGCCCCCGTGGTCGCGCCTAGGGGGCTTGTGGCCTCCCATGGTGGCCTCTGCCTTGGTTCTCACACCCCCTGTGTATCTTCTGTTCCGGAATAAATATTTTCGGAAGTTTTATTCTGTTTGGACTCCGTCTAATATTCTCCTCTGAAAAGGGTCAAAAACACGGAAAAAACAGGAACTGGCACTTGGCACTGAGTTAATAAGTTAGTCCCAAAAAAGATATAAAAGGCATACAAAACATCCAAAGTTTGACAAGATAATAGCATGGAACCATCAAAAATTATATATACGTTGGAGACGTATCAAGCATCCCCAAGCTTAGCTCCTGCTCGTCCTCGAGTAGGGAAGTGATAAAGACTGAATTTTTTATGTGGAATGCTACCTAGCATAGTTGTCCTTTGTAACTTCTTTCATGTGACATGAATGTTCAGATCCGTAAGATTCAAAACAATAGTTTGCTATTGACATGAAAACAATAATACTTCAAGCAAACTAGCAAGGTAATCATGAACTTTCGAAATAACAAGGCCAAAGAAAATTATCCCTACAAAATCATATAGTCTGGCTATGCTTCATTATCCCCACACAACTAATTTAAATCATGCACAACCTCTGCATTTGCCAAGTAATTGTTTTCACACTCTTACTTTCTCAAACCTTTTTCAATTCTCACGCAATACATGAGCGTGAGCCATGGATATAGCACTATATGTGGAATAGAGTGTGGTGGAGGTTGTTAGACAAAAAGGAGGAGATGGTCACATCAACTCGGCGTATCAAAGGGCTATGGATATGCCCATTAATAGATATCAATGTGAAAGAGTAGGGATTACCATGCAATGGATGCACTTAGAGCTACAAGTATGTGAAAGCTCAAAACGAGAACTAGTGGGTGTGCATCCAACTTGCTTTCTCACGAAGGCCGAGGGCAATTTTGAGGAAGCCCGTCATAGGAATATACAAGCCAAGTTATATAATGAAGATTCCCTCTAGCATATGGTTGTGACGAAACAAGAGACTCTCAATCATGAAGAACATGGTGCTATTATGAAGCACACGTGTGGAAAAGATAGTAGCATTGTCCCTTCTCTCTTTTTCTCTCTTTTTGTTGTTTGGGCTCTTTGGCCTCTTTCCATATCTCTTTTTTTTGTGGGCAAATTTGGTCTTTTTTTATTTCCTCACATGGGACAATGCTCTAATAATGATGATCATCACACTTTAATTTACTCACAGCTCAATGCTTAGAACGATGATGACTCTATGGGAAATGACTCCGGCAGTGTACCGGGATGTGCAACGATCTAGCTTGGGGTATGACATTGAAACATATCGCTAGCTATCTTACGATCATGCAATGGCAATATGTAAGTGACGACACATGTCATGAGACGGAACGGTGGGAGTTGCATGGCAATATATCTCGGAGTGGCTATGAAAATGCCATAGTAGGTAGTTATGGTGGCTGTTTTGAGGAAGGCATATGGTGGGTTTGTGCACCGGCAAAAATTGCGGGGTACTAGAGAGGCTAGCAATGGTGGAAGGTGAAAGTGCATCTATACCATGGACTGACATTAATCATGAAGAACTCACATACTTGTTGCGAAATTTTTTATTAGTAATCGAAACAAAGTGCTAAACACATACTCCTAGGGGAAGGGTTGGTAGGTGTTAACCATTGCGCGATCCCGACCGCAACACAAAGGATGACAATCAATAGATCAATTATGCTCCGACTTCCTAACATAGCGGTTCACCATACGTGCATGTTACGGGAATCACTAACTTCAACACAAGTACTTCTAGATTCACAACACCCTACTAACATAACTCTTAATATTGCCGAATCCACGTATCAAAACTAATTGAGAGGAATCAAACTTCTCTTTCTAATCAATGCACATGAAGATGGAAGTTTTATTGTATCCTCTTTGGGTGCCTATCACCTTTGGAACTACTTTCATAGCACAAGACAACTACCAAGTTACTCAGAGAGATCACTCTCAAAAAGATATAAGTGAAGAACGAGAGTTCTTATTTCTACAAAATATGACACCTCCGTGCTCTAAAAGATCTAAGTGAATCACTAAGAGAAAAAGTTATCTAGCTCAAAAGATATAAGTGAAGCACATGTGAGCTAAATTGCCTAACTCAAAAGATATAAGCGAAGCTCAAAGAGTATTCTAGCAAATTCACGAGGAGTGCATGTCTCTCTAAAAAGGTGTGCAGCAAGGATGATTGTGACACAACAAAAATAATAGACTCCTACGATACAAGACGCTCCAAGCAAAACACATATCATGTGGTGAATAAAAATATAGCTCCAAGTAATGTTACCGATGGATTAAAGACGAAAGATGGGATGCCTTCCCGGGGCATCCCCAAGCTTAACCTTTTTGGTGTCCTTGAATTTGGCTTGGGATACCTTGGGAATCCCCAAGCTTGAGCTCTTTCCACTCTTTATCCCTTTGTCCACGAGAACATCACCCAAAACTTGAAAACTTCACAACACAAAACTTAAACAGAAACTCGTGATATCATTAGCACAAGAAAACAAACTACCACCTCTTGAGGTACTGTAGCAAACTTTATTTCTATTTATATTGGTGTTATATTACTGTATTATCACTTTTCCATGGCTAATACCCCCCGATACTATCCATAGTTTCATCAAAACAAGCAACCAACACAACAAAAATAGAATCTATCAAAAACAGACCAGTGTGTAGGAATCTTTATACTTCTTATACTTATGGTATCTCAAAAATTCTAAACAATTACGACAGTTTGGGAAATTGGCATATCAACCAGCATAGAAAAGAATCAACTCAAAACCTCTTTCTGTATAAAAATGAAAAATAATTTCGTGAGCGAAAAGTTTCTGTCTTTTTCCAGCAGGATCAAACAACCATCACCAAACTAGTCATAAAGGTTTTACTTGGATCAAACACAAAAAGAAACACAAAAGACACAATCATAACAGAATTATGATGGTGTGGATGCAACAAAACAGAAAGCAAAAAGCAAAGATAAATTCATTGGGTTGCCTCCCAACAAGCGCTATTGTTTACCACCCTTAGCTAGGCATTGATAACTCAATGATGCTCACACAAAGGACAAGAACTGAAGCACAACGGGAGCATCATAAAGCATGTGAAAATCACATCTGAGTCTAACATACTTCCTATGCATAGGCATTTCATAGAAAAACAGATTGTCAAGAAAACCAATAGTTACCATATGCAAAGAAGAAGAAAGAGACAATAGCAATCTTAACATAAGGAGAGGTGGTTTAGTAACATGAAAGTTTCTATCACAAAATTTTCCTCTCTCATAATAATTACATGTGGGATCATATTCAAATTCAACAATATAGCTATCCCATAGGGTATTCTTTTCATGATCCACATACATGCAAAGTTGACGCTCTTCAAAAATAGTGGGATTATCATCAACTAAAGTCATGACTTTTCCAAACCCACTTTGAATAATATTGCAAATATCATATCCATCATGAGGTTTAAACAAATTTTCAAGATCATAAGAAAAATCATCACACCATTCATGATCATTGCAACAAGTAGTGGACATAGCAAAAACTAGCATCCCCAAGCTTAGGGTTTTGCATATTTTTAGCATGGTTGTCATTAATAGAATTTATAATGAAATCATTGCAATCATGCTTTTCATTCAAGGAGCCCTCGTGAATCACTTCATGAATTTCTTCATCACGATTTTCACATTCACGCATCTCAAGCAAAACTCCATAGAGAAAGTCAAGTTTACTCAACTCACTAGCAATTGGTTCAACATAATTGGATCTCTTAAAGAGATTAGCAAGTGGATGAGGATCCATATCAATAGGTTTTCAGCAAGCGAAGATGCAAGCATATTGAAGGCACATAGCACACAAGCAAAGGAAAGGCAAACGAAAAAGGCAAATATTTTTGTATTTTTTTGTTTTTCAGAAGTGGGGGAGAGGAAAATGAGAGGCAAAAAATTAAATGCAAGAGATGAGTTTGCGACACTTACTTGGATAAGCTTCACTTAGAATATCCCCCCAGTGCGAGAAATTGACACGTTGACAGGAGACTATTCTTGACTTGATCCTCCCCGGCAACGGCGCCAGAAATCCTTCTTGCTACCTCTTGAGCTTGCGTTGGTTTTTTCCCTTGAAGAGGAAAGGGTGATGCAGCACAGTAGTAGTGAGTATTTCCCTCAGTTTTGAGAACCAAGGTATCAATCTAGTAGGAGAATCAAGCCAAGTGTCCAGAGTACCTGTGCAAACACAAACAAGCTTGCACCCAACGCTATAAAGGGGTTGTCAATACCTTCAAGATTGATTGTAAAGTGAGATCTCAAGGCGGAAAGTGCAACGAAGTAAAAAGTGTAAGGCGGAAAATATGGTGTGAAGTAGACCCGGGGGCCATAGTGTTCACTAGAGGCTTCTCTCAAAATAGCAAATATTACGTTGGGTGAACAAATTACTGTCGAGCAATTGATAGAACCGCGCAAAGTCATGACGGTATCTAAGGCAATGATCATACATATAGGCATCACGTCCAAAACAAGTAGACCGATACTGTCTGCATCTATTACTATCACTCCATGCATCGACCGCTATTGTAATGCCCCAAGTGTAGGACTTTCCCTTTTTGTAACCTTCCATGTGGGACCACCTTGACTTTGTCATGAAAGTTTCTATGCATGTATGAATTCATGTGTCACCTTCTATTCTTCTTTTGCATGCATGCATCCATGCCATACCATCCTTGCCATACCTTATGATTCTATGTCCTGTTATGATTGCATGTGATCTTGCTAGGTGTGATGTCGTGGTATTGTAATTCCTTGTGTTGATGCATAGGGGATGTTGGAGTGTGGTGTGTAGAAGTGGTGGTTTGGGATTTCAAAGTTCCTTGCTATTTCAAATCCTTTTCCCTCCTTTTATCTCATGTTCAAAATTCTTTCTTCCCAAAAGTTGTTCTAAAATGTCTTGTGATTAGAGTCAATTGTGGTTATGATGTTGTGTCTATTTGTTGTTTTGTTCCTTGATTTTAAAGGTGCAAATAAACCCAAAACAGTAAATTAATTACTGTTTTGCATTTATTTCAAATGGCTCCAAATATTGTTTTTCTATTTTATTCTAATAGGCCATAATTTCTTATGGCCAGGGGCATTTTTGCTTTGATTTTTACCCCATCAGAACTGCTAGTGGATTTAAATCCTAGCTGAGTTTATTTTTAAAAGAATTCAAATCCCTCTCAGCCTTTTCCTCTATCTGACGCCTGTGGCAATCAACCCTCGCGGCCCAGCCCACTTCTTCCCAAGTCACGCGCGCGGGCGTCGTCCTCCTCCCCTTTCCAGCGATGCAGTGGGGCCCAGGGGTCAGCCTCTCTTCTTTTCTTCTCTGTTCCACCGGAGAGAGAGCTCGCACGCTGGCCACCGCGGCGCGTCCCTCGTTCCCCTCTCGCCCTATAAAAGCCCTTGGCGTCCGTGCCTCGGCTAGGGTTTCCCTTCCGCCGCCGCTCCACCAGATCCCTTCTCCCTCCTTTCTCTCTCGTCGCGGTAAGGTAAGCCGCCGGATCCGCCATGGCCGACGGGTGAAGGAGATCACCGTCGTCGCCGTGGTACCTTCTCCTCCACGTCGAGGGGTCCAGGAGCACGCAAGCCTCTCCACGGGCTCGTTCCCGCCGCTAGATCGACATCCCCGTCTCTCCATCATCTTCTTCCCGACGGCAACGCATCTCCGACAAGCTCCGCCGCACCGCGCTCTTCTTCCTGCTACTTCCTCTTCGGTCGCTCCCTCCTCGACTCGTACGCGAGGTAGTGCACCCCCTCCTTCCTCCCTGTCTTAGATCGGGCGCCGAAGCAGTAGAGTTCGTCGGCGAGATGTTCCTGTCGCCGGAGCCGCAGGTCGTCGTGGCCACATCACAATAGAGCCCCTTGGGCATAGTTAATTGCGGGGATGGATCCGTGAGGATGTGGGCTTCCTCCCCTCCACGAGCCGGAGTTGAATTTGGCTCGCAGCGCCGGCGAGGCACCTCCCCTGTTCCGGCCAGTCGTCGGTAGCAAACGAGCAGGGGGTGTCCTCTTCTGTTTTGCAGCGTGTATAGGTTCAGACATCGATCCGTAGTGCAGTGGTAGCGCGTGGTTGTGCCTGATGAGAGGGCGCGGGTTCGATCCCCCCTCGGCCTCTTTTGTTTTGCTATTTCATTGCACAGTGACCAGTGCAACAGATTACTCTGTTATTTCCTCTATCCTGTCGACTAGATGACAGTGGTGTGATGGTGTGGTGCTGTTGCTGGAAACCAGAGGTTCTGGGTTCGATACCCAGGAGCCCCTGTTTCTTTTTTTTGTTGTCTTTCTTTTCTGCCTATTTTATTTCTGTTTTTCTAACTCTTAGACAAAGTGGCATTTTAGTTTTGCTAATTTTTCTGTTTAGCTAACTCTTAGACATAGTGGTGTTTTAGTTCTTTTCCTGCTAGTATAGTTAGGGCAGATTTCTTTGTGTGTGTGTTTTGCACACTAGTGAGTGATAGATGATGTTTGCTAGCCTTGAGAACTTATGGTGATTGCACCTTTGTGATGTGAAGTTACCCTTGATAGGAGTTGGTGCTATTGTTTTGGTTACTTGTAATTGTTGTGCTTTAAGGTGTGAAAGTTTGTACTAGTTAAGAATGTATAGCCACATCTTTTGAGCTTTAGTGTGGACTAAGTTGTTCTTGTAGTTTTAATTGCTTGTATGGATTTAGTGGGGTGTGGATGCCTCCCCCTCACCACATGTATTTGGTGTGTATGTGATGCACTAGGTGGCTAGCTATGATAAGCATGTGTAGGTGGAGCTTACTAGTCAAGCATGGGTAGATTCTTGTGGGGGTTGCACCTTGAGGATGACATGATTCCTAGGGTGTTCCTTGTGGTGCATGTGAGAGTGTGTACCATCACATGCCCATATGTGAGGGTGTGCAAACTCTCTTGTAGCATAGGAATTATATTTTGTTGTGCTTGATGCTAGTGATAGTGTGATATATGTGTGGGTGTTGTTAAAGTGCATGACACAAACATGGGGTTCAAACCCCCATGTCACTTTGTCATTGTGCACATGAAACTCAACCTATGTAATTGTCTTCTTAGAAAAATACCTTATGGAGTTGCATTTGCAGTTTTGTTGAAAGTTTGGTCCTTGATTCCATGGTATAGATGGAGCCCAAGGGCATGGGTTTTTGTGTGTTAATAGTAGGGGTTTGTGCTCAACACCATAGTGGTGTCAATTACCACTTGGTGACCTATGTGTGCAAACTATGCCTAGACAAAGTGGGCATGTGGCTGGAAAATTCCAGATTTTTGAACTCTGAAAATTTCACTAAGTCTGGGATGCTGGAAACATTTTCTTCCCCTGTAGATGAGGACGTGCTGGTCATTATGTTGATAACTGGCCTTAGTTCACTGCTAGTATTTTGAACCTGATATGTTTGTGAAGCTTCCTGTCAATTTTCAAGTCATTTGGAGTCCAGTAGCTTGTGTTTTGATTGCTGTCAAAAAGCTTCAGAACAGAAACAGAAACTCAGGTGCAGGAATTTTCACTAAGTCCGTGAGATCTGATGGTTTTGGGAACGTTTGTGGCCTTGTATCTTCTAGAGTTTAATTCCTTTTGCTGTGATTCTTGCTGGTGCTTGTAGTGTTCTTGGTTGGCAACAGCCACATATATTATTTGTCATGTTTGAAGACCTGTAGCTATGTTGCATGTTGCTCCCAAACAGCTAAGATGCAGAATCTGGCAGATTTGTAGTTTTGCCATTTTTGTTCAAAGTATGTTCTTAATTGATGTTGTGGTGTTCTACCTTGCTCCATTTCATTCATGTTGGGTTATTACATGTCTTGGCTACCTGGGAATACCAGATTTGTGCCAATTGTGTGTGTGGTGTTGAATCTTTCACGTAGAGCTTCATATCTTGTTTCGTTGATTCCCGTTGATCCGTAGCTCCGTTTGCAATGTTCCTTATATGGTTTTGCACCGTTTTTACGAGCTGCATCTGTTCATGTCATTCTCATACCTGTCAAAATAGTTTAGTGCAAAGTTTTGTCCAGAAACTTGCTGTAGTTTATTTTGCTTGTGCTAGTGATAGAAATAGTGGTGCATGCTCAACTTTCATCTGATGCATCATGTGATTGTTGCATCTTGTGGTGCTGCTGTTCATTGGATGTTATTCTTATGTTGGGTAGCACCGGGAGCGGAGAACGAATACGTGGGGTCAGGAGAGTACGTGCAGGACGATCCAGAACCATTCCAAGCTAAGGATATCACAGGCAAGATGATATGACCTTGATTCCATCTCTAGACTTGTTATGTTAGTTTCGATTCCATGTCATATTGCTCGCTGCCTACCACTGAAATTAAATTGCCTCTTCATATGCCATGAGCCTAAACACCGTACTCCTTCCTAGCAACTTGTATGGCTAAGTAGGCTTGCTCAGCTTCTAATGTTAGCGTTGCTAGTTGCAGGTGTTTTGACTCATGTGATAACATGAGCTTGATATCATTATATTTAATTCTTCTATTTATTCAATGCACCTATATACTTGGTAAATGACAGGAGGCCTAGCCTTTTGTCGGGTTCTTTGTTCCGTTATTGCCGCCTTAGTTACCGGTTACCGGTGTTTGATTCCATAATGATCGCTCCTAACACGTTCGGGGTTGTTATGGGGACCCCCTTGATAAATCGCGTGGTGCTAAGGCTTGTCCGGCAGGACCCAACTTTGGTGTTAATTTGCTAATCACTTAATAATAATCTGCATAGGGAGTAGCTACCCCGAGGTTTCTTAATCAACAACCCGGGCCAGTGCTCCTCATGAGTGTTGGTCCAAACTGGTCTGCCTGCTGGGCCACCACAAGGAAACTTGAGGTTTGGTACCTGTAGCTAGTTCCATCCGGCATGTCCTGAGACTGAGATACGCGGCTCTTATCGGGGTCGTTGACACGTCGGGAGGTCCTGCTAGCCTTGTCTTACCTTAGCGGTATATCTTGCGTATAGGAATCCCAGTGAAGCTTTGGTTTCACCCAGAGTTGAGGTTTTCCTCTGAGGAATCCGACGAGATCACGAGATTCGTGATAGAGGATGCCTTTGCGGCCTGTGTTCGTTTGTGATGGACTAGTTGGAGCACCCCTGCAGGGTTTAATCTTTCGGAAAGCCGTGCCCGCGGTTATGTGGCAACTTGGAATGCTTTGTTAACATCCGGTATTAGAGAACTTAAACATAAACTAATAAAAATGCCAACTGTGTGCGTAACCGTGACTGTCCCTTCGAAGATCTCTCTTTGATTGGGAATACGGTGGGGTTATGAATGCCGTAGGTAGGTGTTCAGGATCACTTTCTAATCAAGTAATCCCAACCGTTAGCATAGACCACCTTCACTTCTCTTTTGCGTAAGTTAGCCACTTATTCAATCATAGAATGCAGCAGCCTGAAACACTTCATCCCTTCCTTACCCAATAACATGACTAGTTCTGGCACCAAGGTCTTAGATTGCTGAGTCCCCGTGGCTCACGGATTCCTCCGAAACTCCCAGCAGGTACAGGTACCCCAGAGACAGATGATCCCGACGTCACCCAGCTGGCGTGGCAGTACGACGAGGAGACAGACCGCCTCTACGTGAACTATCCTGAGGACTGAGGTGTGGTCGTGATCGTGGGCCTGCGGCAGGGTAGCATAGCATTTTCCATGTTTTGTAGTCCGTAGCGGAACTACCTTGATTGTATCTGTGTTGTACTCTGAGTTATTATTAAGAAGACAGTTGAATCCCGAATTGTCTACTTGTATTATTATATTGTGCTATGTTACTTGCTTGCGAAACGCTTAGATGCGCTTCTTTCCTATTCGGGGGCCTCGACCCCCAGATCAGAAAGGACCACATCATGGTCGTTACAGCTATCCAGCATGCATCTAGTGTATTGAGTTCATGACGAACAGAGTAACGCCTTAAGCAAGATGACATGATGTAGAGGGATAAACTCAAACCAATGATGTAAACCCCATCTTTTTACCCTTGATGGCACCAACACGATGAGTGCCTCGCTACCCCTTCAGTCACTGGATGAGGTCACCGCACGGTATGAACCCAAAACCAAGCAATTCTCCCATTGCAAGAATCATAGATCAAGTTGGCTAAACAAAACACACAACTCGAAGAGAATTACAAGGATATGAAATCATGCATATAAGAGATCAGAAGAAACTCAAATAAGATTCATAGATAATCTGATCATAAATCCACAATTCATCGGATCTCGACAAACACACCGCAAAAGAAGATTACATCGGATAGATCTCCATGAAGATCATGGAGAATTTTGTATTGAAGATCCAAGAGAGATAAGAAGCCATATAGCTACTAGCTATGGACCCGAAGGACTATGGTGAACTACTCACACATCATCGGAGAGGCCATGGTGTTTATGAAGAAGCCCTCTGTATCTAAATCCCCCCTCCGGCAGGGCACCAGAACATGCCCCAGATGGGATCTTGCACAGACAGAAGCTTGCGGCGGTGGAAAAGTATTTTCGTGGATCTCTCGCGTAGTTTTTGAGTTTTCGGGAATTTATAGGCGGAAGAGGTAGGGCAGACGAGCCATAGGGGGCCCACAAGCCTGATAGGTGCGGGGCCCCCTGGACGTGCCTAGGGGGCTTGTGGCCTCCCCTGGTGGCCTCTGCCTTGGTTCTCAAGCCCCCTGCGTATCTACTGTTCTGGAAAAAATCTTTTCAGAAGTTTTATTCCGTTTGGACTCCATTTAATATTCTCCTCTAAAAAGGGTCAAAACACGGAAAAACAGGAACTAGCACTTGGCACTGAGTTAATAAGTTAGTCCCAAAAAAGATATAAAAGGCATACAAAACATCCAAAGTTTGACAAGATAATAGCATGGAACCATCAAAAATTATAGATACGTTGGAGACGTATCAAAGACCCACAAGTGCAAATGCTTCACAACTGCAAATGGCCCCGGTTCACATCTTGGGGCCTCGTCCCCTCTTAGAAGGTAGCTTCTTTCTTCTCACAACTACAAATGGCTCCGGTTCATCCAACTCATCGTCCATGCTTCTCATCCTTGACAAACGAGAGCCCCCGGCGACCGGGTTCTTTCCTTTGTGCGCATAATCATCTGGTGAGTACCGCCTAAATTCCTTCCTAGGCTTCAACATGTAAGCGGAGCGTTGGAAAGCCTTCAATGTCATTTCATCCGCAACCTATGATGCGAAAACGATATCGTCATACATATGAAGGTTGAAATTGCACAATGTATGATGGCTATGTCATACCTCTGGAGTGTCAACATCATCCTCTAAATGAGCTGCCGAGGTAATGTCACCATCGTCCATACAAGCTCCCGAAAAAGTTGAATCGTCTAGAGTATTTCTTTGGGATGAACCGGATCTCGAAGATGAAACATATTCAGGGTCACGACAACCTAAAATGTTGGATAGGCGCCGCAACTTCTTGCCCTGTTTCTGTTAGATTGAAAGATAAGTGACATATATAAGGTACCGTATGTTGCATTCGTCGGCAAAATTTTAATAATGACACAACACCTTTATGAAAAGTCGAAGTGCAGATTCTCCCTTTTTTCCTCCAGGTGTCTTGTCTAGAATAGCTTCGGTTTCATCAGCTTGTTTCTTGACCTCTTTGCGCTATGATCACAAGAAAATAACATGTAAGGCAAGTGCATATGTGTACTAGCGTTCATACTTAACATAGGTGAGCACAATTACCACAAAGTTCAGGAGAGGGGCGAAGGAAGTTTGGTACCCTTCGCGAATTAGCCTGTTGTATTCTCCATGGGCAAGTGCATCGTACTCAGTGGGTTCTTCCAATATGTCCTCCTCGTAAGCCGACGGACAAATCTCGACAAGAGTACTCTCCTGAAACCATCTTACGTAGTTGTTGAACGCAAGCGGACAATGCTCGCGGGGTTGGGTTCCTTGCATACTCGTAGCTGCCTGCACACTTTGCTCAAACATGATGACATAGTTCTTATGATGCTTCTGCCAATCCTTGATCTTTCGCTGCCTCCTCCTATCCAGCCTGCTTTTTACAAAACCCATCATTAGCTCGCTCAACACTAAACACAAAACCCATCAGTAGTTCTTTATTGTGCATGATTTGTTACCTGTGAAGTTGTGTGTCGGTGTCCACCCACTCCGGCGGGTGTGGCTGAAACAACCCAAATTGATGCATCACACGATGCGGGAGATGAAACTCAACCGCCCAATTGCATATAAGGGGACAACGCATTAGCCAAAGATGTTTTTCCTACAGGCATATTGGATTGAGCTGGAACGTGTGTGCATCACCAAAGCTTGACCCGACACCATCTGGCTGCCATTCCACCTACAACACAACATAAAAGGCACAATTCATTTTACTCACAACAAAAGTTGGGATTCAACTCTGAGATGTTTACCTGCTCGGCAGTAAGCGAATCCATCTTGTTGGTGTATTACTTGTACAATAGATTCACTTCGCTCGCCACCTCCGATACCACGTCCCACTTGTAAGCCCAGGTAGGAAGCCATACAGGGTTGTCGTGGTCATCCTAGGTATTCCACTTTGCGGCTTTAGGGCGTCCAACAGGAAGGCATTCCCAGCTCCATATCCAAAGTAGGAGCATACAACCACCAACTCCATCGTCCTTTGTGGACCTGCGACAAGCATCGTCCAACTACAAGTAACAACAAACATGGATCAGTTTAGCAGAAAAGTATAACAGAGAGTACTTACTATTAACAATTTATTACCTGCCGATACAAGTAGGCCAGTGCGGCCGAGCCCCAACTGAACTTATTGTCGAAAACATTCAATGCCTTCAGCCATATCCGTGGAGCATTCTTGCCAGTGCCGTCAGCGAAGATAGTCCTAGAGATGACATACCACATGTACACGCGAGCATAAGTCTGGATGACCTCGTCATTTGCATCCTCAGGACAATGAGCAAAGTTGACGGCAATCCAAGTGAAAGGAGTGCCGGCCGGGACTCTATCTTTCTTCCCTCCATCTTCTACCTCCGGCTCTGGAGGTGACATACCAATAAGGGCCTCCATTTGTTGCCGCCATCCCTCAGAATCAGTGCTCATACAAAGAGGCTTCCCCTCGATCGGAAGTGCGGTGATCATGGAAACATCTTGAAGAGTCACGGTCATCTCTCCGGTCCGGAGGTGAAAACTATGGGTCTCTGGCCTCCACCGATCAATAAGTGCAGTGATTGTAGCAGCGCTCAGGTTGGGCGTTGACCGACTCACAAGCTGAATGAATGGAAGGAGTCATGTCATCTCGATATATGGTGTGTACCGCTCATCGTACTGCATTACACTCGATGCCCCGTGAGACCGGATCTTCAAGGGCATAAGCTCCTGCAAACAGATAGGAGTGAGTGATATCATTACAGTTTCATCTTATTAAATAAATACATGATTTTTTAACATATGATCTACTTACCATTTCCTTCTCCGACATCAAATAGGTCGGGTGTTCAACGTCATAAACATCATTCAAAAGCCACACCATCCTACATATCAAAAAAAAACTTATGAATGTACTCATATGAATCTACTCATCTACTAATCCACTCATCTACTCATCCACTCATCACATATTACTAAAAAAATACTCATATGAATCTACTCATCTTCAAAAAAATACGCATATTACTCATATCCTAACTACTCATCTATGATATTACTAAAAAATCCACGCCATCTACTCATAGGAATAGTAATAGAACACAACTACTCATCTAGGATTAATAAAATAGGACTAACTCCTCATCTACATTTCAAATCCAATCAAAATATGAATATCAACCTAACTAACCCAAATCTGAAAAATAACCAATTCCATTTGGATAGATAGATGGGAAATGGAAGAGATTACCTCGTAGACAAGCTTGGGGGATCAATCCACGGAAGAAATCACCAGACCTGAAGCATTCAGAAGAGGGGATTTGGATGAGGAGAAGAGCCAGCCGCCGGTTTGAATGGGAGGGGAATGAGGAGGGGGTGGGGGAGGGGGGCTGGGCCGCGGCTGGATAAGTGGCAGTGTCGCGCCTAAGCCTTCGGCGCCACACTTTACGCTGTGCGACGCCTGAGGCTTAGGCGTCGCACTGCCTGGGGGGTGGGCCCTCTCAACAAGGTGGTCGGGGCGTGTGGCGCCGACGACTTAGGCGTCACACAGTGTAGTGTGGCGCCTAGGTGTCGGGCGCCACACGAAAGGGTCAGACGCGTGAATTTTTTTGCTTTCGGGTTCACTTCATGACTTCTTTCGCTCGAGGGGTTATTTTTGTCAATTTTGCCTGATCAAGTTCCCTTTTTGGATGGCACCTTTATAGTCGAAGTACATTGACCTTTGAACTGCACTTTCTGAATCTCATTGGTCATTCGATCGCCTTGGCTGACAGTATTGGGTAAGCTACGAAATCAAAAAGGCGCTGGCGTGCATGATCTGCTAGTTGTTACTAATTTCCTTGTCAGCAAAGTTAAATGATTATTAAATCTAATGAAACAAAGTTTAACTAGAAACTTGTTTGTTTGCACAAATTAATTCGTAAGGAAATTAGTTGTCCCAATAATATTGAATCAATGGGATGGAATCCTTACGACATGTACCTGTCCCAGTAAATCTAATGTCGTCTAATCAGGCATAATTTTCCTTACGTTGGTGGGCTAATTATGTTGTGTTGATTTAGGTGTTTAGAGGCATAATTTTTTTAGTACGATGCAGGCCAACTATTTTTCTGGTTTCTTATCATGCAAAGAACGAATCAAGTCATCTTTTCGTGCATGCAAGTTGCCGGGGTAATTTTATGGTACATAGAGGGACCAGTTTTCTTACATCACATCCCACTAAAGTAATTTTATGTTTCCTCTTCCCATAGTTAGCATTACTGGCTCGTGGGCACGATGGATTTCTTATGTTTGCCTCATGTTTTCTTACCTTGCGTGCAATTTTCTTATGACCTGGTTTGAGGGGGCAAAATTTTGTGTTTTAACCTTTTGTGCAAAGAAAATACAGTTTTGACCTATGTTTGAATTTTTTTGCAAATCTGACCTCTTTACGTGACGCCAACGTCCCTCGCGTCTGGGTTGCACTGGAGAGGCCACGGACCCTAGCGTCTGGTTGAGCCCACTCGATCCGCCCCGTTGTTGACCAAATGACGTGGCGAAGGGGCGAGACGCCAGGGGTCACGGCGTCTGGTCCCCTAGACCCAAGCGCCAGGCACCCTGGCGTCTGGCTGGGATAAGTTAAGTAACCCACGGGAGAGTGGGTGGGACCCACCCCACTCACTCTCCCCAATCCAGCCCGAGCTTTTCCCCTCTACTCTCATTTCCCCCTCTCTCCAAACCTCAACCCCCCTCAAATCCTCTTCAAAAGGTTGTTTCCTTCGGTGGATCTTTCCGTCACTTGTTGCTTGTGGTAATCTCCTTTGATTCATCCAATTTTTTTTTGTTTAAATCTTCTTATTTGCACAGATTTTTGAGATGTTGGAGAAACCCTAGTTCATGCCTTTTGCCATTATTTTGGTGTCTTTTAGGATTAGCTTGTTTTATACCTTGTGGTAATATGGATGATCTTATTTTAGCTATAAATATTAGCTTCATGAGTAGAAAGTTTTTAATTTAGGGTTAATTAGTGTTTAGGGTAATGTCGTTAGTGTATCTTAAATAATCTAGAGAAACCACAATTGTCATTGGATGTGTTTAATTCATTCATGGTGTCTTTAGATGGGGAGACTTGTTAATGTTCATTATATGGACAAGGAGGCATTCTTGACAAACAATATCGATGTCGATGAGGAATCAATTGTTTTCGATACAAGTCCTAGCTATGATGACCTTGTTGCAAAAGTGAGACATGTCTTAGAGTTGATGGAACACAATGCTGGTGTTAAGTTAATAGGAAGGTATGATGTTGGAGTTGGAGTCAAATCTCGCTTGAAAAGTATACATATCATCTCTGACTTGCATTGGGACGTGTACAAGGAACAAGTTGAAAATCAGATGACAAGTCAATTGAATTGTTTGCCACGAAGGTTGAACCACCTCGGGCTGAAATTGACTTGAACCGGCTTGTCTCTTTCCCAATGACCGAGAGGACAAGTGTTCCTTCTGTTGAGCAAAGGATTATGATTGATGCCTCCAATGCTTATAGCCAACCAGAAAGTGAGGTTGAATTTCATGCCCCTAATGCTATTCGCCCACCACCAACAAGCCAAGAAAATGAAGTTGATGTGATGCTAGAGAGGAAGTAATTCTAAAGGATGGTGATGTTGATTGTGATTTCGATGAGGTAGAGGAAGGGTTTCATGGTATTGATATTGGTGACTTGGATGCATACATAGCACAAAAGGAGATGGATCGTGAATTACCTTTTAGGCGTCTATATGGGTATGACTCAGATGACGAAGGTCCTCAGGAAGAATTGGACGAGGATGGATTCATGAAGGAGGAAAACCAAATTCACTTTGAGTTGACCGTCTTGGAAAAAAGAACTCACTTCTTTCGATATCTCAGCCTTGCCCATAAAGTCGTAGTTGATGGTGGCATGAGGAATACGGCGATTGAGCCAACACCTTGCCCTGATCCAGGTGAACCAAGGGATGAGAATGAGGACGAGAATGCTTATTTGAAGAAAGGATTGAAGTTCCCCTCTTTGCCTGCCATGAAGGTTTGGTTGTCTGACTATGCCATTCGTAACCACAAGCCATTTTATGTTGAACACTTTGTGGTTCACTGTTAAGTGTGTGAAAGCAGATGAAGGATGCATTTGGAAGGTTCGTTTAATAAAGTTAGAAGAAACCGAAGAATGGGTGTTAAAAAGTTGTGTTCCCACTCATTTATGCAGATGACCAAAGAAACATGATTGTAAGACACACCGTCAGCCCACGTCTGAGTACCTAGTATACAAATTTATGAGAGACATAGCTGCTGATCCCACTGTCAAAGTGAGGTTTCTCATGAGGACGGCGAAAAAATGTATGGTTATGCATTCAAGTATGGGAAGGCATGGAGGGCGAAGGTAAATGCTATTCGGATGTCGTATGGTGGTTACGAAGAAGCATACAACTGGCTCCCCAGATTGTTGGGAGCAATTGCACATAGGAACCCGGGCATGTATCATGTCGTCGAAGATAAGCACGGAGTGTTCCACCGTGCTTTATGTTGTTATGGACAATGTGTGAAAGCATTTAAGCATTGTCGTCCGGTCTTGTCTGTAGATGGCACCTTCTTGACCGGCAGATACAAGGGCACACTAATGGTAGCAATGGCCCACTCGTCGAACGACAATGTGTTGCGAGTTGCATTTGCTTTGGTACCTTCCGAGCACCAAGACAATTGTGAGTGGTTCATGGGTCATGTGAGGCACAAGGTGATTGTTAATAGGGAGGTATGCATCATATCGGACAGGCACCATGGCATACTCAAGGCAGTGGACATTGTTATTCCATGTTGTCCAAAGCTTCACCACAGATGGTGCATGAGGCATTTTGTGGCCAACTTTTACCGGGCAAGTAAGAGCAAGGAGTTGAGTAAAGACCTTACCCATGTATGTGTGGCCTTCACCACCCAAGCTTTTGATGCTCGGTACAACAAACTCTTTGCAGCGGTGAACGCTAGGGGGGAAAGAATTCTTAACCAGGAATTTCAGCGAGAAGCATAAGTGGGCACGTGCTCATGATGATGGAGGAAGGCGATATGGCGACATGACGAGCAACTTGGTTGAATGTTTCAACAACGTGATCAAGGGTGTCCGTTCATTACCGGTGATAGCAATAGTCAAGTATACCTTCTTCAAGCTTAATGAGTACTTTCAGAATCATTCGGAAGAGGCTGCCTCCTGGATAGGTGAGAAAATGGATTACCCGGCGAAGGTTGATGAATGGCTTCAGTTACAAGAAACCAAGTCTTCGCGACAACAAATTCTCACATTCGACACGTATGAAATGAAATATCAAATCGACGAGCCAGGTGGCACAACACGAGATGGTCATTCATATGGTGGTGCCGCATTTGAGGTGCACCTCCAGACACAGTGGTGCCAGTGCGAGAGGCCTAGTAAGTATCATTGGCCATGTTCACATTTGATAGCAGCGGCTAAGGCGGCAAACATATCAGTTTGCGATGGGAAAACCGTGCGGATGGAAGAGTTCCACATGGAAGCTACTAGGTTGACATGGGCACCTCGGTTTCACCCTTTCTTAGACCAATCACAATGGCCTCAATATCATGGCACCCATATTAAGTCAGACCCTACCTTGAAGGTGGAGACCAAGGGTAGAAGGAGAACTAAGAGGTTCGGGGGTGATATGGATGACCTTGCTGGATACATTGGCATGAATCAATTTGGTAGAGGGCATTTGATGGAGGCTCCAAATAATATCAACTATGGTTTTTGTAATGAAGGGCGACACAATACACGTACGTGCAAGAAAAGGAGAACGTTTAAGGGGGTGGTGGTGGTGGTCGTACACGAAGCACAAGTGCTAGAGGTGGTGATGGTCGTACAGGAAGCACAAGTGGTAGAGGTGGTGGTGGTGGTGGTGGTCGTAGAGGAGGCACAAGTGTTCGAGGTGGTGGTGGTCGTCGTAGAGGAAGCACGAGTGCTAGAGGTGGTGGTGGTCGTCGTAGAGGAAGCTCAAATGCTAGAGGTGGTGTTTGTCATAGAGGATATGTTGATAATGGAACAACATTCAGTTATTTGGTTAATCCAAATGGTTGATAAAAAAAGAATGGTATATGCCTTGTTTATTTTGTTGTATTGAAATAGTTTATTGATTTGTTATTTTATTTTGTTGTATTTAAATATTTTGTTTTTGTATTTTGCTAACAAGTTCTTATTTTTTTTGTAGGCATGTCTTCATCCGGTTTGATGACGAGTCCGCCGTGCACCGACCAATGGGACATGCCAAAGAAGTGGATGGCGGCCGAGTTGGACAAGGTGAAGGAGAAGGATGTGCCCACACCATCATGTTGGTGCGGTGATGTTTGCAAGGCAAAGGTGTCCAATGACTGTAAAAAAAATGGACAGAAGGCCGAATATTTTTCGTGTGTCCTAACTACGCACATGATAAACTGAGGCCAACTAACGCATATGACTTATCACCGGTATGTTAGATGTGACATCCAAATATTTTTAATTTGGTTGAACTCATATTACTAATATAAACATGTCTTTTATGTAGTCGCCTCCGCCTCTTTGCAAGTACTTTAGTTGGATAGATTATGAAGTACCCCAACATATCCAAGAGGCCCAATATCGAGACGCCATGTGGAGGCAACACCTTTTCAAGGAATCTTTGGCACCTGAGGAGGAGAGGGAGCATCGTGAGGAGGAGAGGGTTCCTCTTGAATTGCAAAACAAAGGGCAGCATACCCAACATTGCAATGTAGGGCTCGTATCGCACGTCGTATGGAAAGTCATTTGCACCATAACCCCTCATGCGCATAGCTACTACATTTTGCAAAGAATATGAGCTTCATATCAGTACGACAAACACACATAAAAACCACAAATAATTGACAAGTCTTCGATTAATCAATCATACCTTACGATACTCAATTGCACGACCATGGTGCACTCTGTCAAACTCTTCTATTAATCCATCATACCAAGGGCCATTATCATCCGCCATCCTACGAAAAATAACATACATCGAATTTCATCATCTCTTTTGTAAAAAAATAAACAAAGGCAAATACATACACCTACACATATATATCATATACATACACCAATCATATATTTCAAACTCTTCTATAAGAACTACATCATCTAACAACTACAAAACAACCCCTAATACTACGCCAAAATCACCTACTCTAATACATCATCTAACATATAACCTAACCTAATCCAATACATGCCTACAAAATATATCACCTAACCTAATACATCATCTAACATATAAGAACTACATCATCTAAAAACTACAAAACAATCCTAATAGTAAGACAAAATCAACTAATCAAACATAACCTAATATTCAAAAATAGTATCAAAATAAGATGTTGAAACAAAAACAATTGAAGGGATTGGGGGAGATTACTTCAACGGAGCTTTGGGGGATCCAATCTAATGATTTTGGTGGAGGAGGGAGTAGATCAAGGGGGTGTGAGGGGAAGAGGGGGCGAGAGAGAGATCTGTTCTGGCGGCTGGGGGTGGAGGAAGAAGATGGGTGGGTGGGTGGGTCGGGCTAGGGAGTTACTTAACTTACCCGAGCCAGACGCCGGGGTGCCAAGAGTTTGGGTCTGGGGGACCAGACGTCGTGACCCCTGGCGTCTGGCCCCTTCACCACGTCATTTGGTCAATGGCGGGGCGGATCGATGGGCCCAACCAGATGCAAGGGTCCCTCGCGTCTCCAGTGCAACCCAGACGCCAGGGACGTTGGCGTCACGTAAAGAGGTCAGATTTGCAAAAAAATTCAAACGTGGTAAAAACTATATTTTCTTTGCACAAAAGGTTAAAACACAAAATTTTGCCGGTTGAGGGGTGGGGTCAGGAATAGTCGATCCCATATATATATATATATATATATATATATATATATATATATATATATATATATATATATATATATGTTCTCCCATGGTTTTGCCAATATGCAACACAGGAAATTGTTTCACTACAACTAAAGAGAAATTGATCTTTATAGGATTGAAAAATGGAACATATTGCTATCCTATGCATTTTTCATATCCTATAACCCTAAATTAACTATGACATATATATATGTTCTCCCACGATTTTGCCAATATCCAACAAGGAAAATTGTTTGACTACAACTAAAGAGAAAATTATCTTTAGGATTTAAACGGAACATATTGCTATCCTATGCAATTTTCATATCCTATGAATTTATCAAGAAACCCTAAATTAACTATGACACATATATATGTTTTCCCACGGTTTTGCCAATATGCAACATGGAAAATTGTTTCACTACAACTAAAAAGAAATTGATCTTTATAGGATTAAAAAATGAAACATATTGCTATCCTATGCAATTTTCATATCCTATAACCCTAAATTAACTATGACATATATATATGTTCTTCCACGGTTTTGCCAATATGCAACAAGGAAAATTGCGTCACTACAACTAAAGAGAAATTTATCTTTAGGATTCAAATGGAACATATTGCTACCCTATGCAATTTTCATATCCTATCAATTGATGAAGAAACCCTAAACTATATATGTTCTCCCATGGTTTTGCCAATATGTAACAAGGAAAATTATTTCACTACAACTAAAGAGATCTTTAGGATTCCAATGGAACATATTGCTATCCTCTATGCAATTTTCGTAACCTTTGATCAAAGAAAAGCCTCAAAACTTACCCCGCCCATTGGAAGACCATGACATTTCTCTTGAAACAAAGTTTGATGACGGCAACAACTTTTTGATTGGCCGTGTACTCGAGATCAAGCCCCATGAACTTGTCTTTCTCCGCCTCTTCAAGTCATTCCTCGAAATAGGAAAGAAAACGCGTCACCATGGTGCTATCGTCTGTGTAGATGACATTGAGTTTAGTCATGCCATGTGTGAGCACCTCTCCGTAGCGTGAAACGACGCGGGATGCGAACGGTTTGGACCTTTAGTCTCGGGTTATGCCACCAACCAGGACTAAAGTTGCTCGCACCAGCAGCCGAACGGTCGCCACGACCCCTTAAGTCCCGGTTTGAGACACTAACCGGGACTAAAGGGTCTCACATCAGCAGCCGAACGGTCGCCACGACCCCTTAAATCCCGGTTTGAGACACTAACCGGGACTAAAGGGTCTCGCATCAGGCGAACGGATGCCACCAAACATTTAGTTCCGGTTCCTGGATCAACCCAGGACTAAAGGCCCTTAACGAACCGGGACAAAAAGCCTAGCTTCTCGAACCGGGACTAATGTTGACATTAGTCCCGGGCCAAAAGCAAACCGGGACTAAAGGTCTGAACGTAAGACCAATTTTCTGCTAGTGAAAGCTTGTACGAATAATGAACTGTGGCACCGTTCAATCCATATAATGTCCAATATTATGAACATAGTGATATATCATACCTATCAGCAAGAGATACCGAATATTGTTCTAACAAAACATAATGAGAATCCTTGAGATAAATAGGGATCATAATCTTATGGAATTCTTCTTTTCCAAAATTGCAAATTATGACCTGTTATATGAACTAATGATTTTGTTATCAATGACTGCATCAAAGTTTCAGAAGAAATATTCAATGGACAGTGGAGCATATATATTACCTAGATTTGTTTTCAACCACAACCTTCTACCATTTTCATCAAAGACCTTGCTGTCATAGATTATAGCATCTGCACAACCAAACATTAGAGGGATTGGGGGTTTAATTGGCAAGGCACTACAGCCCAAGATGTTGTGGTAGCTGCCTCACAAATAATAGGTAGATCAAAACTTCTCCCAAGACTAACAGTAGCATGTATCTGCATGAACAGCAGGAATCATATCACTGAAATATTTTATGGCAATTGAGAGGGAGAGAAAATAGAGAGAAGGGCAAGATTATGAGGCTCATAGATATGTCTCATGTAGGAACGTGAAGCTGAGAAGGAGGATATTTGCTTATATATATACATATACAAAAGGGATAAATGAGGTGAGGTCATTAGGTGTCGATTAGTTTATGATGTATTTGTTGAGCAGGATTCACATCATAACAGATAGATCAAAAACACGGAAATAGAGAATACCTAGAATAGAAATCACTCAAACTCCCAATACATGGATCCATCATTATATGTCTTCTAACAACATCTTCTAGTAGAAACTAGGGTTCTACCGGCCCTCTGCCTTAGGTTATAAGGGTAGGAGGGAGGTTGGAGGAGACGAGGGCGCCGCGGCCGGCGCGACGGCGCCGTCTCGGCGTAGGGAGGAGGCGACGGCGAGTAGAGGAGGTGGTGGCTAGGGTTAGGGTTTCGGCTCCTCTCGAAGCCGGGCAATAGAATTGTCTTATTGCTTGATTCCAAAAGAGTTGTTTACATCGGTTTATATAATCTCGATAACTTGGAATCTAAGATAACTAAGATAACTTGGCCTCTAGGATAACTAAGATAACTTGGGCTAAGCCCCTAATATTATTAAGATACTGGGCCAGTTTGGCTAACTGGGCCTCTGGTCATAACATTTCACCCCGCGTGCGCAAACAGCTCGTCCTCGAGCTGGATGTCTAGAAAATGTTGGCGGAATTCCTTGAGCTGCTCCCAAGGTGCCTTCGGAGGGTTGAGCTAGTCCGAAGTACGTCATGCATCAAGCCCTGGAATGTCGTCGGCGCATTGGAGAGACCAAAAAGCATCACCCAAAACTCAAAGTGATCGTGATGGTAGCCAGAATGCAAGTCGAGCGTAGAGAATAAGCGTGGCCCTTGCGGCTCTTCCCGGAGCTCCGCCATGACCGGTATAGGAAAATTGACCCTCGTCGTCGTGGCAGTGAGAGCACGGTAATCGAGGAAAAAACGCCATAGACCCCCGGGCTTGTGAATAAGGAGCACTGGTAAAAGGTCACCGTGCCGCTGCAGGAGATGAGCCAACAGGGGCAGCTCGGAGTCTGCTATGGCGGTCGACAGCTGAGAGGGAACTGCTGGAGAAGTGCCACCCTCGCCCTTCCACTGCACCATGTGCCCTTGATGCCAGAAAGTCATGGTCAGTGCGTCGAAGTCCCAAAGGATGGGTCCGAGCGTCCGCAAGAAGTCGACGCCGAGGATGAAGTCATATTCGCCTAAGTCGATGCCGACGCACGTGATGGCGAATGACTCGTCGTCGATGAGAATGGGAACCTGCTACGCAATTCCGTGGCAGCGGAGACGGTCACCATTAGCCACGGTAACTCAGAGCTACTCACCGCCCGTCAGTTGGAGGGCCAGGCGATGCATGGTAGACGCGGGCAGGAAGTTGTGTGTAGAGCCCGTGTCCATGAGAGCTAAGAAGCGCTCCCCATTACCTGTCACTGGCAACAGCATCGTTGTTTCCGTTCATATGCCGGCAAGGGCATGCAGGGAGACCATGAGAGCGGTGGTTGCCGCCTCGGCAAGCTCGGAGGAAGTTTTATCCTCCGCGACATAGTCATCCGCCTCCAGGTAGAAGAGGCGCGAGCAGACGTGGCCTCGCACGTAGGGCTCATCGCAGTTGAAACATAACCCATGGCGACGACGCTCGTTTTGTTTGGTCGGGGTTAGCCGATGGAACGGTCGAGTTGCTGCTGTGGTAGGCGTCCCTATCGCCGGCTGGGCAGGCCGGCTAGGTGCAGACATAGCCGGCTGAGGGGGTGGGCAAGGTGCCTGGGCCGGGAACGCATGTTGCATAGCCACCGCCCGCTGCTTGAACGTGCGGGCATAGTACATGGCCGTCTGGATGTCCTGTCGTCCGCGCATCTCGACGTCCACGCGGATGTGGTCGAGGAGGCCCCCGACGAAGAGCTCGGCCCGCTGGCGAGTCGTCACGCCAGGCGCGTGACACGCCAGGGCCTGGAAGCGGTCGGCGAAGTCCTGCACCGTGGAGGTGAAGGGTAGGCGTGTAACGACCAAGATGCAATCCTTTCCGATCTGGGGGTCGAGGCCCCCGAATAGGAAAGAAGCGCATCTAAGTGTTTCGCAAGCAAGTAAACATAGCATATAACAATACTTACAGTAGACAATCTGGGATTCAACTGTCTTCTTATTAAAATACAGAGTACAACGCAGATACAAACAAGGTAGTTCTGGTACGGACTACAAAACAAGGAAAATGCTATGCTACCCGCTGCAGGCCCACGATCACGACCACGGCTCAGTCCTCTGGATAGTTCACGTAAAGGCGATCTGTCTCCTCGTCGTACTGCCACGCCAGCTGGGTGCTGTCGGGATCATCTGCCTCTGGGATACCTGTACCTGCTGGGAGTTTCGGAGGAATCCGTGAGTCACGGGGACTCAGTAATCTAAGACCTTGGTGCCAGAACTAGTCATGTTATTGGGTAAGGAAGGGGTGAAGTGTTTCAGGCTGCTGCATCCTAAGGTTGAATAAGTGGCTAGCTTACGCAAAGGAGAAGTGACAGTGTTCTATACTAACGATCGTGAATACTTGATCAGAAAGTGATCCTGAACACCTACCTATGGCATTCATAACCCCACCGTGTTCCCGATCGAAGAGAGATCTTCGAAGGGACAGTCACGGTTACGCACACAGTTGGCATATTTTATTAGTTTATGTTTAAGTTTTCTAATACCGGATGTTAACAAAATATTCCAAGTTGCCACATAACCGCGGGCACGGCTTTCCGAAAGATTAAACCCTGCAGGGGTGCTCCAACTAGTCCATCACAAACGAACACAGGCCACAAAGGCATCCTCTATCACGAATCTCGTGATCTCGTCGGATTCCTTAGAGGAAAACCTCAACTCTGGGGAAAACCAAAGCCTCACCGGGGTTCCTATACGCAAGATATACCGCTAAGGCAAGACAAGACTAGCAGGACCTCCCGGTGTGTCGACGACCCGATAAGAGCCGCGTATCTCAGTCTCAGGACAACACCGTCTATGCAAAGTGGACAAGGACCAAACCTCAAGTTTCCCCGGGGTGGTCTTGCCGACTGCTAGGTGGTTGGACCAACACTCATGAGGAGCACTGGCCCAGGTTGTTGATTAGGATCCTCGGGATAGCTATTCCCTATGCATTTTATTATTAAGTGATTAGCAAATTAAAACCAATGTTGGGTCCTGCCGGACAAGCCTTAACACTACGCGATTTATCAAGGGGGTCCCCATAACAACCCCGAACGTGTTAGGAGCGATCATTATGGAATCAAACACCGGTAACCGGTAACTAAGGCGGCAATAACGGAACAAGACACCCGGCAAAAGGCCAGGCCTCCCGTCATTTACCAAATATATAGATACATCAATCAAATAACAGAAATTAATATAATGATATCAAGCTCATGGCAACTCATGAGTTATAAGCACCTGCAACTAACAATGCTAACATTAGTAGCTGAGCAAGCCTACCTAGCCATGCAAGTTTGCTAGGAAAGGGTAAGGTGTTTAGGCTCATGGCAATATGTGGGAGTGTGCATACTCTCTTGTTAGCTTGGAGTCTCTTTTGTGTTGAGCTTGATGCTAGTCCTAGTGAGGTATTGTGTGGGTTGGTGTTGTTGATGTGCATGACACAAACATGGGGTTCAAACCCCCATGTCACTTTGTCATTGTGCACATGAAACCCTCCTATGTAGTTGTCATCTTAAAAGCGTACCTTATGGATTTGCATTTTCATTTTGTTGAAATTTTGGCCTTTGTTTCCATGATATAGATGGAGCCCTTGTTAAAGAAGCGACTAATTTTTACCTCTTGTTCTTTCTCATCCTCTCCCCCTTTCATTCTTGGATCTCGGGATGAGATCTTCTTGTAGTGTGGGAGAGTTGTGACAGCCCGATACCGACGTTCCAGAAGATTCCCCCCTTTTATTCCGTTTTCGTCGTGTGTTTAGTTTTTATTCGTTGTATCGTCATGTAGTTGCATCATCGCATCATACATGGCATCATGTCATCCGTGTTTTATAGGTGTTGCTTGTTGCTTCGTGTTGTTGTGTGTTAGTGTTTCGTGAGTGGCGTCGTTTGTTGGCGCGATGAGAGAGGGAGCGTGAGAGCCACCGCTAAGCCCCGTTGCACCGCCGACCTAAACCTTCTCCCCTCCTCTCCCCTCCTAAGTTGTTTTGTGGTTTTGCTAAAGATTTCTAACTTTACCCCTCTCCCAAAATATTCGTCTTCTTTTAAAAAGTCCTTTTTATTAAACGTAGGGGCAACCCTTAGGTTTTAATTTTACTCTCCGTTTGTTTCATTTTTAAAACCCTCCCATTTTAATTCTCTTTTAAAAGGCTTTTATTTATTCTTTGAATAAAGAGGTTTTAATTAATTCTTTTCAAAAGGGGTTATTTTTATCTTCTTGTTAAAAGAGTTTTAATTTAATTCTTTTAAAAGGGTTTTATTTTATTCTTAAAAAAAGGTTTCATTGTTATTTCTTTTAAAAATTGCCCAAACTATTTATAGTTGGGGTTTGTTTTTAAAGGGGTAAAAGGCACTTATTTTAGTTCATTTTATTTTGTTAAAGAAAAACCTTTCTTATTTACAGTTTTCTGTTTTAAAGGTTTTGGAAAAAAGAAAAAAAAACATCTGGGGGAGGACCCAGGCCAAGGCCCAGCCGGCCAAGGCCCAGGCCTCCCCTCGCCAGCCAACCCTAGCGAGCCTCCCTTCTCTCTCTCGTCCTCCCCAGCGCCTCCTCTTCCCCGCGCCTCCTCCTCCTCCTCCCGCGCATCGATGACCTGTTCATGCATCATATTAGGGTTGCATCATATCTCGCTTTGTGGTGGTGAATACTTGTGTTGATGTTTGTTTCCGGTTTCCTCCGTCTCGATAGAGTTCCGCAAGCGTGTCGGAATGTGAGGACCGTTCGACTACGTCGGTTCGCTGACTTCACCGAGTTGTTCTTCTTCCAAGCGGGATCTCAGGCAAGATGATCATTTCCCCAGATACCATTACTATCATTGCCATGCTAGTTTTACCGTTGCTATCGTTTACGTCTCGTTGCCTACAACCTGGTAAATATCAGCCTCTCTACAATGCCATGAAACCATCAACCTGTTCACCCTAGCAAACCTCTGATTGGCTATGTTACTGCTTGCTTAACCCTGTTGATAGCGTTGCTAGTTGCAGGTGCAGTTGCTTCCATGCAAAGCATGGGTTCCTTGTTATATCACCATATTAATGCTATTTAATTTAATGCACCTATATACTTGGTAAAAGGTGGAAGGCTCGGTCTTTCTGGCCTGGTGTTTTGTTCCACCTTAGCCCCCTAGTTTTCGGCTACCGGTGTTATGTTCCATAAACGAGCGCTCCTAACACGATCGGGGTTGTTATGGGGACCCCCTTGATAATTCGTTTTAGATTAAAGCTGGTCTGGCAAGGCCCAACTTTGGTACTACATTTGCCTAGTAACTAATAAACTGCATAGGGAGTAATTAACCCGAGAAAATTTAATCAACTCCCGGGCCAGTGCTCCTCATGAGTGTTGGTCCACCCACCTAGCAGTCGGCGGTGCCACCACGGGGCAACTCGAGGTTTGGTTCCCGTCCACTTTGCATAGACGGTGTGTCCTGAGAACGAGATACGCGGCTCCTATCGGGTTCGTCGACACACCGGGTGGCCTTGCTGGAATAGTTTTACCTTTGACGAGGTATCTTGTGCATCGGGATTCCGGTGATGCTTTGGGTAATCTCAGAGTTGAGGTTTTCCACTAGGGAATCCGACGAAATCGCGAGCTTCGTGATTGAGGATTTCTATGCGGCTTGTGGTAAATTGTGATGGACTAGTTGGAGCACCCCTGCAGGGTTAAATCTTTCGGAAAGCCGTGCCCGCGGTTATGTGGCAACGTGGAAACTTTGATTAACACTGGTTCTAGATAACTTGAAGTTACCTTAATTAAAATATGCCAACTGTGTGCGTAACCGTGACTGTCTCTTTCGTGAGTTCTTTCTCCAATCGAGGACACGGTGGGGTTATGTCTGACGCAGGTAGGTGTTCAGGATCATTCATTTGATCATCTGTAGTGATGTCCGTTATGCGTAGATCATCCCCCTCTTATTTCCTGTACTCGTAAGTTAGCCACCAAATATGTGCTTAGTCGCTGCTGCAACCTCACCACTTAACCATGCCTCACCTAACAAGCTTTGCTAGTCTTGATACCTTTGGAAATGAGATTGCTGAGTCCCCTGTGGCTCACAGATTACTACAACACCAGTTGCAGGTAGAGGTAAAGGTTACTCGACGTGAGCGCGTTGATTGTTCATTTGGAGTTGCTTCTTCTTCTTCTTCTTCTTCATCGATCTAGGATGGGTTCTAGGCCGGCAGCCTGGGATAGCAAGGATGGACGTCGTTCTTCTTTTGTCGTTTGTTTTCGTCCGTAGTCGGACCCTGCTCTTACTCTTGATGGTTATGTAATGTACTGATGTGATTCTGATGTAGCTTGTGGCGAGTGTAAGCCAACTCTTTATATAACTCTTCTCTTCAGTACATGTACTTGTAACGATATTCATTCTTGCGACACGACGAGATGCGCTTCTATCCCTGACGAGGCCCTCGTGCCAAATTGAGGATAGGGTCGCATCTTGGGCGTGACAAGGCGGCCAAGCTCCACCAACCGGCTCCCTTGGATAGGAGGCCCGAAGCGTAGGAGGCAAAGCTCGCGGAAACGCTCCCATGGAGGCATTCCATCCTCGTCCTGCCCGAGAGCATAATACCACGTCTGTGCGGCACCTCGGAGGTGATATGAAGCGAGCCAGGTGCGATCCGACACTGGCGTCCGTTGCCCCGAAAAAACTGATCACATTGGTTGAGCCAGCTCAGGGGGGGCTCCTCCGTGCCGTCATAGGTGGCGAAGTCCACTTTGGCGAAGCGCGGCGGCGTGTGGGTAGGGCCGCCCTGGCGGTACGGCTCGTCGGCACGGAGTAGTGCAGGGGTCGGCGCCGGGTACCCGTCGGGGCCAACGAAGCTGAAGGGCCCGCCGTACTGCGGCGGTAGCGCCGGTGGCGACTGGATGTGCGGCGGCACCGAGGCCGTCGTGTACACCTGCTATGACGACTCGGTCACCCAGGCCGGTAGGGGCGACGGCGAGGGGGAAAACCGGAGCTCGTGGATCGGCACCCCTAGCGCAGAGGTAGGGCGCGGCCGGGAGGTGGTTTGTGGCGGCGGCGGCAGCGGCAGGGTTGGCTGCAACGGTCCGGCCGAGGGTGGCAGAGCCAGCTGCAGTGTTGGCTGCAGCGGCCAGGCGAGCGCCGTGGTTACCGCCAGCAGCGGCTACTGAGAGGGCGGCGAGGATGGGCCAGCGCTGGCTGGTGGTGGTGCGGCTCGCTGCGGCCCGTAGGGTGCGGCCAGGTATAGCCGGATGCCCTCGACGGTGGTAGCCAGGTCGCGGATCGCGCCGGTCAGCTCCTCCGGGGTGAGGACGGCCGGAGGCGGCGCGGCAGAAGAGGCCGGCGCAGGCAGGTGCGGCCACCGACCGTGGAGATCCTCGGAGTAGTGGTGGGGGACGACGGTGCAACGGTGGAGACGGGCGGCGGTGATGACATGATCGAACCAGAGCCTCGTGATACCAAACTGGTAGAAACTAGGGTTCTACCTATTGGGGAACGTCGCATGGGAAACAAAATTTTTCCTATGCGCATGAAGACCTATCATGGTGATGTCCATCTATCAGAGGGGATATTCGATCTACGTACCCTTGTAGACCGCACAGCAGAAGCGTTAAGAAACGCGGTTGATGTAGTGGAACGTCCTCACGTCCCTCGATCCGCCCCGCGAACCGTCCCGCGATCAGTCCCACGATCTAGTGCCGAACGGACGGCACCTCCGCGTTCAGCACACGTACAGCTCGACGATGATCTCGGCCTTCTTGATCCAGCAAGAGAGACGGAGAGGTAGATGAGTTCTCCGGCAGCGTGACGGTGCTCCGGAGGTTGGTGATGATCTTATCTCAGCAGGGCTCTGCCCGAGCTCCGCAGAAACGCGATCTAGAGGTAAAACCGTGGAGATATGTGGTCGGGCTGCCGTGGCAAAGTTGTCTCAAATCAGCCCTAAAACCTCCGTATATATAGGGGGAGGAGGGGGAGCCTTTCCTTGGGGTCCAAGGACTCCCAAGGGGGTCGGCCGAGCCAAGGGGGGCAACCCTCCCCTTCCAAACCGAGTCCAACTAGGTTTGGAAGGAGGAGTCCTTCCCCCTTTTCCCACCTCCTCTTTTTTTTTCTTTTCTCTTTGATTTTCTTCCTATGGCGCATAGGGCCTTCTTGGGCTGTCCCACCAGCCCACTAAGGGCTGGTGCGCCACCCCCAAGGCCAATGGGCTTCCCCGGGGTGGGTTGCCCCCCCCCGGTGAACACCCGGAACCCATTCGTCATTCCCGGTACATTCCCGGTAACTCCGAAAACCTTCCGGTAATCCAATGAGGTCATCCTATATATCAATCTTCGTTTCCGGACCATTCCGGAAACCCTCGTGACGTCCGGGATCTGTTCCGGGACTCCGAACAACATTCGGTAACCAACCATATAACTCAAATACGCATAAAACAACATCGAACCTTAAGTGTGCAGACCCTGCGGGTTCGAGAACTATGTAGACATGACCCAAGAGACTCCTCGGTCAATATCCAATAGCGGGACCTGGATGCCCATATTGGATCCTACATATTCTACAAAGATCTTATCGTTTGAACCTCAGTGCCAAGGATTCATATAATCCCGTATGTCATTCCCTTTGTCCTTCGGTATATTACTTGCCCGAGATTCGATCGTCACTATCCGCATACCTATTTCAATCTCGTTTACCTGCAAGTCTCTTTACTCGTTCCGTAATACAAGATCCCATAACTTACACTAAGTCACATTGATTGCAAGGCTTGTGTGTGATGTTGTATTACCGAGTGGGCCCCGAGATACCTCTCCGTCACACGGAGTGACAAATCCCAGTCTAGATCCATACTAACTCAACGAACACCTTCGGAGATACCTGTAGAGCATCTTTATAGTCACCCAGTTACTGTTGGGGAACGTCGCATGGGAAAATAAAATTTTCCTACGCGCACGAAGACCTATCATGGTGATGTCCATCTACGAGAGGGGATGAGTGATCTACGTACCCTTGTAGATCGTACAGCAGAAGCGTTAGAGAACGCGGTTGATGTAGTGGAACGTCCTCACGTCCCTCGATCCGCCCCGCGAACAATCCTGCGATCAGTCCCACGATCTAGTACCGAACGGACGGCACCTCCGCGTTCAGCACACGTACAGCTCGACGATGATCTCGGCCTTCTTGATCCAGCAAGAGAGACGGAGAGGTAGAAGAGTTCTCCGGCAGCGTGACGGCGCTCCGGAGGTTGGTGATGATCTCGTCTCAGCAGGGCTCCGCCCGAGCTCCGCAGAAACGCGATCTAGAGGAAAAACTATGGAGGTATGTGGTCGGGCAGCCGTGAGAAAGTCGTCTCAAATCTGCCCTAAAAGCCCCATATATATAGGAGGAGGGAGGGGGACCTTGCCTTGGGGTCCAAGGGATCCCCAAGGGGTCGGCCGAGCCAGGGGGGAGGACTCTCCCCCCCCAAACCGAGTCCTACTTGGTTTGGTGGGAGGGAGTCCTCCCCCCTTCCCACTTCTTCCTTTTTTTTCTTTCCTTTGATTTTTCCTTTCTTGGCGCATAGGGGATTGGTGGGCTGTCCCACCAGCCCACTAAGGGCTGGTGTGACCCCCCCAAATGCCTATGGGCTTCCCCGGAGTGGGTTGCCCCCCTCCGGTGAACTCCCGGAACCCATTCGTCATTCCCGGTACATTCCCGGTAACTCCGAAAACCTTCCGGTAATCAAATGAGGTCATCCTATATATCAATCTTTGTTTCCGGACCATTCCGGAAACCCTCGTGACGTCCGTGATCTCATCCGGGACTCCGAACAACATTCGGTAACCAACCATATAACTCAAATACGCATAAAACAACGTCGAACCTTAAGTGTGCAGACCCTGCGGGTTCGAGAACTATGTAGACATGACCCGAGAGACTCCTCGGTCAATATCCAATAGCGGGACCTGGATGCCCATATTGGATCCTACATATTCTATGAAGATCTTTATCGTTTGAACCTCAGTGCCAAGGATTCGTATAATCCCGAATGTCATACCCTTTGTCCTTCGGTATGTTACTTGCCCGAGATTCGATCGTCAGTATCCGCATACCTATTTCAATCTCGTTTACCGGCAAGTCTCTTTACTCGTTCCGTAATACAAGATCCCGTAACTTACACTAAGTTACATTGCTTGCAAGGCTTGTGTGTGATGTTGTATTACCGAGTGGGCCCCGAGATACCTCTCCGTCACACGGAGTGACAAATCCCAGTCTTGATCCATACTAACTCAACTAACACCTTCGGAGATACCTGTAGAGCATCTTTATAGTCACCCAGTTACGTTGCGACGTTTGATACACACAAAGCATTCCTCCGGTGTCAGTGAGTTATATGATCTCATGGTCATAGGAATAAATACTTGACACGCAGAAAACAGTAGCAACAAAATGACACGATCAACATGCTACGTCTATTAGTTTGGGTCTAGTCCATCACGTGATTCTCCTAATGACGTGATCCAGTTATCAAGCAACAACACCTTGTTCATAATCAGAAGACACTGACTATCATCGATCAACTGGCTAGCCAACTAGAGGCATGCTAGGGACGGTGTTTTGTCTATGTATCCACACATGTAAATGAGTCTTCATTCAATACAATTATAGCATGGATAATAAAATATTATCTTGATACAGGAATTATAATAATAACTATACATTTATTATTGCCTCTAGGGCATAATTCCAACAGTCTCCCACTTGCACTAGAGTCAATAATCTAGCCCTCACATCACCATGTGAATTACATTGTAATAAATCTAACACCCATATAGTTCTGGTGTCGATCATGTTTTGGCCGTGGAAGAGGCTTAGTCAGCGGGTCTGCTACATTCAGATCCGTGTGCACTTTGCATATATTTACGTCCTCCTCCTCGACGTAGTCGCGGATGAGGTTGAAGCGTCGTTTGATGTGTCTGGTCTTCTTGTGAAACCTAGGTTCCTTTGCTAAGGCAATGGCACCAGTGTTGTCACAGAACAAGGTTATTGGATCCAGTGCACTTGGCACCACTCCAAGATCCGTCATGAACTGCTTCATCCAGACACCCTCCTTAGCCGCTTCCGAGGCAGCCATGTACTCTGCTTCACATGTAGAATCTGCTACGACGCTTTGCTTGGAACTGCACCAGCTTACTGCACCCCCATTAAGAATAAATACGCATCCGGTTTGCGACTTAGAGTCGTCCGGATCTGTGTCAAAGCTTGCATCGACGTAACCTTTTACGGCGAGCTCTTCGTCACCTCCATACACGAGAAACATTTCCTTAGTCCTTTTCAGGTACTTCAGGATATTCTTGACCGCCGTCCAGTGATCCACTCCTGGATTACTCTGGAACCTACCTGCCATACTTATGGCCAGGCTAACATCCGGTCTAGTGCACAACATTGCATACATGATAGAGCCTATGGCTGAAGCATAAGGGACGGAGCGCATATGCTCTCTATCTTCATCAGTTGCTGGGCACTGAGTCTTACTCAATCTCGTACCTTGTAACACTGGCAAGAACCCTTTCTTGGACTGTTCCATTTTGAACCTCTTCAAAACTTTATGAAGGTACGTGCTTTGTGAAAGTCCTATCAGGCGTTTTGATCTATCCCTATAGATCTTAATGCCCAGTATGTAAGCAGCTTCTCCTAGGTCCTTCATAGAGAAACTTTTATTCAAGTAACCTTTTATGCTCTCCAAAAGCTCTACGTTGTTTCCAATCAGTAATATGTCATCTACATATAATATTAGAAACGCCACAGAGCTCCCACTCACTTTCTTGTAAATACAAGATTCTCCAACCACTTGTATAAACCCAAATGCTTTGATCACCTCATCAAAGCGTTTGTTCCAACTCCGAGATGCTTGCACCAGTCAATAAATGGATCGCTGGAGCTTGCACACCTTGTTAGCATTTTTAGGATCGACAAAACCTTCGGGTTGCATCATATACAACTCTTCCTTAAGGAAACCGTTAAGGAACGCCGTTTTGACATCCATCTGCCATATTTCATAATCGAAAAATGCAGCTATCGCCAACATGATTCTGACGGACTTAAGCATCGCTACGGGTGAGAAGGTCTCATCGTAGTCAACTCCTGGAACTTGTGAAAAACCCTTTGCCACAAGTCGAGCTTTATAAACGGTCACATTACCGTCAGCGTCCGTCTTTTTCTTAAAGATCCATTTGTTCTGAATGGCCTTGCGGCCCTCAGGCAGCATCTCCAAAGTCCACACTTTGTTCTTATACATGGATCCTATCTCGGATTTCATGGCTTCTAGCCATTTGTTGGAATCTGGGCCCACCATTGCTTCTTCATAATTTGCAGGTTCATTGTTGTCTAACAACATGATTGATAAGACGGGATTACCGTACCACTCTGGAGCAGCGCGTGATCTCGTCGACCTGCGTGGTTCAACAGAAAATTGAATTGGAGTTTCATGATTATCATCATTAACTTCCTCCTCAACCGGTGTGGCAATGACAGAGGTTTCCCCTTGCCCTGCGCCACCATCCAGAGGGATGAGAGGTTCGACAACCTCGTCAAGTTCTATCTTCCTCCCACTCAATTCTCTCGAGAGAAACTCCTTCTCAAGAAAAGTTCCGTTCTTAGCAACAAACACTTTGCCCTCGGATTTGAGATAGAAGGTGTACCCAACTGTCTCTTTCGGGTAACCTATGAAGACGCACTTTTCCGCTTTGGGTTCCAGCTTTTCAGGCTGAAGCTTTTTGACATAAGCATCACATCCCCAAACTTTAAGAAACGACAACTTTGGCCTTTTGCCATACCACAGTTCGTATGGTGTCGTCTCAACGGATTTCGATGGTGCCCTATTTAAAGTGAATGCAGCTGTTTCTAATGCATAACCCCAAAATGATAACGGCAAATCAGTAAGAGACATCATAGATCGCACCATTTCCAACAAAGTACGATTACGACGTTCGGACACACCATTACGCTGTGGTGTTCCAGGCGGTGTTAACTGCGAAACAATTCCACATTGTCTTAAGTGAGTACCAAACTCGAAACTCAGATATTCACCCCCACGATCAGACCGTAGGAACTTGATCTTCTTGTTACGATGATTTTCCACTTCACTCTGAAATTGCTTGAACTTTTCAAATGTTCCAGACTTGTGCTTCATCAAGTAGACATAACCATATCTACTTAAATCGTCAGTGAAGGTGAGAAAATAACGATATCCGCCGCGTGCCTCCACGCTCATTCGACCACACACATCGGTATGTATGATTTCCAACAAGTCACTTGCACGTTCCATTGTTCCGGAGAACGGAGTCTTAGTCATCTTGCCCATGAGGCATGGTTCGCACGTGTCAAGTGAATCAAAGTCAAGTGACTCCAAAAGTCCATCAGCATGGAGTTTCTTCATGCGCTTTACACCAATATGACCCAAGCGGCAGTACCACAAAAATATGGTGCTATCATTGTTTACTCTAACTCTTTTGGTCTCAATGTTATGTATATGCGTATCTCTATCAAGATTCAGTATGAACAATCCTCTCACATTCGGTGCATGACCATAAAAGATGTTACTCATAGAAATAGAACAACCATTATTCTCAGACTTAAAAGAGTAACCGTCTCGCAATAAACAAGATCCAGATATAATGTTCATGCTCAACGCAGGCACTAAATAACAATGATTTAAGTAAATCACTAATCCCGATGGCAGTTGAAGTGACACTGTGCCGACGGCGATTGCATCAACCTTGGAACCGTTTCCTACGCGCATCGTCACTTCGTCTTTCGCCAGCCTTCGTCTATTCCGCAGTTCCTGCTTCGAGTTGCAAATGTGAGCAACAGAACCGGTATCGAATACCCGGGCACTACTACGAGAGCCGGTTAAGTACACATCAATAACATGTATATCAAATATACCTGATTTTTTTTTGCCCGCCTTCTTATCTACCAGATACTTGGGGCAATTGCGCTTCCAGTGACCCATACCCTTGCAATAGAAGCACTCTGTTTCAGGCTTAGGTCCAGCCTTGGGTTTCTTCGGCGGATTGGCAATGGGCTTGCCGCTCTTCTTCGAATTGCCCTTCTTGCCTTTGCCGTTTCTCTTGAAACTAGTGGTCTTGCTCACCATCAACACTTGATGCTCTTTACGGAGTTCAGACTCTGCGACTTTCAGCATCGCAAACAACTCGCCGGGAGACTTGTTCATCCCTTGCATGTTGTAGTTCAACACAAAGCCTTTATAGCTTGGCGGCAGTGATTGAAGGATTCTGTCAGTGATAGCTTCTTGCGGGAGTTCAATCCCCAGTTCAGCTAGACGGTTTGAGTACCCAGACATCTTGAGCACATGTTCACTGACAGACGAGTTTTCCTCCATCTTGCAAGCATAGAATTTATCGGAGGTCTCATACCTCTCGATCCGGGCGTTCTTCTGAAAGATGAACTTCAACTCCTGGAACATCTCAAATGCTCCATGACGCTCAAAGCGACGTTGAAGTCCCGGTTCTAAGCCATACAAGACTGCACATTGAACTATTGAGTAGTCCTCCTTACGCGCTAACCAAGCGTTCTTAACATCCTGATCAGCCGTAGCGGGCGGTTCATCTCCTAGCGCAGCATTAAGGACATAATCCTTCTTTCCAGCTTGTAAGATTAGCTTAAGATTACGAGCCCAGTCTACAAAGTTGCTTCCATCATCTTTCAACTTAGCTTTCTCTAGGAACGTATTAAAATTGAGGATGACACTTGCGTGAGCCATGATCTACAACACAAATATATTCAAAATGGACTTAGACTATGTTCAAGATAATTAGAGTTTAACTTAATCAAATTACATGCTAAACTCCCACTCAAAAAGTACATCTCTCTAGTCATTTGAGTGGTTCATGATCCACCTACACTATCCCAAGTCCGATCATCACGTCAGTCGGGAGTAGTTTCAGTGGTAAGCATCCCTATGCTAATCATATCATCTATATGATTCATGATCGACCTTTCGGTCTCATGTGTTCCGAGGCCATGTCTGCACATGCTAGGCTCGTCAAGCTTAACCCGAGTGTTCCGCGTGTGCAACTGTTTTGCACCCGTTGTATGTGAACGTTGAGTCTATCACACCCGATCATCACGTGGTGTCTCGAAACGACGAACTGTAGCAACGGTGCACAGTCGGGGAGAACACAATTTCGTCTTGAAATTTTAGTGAGAGATCACCTCATAATGCTACCGTCGTTCTAAGCAAAATAAGGTGCATAAAAGGATTAACATCACATGGAATTTATAAGTGACATGATATGGCCATCATTACGTGCTTCTTGATCTCCATCACCAAAGCACCGGCACGATCTTCTTGTCACCGGCGCCACACCATGATCATCCATCAACGTGTTGCCATCAGGGTTGTCATGCTACTTATGCTATTACTACTAAAGCTACATCCTAGCAAAATAGTAAACGCATCTGCAAGCACATATGTTAGTACAAAGACAACCCTATGGCTCCTGCCGGTTGCCGTACCATCGACGTGCAAGTCGATATTTCTATTACAACATGATCATCTCATACATCCAATATATCACATCACATCATTGGCCATATCACATCACAATCATACCCTGCAAAAACAAGTTAGACGTCCTCTAATTTTGTTGTTGCATGTTTTACGTGGTGACCAAGGGTATCTAGTAGGATCGCATCTTACTTACGCAAACACCACAACGGAGATATATGGGTTGCTATTTAACCTCATCCAAGGACCTCCTCGGTCAAATCCGATTCAACTAAAGTTGGAGAAACCGTCACTTGCCAGTCATCTTTGAGCAAAGGGGGTTACTCGTAACGATGAAACCAGTCTCTCGTAAGCGTACGAGTAATGTCGGTCCAAGCCGCTTCAATCCAACAATACCGCGGAATCAATAAAAGACTAAGGAGGGCAGCAAAACGCACATCACCGCCCACAAAACCTTTTGTGTTCTACTCGAGAAGACATCTACGCATGAACCTAGCTCATGATGCCACTGTTGGGGAACGTCGCATGGGAAACAAAAATTTTCCTACGCGCACGAAGACCTATCATGGTGATGTCCATCTACGAGAGGGGATGAGTGATCTATGTACCCTTGTAGATCGTACAGCAGAAGCGTTAGAGAACGCGGTTGATGTAGTGGAACGTCCTCACGTCCCTCGATCCGCCCCGCGAACAATCCCGCGATCAGTCCCACGATCTAGTACCGAACGGACGGCACCTCCGCGTTCAGCACACGTACAGCTCGACGATGATCTCGGCCTTCTTGATCCAGCAAGAGAGACGGAGAGGTAGAAGAGTTCTCCGGCAGCGTGACGGCGCTCCGGAGGTTGGTGATGATCTCGTCTCAGCAGGGCTCCGCCCGAGCTCCGCAGAAACGCGATCTAGAGGAAAAACTATGGAGGTATGTGGTCGGGCAGCCGTGAGAAAGTCGTCTCAAATCTGCCCTAAAAGCCCCATATATATAGGAGGAGGGAGGGGGACCTTGCCTTGGGGTCCAAGGGATCCCCAAGGGGTTGGCCGAGCCAGGGGGACGACTCTCCCCCCCCCAAACCGAGTCCTACTTGGTTTGGTGGGAGGGAGTCCTTCCCCCTTCCCACTTCTTCCTTTTTTTTTCTTTCCTTTGATTTTTCCTTTCTTGGCGCATAGGGGATTGGTGGGCTGTCCCACCAGCCCACTAAGGGCTGGTGTGACCCCCCCAAATGCCTATGGGCTTCCCCGGAGTGGGTTGCCCCCCTCCGGTGAACTCCCGGAACCCATTCGTCATTCCCGGTACATTCCCGGTAACTCCGAAAACCTTCCGGTAATCAAATGAGGTCATCCTATATATCAATCTTCGTTTCCGGACCATTCCGGAAACCCTCGTGACGTTCGTGATCTCATCCGGGATTCCGAACAACATTCGGTAACCAACCATATAACTCAAATACGCATAAAACAACGTCGAACCTTAAGTGTGCAGACCTTGCGGGTTCGAGAACTATGTAGACATGACCCGAGAGACTCCTCGGTCAATATCCAATAGCGGGACCTGGATGCCCATATTGGATCCTACATATTCTACGAAGATCTTTATCGTTTGAACCTCAGTGCCAAGGATTCGTATAATCCCGTATGTCATTCCCTTTGTCCTTCGGTATGTTACTTGCCCGAGATTCGATCGTCAGTATCCGCATACCTATTTCAATCTCGTTTACCGGCAAGTCTCTTTACTCGTTCCATAATACAAGATCCCGTAACTTACACTAAGTTACATTGCTTGCAAGGCTTGTGTGTGATGTTGTATTACCGAGTGGGCCCCGAGATACCTCTCCGTCACACGGAGTGACAAATCCCAGTCTTGATCCATACTAACTCAACTAACACCTTCGGAGATACCTGTAGAGCATCTTTATAGTCACCCAGTTACGTTGCGACGTTTGATACACACAAAGCATTCCTCCGGTGTCAGTGAGTTATATGATCTCATGGTCATAGGAATAAATACTTGACACGCAGAAAACAGTAGCAACAAAATGACACGATCAACATGCTATGTCTATTAGTTTGGGTCTAGTCCATCACGTGATTCTCCTAATGACGTGATCCAGTTATCAAGCAACAACACCTTGTTCATAATCAGAAGACACTGACTATCATCGATCAACTGGCTAGCCAACTAGAGGCATGCTAGGGACGGTGTTTTGTCTATGTATCCACACATGTAAATGAGTCTTCATTCAATACAATTATAGCATGGATAATAAACTATTATCTTGATAATGGAATTATAATAATAACTATACATTTATTATTGCCTCTAGGGCATAATTCCAACAGTTACGTTGCGACGTTTGATATACACAAAGTATTCCTCCGGTGTCAATGAGTTATATGATCTCATGGTCATAGGAATAAATACTTGACACGCAGAAAAAAGTAGCAACAAAATGACACGATCGACATGCTACGTCTATTAGTTTGGGTCTAGTCCATCACGTGATTCTCCTAATGGCGTGATCCAGTTATCAAGCAACAACACCTTGTTCATAATCAGAAGACACTGACTATCATCGATCAACTGGCTAGCCAACTAGAGGCTTGCTAGGGACAGTGTTTTGTCTATATATCCACACATGTATATAAGTCTTCATTCAATACAATTATAGCATGTATAATAAACGATCATCTTGATACAGGAATTATAATAATAACTATATTTATTATTGCCTCTAGGGCATAATTCCAACAGTCTCCCACTTGCACTAGAGTCAATAATCTAGCCCTCACATCATCATGCGAATTACATTGTAATAAATCTAGCACCCATACAGTTCTGGTGTTGATCATGTTTTGCCCGTGGAAGAGGTTTAGTCAGCGGGTCTGCTACATTCAGATCCGTGTGCACTTTGCTTATATTTACGTCCTCCCCTTCGACGTAGTCGCGGATGAGGTTGAAGCGTCGTTTGATGTGTCTGGACTTCTTGTGAAACCGTGGTTCCTTTGCTAGGGCAATGGCACCCGTGTTGTCACAGAACAAGGTTATTGGATTCAGTGCGCTTGGCACCACTCCAAGATCCGTCATGAACTGCTTCATCCAGACACCCTCCTTAGCCGCCTCCGAGGCAGCCATGTACTCCGCTTCACATGTAGAATCTGCTACGACGCTCTGCTTGGAACTGCACCAGCTTATCGCACCCCCATTAAGAATAAATACGTATCCGGTTTGCGACTTAGAGTCGTCCGGATCTGTGTCAAAGCTTGCATCGACGTAACCTTTTACGGCGAGCTCTTCGTCACCTCCATACACGAGAAACATTTCCTTAGTCCTTTTCAGGTACTTCAGGATATTCTTGACCGCCGTCCAGTGATCCACTCCTGGATTACTCTCGAACCTACCTGCCATACTTATGGCCAGGCTAACGTCCGGTCTAGTGCACAGCATTGCATACATGATAGAACCTATGGCTGAAGCATAGGGGACGGTGCTCATATGCTCTCTATCCTCATCAGTTGCTGGGCACTGAGTCTTACTCAATCTCGTACCTTGTAAAACTGGCAAGAACCCTTTCTTGGACTGTTCCATTTTGAACCTCTTCAAAACTTTATCAAGGTATGTGCTTTGTGAAAGTCCTATCAGGCGTTTTGATCTATCCCTGTAGATCTTAATGCCTAGAATGTAAGCAGCTTCTCCTAGGTCCTTCATAGAGAAACTTTTATTCAAGTAATCCTTTATGCTCTCCAAAAACTCTACGTTGTTTCCAATCAGCAATATGTCATCCACATATAATATTAGAAACGCCATAGAGCTCCCACCCACTTTCTTGTAAATACAAGATTCTCCAACCACTTGTATAAACCCAAATGCTTTGATCACCTCATCAAAGCATTTGTTCCAACTCCGAGATGGTTGCATCAGTCCATAAATGGATCGCTGGAGCTTGCACACTTTGTTAGCATTCTTAGGATCGACAAAACCTTCGGGTTGCATCATATAGAACTCTTCCTTAAGGAAACCGTTAAGGAACGCCGTTTTGACATCCATCTGCCAGATTTCATAATCGAAAAACGCAGCTATTGCTAACATGATTCTGACGGACTTAAGCATCGCTACGGGTGAGAATGTCTCATCATAGTCAACTCCTTGAACTTGTGAAAAACCCTTTGCCACAAGTCGAGCTTTATAAACGGTCACATTGCCGTCAGCGTCCGTCTTCCTCTTAAAGATCCATTTGTTCTGAATAGCCTTGCGGCCCTCAGGTAGTACTTCCAAAGTCCACACTTTGTTCTCACACATGGATCTATCTCGGACTTCATGGCTTCTAGCCATTTGTTGGAATCTGGGCCCACCATTGCTTCTTCATAATTTGCAGGTTCATTGTTGTCTAACAACATGATTGACATGACGGGATTACCGTACCACTCTAGAGCAGCACGTGGTCTCGTTGACCTGCGTGGTTCGACAGAAACTTGAACCGGAGTTTCATGATCATCATCATTAACTTCCTCCTCAACCGGCGTTGCAACGACAGAGGCTTCCCCTTGCCCTGCGCCACCATCTAGAGGGATGAGAGGTTCGACAACCTAATCAAGTTCTATCTTCCTCCCACTCAATTATCTCGAGAGAAACTCTGTAATGCCCCAAGTGTAGGACTTTCCCTTTTTGTAACCTTACATGTGGGACCACCTTGACTTTGCCATGAGAGTTGCTATGCGCGTATGATTTCATGTGTCACCCTCTATTTGTCATTAGCATGCATGCATCCATGCCATCTCATTCCTTGGCTTACCTTTGATTCTATGTCATGTTATGTTTGCTTGTCATGATCATGTGGGCATATGTGCTTACTAGGAGTTAGTGCTTGTGGTGTTATGATTGCATGTGACCTTGCTAGGGTTTTGTTGTGGTATTGCACTATCTTGTGATGCATGTGTGTTGGTGGTATGTGGGTAGGAGTGAGTGCTAGAATTTCAAAAGCTCTTAGCTATTTTATATCCTTTTCCTTCCTATTATCTCATGTCAAAATTCCTTCTTCCCAAAAATGATTCAAAAATGTCTGGAGGTTAGATTAAATTGTGTTTATGAGGTGGGGTATTTTTGCTGACTTGTTATTTGAATTTTAAAGGTGCAAATAAACCCAAAACAGTAAATTAATTTCTGTTTTGCATTTATTTCTATGGCTCCAAATATTGCTTTTCTATTTTTTTCTAATGGGCCATAATTTCTTATGACCAGGGGATTTTTCCTTTTAAGTTTATACCCACCAGCTTATTCGTTTTATTTCTTTTCCTTCTTTGTGTTTCTTTTATTGGGAGAGGCTGCTGGGGCCTTTCTTATAGTGGCCGCCAGTGGGCTTCCGTCCACTTGCTGGCCCATGTATCTCCCTCCAGCGAGAGCCCAGGCAAGCGACCCCCTCCTTCCTGACGGCGCTACCTCTCCTCCCCCGCTTTCTTCTTTCCGTCAGCGCCAGAGAGAGAGGGGGGTGTAGACGCCGTGAGCAGCACGTCGAGAACCCCCTATAAGATGCGTTGGCGTCCGTGCCCGTAGCCTAGGGTTCCTCTTCTCCCCTCAGCCGCCGCCGCCACCTCTCCCAACCCCATCTTCATCTCTTCCTTTCCTCCCAGGTGAGCTTCCTGTAGCTAGCACAGAGTGCAGAGAGAAGAGAGTCGCCGGCGTCTACCCGCGGGCGTCGTCGGGCGGCACGGCCGCCATGTCCGGGGGCTCGGGGCGGCTCCTCGCGTCCCATTCCCGGCGTTAGGATCCCGAGGAGCGACCCCCCCGTCGAGCTCGTCCTCGTCAACGGGGCGAACCGGGCGAACTCCTTCCCTGCTTCGGTCTACGTCGGAGAAGCTTCTTCGGCGTATTCTTCCCCGGTTCGGCGCTCCTCCTCCCCGTTCGGCGCCCCATCTTCCCCCAAGGTGAGGCCGCGCCTTCCCCCTTCCTTCCTCCTCCGCGGATCGACTCGGATCCGACGTGGTGCATGCTTCTCTGTTCTCTAGCAGCGGCTTAGGAGGATGCATTAGCGCGGCTTGTTCTGCAGTGCAAAGTGTGTGCGTGCCTGCGCTGCGCAGAGGGGCTTCCTCCCCCTCGTGGTAGTTGTGCCGTGGCCAGGCTGGATCCCTCGCCGTGTTGAGCCGTATTGAGTCCCTATGGCGTCTTCTCTGTTACCGGCGAGCAGCAGTTTTCGCGCAGGGCATAGCAGTCAGTCGGGAGTGTTAGCTCACCTAGTTTCAGACTCTCTTCTCTCTTGTTTTGTTCCTCCCTTCCTTTGTTTTCTACTCTAAGCCTAGGTCAATAGGTTGCAGATGTTCTTATGTATCTCTTTTCTTTCGTGTTGTTTGATGGAGGGTGAGAGAGAGCATGTATGTAGGGCATGTATGTGTATGTGGTCTTGTAGTTCATGTTGTTGGTGTGTTGGAAAATAGGCATTTGTGCATAGAGGTTGTAAGTAGAGTTGATGGGGTAGGTTTGGAGATGATGTTGTTGTGAGTGCATCCCACTTGTGGCTCCTACTAAAAGTGTTTGAGAGGTGATGCTACCAAGTTACTTGCTTAGTTTTTTCCCCCTCTTGTTGTTCTTAGGTTTAAGAGCATGATGTTGTTGTGAATGAAGTGGTATATATGTGAGAGTGTGCACCATCACATGCCCTTATGTGGAGGTGTGCATACTCTCTTGATGGCCTAGGGTCCCATTGTGAGGTGCTTGATCTAATAATATTGTGATATGGGTGTGGGTGTTGTTGATGTGCATGACACAAACATGGGGTTCAAACCCCCATGTCACTTTGTCATTGTTCACATAAGATTCACCTATGTATTTTTCATCTTAGAAGCATACTTGTGGAATTGCATTTGCACTTTGTTGAAAGTTTGGGCTTTGTTTCCATGGTATAGATGGAGCCCAAGGGCATGGATTTTGTGTGTTAGTAGTAGGGGTTTGTGCTCAACACCATAGTGGTTTCAATCACCTCTTGGTGACATGTGTGTGCAAACTATGCGTAGACAAAGTGGGCATGTGGCTGGAAAATTCCAGATTTTTGAACTCTGAAAATTTCACCAAGTCTGGAATGCTGGAAACATTTTCTTCCCCTGTAGATGAGGATGTGCTGGTCATTCTGTTGAGAACTGGACTTAGTTCAGTGCTAGTGTTTTGAACCTGGGATGTTTGTGAAGCTTCCTGTCAATTTTAAAGTCATTTGGAGTCCAGTAGCTTGTGTTTTGGTTGCTGTCAAAAAGCTTCAGATCTGAAACAGAAACTCAGGTGCAGGAATTTTCACCAAGTCCCTGAGAACTGATGGTTATGGGAAAGTTTGTGGCCTTGTATCTTCTAGAGTTTAATTACTTTTTCTGTGATTCTTGCTGGATCTTGTAGTGTTCTTGGTTGGCAACAGCCACATATATTATTTGTCATATTTGAAGACCTGTAGCTATGTTGCATGTGGCTCACAAACAGCTAAGATGCAGAAACTGGCAGACTATGTAGTTTTGCCATTTTTGGTCAAAGTTTGTGCTTATTTGTTGTTGTGGTGTTCTACCTTACTACATTTCATTCATGTTGGGTTAATGCATATCTTGGCAACCTGGGAACACCAGATTTGTGCCAATTGTGTGTGTGGTGATGAATCTTTCACGTAGGGCTTCATATCGTGTTTCGTTGATTCCCGTTGATCCGTAGCTCCGTTTGCAAAGTTCTTTAAATGGTTTTGCACCATTTTTACGAGATGCATCTGTTCATATCATTCCCATGCATGTCCAAATAGTTGGTGCAAAGTTCTGTCCAGAAACTTGTTGTAGTTTATTTTGCTTGTGCTAGTGATAGAAATAGTGGTGCATGCTCAACTTTCATCTCATGCATCATGTGATTGTTGCATTTTGTGGTGTTGCTATTCATTGGCTGTTATTTCTTATGTTGGGTAGCACCGGGAGCGGAGAACGAATACGTGGAGTCACGAGAGTACGTGCAGGACGATCCAGAACCATTCCAAGCTGAGGATATCACAGGCAAGATGATATGACCTTGATCCCACCTCTAGACTTGTTATGTTAGTTTCGATTCCACGTCATATTGCTCGCTGCCTACCACTGAAAATATATTGCCTCTTCATGTGCCATGAGCCTAAACACCTTACTCTTTCCTAGCAAACTTGCATGGCTAGGTAGGCTTGCTCAGCTACTAATGTTAGCGTTGTTAGTTGCAGGGGTTTTTAACTCATGTGATGACATGAGCTTGATACCATTATATTAACGTCTGTTATTAAATTAATGTATCTATATATTTGGTAAATGACGGGAGGCCTAGCCTTTTGCCGGGTGTCTTGTCCCGTTATTGCCGCCTTAGTTACCGGTTACCGGTGTTTGATTCCATAATGATCACTCCTAACACGTTCGGGGTTGTTATGGGGACCCCCTTGATAAATCGCGTAGTGTTAAGGCTTGTCCGGCAGGACCCAACTTTGGTATTAATCTGCTAATCACTTAATAATAAACTGCATAGGGAATAGCTACCCCGAGGATTCTAATCAACAACCCGGGCCAGTGCTCCTCATGAGCGTTGGTCCAAACTTGAGTCGTGTGCGGGGCCAACCCGGGGCAACTCGGGAGATGTCTATCAGGCCACCGTACGCTGTGCTCATCCGGCGTGTCCTCAGACTGAGATACGCGGCTCTTATCAGGGTCGTCGACACGTCGGGAGGTCCTGCTAGTCTTGTCTTTCCTTAGCGGTATATCTTGCGTATAGGAATCCCAGTGAAGCTTTGGTTTCACCCAGAGTTGAGGTTTTCCTCTAAGGAATCCGACGAGATCACGAGATTCGTGGTAGAGGATGCCTTTGCGGCCTGTGTTCGTTTGTGATGGACTAGTTGGAGCACCCCTGCAGGGTTTAATCTTTCGGAAAGCCGTGCCCGCGGTTATGTGGCAACTTGGAATATTTTGTTAACATCCGGTATTAGAGAACTTAAACCTAAACTAATAAAAATGCCAACTGTGTGCGTAACCGTGACTGTCCCCTCGAAGACCTCTCTTCGATCCGGAACACGTTGGGGTTATGAATGCCGTAGGTAGGTGTTCAGGATCACTTTCTGATCAAGTATTCTCGAGCGTTAGCATATACCACTTTCACTTCCTTCTCGCGTAAGTTAGCCACTTATTCAATCTTAGGTTGCAGCAGCCTGAAACACTTCACCCCTTCCTTACCCAATAACATGACTAGTTCTGGCACCAAGGTCTTAGATTGCTGAGTCCCCGTGGCTCACGGATTCCTCCGAAACTTCCAGCAGGTACAGGTACCCCAGAGTCAGATGATCCCGACGGCACCCAGCTGGCGTGGCAGTACGACGAGGAGACAGATCGCCTTTACGTGAACTATCCAGAGGACTGAGCCGTGGTCGTGATCGTGGGCCTGCAGCGGGTAGCATAGCATTTTCCTTGTTTTGTAGTCCGTTCCGGAACTACCTTGTTTGTATCTGCGTTGTACTCTGTATTATTAATAAGAAGATAGTTGAATCCCAGATTGTCTACTGTAATTATTATTATGTGCTATGTTTACTCGCTTGCAAAACACTTAGATGCGCTTCTTTCCTATTCGGGGGCCTCGACCCCCAGATCGGAAAGGACCGCATCTTGGTCGTTACAAACTCCTTCTCGAGAAAAGCTCCGTTTTTAGCAACAAACACTTTGCCCTCGGATTTGAGATAGAAGGTGTACCCAACTGTCTCTTTTGGGTAACCTATGAAGATGCACTTTTCCGCTTTGGGTTCCAGCTTTTCAGGCTGAAGCTTTTTGACATAAGCATCACATCCCCAAACTTTAAGAAACGACAACTTTGGCCTTTTGCCACACCACAGTTCGTATGGTGTCGTCTCAACGGATTTTGATGGTGCCCTATTTAAAGTGAATGCAGCTGTTTCTAATGCATAACCCCAAAATGATAACGGCAAATCGGTGAGAGACATCATAGATCGCACCATCTCTAATAAAGTACGATTACGACGTTCGGACACACCATTACGCTGTGGTGTTCCACGCAGTGTCAACTGTGAAACAATTTCACATTGTCTTAAGTGAGCACCAAACTCAAAACTCAGATATTCACCCCCACGATCAGATCGTAGGAACTTGATCTTCTTGTTACGATGATTTTCAACTTCACTCTGAAATTGCTTGAACTTTTCAAATGTTTCAGACTTGTGGTTCATTAAGTAGACATAACCATATCTACTCAAATCATCAGTGAAGGTGAGAAAATAACGATATCCGCCGCGTGCCTCCACGCTCATTGGACCGCACACATCGGTATTTATGATTTCCAACAAGTCACTTGCACGGTCCATTGTTCCGGAGAACGGAGTTTTAGTCATCTTGCCCATGAGGCATGGTTCGCACGTGTCAAGTGAATCAAAGTCAAGTGACTCCAAAGGTCCATCGGCATGGACTTTCTTCATGCGCTTTACACCAATATGACCTAAGCGGCAGTGCCACAAAAATATGGCGCTATCATTGTTAACTCTAACTGTTTTGGTCTCAATGTTATGTATGTGTGTATCACTATAAAGATTCAATATGAACAATCCTCTCACATTGGGTGCATGACCATAAAAGATGTTACTCATAGAAATAGAACAACCATTATTCTCTGACTTAAAAGAGTAACCGTCTCGCAATAAACAAGATCCAGATATAATGTTCATGCTCAACGCAGGCACTAAATAACAATGATTCAAGTTCATAACTAATCCTGATGGTAACTGAAGTGAAACTGTGCCGACGGCGATTGCATCAACCTTGGAACCATTTCCTACGCGCATCGTCACTTCATCTTTCGCCAGCCTTCGTCTATTCCGCAGTTCCTGTTTCGAGTTGCAAATATGAGCAACAGAACCGGTATCGAATACCCAGGCACTACTACGAGAGCCGGTTAAGTACACATCAATAACATGTATATCAAATATACCTGATTTTTCTTTGGCCGCCTTCTTATCAGCCAGATACTTGGGGCAATTGCACTTCGAGTGACCCATACCCTTGCAATAGTAACACTCTATTTCAGGCTTAGGTCCAGCTTTGGGTTTCTTCGTCGGATTGGCAACAGGCTTGCCGCTCTTCTTTGAATTACCCCTCTTGCCTTTGCCGTTTCTCTTGAAACTAGTGGTCTTATTCACCATCAACACTTGATGCTCTTTACGGAGTTCAGACTCTGCGACTTTCAGCATCGCAAACAACTCGCCGGGAGACTTGTTCATCCCTTGCAAGTTGTAGTTCAACACAAAGCCTTTATAGCTTGGCGGCAGTGATTGAAGGATTCTGTCAGTGATAGCCTCTTGCGGGAGTTCAATCCCCAGCTCAGCTAGACGGTTTGAGTACCCAGACATTTTGAGCACATGTTCACTGACAGACGAGTTCTCCTCCATCTTGCAAGCATAGAATTTATCGGAGGTCTCATACCTCTCGATCCGGGCATTCTTCTGAAAGATAAACTTCAACTCCTGGAACATCTCAAATGCTCCATGACGCTCAAAGCGACGTTGAAGTCCCGGTTCTAAGCCATACAAGACTGCACATTGAACTACTGAGTAGTCCTCCTTACGTGCTAACCAAGCGTTCTTAACATCCTGGTCAGCCGTAGCGGGTGGTTCATCTCCTAGCGCAGAATTAAGGACATAATCCTTCTTCCCAGCTTGTAAGATTAGCTTAAGATTACGAGCCCAGTCTACAAAGTTGCTTCCATCATCTTTCAACTTAGCTTTCTCTAGGAACGTATTAAAATTCAGGATGACTGTCGCGTGAGCCATGATCTACAACACAAATATATTCAAAGTGGACTTATACTATGTTCAAGATAATTAGAGTTTAACTTAATCAAATTACTCGCTAAACTCCCACTCAAAAAGTACATCTCTCTAGTCATTTGAGTGGTTCATGATCCACTTACACTAGCTCAAGTACGATCATCACATGAGTTGAGTATAGTTTCAGTGGTAAGCATCCCTATGCTAATCATATCATCTATATGATTCATGATCGACCTTTCGGTCTCATGTGTTCCGAGGCCATGTCTGCACATGCTAGGCTCGTCAAGCTTAACCCGAGTGTTCCGCGTGCGCAACTGTATTGCACCCGTTGTATGTGAACGTTGAGTCTATCACACCCGATCATCACGTGGTGTCTCGAAACGACGAACTGTAGCAACGGTGCACAGTCGGGGAGAACACAATTTCGTCTTGAAATTTTTAGTGAGAGATCACCTCATAATGCTACCGTCGTTCTAAGCAAAATAAGGTGCATAAAAGGATTAACATCACATGCAATTCATAAGTGACATGATATGGCCATCATCACGTGCTCCTTGATCTCCATCACCAAAGCACCGGCACGATCTTCTTGTCACCGGCGCCACACCATGATCTCCATCAACGTGTCGCCATCGGGGTTGTCGTGCTACTCATGCTATTACTACTAAAGCTACATCCTAGCAAAATAGTAAACGCATCTGCAAGCACAAACGTTAGTATAAAGACAACCCTATGGCTCCTGCCGGTTGCCGTACCATCGACATGCAACTCGATATTATCTATTACAACATGATCATCTCATACATCCAATATATCACATCACATCGTTGGCCATATCACATCACAAGCATACCCTCCAAAAACAAGTTAGACGTCCTCTAAATTTGTTGTTGCATGTTTTACGTGGTGACCATGGGTATCTAGTAGGATCGCATCTTACTTACGCAAACACCACAACGGAGATATATGAGTTGCTATTTAACCTCATCCAAGGACCTCCTCGGTCAAATCTGATTCAACTAAAGTTGGAGAAACTGACACTAGCCAGTCATCTTTGAGCAACGGGGTTACTCGTAGCGATGAAACCAGTCTCTCGTAAGCGTACGAGTAATGTCGGTCCAAGCCGCTTTAATCCAACAATACCGTGGAATCAAGAAAAGACTAAGGAGGTCAGCAAAACGCACATCACCGCCCACAAAAACTTTTGTGTTTTACTCGAGAAGACATCTACGCATGAACCTAGCTCATGATGCCACTGTTGGGGAACGTCGCATGGGAAACAAAAAATTTCCTACGCGCACGAAGACCTATCATGGTGATGTCCATCTATGAGAGGGGATATTCGATCTACGTACCCTTGTAGACCGCACAGCAAAAGCGTTAAGAAACGTGGTTGATGTAGTGGAACGTCCTCACGTCCCTCGATCCGCCCCGCGAACCGTCCCGCGATCAGTCCCACGATCTAGTGCCGAACGGACGGCACCTCCGCGTTCAGCACACGTACAGCTCGACGATGATCTCGGCCTTCTTGATCCAGAAAGAGAGCCGGAGAGGTAGATGAGTTCTCCGGCAGCGTGACGGCGCTCCGGAGGTTGGCGATGATCTTATCTCAGCAGGGCTCCGCCCGAGCTCCGCAGAAACGCGATCTAGAGGTAAAATCGTGGAGATATGTGGTCGGGCTGCCGTGGCAAAGTTGTCTCAAATCAGCACTAAAACCTCCGTATATATAGGGGGGGGGGAGGGGGAGCCTTGCCTTGGGGTCCAAGGACTCCCAAGGGGGTCGGCCGAGCCAAGGGGGGCAACCCTCCCCTTCCAAACCGAGTCCAACTAGGTTTGGAAGCAGGAGTCCTTCCCCGTTTTCCCACCTCCTTTTTTTTTCTTTTCTCTTTGATTTTCTTCCTATGGCGCATAGGGCCTTCTTGGGCTGTCCCACCAGCCCACTAAGGGATGGTGCGCCACCCCCAAGGCCTATAGGCTTCCCCGGGGTGGGTTGCCCCCCCCCCCCCCGGTGAACACCCGGAACCCATTCGTCATTCCCGGTACATTCCCGGTAACTCCGAAAACCTTCCGGTAATCAAATGAGGTCATCCTATATATCAATCTTCGTTTCCGGACCATTCCGGAAACCCTCGTGACGTCCGTGATCTCATCCGGAACTCCGAACAACATTCGGTAACCAACCATATAACTCAAATACGCATAAAACAACGTCAACCTTAAGTGTGCAGACCCCGCGGGTTCGAGAACTACGTAGACATGACCCGAGAGACTCCTCGGTCAATATCCAATAGCGGGACCTGGATGCCCATATTGGATCCTACATATTCTACGAAGATCTTATCGTTTGAACCTCAGTGCCAAGGATTCATATAATCCCGTATGTCATTCCCTTTGTCCTTCGGTATGTTACTTGCCCGAGATTCGGTCGTCAGTATCCGCATACCTATTTCAATCTCGTTTACCGGCAAGTCTCTTTACTCGTTCCGTAATACAAGATCCCGTAACTTACACTAAGTCACATTGCTTGCAAGGCTTGTGTGTGATGTTGTATTACCGAGTGGGCCCGGAGATACCTCTCCGTCACACGGAGTGACAAATCGCAGTCTAGATCCATACTAACTCAACGAACACCTTCAGAGATACCTGTAGAGCATCTTTATAGTCACCCAGTTACGTTGCGACGTTTGATATACACAAAGTATTCCTCCGGTGTCAATGAGTTATATGATCTCATTGTCATAGGAACAAATACTTGACACGCAGAAAACAGTAGCAACAAAATGACACAATCAACATGCTACGTCTATTAGTTTGGGTCTAGTCCATCACGTGATTCTCCTAATGACGTGATCCAGTTATCAAGCAACAACACCTTGTTCATAATCAGAAGACACTGACTACCTTTGATCAACTGGCTAGCCAACTAGAGGCTTGCTAGGGACAGTGTTTTGTCTATATATCCACACATGTATATAAGTCTTCATTCAATACAACTATAGCATGGATAATAAACGATCATCTTGATACAGGAATTATAATAATAACTATATTTATTATTGCCTCTAGGGCATAATTCCAACACTACCGGCCTTCTGCCTTAGGTTATAAGGGTAGGAGGGAGGTTGGAGGAGACGAGGGTGCCGCGGCCGACGCGACGGCGCCGTCTCGGCGTAGGGAGGATGCGACGTAGAGTAGAGGAGGTGGTGGCTAGGGTTAGGGTTCCGGCTCCTCTCGGAGCCGGGCAATAGAATTGTCTTATTGCTTGATTCCAAAAAAGTTGTTTATATCGGTTTATATAATATCGATAACTTGGACTCTAAGATAAGTAAGATAACTTGAACTCTAAGATAACTAAGATAACTTGGGCTAAGCCCCTAATATTATTAAGATACTGGGCCAGTTTGGCTAACTGGGCCTCTGGTAATAACATCTTCTTCCTTCATACCAGCAGGAACGTGCGGATTCACACACGGAGGAAGCCGTCGGACTTGAGGGAGGACTGTTGAACAAAGATGACTTCGCCGCCATCCTATAGGGATCCTATAGGGAGATGAAACGGAACCCGTTGGTAGTGTTGAACCACTTCATCATGCCCTTGACCAGATCCAACATCTTGATCAGCCGCATGACATGATGACCAAAATCCTAGAAACCCTAGATCGATGTGAACATGGAGGGGATGGGAGGGGGTGGAGGGCATGCAGCCTACACAATTGGTCTTTTTGCGTGTCATTTATTGACCTCTAGTTCATGTTTAGTCTTTGAAAAAAAAAACAGACATGAACTAAAGAGTTTTTAGTTGGGATTAAAAAAAAGTGCTAAAACTTTTTAAAAACAGGGCCTTAGTCCCAACTAACCAAACAGACTGCAACTGAAGTTCCGTATCAATTCAGCTAGCTCAAACCATAGAGATACAATAATTCAACAGATACCTTTCAAGTTGGAAAGAAGATTGTTTTCTAGAAAACCCTCTGTTTGGTACTCGACCTTGACGAGTCTATCATGACGATGAAACGACGCTCTCCACCTTGGGCACCACGACTGGGAACCGGTAGATCTCCTCGATCCACGGGTTGTTGCAGGCTTCCTTTGACGGGTGAATGTCCTTGAGCGCGCGCCACACGGCGCTGTTACACTTAAACCCTGACCCAAAGGCGATCTGCCACACACGGTGGCCGCGCCGAACGCGTCCCTTGGCCTCCGTGTACGCAAGCTCATACCACAGCGAGCTGCTAGACGTGTTCCCCCACCGGTTCAACGTCATCCTTGAAGGCTCCATGTGCCAGTCACTGAGCTCCAGGTTCTTCTCGATGGTGTCGAGCACTGCCCTACCGCCTGCATGGATGCAGAAGTGCTCGAAAGCCATCTTGAAGTCCGGAATATAGGGCTTCATCTTGAGACCAAAGATCTTCTTGCCGATGAGAGAGGTGAGGAAAAGGATCTGCTCGGACATGGGGAGAACGAGGGGGCCTAGCGTGGTGATGTTGGTCTTGAGGGCCTCGCCGGCTACTGCCATGAGGTCCTTGGAGAGAGCGACACCAACCCTGCCAGCCTTGTCCTCCTCCTGAAACACGCAGCGGTAGGCGCGGTCGTCGGCGCCATGATGCGTCCGCACCGTATGCACGAGCTGGTACTTTGAGCGGCGCTTATCAGCGCCACGGTTGCTGAGGAGGATCGCCGCGCCGCCCATGCGGAAGAGGCAGTTGGACATGAGCATGGAGCGGTCGTTACCCCAGTACCAATTCAGCGTGATGTTCTCCATGCTCACCACTAGCGCGTACGAGTTCCGGTGGACCTGCAACACGGCAACTCCAATCAGAAGCAAATTACTAATCTTATTGCCAATCAAATAATAAACACATGCGGACATGCCTATTGGAATACTACCACTAGACGTCTGCATGTGCATCCGTATTCACTACAGACAGCTATTCTCGATGAATAAGAGCAAGTACAATAAATCGAAATCAACGAACAATAATAAATAAACTACGCCTTCCGTTACAGTTTAATTAAGACACGGTTAAATTTACGTGTATTTTCACAATAAAAAAAGATTAAAACGTATTGCATTTACTCCTAGCAACTAACTAGTACTTTTTTCTAAGCAGTTAGGTTTCAGAAAATTTCGAAGCACGCCTTCTAAACCGTGACGGAGGAAGTAATATATTTTACTTAGTTGAATAAAATAGAAAAGAAAAAAGAAGGTAAGCGAGAAAAGAAAAAGAAGGTAAGCGGACTCTTACTTAAGAACCAGCTCTAACACGTGTCTAGACAGTTTATGTGAATGAAAGGTGGATCATATTATAAAAACATAACATATTTTTTTAATTATCTATTGTACATGTTGACTATAAAAAGAACTTCAGATGACATGGTAAAAGCATGGTTAATAATATAGCCAATTATTGGCTCTAAAATGTTGTCATATCATCTATAGCCAACACATACATCCACTCATACGTACAATAAAGTTAGCTATAAGATCATTATTTTTTTTATCAGTTTTTTTTATCTCTTTCTTCACATTTATTGAATTTGTCTAGGAATCCGCATAGAGCTAGGCTCTAGCATAAGAGCCGACTCCCCTTACTTTTTTTATGAGGGTGCTTGGATACGTTTTAGTCTCATGATTAAAAATAGTGAGACTAAAACTTGCTAGCCTCACCCATGCTTGGATCCAAATACTAAAAAGACTAAAATCAAGTTAATGAGCATTTATTATCTTGCAAACCCTCCAATCCAAAACTAGTCTGAGGAGTTAAATGAGGAGAGAGAGGACTAATGCACATTTTAGTAGGGGTACCCCTGACTAAAAGATTTTAGCCTCAAGACTAGTTTTAACCTCTCTTTAGTGAGGGGTGCTTGGAACTTTAGCCTCTTAAAGAGACTAGTTTTAGTCAAACTAGTTTTAGTCTTTTGGATCCAAGCACCCTAATTGCCATGTAGATAGGCTTATAACGAGTGCGGACGTTTGGAGCTCGGCCTCCATGGAGGCTGAAATTTTTAAATAATTCAAAATTCAAACTTTTTGGTTTCAAAAAAATTTGAAAAAAAATATGAAAGTAAAGAAGGATGTTATGCGTATGTGTGCAAAAATTTAGGATGAAATACCTTGAAATACGATCTGCACAAAAAAGACAAATTCATGACCTGAAATGATGAATAGTGTCATGTGTAAAAAAGGCTCAGATTTGTCTTTTTTGCACAGCCCTCATTTCAATGTATTTTTTTTAAAATTTACACACATGTGTGTTACGCCTTCACTTATCCCTGTATTTGTTTTCATAATTTGTTGAAATGTAAAAATATGAATTTTCATGAAATTTGAATTTTAAATTTAAAGGCCTCCATGGAGCTCGGCCATCAAAAGCAATTTCCGGGCTTATAACCTACTACTCCCTCCGGTCCTTTTTACTCTGCATATTAGATTTCGGTCAAGTCAAACTTTGTAAAGTTTGACCAAATTTATATTAAAAAATATTAATATCTACAATACCAAATATATACATTATGAAACTACATTTCATAAAGAATCTAACAATATTGATTTGGCATGGTGAATGTTGACGACTTCTTCTATAAGTTTGGTCAAAGTGATGATACTTTGACTTCAGACAAAAATTATATGCAGACTAAAAAGGACCGGAGGAAGTATTATACTTGCTTTAATGGCTTATAGCCAGCACAAGGCTATGCTATTAACCATGCTTTAATTGGCCCTAGTGGCTACTGACATCAACACAAGATTTATTGGACGAGATCTTCCTGTCAGCTAGCTGCCCTCATCAATACTATTATTAGGACAAGTGGTGAATTGCTAGCTCGTCGATCGACCGATAGCCTTTGTGCTTAACCACTCTCAAAGATGAGAAACACTCGCTGCATGGACCGTTTTGGGAGTACAAGCGAATGAAACAGAAGCACTCTCCGCAAAAAAGAAAAAAGAAACAGAAGCACTTGCTCCCGAGCTGGTGCACCAACAGGTTTCGATCAGTACAAGTAGCCGTAGGAGTGCTATATGAGCAGTGGTTGAGTAGTGATTAATGGGATGTTATCATCTTAACAACAACGCCCAATAAGCACGCAAGGTGTGCAGGTTCACCAAATAAACAAATACTCCCTCGGTTTCAAAATAACTGTCAACTTTATACTATTTTTAGTATACAATTATAATAGGCTTGAGACACTTATTTTAAGACGATAGAAATAGTTTTTCAAGTAGTCATCAGATTAATCAAGGATACAGTCAGATCTCTGTTCGTCGAGATTAAGGTTCTGACTGTCACTGAATTACTACAACACAAATTACTAATAGTACTAACAACCAACTATTATATACAGTACTACTTAATGTTCCAGGATAATATCGCCCTCCTCCGTAGATGGTGTAATCCAACGCGTATAACAGCAGCGAATGTTGACAATGACAACATGGATATATAGGTACCACGCAAAAAAGAAACATGGATATATATGTCAGAAAAGTAGAAAACTACATGAAATGTTTTCGAATCTGTCTCTTACAATATACCGTACTACTTCCTCTGTTCATTTTTATAAATCGTTTCAGACAAGTGAAATTAAACAGAGGAAGCACTTCATAATCTACTCCCTCCGTTTCTAAATATAAGTCTTTATAAAGATTTCATTAATGGATGTATATAGACATACTTTAATGTGTATATTTACTCATTTTGTTTCGTATATAGACGCCTAATGAAATCTCTTAAAAGACTTATATTTAAGAACGGAGGGAGTATGATCCTACAGTATTATTTATGGCGGGCAGGAAATCAACCATGCATATCAAACATCATAAAAGAAAAACCGTAATCCTTGACTGAAAACCTTCATCTTAGGCCCTGTTCGATAATCATCCACTCCCAGAATCCGTGGAATTGAGAAACTGCAGCTCCACAATTTTAAACTACAGTTCCGTCAACTCTATTTTTGAATCTAGCTACAGAGATTCTCTGGACGATATCTGGATTACATGATGCAACCGATGAAAAGTCAAACCAAGTCAAAGTTTGATTTCCCTTCCAAGCACTCACTCGGTTCGATCCATGCTATCCATTTACCGAACCATCAGCTGACGTGCCGCCACATGCGGTCGCTGAACCACGTGCCGCCACATGCGGTCGCTGAGCCAAGTAAGATTTTCCTTGATCCGAAAGATGGCTCATGCATGCATGAATTCTAAACCGTACTGTATAGGAGTACTCCTAGCAACAAGTAGTACTAGTAGGTACTCGAGGAGTGGTCTTATTACCTGGAGCAGCTGCTTGGCCAGGTCGATGGAGATGAGCCCAGCGCTGCATCCCATGCCGCCGAGGTTGTAGCTAGCGACGTTACCGCGGAGCTTATAGTGGTTCACGACCATGGCAGAGAGCGACGGCGTCGGGTTGAAGAGGCTGCAGTTGACGACGACGACGCCGATGTCCCTGGCCCCCACCCCTGTGTTGGCGAGCAGGCTGTCGATGGCGCCGAACATAACAGCCTCTGCCTCCCGCCGCGCCTCCGCCATGCACGGGTTAGGCGGCGAGTTGAGCACCGCCGCCGGGAAGTAGGTCTCCTGCCCGAGCCCCGACCGTTCCAAGATCTTCCGCTGGAACGCCAGGTTGTCGTCGGTGAACACCCCGGCCTTGTTGGACTGCTCCATGAAGGTCTCCCGGGTAACCACATGCTCAGGCCCCGGCTTGTAGCACGCCAAGTCTAACAGGTACACCGCGCGGGGCCGCCGCGCGAGGTAGACCGTTGCAAGGGTTGTGGCGACGGACACGAGGGAGACAGCGAGCTGGAGGTTGGCGACGAGGTAGGCGCGCGCTGCGGCCAGGTCGGACGGGGTGAGACGGGACGCACGGAGCGCCAACGCCACGGCGAACGGGGCCAATAGTACGTAGACCGCGTTGGACACCACGATGTGGTAGCCAAGCTTGAGGTACCCGGGGCGGCGAGGTCCGTGATGCTTATGCTTGCTTTCGCCGCCGCCGGTCGTGGTTTCTTGGGCGGCGGCGCTCATGGTGTAGGAGTAGGACACGGGCCGGCTAGCGTGCGTGGTGGCTGCCGACCGGTGGTTGGTCGGGGTTGGGAAGTGTTTCTCCGGGATGAATTGGGAGGTGGGGAAGCGATATATAGGAGTATAAGGGTTGCGGTAAGCGGGAGGTGGGTGCAACAACCGGAGCTACCATTAAGACGGAGGTGGAGGCACCACAGCAACAGCAGGGGAGAGGGGAGAAGTGTGGGTGGGGATCGGTTTCGAGTTATTAATGTGAGACGCGCCTCGGCACGGTGGTCGTGCTCGTGCAGGAGTGGGTCTCGGTCGCTCGGGGTTGTGTAATGTGGCTCGGAGTAGTAGTAGTACTGTATATAGGAGAAATAAATACGGTTGGGTTGGCGTTGGGGTACAGAGGGAGACGCCAGCAGACGCGTACTGCTTCGTACCTTCGCGTGTGAGTTCCTTTCGGGTGCGCGGCGGCTCTTTTCTTCATTATCACACGATCATCGTTGACCTAGCACAAGTATGCCACTTTTTTCTTAAACTAGTTAGCAGACACGACGCACATATAATAATCAAACAAAGAAAATTTCTCCGTCATCCTAGTTAGAATACATTTTTTTCATATAAGCATCATATCTCATATCAAACATTCACACACAATGAATTCCTCAATCATATAAACTTAACAAAAACACGCTACATGCAATAGCACCGTAGTCCATTTCATCCCACAATTGACAATCAAGTAGCACACACATAGAGTACAACTTTGTCATCAGCTTGGGATCCATAAAAAATAAAATGTGAAAGTAAGTTACACTAGTGGAAAACGGGCCTTTGGCCTGGACCCTTTAGTCCCGACCTCCATCTGGGCCGGACTAAAGACCCGGCCACGTCGCCCCAAAATCGCAATGCCGTCCACGAGGCTTTGGTCCCGGCCCGGAAGGAGCCTTCAGTCCCGGTTTGAAACCGGGACTAAAGGGCTACGCGGTGTGCAGCCCGCATGTGCGCCACCTTTAGTCCCGGTTTGTGTCTCAAACCGGGACTAAAGTCCTCTGCCTATATATATATTGGCCACAGCCCCCCTCTCCCCTCTTCCTTGCATTTTTCTTGGATGGAAGAGTGTGGGTGTGTGCTAGCTCTCCATTTTTCTTGGATGCACTAGAGGTGTTTGTTGAAATGTGTGTTAGAGCAATGCCGCTTCAGTTCACCGAACACAACTACGATATGAGATGCCCGAGCCACGCTTAAACCTCTTCCTCTTTATTTCTACTTATTCTAAAAGGTTAGCAACTATATTTCCTCGTTTAGACCGTGAGGTACTATTTTTTAGGATCGTGATTGTATTTGATATACTGTCGTATAACGCGGATGAGCCATCCATGGATGTACGGTGATCGACGCACAACCGCTTATAGAGAAGGCGTGCATTCTTTTCAAGATGCAGCCGATGCGAACAAGCATGGTGGTGGCTATATGTTTTGTCCATGTGTTGAATGTCGGAATGAGAAGGATTACACTTCCTCAAGAGTTACTCAGAGCCACCTGCTTCGGTCCGGTTTTATGTCGGGCTATAATGTTTGGACCAAGCACGGAGAAAGAGGGGTTATGATGGAAGACGAAGATGAAGAAGAAGAGAACGATGATGACAACTACCGATCTATGTTCCCTGAGTATGCTGATACCGCAATGGAAGACAATGAAGAAGAAGATCAGGATGAAGAACGGGAACCAGATGAGCCCGCTGATGATCTTGGCCGGGTCATTTCTGATGCACGGCGAGGTTGCGACACAGAAAAGGAGAGGTTGCAGTTCGAGCAGATGTTACAGGACCACAACAAATTGTTGTACCCAACTTGTGAAGATGGCCAGAAGAAGCTGGGTAGCACACTGGAATTGCTGAAGTGGAAGGCAGAGACCGGTGTGACTGACTCGTCATTCGAAAATTTGCTGGTACTGATGAAGAAGATGCTTCCAAGAAAGAACGAATTGCCCGCCAGCATGTACGAAGCAAAGAAGCTTGTCTGCCCTCTAGGATTAGACGTGCAGAAGATACATGCATGCCCTAATGACTGCATCCTCTACCGCGGTGAGAAGTACGAGAATATGGATAAATGCCCGGTATGCTCTGCATTGCGGTATAAGATCAGAAAAGATGACCCTGGTGATATTGAGGGCGAGCCACCCAGGAAGAGGGTTCTTGCCAAGGTGATGTGGTATGCTCCTATAATACCACGGTTGAAACGTCTGTTCAGAAATAAAGATCATGCGAAATTGTTGCGATGGCACATGGAATATCGTATGAAAGACGATAAGTTGAGGCATCCCGCTGATGGTCGGCAGTGGAGAAAAATCGAGAGAGAGTTCCCGAGATTTGCAGGTGACGCAAGGAACTTATGGTTTGGTCTGAGTACAGATGGCATGAATCCTTTTGGGGAGCAGAGTTGCAGTCACAGCACCTGCCCGTTACTCTATGTATCTACAACCTTCCTCCTTGGTTGTGCATGAAGCGGAAGTTCATTATGATGCCAGTGCTTATTCAAGGTCTAAAGCAACCCGGCAACGATATTGATGTGTACCTAAGGCCATTAGTTGATGAACTTTTACAGCTGTGGGCCGAACCAGGTGTACGTGTGTGGGACGAGCACAAATAAGAGGAATTTTACCTTCGAGCGTTGCTTTTCGTAACCATCGATGATTGGCCTGCTCTTAGTAACATTTCAGGACAGTCAAACAAGGGATACAATGCATGCACGCACTGTTTGGATCAGACAGAAAGTATATATCTGGACAAATGTAGGAAGAATGTGTACCCATACAATCGTCGTTTTCTTCCGCCCAAGGATCCCTTAAAGAAAAAAGGCAAGCATTTCAATGGCAAGGCAGAACCCCGGGGGAAGCCTGTCATCCGTACTGGTGCTGACGTATTTGATATGGTCAAAGATTTAAAAGTAATCTTTGGAAAGGGTCCTGGCAGCCAACCTGTTCCTAACGGCCCTGATAAGCGCGTACCCATGTGGAAGAAGAAATCTATATTTTGGGAGCTACCCTACTGGGAAGTCCATGAGGTCCGCTCGGCAATCGACGTGATGCACCTGACGAAGAATCTCTGCGTGAATATTCTAGGCTTCCTGGGCTTGTATGGGAAGTCAAAAGATACACCGGAAGCACGGGAGGACCAGGAACGTCATAAAGGAAGAGATGGCATGCATCCAGGGCAGTTTCAAGGGCGTGCCAGCTACGCTCTTACTAAGGAAGAGAAGGAAATCTTCTTTGAAGTCCTTTTCAGTATCAAGGTCCCGACTGGCTTCTCGTCGAATATAAAGGGAATCGTAAATATGAAAGACAAAAAATTCCAAAACCTAAAGTCTCATGACTGCCACGTGCTTATGACGCAATTGCTTCCGGTTGCATTGAGGGGAATTCTACCGGAAAATGTTCGCCTAGCAATTGTGAAGGTATGTGCATTCCTCAATGCAATTTCTCAGAAGGTAATCGACCGAGAAAGTCTATCAGGGTGACAGATTGATGTGGTCCAATGTCTGGTCAGCTTTGAGTTCTTGTTCCCGCCATCCTTCTTCAATATAATGACACACCTCCTAGTTCACCTAGTCGAAGAGATTAGAATTCTCGGTCCTGTGTTTCTACACAATATGTTCCCCTTCGAGAGGTTCATGGGAGTCTTAAAGAAATATGTTCGTAACCGTGCTAGGACAGAAGGAAGCATCTCCAAGGACTATGGAACAAAGGAGGTCATTGAGTTTTGTGTGGACTTTCTTCCTGGCCTTAAGCCGATTGGTGTTCCTGAATCTCGGTATGAGGGTAGGCTGACAGGAAAAGGCACACTAGGAAGGAAAGCAAAAGTATGTATGGACGGGCATTCTTTCTCTCAAGCACACTACACAGTTCTACACAATTCCACCGTGGTGGCTCCGTATATCGTGAGACACAAGAATATTCTACGCTCCGAAAACCCGGGGAAGGCTGACTCTTGGATTAAAGGGGAACACGAGAAGAATTTTGACAGTTGGTTGCAGACACATCTCATGCATGACGACACCGTTAGAGATCAACTGTACTGTTTGGCCAGGCCACCATCTTCGACTATATGTACTTTCCAAGGGTATGAGATAAATGGGAATACATTTTACACGGTTGCCCAAGATAAAAAGAGCACCAACCAAAATAGTGGTGTCCTCTTTGATGCAACAGACGAGAATGGGCACTGTTTGGAAACATATTACGGGTACATAGAGGAGATATGGGAACTTGACTATGGACCTACTTTTAAGATCCCTTTGTTTCGGTGCAAATGGGTGAAGCTGACAGGAGGCGGGGTAGTTGTAGACCAAAAGTACGGCATGACAACAGTGGATCTCAACAATCTTGCGTACATGGACGAACCATTTGTCCTAGCCAATGATGTCGCTCAGGTTTTCTATGTGAAGTACATGTCTACAAAAACTAGAAAAAGAAGTCAGCAAAAGAAGATATCGTCCGATAAGCCAAAACGCCACATAGTTCTTTGAGGGAAAAGAAACATCGTGGGAGTAGATGACAAGACAGACATGTCACTAGATTATAATAAGTTTCATGAAATTCCGCCCTTCAAAGTGAAAACTGACCCAAGCATCCTACTAAATGATGAAGATTCTCCATGGCTACGACCCAGAAGAAAACATAAATAATAGATAGGAATATTGGTGCAATAATGTAATAATGTATTAAACCTTTTATGTAATGCATGTATGGAATGTACTAAACCTTTTAGTTTTGAATTATTTATTCAATTTCAAACACTTTTGATTATCATAGTTTTGTCAAATTCTCAAATATGCAAAAATAATTTTAATAAACATAGTTTTTAATTGAAAATAACAAAATAGTTAACAGTTTGGATAGTCAAAATAATTAATTTTGAAAATAGAAAATAGTTTTGAATTATTTATTCAATTTCAAACACTTTTCATTTTCATAGTTTTTTCAAATTCTCAAATATGCAAAAAGAATTTTAATAAACATAGTTTTTAATTGAAAATAACAAAATAGTTAATAGTTTGGATAGTCAAAATAATTAGTTTTGAAAATAGAAAATAGTTTTGAATTATTTATTCAATTTCAAACACTTTTCATTTTCATAGTTTTGTCAAATTCTCAAATATGCAAAAAGAATTTTAATAAACATAGTTTTTAATTGACAATAACAAAATAGTTAATAGTTTGGATAGTCAAAATATTTAATTTTGAAAATAGAAAATAGTTTTGAATTATTTATTCAATTTCAAACACTTCTCATTTTCATAGTTTTGTCAAATTCTCAAATATGCAAAAAGAATTTTTAATAAACATAGTTTTTAATTGAAAATAACAAAATAGTTAATAGTTTGGATAGTCAAAATAATTAATTTTGAAAATAGAAAATAGTTTTGAATTATTTATTCAATTTCATACACTTTTCATTATCATAGTTTTGTCAAATTCTCAAATATGCAAAAAGAATTTTAATAAACATAGTTTTAAATTGAAAATAACAAAATAGTTAATAGTTTGGATAGTCAAAATAATTAATTTTGAAAATAGAAAATAGTTTTGAATTATTTATTCAATTTCAAACACTTTTCATTTTCATAGTTTTGTCAAATTCTCAAATATGCAAACAGATAACTATTTATATTCTCAAATATGCAAAAACAAATAAAATAAGAAAACAGAAAATAGGCCTTTAGTCCCGGCCCGTACCACAGACCGGGACTAAAGGACCTGGGGCTGGAAACCCCCGCCAAGGCCTTTAATTCCCGGGCGGTGGTTGAGGCCGGGACTAAAGGCCCCCCCTTTTTCAAATAGAATTATTTAGTTAGAATTATTTAGTTAGAATTTATTTGCAAATAGAAATAGAATTATTTTGCATCATATATAGTTTGTTAGTTTATTAGTTAATCAAATGTCCGTTTTTTGCACAACTATGGATCCACATATCAGGAACCTCGAAGATATAATCAAAGACGGCCTCGACGTTGAACCAGCTGAATCTCCGTCGTCATATCTAAACCCCTCCGGAGATGGAATGGAGGTCGACCGACACGAAGATGAAGCCGATGGGGCAGGAGATAGCTCCAATGACGGAGAAGGTGATAGCTCCACTGATGGAGAAGCCGGTGGAGAAATAATAAAGTTCGGCGAGGTATACATATGAAGTTCGACAATCACTTGTAATATGTGAAAAATATTGGACATAGCTCTATATTGTATACATATACATTCATTTGACGAATGTTTCTCCCTCTTAGGCCTCCACATCGAGCAAAGCTACGAAAGGAGGCCCGACTAAAAAGTTGGATGCACAGACGCATTACAAATTTGTGATGTGCCTTTGAGTGGTGCATTTTGAACACACAAAAAGTATGGAGTTTAAATAAGTTCAAAAAAATGAAATCCCTTTGTAAGAGATGAGTTCTCGTTCGAAACCCTGATACTTCGAGAAAGATTGTCCGTTTTGTACATGAAGTGCATCCAGTTTTTGTCGTAGCCCTCTCAACTTTTTAACACATGCTATGTGGGTGAAATGATGATAGCATGCCAATTTTCAACATTTTCAGAGTTCATTTGTAGTGCTTTTCAATTTTAGGGTCAACTAGCCCAAAAAAAAAGTAAATGCACGAAAAATACCAAATTATGTCAGGAATTGTTGAAAATTTGTGATGTGCCTTTGAATGGTGCATTTTAAACACACAAAAAGTATGGAGTTCAAATAAGTTCAAAAAATGAAATCCCTTTGCAATAGATGAGTTCTCGTTCGAAACCCTCATACTTCGAGAGAGATTGTCTGTTTTGTACACGAAGTGCATCTAGTTTTTGTCATAACCCTCTCCACTTTTCAGCACATGCTATGTGGGTGAAATGTTGATACCATGCCAACTTTCAACATTTTCAGAGTTCATTTGTAGTGCTTTTCAATTTTAGGGTCAACTAGCTCAAAAAAAAAGTAAATGCACGAAAAATACCAAATGAAGTCAGAAATTGTTGAAATTTTGTGATGTGCCTTTGAATGGTGCATTTTGAACACATAAAAAGTATGAAATTCAAATAAGTTCAAAAAAATGAAATCCCTTTGTAACACATGACTTATCATTCGAAACGCTGATACATCAAGAGAGATTGTCCGTTTTGTACACGAAGTGTATCCAGTTTTTGCCGTAACCCTCTCAACTTCTTAGCACATGCTATGTGTGTGAAATGATGATACCATGCCAACTTTCAACACAGAGTTCATTTGTAGTGCTTTTCAATTTCAGGGTCAACTAGCTCAAAAAAAGTAAATGCACGAAAAATACCAAATGAAGTCAGAAATTGTTGAAATTTTGTGATGTGCGTTTGTATGGTGCATTTTGAACACACAAAAAGTATGGAGTTCAAATAAGTTTAAAAAAATGAAATCCCTTTGTAACAGATGAGTTCTTGTTCGAAACCATGATACTTCGAGAGATATTGTCCGTTTTGTATACGAAGTGTATCCAATTTTTGTCGTAACCCTCTCAACCTTTTAGCACATGCTATGTGGGTGAAATGATGATACCATGCCAACTTTCAACATTTTCAGAGTTCATTTGTAGTGTTTTTCCATTTCAGGGTCAACTAGCTCAAAAAATAAGTAAATGCACGAAAAATATCAAATGAAGTCAGAAATTTCATAAAGTTTTTTTGTTCAAATATTTAATAGAAAACAAAAAAAGAGTCAACTAAAAAGAATCAACTAAAACCTTAACTAAAACGAATGAATTAAGAATAATTTACTAAAATTTTCAAAGTGCTTATTTGTTAGAAAGAATCAAGTAAAACATTAACTAAAAAGAAACAAAAAAAGATCAACTCAATAGAAAACTAAAATAGAAGAGGAAAAAATATTGAATAGCAAAGAATTAAAATATAAACTAGGACTAAAAATTATTAAAGTAAAAAAACAAATGCCGCCTATTGGGCCATCACGACCTGCATACGACTAGAAACCCTACCCGACAGGTGGGCCAGGATGAAGGCCCGCGGGCCCAATAGGCCCAACAGGCAGCAAGATGAGAGTTAGGCCGAGAGGCCTTCAATAGAGAGAAGCTCAATTGAGCAAGGTGCGACAGTGCTTATAAAGCACTGCCAGCGCCCCTCGCTAGGCGAGGTGGGACTAAAGGTTGCCCTGCGTCACCCCGGAGCCAGCCCAGGTCTTTAGTCCCGGTTCGGGGCTCGAACCGGGACTAAAGACCACCTTTAGTCCCGGGTGGAGCCACGACCCGGGACTAAAGCCCCTCGTTTCCCGCCTCCTCGCCTGCCGAAAAGGGGTCTTTAGCCCCGGGTCGTGGCTAGACTCGGGACTAAAGGGTGTCTTTAGTCCCGGTTCTAGCCAAGACCCGGGACTAAAGGTCCTCCTATATAAAACGACACTTCGAAGTTTCCAACCCCTCTCCTCTCGCTCTCGCCTGCGCACCGGACGACGACGCGATCGACGCCGCGAGGCTGCCGGACCTCCGCCTCGCTCTCGCCGTCGCCGACACCCGCCGTCCTCCTTGCCGACACTGGATCTACGCGCGGGCCCCTTTTCTCCCCCGAGGTGAGCCACTCTCTCCTCTCCCTCTCCTCCTCAAGCCCGGCCCCCGACCGCCGCCTCCGCCAGCCCGTCCACCATTGCCGCCCCTCCCCGAGCCCATCCACCACCGGAGATGCCCGATCCATCTCTGGCTTAGGAGCCCCGCTGCCCCGTCCATCTCCGATGTTGGATCCCCGCCGGTGCCGCAAACACACAGACACACACACACAAGCACACACACACATATACACACACACACACATTGTGTTAAGAAAATTGTTGTTAGTTGTTTAGTTAATTAAGTTTTCATATTGTTAATTTAGTTGGTTTAGTTGTTTAGTTAATTTAGTTGTTTTATTTTTAGTTTTTTATAGTTAATTAAGTATTCATATTGTTAATTTAGTTGTTTTAGTTGTTTAGTTAATTTAGTTGTTTTATGTTTTATTTGTTTTAGTTGTTTAGTTAATTAAGTATTCATATTGTTATGTATTTGCAATTAAAGGTTAAGAGAATCCGTTAGACATGTTTTAGAGTATAGGTTCACGCATTTTGCTCCGTATGTAGTTTATTAAACAGTAGGAATTTAAATATAGTAGGACATACAACGCCCGGCCAGCATCCTCGTCGTCAACTCGGTGGCGGCCACCTGCTTGATACGACAAGCCGGTGGAGAAATAATAAAGTCCGGCGAGGTATACATATGAAGTTCGACAATCACTTGTAATATGTGAAAAATATTGGAGATAGCTCTATATTGTATACATATACATTCATTTGACGAATGTTTATCCCTCTTAGGCCTCCACATCGAGCAAAGCTACGAAACGAGGCCCGACTAAAAAGTTGGATGCACGGACGCATTACACCTTTGAGGTGATATTGCCTACGGGTGAACCCAAGCTTCCTAAGAATGCTGCTGACACATTCAAGAAGCAATGCAGAGTTCTCGTTAGGGATCACGTCCCGATCAGCGTTTGGGAGTGGAACAAGCGCAAAGGGGCAGCCGATAGTGATTATGTCGCCGAAAGGTACAAAGATAATCTTTGGAATGATCTCATGTCACATTTCAACCTGCCAGAATGTGAGAATGAAGACGCCGCAAAAAAACTGAGGGCCAAAGTCAAGCAGTGGACTCTAAAGAAGATGGCCAAACTGTTCCGTAGCTAGAAGAAGAAGCTATGGAAAAACTATCGGAAGACAAAGAAAGTGCCAGTATTCGACGGGTATCTAGCCAAGCAGGCGAATCACTGGAAGGCATTTCAAGAGTACAAGGAGTCAGAAGATGCCAAGGCATTATCAGAAAAGAACAAGAAAAATGCCGACAAGAAGAAATATCACCACACGCTGGGGCCAGGGGGCTATGAGACTGCCATCCCAAAGTGGGATAAGAAAGAGCAAGATCTGCTAGCTAAAGGCACCGTACCTGAACCCATCCGTGATGAGTGGGAACTGAGAGCAAGAAATTGGTTCCTTGCGCATGGTGGTTCGTACGACGAAGAAACAAGGGACCTCATCTGCAGTGACGGTCTTAGGATACCCAGGGAGAATTGGAAAAACATAGTGAAAGAAATTAAGGAGGGAAAAAGACAGTTCACTGCAAATAGAGAGAAAGATTTGTTCACACTGGTCCTCGGCAATGACGAACATGGAGGACGAACGCGAGGCTTCGGTCCTTCTTACCCGTGGTGGCTTGGGTTTGCCATAGACCAAGACACTTACAGAAGCCGAGCGAGAGCAAAGAAGCGACAACAGGATGAGGAGAATGACAAGTTCAACCAGTTGCTTGCCAGGCTTAACGAGCAATAGAAGCAGATTGATGAGCTTAGAGGAGTAGCGCGCAAGGAAGATCCTGCACTCGATATTACCGGCACCCCATCTAAGCGGAAAAGCAGCATGACTGAATCTGAGGCCCCGCCCGACGATGCACGAAGAATGATACTGGGCGGTCCCGGCTACCCCATGGATGGAATCAAGGAGTCAACATCATGTGAACTCCATCAGAAATTCAAGAACATATCCATGAAGGTGGCCGTCGGACAAGCTTTACCTTCTGGCCCTGATGCACGCTGGCATGGCCGTGAGATTCCAGCTGGCTTTGCTAAAGTCGGGGTGGATGAAATGATCGCGGGGTTTCATGATATGGAGCTCGACATAGCTAGACCTGAAGATGAGAGGACACTCGGAGAAGTACTGGGTGGAGTCATCCTATGGGACAAGAACTACATCAAGCTTCCAGGCTCGGCCCCAAGGACAACACCACCTCCAGTCGTCGCAGGTCACCTACACCTCCATCACCTCCAAGCCCTCCACATGACGACGGCCAGCACAACACGAGTCCATCTCGATCACCGCCGCCGGACTTGGGTCGTCCGTCTCCGCCGCCGCCCGCTAAGGATACTAAGCGGAAGTGTGCCAGCAAGAACGCTCCGTCGATGAGTTCTAAGCGACGGAGCTCCCCAAAGCGCAAACTGTCGCCCCTCCCAAAGGTACCTCATGCTAATCTTCCTATCAGACCTTATGATCGTATCGATGAGGAAAACGCCAGGATACATGGTACTTAAGTGAATCAAAGGTGATCTCCCAACAAATATGCGTTACTTGCATACATGGTACTTAAGTGAATCAAAGAATGGGAGAACGATGATCGTGGCGCGTGTCCCACGGGAGTACTACGGCCGCCCCGAAGAAATCCATATCGACTTTGATGAACTCTTCCAGATGTACAATGCCGACGCCCTCGACAAATCGCTTATGAGTTGCTATTGTTTGTAAGTTTTTAAATTCGTTGTCTACATATAACTTGTTTAGTTATTTCAATTCATTGTCTACATATAACTTGTACTCTATTATGCAGAATGAAGATTCTGGAATGTAAAAGTAGGAACATCCTAAATATTGGGTTTATTGACCCAGATAAAATACATATAGCGACGCTAACTGATAAACCCAAGGAGACGGAGGAAAACCTTCTAAGGTTTCTAACAGATCAAAATTTATGTGACCACATACTGTTTCCATACAAATTCAAGTGAGGGTCTTTACTCTGTTGTGTCCATTCACTTATAAGTGTAATTGATAAGTTACTGACACACACACACACACACACACATATATATACATGTGCAGCTACCATTGGATTCTGTTGGACATTCAAATTGATAAGGGAAGAGTTGATGCCTTCGACCCATTATCGAGACCCTTGGAACAGTTCCAAAGCCCGCAGGACATGCTCCAAGGGTAATTTCAATCATTCTTGCGCTCTATCGGTCTCTTTCGATGATTTTCTGATATATCAATTAATGAAAAACTTAGCAAATCATTTTCCTTGTCGGGCAGGGTTTGGAAGCGGTTCAAGTGCGTGACTCCCGGTATTGAGCATGAGAAGCTGACCTTTAGAGCGGCTCAGGTAAGTAGTAGTATGATATACTTCTATTTTCAATACATTTATGATTCTAGATTATTATTTTGATTATGTATATTCTATTCTCGTAAAGTGCGACCAGCAGCCATGGGGGACGCATCTATGCGGATACTATGTTTGCGAGACCATTCGCACGTTTACCTCTGAGCACAAGGATTACAGATACGACGTAAGCAATGAACATTCACACCTCTATTTTTACCCGTCATTCTTTGTTATCATGATTGATATTCATATTCATCTCCTCTTCTTATATAGTACACGACCATGAGGGAGAAGTACCTACGAGAGCAACGCGCGATTGCTGTAGCAGAGGAGCTTGCGACCTTTTTGAGGACGGAAGCTATAGATGACAAAGGACGATTTAGTGTAGCTAGGGGCCATTACTGATGTTGGTCCATGTAATCGAATAGACGGGCTCTAGTCCCGATAATTCAGATCTCCATATAATTGTATATATATGCTCGCTTGTAAGATAAGTTAATCTTATATATATATATATATATATATATATATATATATATATATATATATGCATAAACATGTATATTTAGAATTATATGAAAACTAATTCCCGAACACCAAACGAGGCATCACGTTAATCTCCCAAACACCTAAACCCTAAAACCCTAAAACCCTAAAATAAACAAAATCTGCAGAAACTCTTTAGTCCCGGTCCGTGTTAAGACCCGTGAATAAAGGGCCTCCACTGAGGGCGCTCCGAGGCGCCCACGTGGAGCACCTTTGGTCCCGGCTTGGAACAGGGCCGGGACTAAAGGTTAGGCCTTTAGTCCCGCCTCTTTGGTCCAGGTTGGTGAATCGGGACTAAAGCCCCTTACGGGCCGAGACTATAGGCCATGTCCCCACTAGTGGTTAGACATTGAGCATATTTCATCTATTTCCATAACTCCATCCTTTACGAAAGCAAGAAACCATGTGTAATCAACTTTCATATATAACCATTATTTCTCGTTATATTTTAAGCTCGATCATATATTCATTGATGCTATGCACCTCCAGTGTAATCCAGTAAATCAGAAACTATCAAAGCATCAATAAATGTGGCACACAATTAACTTCACAAAGATGCATCACCATGTATCACAAGCTATACATACAACTTTTGTTGCCATGACTTTGTGTAGCCAAATAATGAAAAGTAAGCACAACAATCTTTTGTTACATTCAATATGGAGGTAACATAATTGTGAAGCTCCCCATGCCCTACAACCCACGAATCACCTCAAGTCCTTATAGTGCTGCTAAGAAATCCTGAACCTCACAAATGATATGTATTAAAAGTAAAAGGTGTATGTTCTAAAATGCAACCTAGAGAAAGAATAAGTAGATTAAGCCGCAGTGGTGTGTATGTCTAATGTATGTGAAGGTCTCCTGAATCCCGACTCACACATGCTAAGCATAAGTCGGAGGAATAATAATCTCCTCATCTAAACAGGGCACTACATTTCTTTTATGTAAATGCTTTAAATAAGCATTTAGGAACATGAATTAATTTCATTCTTGGAGGGGTGCAGACTACAATAGAGGCTATAAAAATGAAAGAGCAAGTGAACACTAATATATTTTTTGCTCAGCCAATTAGCAGACAAAATCTTAAGTAATAAGCAATAATAAAAATAATCAGGCATGTAGTATTTGTATATATGAAAAGTTTAGCAAGATCGGAGGATACACTCTATTACCTCAATAACAGTGGGTTGAGCTAAACCTGACAGGTACGACGTAGAATTATCCTGCAAGAACCAGGGATAAAAAGAACATACGGAATTAAGGTTAGTAAAAATATGTAAGCATCCAATATAATTGTAGTGCTATACAAAACTATTCGTGCGTGGAATGTCCGTCCGCGGCAGATCGCCTCCAGGTTTTCTCCGGCGTAGTAGCTGAGCGGAGAAACCTCGACGCCTATGAGGAAAAGGGATCATGAGAAAAGGCGTCCATTAAAGTTTGTTTAGTCTTGAAATGCCTGAGTTGTGGTTTAGCTTTGCAAGTTTCACGGTACACGCAAACGTGAGTAATTACATGTCATGTACAAGGGCACAGAATGGGTCACGAAGCAGCCAGCAGCGACTAACCATCTGCTGTGGAGTCGGAGCAGCATCAGTTTGGCCGAATCTGGGGTGTCGTAGGCTGAGCCATTCGCGTTCTTCACTGGAGCAAATTCCTCTTCACGTAGCACCTAGATTTTCGGATATGCACCAGTGAGTATCTCAAGCTTTCAAACCCAGAGAAGCTGGGGGGAAAGAAGAAGAGGGAGCAGAATGGAAATCGAACCTCAAAAAGTGTCGTGGATGGGGAGTAATTGAATGCATCGAATATGAACTGCTCAAGCTTCAGTCCCATTGTATACCCATGAAACAAAGGTATCGTCTTCTGTGCAAGATGATACCTGGCCACCAAATGTCCAAATGTTTGGTGCCGCAATAGAACATGGTTTATGCTAGAGATGTCAATTGCCAAGTAAAATTACTTGCCATGACATGCCTAGCAGATCCTTAAGTCACAAACTGTAGATATAACTCACTCTTCCAGGAAGATTAAGAGACGTGAGCAGCAAGTAGGTAAAAAACTACTGTAAAACCAGATTCGGTGCTTCAAGGAGGAGACAAACATAATATGATTTCCGAATGCGAACTGGATACAGAAACACTCACACGCTGTCCTTTTCAAGGCTGGTTGCGACTTGATTCAGAAATTCCAAACTGAACATATGCAAGAATACCTGCGAAGAAACAAAGAAACATGTTAGTTTTATGTGTCACAATTATTGAAGGAAGGAGGGACCGACAAGCTAAGGATAGAAATATACATTGCCCCAACAAACACGAAGGCGTCCTGTTGATTGATTAATTTTAGTAGTCATAGCCACATCCATTTCACTATACTCGACCACAGAAAGAGGTCCACCACGACTTCTTTGAACAAATACTCCAACATTCTCTTGTAGATAAGCCTGTTAAGGATATGAGAGACTATCAACAAAGTGCATAGTATGGTAGAAATGAAATTGCCAAAAAAAAGGTGATGAACCATGAGAATTTATTTTGCGAGCTCGAAAGATATTTGACCTTACCTTCCTAACAACCTTTGCAGCAGAAGATACACCTTTTTCTATAAAGTACCCTAGGAACGTCGGATCTGCAACACGAACCTGCATATAAGACATCGATTAGCGTATGGGAAGGTACGGAAATAAGATGACACCTCAAAGCGCATGTCCTAACCAATACGTTATCAACAATTTATAACATGTGAAATTTGCCACTATGGAATAAAGAATTGTGAACAACTAAAAACATCACTATGGTGTAATATTTGTTTAAGTTTTAGAAGCAGAGCATACCACTGCACATATGCACTCAACTACTAACATACAAGGATTCACTTGGGATCGACTTACTCTGCCGGAAGTACCTACACCAGGAATCAACTCTCACGCGAGCTGAAATCCCAGCGCAAGAAAGCCAAATCCGACCATGAAATCCTGCTCGGTGTAAGCAAGGGTGGGAGAGGCCAGATCGTCACCATGGCGCTTACCGCAGCTCGACTTCCTCCCCTTCTTGTCTAGTTCGTCTGCTGGGCAGCCACTTCAGGGGAGAGGCGGCAAGGCCATGCGGGCCAAGTAAGCTGCAAGCCCAGCGGCGAGGGGCGGTGTTGAGATAGGTCGTGCGGGCGGGAGGGGAGATTGGGGCGAAGGTGTTACGGCGAGGCTGCGACGGGAGAGCGGCTGGGGGAAGGGCCAGCCGGCACCAGGGGCGGAGTGGTTGGCGGAGGGGTTGCGTCAGGAGCGGCTGGCGGCGGGGGGCGGAGAGCTGGCCGGCAGGGGGGCGGAGGAGCTCGACCCATCGGAGTAGCCCCCCGTCCACATCGCGCTGAAAGGCGAGGCCCTCCATCAGGTCCTCCAGCAGCCTCGCCGGCACCACCCCATCCAGGTTGCCTGCCCCGGGCCCCGGCAGCGCGCCGGCCGGCTCCGCCGCGGCCAATACGGGCAGGGCCCGGCGGAGGCGTGTGGAGGACCCCGCCAGGCGGACGAAGGACGACGCGGCGGTGGAGGCGGATGAGGAGAGGAGTCTGCTGGGGATGAGCCGATGCAATCTGGGGAGGTGGCCACGGACGCCGCCATCGCTGCCGCCGCTCTAACCCCGCAGGCACAACCAAGCTGCTGACGGACTTCCCACCACCACACACGCACGCGGGGGGAGCGGCTTCCTGCGCGGCGTCCTACGCGGTGAGCGGGGCAAGCGGGGGAGGCGCGGCAAGGGGCGCGGCGCGGCGTCCTGTGCGGCGAGTGGGGGGAGGCGCAGCACTGGCAGGGGCGGGCGGCGGCACCGGCGGGGCCGAGCGACGGGGGCGTGGGAGCGAGCGACGCGGCACCGGCAGGGGCGGGCGGCGGCAACGGCGGGGCCGAGCGGCGGGGGCGTGGGAGCGAGTGACGCGGCACCGGCAGGGGCGGGCGACGGCACCGGCGGGGGCGTGGGAGCGAGCGACGGGTGCGTGGGAGCGGTTCCCAATCGATAACGTGGGGGGGGGGGGAGGGGGTGTCAGGAGGGTCAGGTTTCGTTATTAGCGATGGGGTTTCGTTAGCGAGGGATTCATTAGCGCTAACGAAAACGTCAGTTTTGTTAACAACGTGTTTAGACCCTTGATTAAGTAATTAAACGTGTGAGATTGTGATTTGGATCTGCCCTCTCGTGCTTTTATTAATAGAAATAGGTATGCCATTTAAAAAATCTAGTATACACATGCTCAAGTGGGGTAGTACATTCAGTCAACATCATCCTCATCAGTCTATCCAGGGCCTTAGCAATGAGGCGTAGATCTTAAAGAATCCTTGCCTCCACCATTAGCTCATGGCCACGGTGTTGCAGTTTCTTCCCACATGAACGACCTCGAAGGATACAAACCCCGTCAAGAAGAACTCCATGGTATGATGGAAGAGTCTGAGAACTCCTCTTTAGATTAGTAGCTAGTACGAGGCAATCAACCTCTAGCACGATTGGGCCTCTCTAATGATCCCCAAAGCCTGCAGGCCAACCAATGCCGTTGGCCTCTGGTTCCTCCACACTTACGACTATTTCGATCTGCTTACGCACTCACACCAGAACCTGCCCACTGTGATTCCTGACAACCACTCCCGGCCATCACTATCCGATGTCTGGGAGGAACGTTGCATTCGAATTTATTTTCACTACATCTCTTGCCGGGCGAGACCATTTAGATAATGTCTGAACTGCAGTAAGCTAACCGTGCTTGGCCAGCGGCCACACGTTTTTCCAAGGATCTGTTGTAGTACATATAGTATTGGCTAGCAACAAGTCTTCCTCATACTTTAGAAAAAAATGTACGGATTGCGTGATTGTCTCATTTCCTTTTCCATGGATGCAATCATCCTGCAGGTGCCAACCCCTCCACAATAGCATCATTACCCTCGCTCGCATATCATCCGAGCTTTATCAAACACCACTTGCAGCCAGTCAGGACACCTGTACCGGAATGCGCCTTCACCTCGTGTCGGGAATATTCCCCACGATTTGACCTGGCCAGGAGGTATGACCTGATCCTTCGTTGGGCAAGTCATGTGTCACCTCATTTACCGGGTTCACCCGGATGACAAGACCCAAGGCCCAGTGTGCAACCTGGCGGAAGGCGCCTCATGGAGAGGCCTCGAAGGCGGCTCATAGAGAAGGCCCAAGAAGAGGAAAGATTCTCTCACAAGGGAAGCAAGACCCGAATTAGGATTCAAGAAAGATTAGTCCTAATCCTAGTCCTAGTAGGATTCTACATGTAAGCCCACCCCTTTAACTTATATAAGGAGGGGCAAGGCACCCCAAGAGAGACAGGTCATTAGAGAAAGACAGATTAGAAACCCTTAAGACTAGAGGTAGCAAAATAGTACACTTGTAATCGAGATCATCATCATCATCAATACACACAAACCATGGCGTATGCTTTAATCTACATCAGAGGGGTCGAACCCGGGTAAACTCGCGTCTCTCGATCTCGACGAACCCCGTTCAAGTCATTTCACGGGGACATCTATCGTGACAAAACCATTATAGCCGGACCACGACGTTTGCCAAAGGTATACGATGAGCATCACGAAGATCATTAACTCACCATATTGTCTTCAGTTCCAATAAATACCATCATTGAGTTGTCAACTCTACACCGGCTTATACTAAAACCAAGAATGAAGACTCTTAAGCCGCCTCCTGAGTCGACTTAAGACTCGGGGGCTACATAGACATGCCTCGACAGATTTGGTCGTTTTCAAGAAATACAAGAACCCCAGGTCATTGCAAGGAAGACAACTCGGTCCTGGGGGCTGCTTCCCTTTTGGCGGAAAAATAAAGGTCACCAAAGAGGACTAGCTGGCATGATGCGTAGTTCAAACATGGGTGTCCTGCCTTATTGGCGAAAAATTAAAGGTTGCTAAAGAGGACTAGCTGCCATCATGCGTTTGTTCAACCGCAGGTATCGTGCCTTATTGGGTCATCCTATTATGATCACTAGAACAAAGTCGGCTTATGTGGACCCCAGATGTTTTGCAGTAGTAGCATTGTCTCGTCTATATCCTATGTTGAGCTTTTCCATGATCATAGTTCACTTGGGGGCTTCCGACTCAATGAGTTAGCCACTCATAATTTCCCTCTTGACCTGGCTAAAAGCCAAACACAACAAATAATTGTGGTTAAACCTGCGTGTCTGCATGATGCTTCTCCGAATAAGGTGACCCCGTATACTCTCGATAAGTCAATCCTTATGGACCCTAAACTTATCCACGTTAAAACACGATTGTGTCACATGAGAGAAGACATACGGAAAGCGAGGATACTCCATGGGCTATTTAGCCACCTTCTTTGAAACTTGGTTAAACCTGCCTTGCATCATCTACAAGTCCATATGTCAATGCTGAAATAAAAAACGACATGATGAACATGAGAGACAACATTCCATAATCAAAAATTCTGTTTTTATCATTTACCTACTCGATAACGAGCAGGAATTAAGCTTGAGGTTGCTGATACGTATCCAATGTATCTATAGTTTTTGATTTTTCGGTTCTCTTATGTTATCATTCTTGGATGTTTTATAATCATTTTATAGCAATTTTATATCATTTTTGGGTCTAACCTATTGACATAGTGCCTAGTGTTAGTTGCTGTTTTTTTCCTTCGCAGAAAATCCATATCAAATGAGATCTAATTTCTGCGTAACTTTACAGAGATTTTTTTCTACATGAAGGAAACTTGGGGGTCAAGATTGAGCATCAGCCAAGGCCCAAGGGCCCACTAGACACCACAACACGCTAGAGGCCCCTAGCGCGGCCTGGTGGCTAGTGGGGCCCTCGGGAAGCTCCTCCATAGCCTCTGAGCTTTATAAATACCCCAATATCCAGAAAACCCTAGAGGAGTCAACGGAAAATTGTTTCAGCCTCCGGAAGGTCTAGAGCGACGAAATCCAGTCTAGAGCCCTTTCTAGAGAGGAACACGATCATGGAGGCGTTGACCATCCTCATTGGTGCTCCTACGATGATGTGTGAGTGGTTCATATCAGACCTACGGGCCCATAGGCAGTAGCTAGATGGCTTTCTCCCTCATTTTATTTCTCAATACAATGGTCTCTTGGAGATCCATATGATGTAACTCTTTCTTTTGCGGTGTGTTTGTTGCGATCCGATGAATTGTGAGTTTATGATCAGATCTATTAAAACATATTCATTCTTGATTACCATAGATTTGTATTTCTTCTCCAATATTTGGTTTTTGTCTGTCCAAATTGATCTCTTATCTTACAATGGGAAGAGGTGCTTTGTGATGGGTTTTATCTTGTGGTGCTCAATCTTAGTGATAGAAAGAGACATGCCACGAATGTACCGTTGCTATCAAGGATAAACCGACGGGTCTATTCCTACATGAATAGGTCTTGTCTACATCATGTCATTGTTCTTAAGGCATTACTCTGTTTCTCCATGAACTCAATAGACTAGATGCATGCTGGATAGCGGTCGATGTGTGGATTAATAGAAGTAGATGCACGCAGAAGTCGGTCTACTTATCTTAGACGTGATGCCTATATACATGAACATTGTCTTGAATATCATCATAATTATTTTCTCTTCTATCAATTTTCCAACATTAATTTTTCTACCCACTGCTTGCTATTTTCTCGAGAGAAGACACTAGTGAAACTTACGGCCCCCAAGTCTACTTCACATCATCTATTTGCAATCTCTACTTTGCTATTTGTTTTCTACTTTATTTGCTCTTTTGTTTTCAGATCTATATTATCAAAAAACCTAGAAATACCTTGCTTCATTCGATTTGCTATCACTCTTATTTTCATATATCAATCTATCGTTATTTTAGCCACAAGAGATTGACAACCCCTCCATGCGTTGGGTTGTGAGGATTTGCTATTTGTGTGCAGGTGCTGCTTACATAGTCTTGTATATCTTCCTACTAGATTGATACCTTGGTTTCTTAACTGAGGGAAATACTTGCCGGTTCTGTGCTACATCACCCTTTAATCTTGGGGGGAGAACCAAGACAAATGCGAGGACCGTCAACCATGACCAAGGAAACCACGATAGCTACAAAAGCGAGGCACCCTCTCATATTTGACATCTTAGAAGAACACTTTGTTTTCGGTGAAGTCATGGGATTCTAGAGTGATAAAGAGGGGTTCATCAACATCATGGTTAAACTTATGCTAAGATAATCACCCTAGATTTTACCTTGCCTATTTGTGTCTACCTCAAGCACTTCACCAAGTCTCCTGCTGATCTGGCGAGCCACCGGTTCAGAGAGCAGGATCGGGGGAGCATCACAGATGCAGACCCAGATTGGCATGTGTGCGATCTGCACATCACCCTATGGATTCGAAGAAATGCAGGAGTTCTCCATAGTCTAAATCAACAACTCATTTGGAATGTGTAGGCAAGGATAGTTCTATGAAGTCATTGCTTTTTGAAGGTGGCCGGCGTTGGTTGAGATGCAGCTTTATTAGTCTTTTTAGAGTAGTTTCAATTGGATTACATTGAGGGTTTTGAGTCGGTGCGTCATTTGCTTTTCATCGCTCCATGGTGAAATCTTGCCTAATTTTTTATATTTTATCCTATACCTTATATAAAAGCAAGTACAATACATGATGTAGAGGGATTGCAAGATTTTCATAGTTGAGGGAAAGAGAGGAGGAGACAAAAGATAATTTGAGAGTGTCCGGACCGCTGCCATGTATGCATCTGACAAACCTTGCCCACCCAAACCCTCTCCTTCGTATGTGCACTTTTCTGCCGGAAGCGGTCGGTGCCTCATTCATGCCGGCATAGAGTGGACACGATCTCTCAGTGAAATTGGCATTGAAGCGGGTGTCAGCCGAGAGTGCCATCCCGCCTTTTCCATGTACATGCGCCTTCTCTCCGGGTTCATTAAACCTATGCGGTTGCCGATGAACCTACTCCGGCTCCCGCATGCGAATGCCACCCATCCGTTCGGGTGTCGGCCACCATTAACCAGCTCTCCACTTGGACTACCATTCACGTGCTATTAACACTCCACGCATGACAACAGCCGCAACCAACCTCCTCCGCTCCTTAACTCATCTCGGCACAATACCGATCATGGCTTGAGCTACAAAGCTTTGTGGGAGATCCTTTCGACCGAATACAAGAAGGATACCATTGGCACTATTGTTGGCTGGTGGGCCGACGAACACGCTTTCCAGACGTGAGCGGTGCAAACGAGCCAATTGAAGAGGCAGCCGACGACAAGCCGACAACATTGTCCTTGGCGGTGCCCTTAGTGGGACCCAAGCATCGACAACCTCACATACCCTACTCATCCTCACCATCGATGGAGCCCACAGACATGTTAGCAGTGTCTCATGGTGTTGGGGCACGAACGACATGGTCTTGTGTGACGCCCTCGGTTTAATCGTACGCTAATCATACACGCAAATGCGTACGGTCAAACCCAAGGACTCACGAGAAGATAGCACAACACAACTCTAGACACAAATAAAATAATACAAGCTTCATATTACAAGCCAGGGGCCCCGAGGGCTAGAATACAGAAGCTCGAGAAACACACGAGTCAGCGGAAGCAACAATATCGGAGTATAGACATTAAACAAGGGGTGCCTTAGAGAAGGCTAGCACAAAATATACAAAGATCGAACGAGGCGAGGCCTCCTGCCGGGGAAATATCAAGTCTTACATCAGAACTATTCTAAGTATGCATCAGTATCAAAGAAGGGGGTTGGTTATATGTGGACTCACTGCAGCAACGCGAGAATAGAGAGAAGGCCTAGTCCTATCGAAGACTAGCATCTTCAGGGTCTTGCAGCAATAGACGAGAGTAGAACATGTGCAACACAAATAATAGTCATATTGTTGCAGCAATATTAAAGTGAGGTCACGCCAGAGATCCTCCCTCGACTCCCTGCGAGGAAGCAATCCCGAGGCAACTAATTTCAGTTAAGTAACAATTTTAGTTGTATAAGATCAGGGCACAACTCCAAGTTGTCCTGTAACCGTGGACACGACTATTTGAATAGTTAGTTTTCATCCCTGCAGGGGTGCACCACATTTCCCCTCACGCTCGATAACACTCTGGTCGGACACACTTTTTTGGGTCATGCCCGGCCTTGGAATATCAAAACATCGCAGCCCCGCCGGTCTAACTCCTAAGCACAAAGGGTTCATGGGCCCACTTCCCTTTCACACTCCTGCACGATGCGTGGGCGGCCGACGTCAGTCCTAGCATCTCTTAATCACAAGCGCGATGCATCTCGGGACCACTCGGGTGCGCGCCGCTCTATTGCTGACATCTGAAAAGCTTCGGCTGATACCGCGACGACGAGTACCCATAATTCTTCCCGCGTAGCCGGTTAGTGCAAAAAGGTCTCCAACCAACCCAGAACAAATACCCAAATCCATTATCATTTTAATTAGGCCATCTACACAATCTCGCGGGAATCCACCCGTCTAACAACTAATCACCAATGATCCCAGTAACATGGTCGAGTAACTGTGTGGTTGTAACATTGGGGGGGAATCTGAGGTATCACCCTCATTGGATTCCGAACGATGTATCCGTCAAGGTGGGCTTAGAGGAGTCACCCTCGGGGGTCCCACACTTGAGGGTTTGCACGACAGAGGCATTGTCGGGAATGGTGAAAGAGGAATCACCCTCGATAACCACGACCGACTAGCTATACTACAGAGATATCACCAGGAGTACTTAACAAGGTGTCACCCTCGGTACCCGATATTACCTCTGTAGCGTCGTACAACTAAGGGCGTGTATGTGCTGTGTCGGGTCTGGCTCGTCGATCAGGGATCGAGATTTGAAAACAAAGCGGGGCAACTGGACTACGGGGACAGAGGGGAAAACTGCTCCACCTATACTAAGCAGTTTAAAGGTACAGTACTGAAAGTAGCAGTTCATCAAAATAGGCTATGCATCAGATATAGGTGCTAACTACAATAGTAGCAAAATACTAATGCAAGCATGAGGGAGAAAGACATAGGCGATATAGTGATGATCAAGGGGGTTTGCTCGCCTTGCTGCTCTGCGGAAAAAGGCTAGTCGGCAGGGTCGTAGAAGTACCCGACGGCAGCGTCAGCCTCAGGGTCTACCGGTAAGAAGAGGGGGAAGAAACAATAAATAACAACAACAGATGCGACACGATGCATGACATTGCAATATGCAGGCTGGGCATGAGCTAACGTAGCAACATCCATCATAGACGGGTCGGAAGAATATCTGACGATATTTTTCGGGTCTCGGGCTACTACCGGTCAGACGGAAAACGATGGAAAAAATTCCACGTTTGCTATGCTAGGGACGCGTGACAGATGAATGGACTGTGTATCCGGGTTCGTCTCGTTCTGCTGATCAACTTTCATGTTGAAAGTATTTTTATGTGACTTACGGATTATTGAATATTAATTTTTAAAGTTTTAATAATTATTTAGGAATTAAAAACAGATTTAATTAATTTAATTAAATGCTATTATGACATCAGCATGATGTCATGCTGACATCAGTAGTTGACTGGTCAACTGACCGACGGGTCCCATGCGTCATAGACACAAGTTTTTAATTAAGATTAAATAGTAATTAATCAGATTAATTTAGTGGGGGACCCACGTGTCATACTCTAATTATTCTAATTACCTATTTAATTAATTAACTAATTCATTAAATAATATATCTATTTATTTAATAATAATAAAAAACATATTTTTATATTTTATATTTCTATTTTCATTTTTCTGAATAGCGTGTGGGGCCTCCCTGTAAGTGGGTGTGGAGGTTTGGCCCACCGATAAGGGGCTGGGCCACACCGCAATTTACACACACACATATTTGTATCCATACATAACATAATGTATTTTCTTTTCTTTTGTACATGCATATACACGCAATACATACATACATACATACATTAATACATACATACGTATGTCATACATAATACACACGCTTTTAATACATTCTTATTTTTCTTTTCTAACTTCTCATCTCCAACCCCTCTGTCTCAATAGAGACATCTCTCTCAACACAGAGAGGGAGGAGGCAACTCCACCATCTCCTACCGAAGCACAACGACACCGGAACGCGACGGCGACCGCCAGAACAGAAATAGGATGGAGAAAGGAAGGGAGGGGTGGGAGGAACCCGACAAAAGGGCTCATCGGCGTTGACGGGAAGGCCCGGTGTAGCCGGAGTGCACGAGAAGGGATGAAGGAGACCGCGAGGAGGAGCCCGAGGTGATGGCGGTGGCGGTGGCGCGGTTGCGGCGACGTTGATGACGAGGAGGGTCGGCCGAGGTTACGAGGAGGGGCCGGCCAAGGGCGCTGGTTGCGGAGGTCGCCGGAGGGGCCTCCGGGGGTGGTGAGGTGTGCCAGAGGGAGGGGCCGCCGGTGCTGGCCGATGGGGGTGTGGTGCAGCGGGAGGAGAGGGCCGGCACGGTGTGGGAAAGGGGGCTCCGGCCGACGGGGTGGTTGGGGCTGAGCGGGAGGCGCGGTGGCCAGGGGGCTCGCGCCAGGGGGATGGGGGGGGCGACCGGGGCGACTTGACAGGCCGACGAGGGAGGCGTGGGTGAGTGGCGAGCGCACGAGGAGGGAGGGGCTCGCGGGATCTGGGGAAAACGAGGGGAGGAGGGAGGCGTCGGTGGGTGACGAGGGGATGTGGGGGTACGGCGAAATGGCGAGGGGGAAGGGGATCGACCTAGGGAGAAGGTTGCGAGGGGAGGATCTGGATCGAGCCAGAGGGCTTCGGTCGCTGGGGTGGGAGCGAGGCCAGGAGAGGGGGTTGGCGGTGCTGGGATGGGGAGTGGGGCGACGGGGGCGTTTGCGAGGGGGGGGGGGTTCCCCTCGTGGGTTAGTGGGACGAGGGGAGGTGTGGGGCTTCCTCGCGGTAGGTGGGGAGGAGCGTGACGAGGGGAGGGTCCTCGTCCCTGGCGGCGACCGGGAGTAGGTGAGGCGCTAGGGTTTGGCCCCCCGGGGGTGGGCCGGCGGTTGGATGGAGTGGGCCGGCCTGGGGGGGGGGGGGGGGAAGGCCATGGCCCAGGGGAGGAACTGGGGGGTTTTGTTTCTTTTTTTTGTTCTTTTATTATTTCCTGTTTTAAATATATAGGCTTTTAACCAATTTTAAAATGCTCGATTCTTTTTTATAACTTATTAGGAAAATTTTAATAACTTCCCCGGCAATTTTTATTTTAAGATCCAAAAACTTTTATTGTTTTGATTTTATTTCAAACTTGAATTTGAATCGTTTGAAGCTATGCGAGATTACCAATAGTAATCCCGGAGACGTGTCACCAATAGCATAGGTTTACTGTAGCTTAATTTACCTGGGCATCACATCTTGGCGACATAACCCAAGCCTCCATTCAAATTCCTTTGTCAAATCATCGATCTCCATGGAGGCAGCTTCTTTCTCCACATGTAGGATATGGAGCGGCGGATGCCGCAGCGGCGTAGTAGGATAGGAGCAACTCCTCCTGCTCATCCATGTCTACGTCCACCATGATTACTGTGCCGTAGGTGAGTGGTACGTCCATTTTGCATCATGCTTTTATATCGATAATTATTGCATTATGGGCTGTTAATACACATTATGCTATTATACTTATGTCTTTTCTCTCTTATTTTACAAAGTTTATAAGAAGAGGGAGAATGCCGACATCTGGAATTATGGACCGAAAGAGGAGCAAATCTGAGAGACCTATTCTGCACAACTCAAAAGGTCCTGAAAACTTACGGAGAATCATTTTGGAATACATAAAAAATATTGGGCAAAAGAAATACATTAGGGGACCCACCAGGTGGCCACAAGCCAGGGGTGAAGCTTGTTGGCCCCCTAGCACACCTCTGGTTCCCATCTTCTGCTACATGAAGGTTTTTTACGTGGAAAAAATCATATCAGAACTTTCGGGGTGAAGCGCCGCCTTCTCGAGGCGGAACTTGGGTAGAACCAATCTAGAGCTCCGGCGGAGCTATTGTGCCGGGGAAACTTCCCTCCTGGAGGGGGAAATCAAAGCCATATTCATCAACAACGATCCTCTCATCGAGAGGGGGTCAATCTCCATCAACATATTCATCGGTACCATCTCCTCTCCAAACCCTAGTTCATCTCTTGTATCCGATCTTTGTCTCAAACCTCAGATTGGTACCTGGGGGTTGCTAGTAGTGTTGATTACTCCTTGTAGTTGATGCTAGTTGGTTTACTTGGTGGAAGATCATATTTCAGATCCTTAATGATTATTAATACCCCTCTAATTATGAACATGAATATGCTTTGTGATTAATTACATTTGTTCCGGAGGACATGGGATAAGTCTTGCTATAAGTAATCATGTGAATTTGGTATTCGTTCGATATTATGATGAGATGTATGTTGTCTCTCCTCTAGTGGTGTCATGTGAACATCGACTACATGAGACTTCACCATTATTTGGGCCTAGGGGAATTCATTGGGAAGTAATAAGTGGATGCTGGGTTGCTAGAGTGATAGAAGCTTAAACCCTAGTTTGTGCATTGCTTCGTAAGGGGCTGATTTGGATCCATATGTTTCATGCTATGGTTAGATTTATCTTAATTCTTCTTTCGTAGTTGCGGATGCTTGCAAGAGAGGTTAATCATAAGTGGGATGTTTGTCCAAGTAAGAGCAACACCCAAGCACCGCTCCACCCACATACCAAATTATCAAAGTAATGAACGCGAATCATATGAGCATGATGAAAACTAGCTTGATAGAAATCCCCATGTGTCATCGGGAGTGCTTTGCTTTATATAAGAGTTTGTCCAGGCTTGTCGTTTGCTACAAAAAGGATTGGTCCACCTTGCTGCACGTTGATTACATTTCTTACTTGCTACCCGTTACGAATTACCTTATCACAAAACTATCCGTTACCGATAATTCAGTGCTTGCACATAATACCTTACTGAAAACCGCTTGTCATTTCCCTGTCATACTTGTTGGGTTCGACACTCTTACTTATCAAAAGGACTATGATAGATCCCCTATAATCGTGGATCATCAAGACTATTTTCTGGCGCCGTTGCTGGGGAGTGAAGTGTCTTTGGTATTATTAGACGTTGTGTACCTGAGCATGAACAGTGACAAATTGTACAGAAGTGTCACTCCGAGGCCTACGGAGGACACCATGTTGGAGATAGAACTGCAGACAAGGTATTACAATCTAGTTTTTATTGGCCTACTCTCTTCAAGGATGGTCGTAAGTTTGTCTTGTCTTGTGATGAATGTCAAAGAATTGGTAATATTAGTAGACGTCAGGAAATGCCTATGAATTTCTCTCTTGTTATTGAACCATTTGATGTTTTGGGTTTTGATTATATGGGACCTTTTCCAAAGTCCAAGGGGTATACTCATATTCTAGTTGTTGGTTATTATGTTACTAAGTGGGTAGAAGCTATTCCAACTAGTAGTGCTGATGATAACACTTCTCGAAAAATGTTGAAAGAAGTTATTTTCCCTAGATTTGGAGTCCCTAGATATTTAATGACTCATGGTGGTTCACACTTTATTCATGGTGCTTTCCGTAAATTGCTTGCTTGGTATGATGTTAATCATAGAATTGCATCTCCTTATCATGCCCAGTCTAGTGCTCAAGTAGAATTGAGCAATAGAGAAATTAAATTGATCTTGCAGAAGACCGTTAATAGATCTAGAAAGAATTGGTCTAAGAAACTTGACGATGCATTATGGGCTTATAGAACCGCTTACAAAAACCATATGGGTGTGTTTTCGTATAAAATGGTTTACGGTAAAGCATGTCACTTACCTCTAGAGCTAGAACATAAAGCTTGTTGGGCAATTAAAGAGGTTAACTATGATTTCAAACTTGCTGGTGAGAAGAGGTTATTTGACATTAGTTCGCTTGATGAATGGAGAACCCAAGCCTATGAGAATGCTAAGTTGTTTAAAGAAAAGGTTAATAGATGGCATGATAGAAGGATACAAAAGTGTGTATTCAATGTAGGTGATCATGTCTTGCTATGCAACTCTCGTTTAAGATTTTTTGCAGGAAAACTTCTCTCGAAATGCGAAGGGCCTTACATTATTGAAGAGGTATATCGTTCCGGTGTCATCAAGATCAACAACGTTGAAGGCACAAATCCGAAGGTGGTAAATGGGCAAAGAATGAAACATTATATCTCAGGTACTCCCATAAATGTTGAAACCAATATTGTCAATACCATAACTCTAGAAGAGTACACTCGGGAGGCCTATAAGAACGTTTCGCACTCCAAAAAGTAATAGGTATGTGTTACGGTAAGCAAAGCGACTCCAAAACTTTTCCAATGGCAATTTTTATAAGTTTTGGAATATTTAAAAAAATAGGAAGATTCAAAGCAGCCCGAACACGAGGAGGCGACAAGCCAGGGGGTGCGCCCTACCCCCCTGGGTGTGCCCTGAAGACTTGTGGCCACACCATGTACCCTATGGACTCTGTTTTCTTGCGGAATACTCCTTCGGGTCGGTAAAAATTCATTATGTAATCCCCTGAAAGTTTTGACCTTCGTATCACGAAAATATGTCGTGTTTTCGTTTTGAGATGTTTTTGTAGTAGATTTATAGCAAGATGTCTTCGCAAGAGTCGGTCACGGAGAGGCCTGCCTCTCACTTGACATCGGGGTCTGGAGCATTCAACAAAGCCAACCACTCCGGGCAAGCCACGGAGGAAGAGATCTAGGCCGAGTTGAAGAGGATAGATGCCATGTAGGAAGACCAAAAGTTACCTCTCGTCTACAATCTGGAGCCATGTTGGAAGAACTTCAGAGCTCAGTAATTCTGAATTTTATTATCCCTCCCAATGCTAAATTTCTTACATATGAAAATATGAAAAAAGTGTTGCTTCTTCCCCCGCAACAATGAAACATACATGGGTTATGGGAGTTCTAACCGTCACTAGAAAACTTCGCAAGGAAGTAATGGATCTCAGACAGCAAAATAATAAGCTCGAGGAGGAGAATCACATTCTGATTAGCATCATCTCCAAGAATATAACATCACCACCTCCGAAGAAAGACAACTAAACACATGGGTATAGGGCACTTCCCTTGGCTAGTGCCAAGCTTGGGGGAGTTTCCCCGGTATCGTATCACCATCACATCTTTTACTTTCTTTGTTTTTTCTCCGTTCGATCTTTTTGGTAATACCTTGATCTAGTAGAATAAAGTTTTAGTGTGATCTAGTTTTGAGTTTTGCTTTATGGTCCCCCTGTGTAAGCAAGTTCGAGAGTTATATAATAAAGAGTAGTTTTGAGTTGAGGGCTTTGCTTGCTTGCTATGATCTTGAAAAATAGGAATAGAATGAAGTATAGAATAAAATCAAAAGAGTATATATAATGATCTTATGGGGAGTGATGTCTTCACATACAAAAAGTATGTTGATCAAAATATGTTGTGAGTTGACAAACAAAGCTATTGGTCATTGTGCAATTAAAAGGAAGTATTAAAGAAAGAGAGGTTCACATATAAATATATTATCTTGGACATCTTTTATGATTGTGAGCACTCATTAAAATATTATATGTCAAGAAGTTGATATTGGACAAGGAAGACAACACAATGAGTTATGCTTGCTTAATTCTGACTAGAAGTTATATGGTTATAGATCCTTCAACATGTGTCGATTGCTAACACCCCATATTAGGCAAAAACTTCCGCACCAAGTAGAGATACTACTTGTGCATCCAAACACCTTTAACCCAGTTTTTTCTTGAGAATCAACCATACCTACCTATGGATTGAGTAAGATCCTTCAAGTAAGTTGTCATCGGTGCAAGCAGTAAAAATTGCTCTCTAAATATGTGTAATCTATTATTGTGAGGAAAATAAACTTTATACGAACTTGTGATATGGAAGAAATAAAAGCGACAGATTGCATAATAAAGTTCTTTATCAAAAGGGGCAATATAAAGTGACGTTATTTTGCATTAAGGGATTGCGCATCCAATTATAAAAGCGCATGACAACCTCTGCTTCCCTCTGCGAAGGGCCTATCTTTTACCTTAACTTTCTAGTACTTACCTTTATGTAAGAGTTGTGGTGATGTTCACCATTTCCTTTATTTCGCCTTAATGTTTTGGCAAGCTTCATGTGTTGGGGAATGATCTAGACAAATATATCCACTCGGATGTGGGTGATCATGAGTTATTATTGTTGACATTACCCTTGAGGTAAATATTTGGGAGGCAAAACTATAAGCCCCTATCTTTCTCTGTGTCCGATTGAAGCTTTGACCTCATAGGTACCGCGTGAGTGTTAGAAATTATGAAAGACCATAAGATGATTGAGTATGTGGATTTTCTTTACAAGCTCTTATATTGACTCTTTCCTATGTTGCGATAAATTGGAATTGCTTCAATGACTGGAATAATAGTTTGTTAGTTCTCAATAGAGTTCTTGATTCATATTTTACCTTGTGAATGAATTGTTACTCTAGCATAAGATATTCTATGTCAATATGTGTTTCTGTTCTAAATATAACCATGATTCCTTCATGTCCGTATTTTATTTTATCGACACCTCTATCTCTAAACATGTGAGCATATTTATCGATCTCGCTTTCGCTTGAGGACAAGCGAGGTCTAAGCTTTGGGGAGTTGATACATCCATTTTGCATCATGCTTTTATATCGATATTTATTGCATTATGGGTTCTTAATACACATTATGGTACTATACTTATGCATTTTCTCTCTTATTTTACAAGGTTTACATGAAGAGGGAGAATGCCGGCAGCTGGAATTCTCAACCGGAAAAGGAGCAAATCTGAGAGACCTATTCTTCACAACTCCAAAAGTCTTGAAAAGTTACAGAGAATTATTTTGGAATATTTAAAAATTATTGGGAGAAAAAATACATCAGGGTAACTAACAGGTGGACACAAGCCAAGGGCGCGCCCTACAGGCTTGTGGGCCACCTAGGAGGCCTCCGGTGGACATCTTCTGCTATATGAAGGGTTTTGACGTGGAAAAATCATATCAGAACTTTCATGGTGAAGTGACTCCGTCTTGAGGCGGAACTTCGGCACAACCAATCTAGAGCTCCATTGGAGCTATTTTGTCGGAGAAACTTCCCTCCCGGAGGGGGAAATCAAAGCCATCGTCATCAACAACGATCCTCTTATCGAGAGGGGGTCAATTTCCATCAACATCTTCATCAACACCATCTCCTCTCCAAACCCTAGTTCATCTCTTGTATCTGATCTTTGTCTCAAACCTCAGATTGGTACTAGGGGGTTGCTAGTAGTGTTGATTACTCCTTGTAGTTGACGCTAGTTTGTTTACTTGGTGGAAGATCATATGTTCAGATCCTTAACGTTTATTAATACTCCTCTGATTATGAACATGAATATGCTTATGAGTAATTACGTTTGTTCCCGAGGACATAGGATAAGTCTTGCTATAAGTAATCATGTGAATTTTGTATTCGTTCGATATTTTGATGAGATGTATGTTGTCTCTCCTCTAGTGGTGTCATGTGAACGTCGGCTACATGACACTTCACCATTATTTGTGCATAGGGGAAGGCATTGGGAAGTTATAAGTAGATGATGGGTTGCTAGAGTGACATAAGATTAAACCCTAGTTTATGTGTTGCTTTGTATGGGGCTATTTTGGATCCATATGTTTCTTGCTGTTGTTAGATTTATCATAATTCTTCTTTCCTAGTTGTGAATGCTTACTAGAGAGGTTAGTCATAAGTGGGATGTTTGTCCAAGTAAGGGCAGCACCCAATCACCGGTCCACCCACATACCAAATTATCAAAGTAACGAACGCGAATCATATGAGCATGATGAAAACTAGCTTGACAGAAATTCCCATGTGTCCTCCGGAGCGCTTTGCTTTATATAAGAGTTTGTACAGGCTTGTCCTTTGCTACACAAAGGATTTGGGCACCTTGCTGCACCTTTGTTACATTTGTTACTTGCTACCCGTTACGAATTACCTTATCACAAAACTATGTGTTACCGATAATTTCAGTGCTTGCACAGAATACCTTACTGAAAACCGGTTGTCATTTCCTTTGGCTCCTCGTTGGGTTCGACACTCTTACATATCGAAAGGACTATGGTAGATCCCCTATACTTCTGGGTCATCAGTCAGTGGTTCTTCCACACGTAGTTGCTTGTCATGGAGGTGAAAGTTTGTAACATCATAGATGGAGTACTATCCTCATTATGGCTCAAGGCCTCAATACGGATAGAAGCGCATCTCGTCGTTTCGAAAGAATAGATATCATAGCACATACATTTAAGGAGGAGATAAGTATATGTATTTATCTTACACTCACCACAAGCTAAATAACATCATTCAAATACAATCATGCATACAAGAATCATCCAAAAGAACAGGGCACGATCACGAGCAAAATCAAACGAAAAATATGACATGTATCATGCTAATCCTAGGTTGTCGACCAAGGCATCCCTCCTACTCATCTATATATGTCACGTATATGCGGCTACATTCCTCGTCATACTCTCACAGCAGTCTGGTAGCATCATCTAGCTCGATCTCCTCTGTACATGTACCTGTAGTGTTGTAATAATCTGTGAGCCATGAGGACTAAGCAATCTCATCACCCAAGGTACCGGTTCTAACTAAGCTTTAGGTAAAGTATGGTTAAGTGGTGAGGTTTGGTACGTCCATTTTGCATCATGTTTTTTTACTGTTATTTATAGTGTTTTTGTTCATTTTGCCACTTGGTGGAGTAATTATCGTGCATTTTCTCTCATAATATGCAATGTTTACATCAAGTGGGAGAATACTGTCAGATGGAATTCGTCAAAGATACCTATTGTACACATCTATAATTGGGCTGAAAATTTACTGAGAGTTATTTTATAATAAATAAAAAATACTGGAACGAGGAAGTGTCGTAGGGGGGCCACTAGGCGGGCACTAAACACCAGGGCACGCGAGGCACCCTGGCGCGCCTGGTGTCTAGTGGGCCATCTGGGCCACCTCTGGCGCCCATCTTGTGGTATAAATTCTCCTTCGAACTAAAAAATTAAAGAGAGCACTTTTGTGACAAGGCACCGCCGTCTCGAGGCGGAACTAGGGCAGGAGCACTTTTGCCCCCCGGCGGAGCGATTCTGTCGGAGGAACTTCCCTCCCGAAGGAGGAAATCGAGGCCATCATCATCACCAACAACACTTTCATCTTGGGGCTGCCAATCTGCATCAACATCTTCATCAGCACCATCTCGTATTAAAACCTTAGTTCATATCTTGTACTCAATCTTGTACCAGAACCTTGGATTGGTACCTGGGGTGTGTCTAGCAGAGTTAATTACATCTTCTAGTTGATGCTTTATGGTTTATTTGGTGCAAGATCATTTGGCCAGATCCATTATGCTATTCAATACCTCTCTGATCATGAACTTGTTTATCACTTGTGAGTATTTATATTTGTTCTTGAGGCCACGGGAGAAATCATGTGAAGTTGGTATTTGTTTGATATTTTGATGATATGACTGTTGTGATTCCCTTAGTGGTGTGATGTGAACATCGACTAAATAACACTTCACCATATTTGGGACCTAATAGAATGCATTTTGGAGTAGTAATTAGAGGGTGGGTTGCGAGAGTGACAGAAACACAAACCCAAGTCTGTGCACTACTTCGTAAGGGGCTAATTTGGATCCCTATGTTTAATGCTATGGTTAGAATTTATTCTTAATACATTTCTCGTAGTTGCGGATGCTTGCAGGGGGGGGGGTTAATCATAAGTGGGAGGTTTGTTCAATTAAGAACAACACCCTAGCACCAGTCCACCCACATATCAAATTATCAAAATACCGAACGTGAATTAACCCAACATGACGAAAGTGACTAGATGAAATTCCCATGTGACCTCAAGAACGCTTTGCCTATTATAAGAAATTTTTCTGGTCTATCCTTTGCAACAAAAGGATTTCCTACCTTGTTGGACCTATTTTTACTATTGCTACTTGTCACTTGTTATATTTATCTTGCTATCAAACAACTTGTTACCACTATTTCAGTGCTTCCAAAAATTACCTTGCTGAAAACCGCTTGTAATTTCCTTCTGCTCCTTGTTGGGTTCGACACTCTTACTTATCGTAATGACTATGATAGACCCCATGTACTTGTCGGTCATCAAGACTCTTTTCTGGCGCCCTTGCCGGGGAGGGAAGCGCCTTTGGTAAGACGAATTCAGTAAGGGAAGTTTATATTACGTGCTGAAGTTTACTATTACTTGTCACCATGGAAAATAATCCTTTGAGGGGCTTGTTCGGGATATCTTCACCTCAACTAGAAAACCAAGAGTTGTCCCTCAACCTGCTGCACCTACGAAAATGTTTACTATGAAATTCCTTCGGGTATGCTAGAGAAACTGCTAGCTAATCCTTATGCGGGAGATGGAACAAAACATCCCGATATGCACCAAATCTATGTGGATAAAGTTTGTGGATTATTTAAGCTTGTAGGTTTATCTAGAGATGAAGTCAACAAGAAGGTTTCCCCTTTATCTTTGGAAGGAAAGGCATTGACATGGTATAGGCTATGTGATGATACATGATCTTGGAACTAGAATCGACTGCAATTGGAGTTTCACCAAAAAGATTATCCTATACATGTTGTTCATCATGATCCGAATTATATATATAATTTTTGCCCTCGTGAAGGAGAAAGTATCGCTCTAGCTCGGGGGAGGCTGAAGTCAATGTTATATTCATGCACCAATCATGATATCTTGAGATAGATTATTGTTTAGAATTTTTATGCTCGACTTTCTCGTAACGATAAAACCATGCTCGATACTTGTTGTTGTGGTTATCTTATGAAGAAGACTATCGAATTCAGGCACTACAGGAATCGGCTTCTTCGCCGTCTCCCAAAGCAGACGACAAAGGGGCGTTCCACTGTCGGCAAAGGCCTTTGCTGTGAGCCTCCTGTCGGCAAAACTTGTATGACTAATGTCGTCGGTAAAGGCCCTTCTTTGCCGTCTGCGTGGACAAAGTGGACGACAAAGGAGTTTGCCATCAGCCAGATTTGTAAGCAGACGACAAAGGTGTTTAGACGGCAGTCGACATGCAACTACTCCGTTAGGTGGCTAACAGAGTATTTGCCGTCTGCCTTCTTTAAGTTCTTTGTCGTGTGCCTTCTTTAAGCTCTTTGGTGTTTGCTTTTTTAAAACCTGCGTCATCTGCCTTCTTTAAAACCTCTGTCGTCTGCCTTCTTTAAAACCTTTGTCGTGTGCCTTCTTTACAACCTGTCGTCTGCCTTCTTTAAAACCTTTGGCGTCTACTTTTCGGGGCACCAGATGGCAAAGTACCCATATGGGCCAGCCGTGGGTTGCCCGAGTTTGCGCAGCTATCTACCACGTGGCCCCTTTGTTGTCTACCAGCCGATGGCAAAGGCCTTTGCCATCAGCTGGCAGATAGCAAAGAGCCCATATTGTCACTGTTTTGTTTATTTTATGTTATTTCACAACACTTATATATTGTTCACAGCACATATATGATATATAGTTCACATCACATATATATAGTTCACAACACATATATGATATACAAGTTCATCAATGCCATCTGTTCATCAATCACAACACATAGATCGAAATAACCAACATACAAAGTTTTACACTGTTCATCCATATATACATACATATAGTTCCACACTGTTCATCAACTCAAATCAAAACAAAAACTAAAGCACTCCATGAATGCCAGCTTCCATGTAGTAAATCTAATCTGCAAAATGGGAATAAGGAAGTTAGAAGAAGAAGAACAATATATGACGTTTTTGAGCTTATTATGTCATTTTGGAGGAAAATAAGCAAAGTATATGACCTTTTTGAGCTAACCAAGGTTATTATTGCATTTTTGATCTAACTAAGCTAATTATGTCATTTTGGATGAAAATAAGCTAACTATCTGACATTTATGATGTAACAAATGTTCTTATGCCATTTTGACCTAACGAAGCTAATTATGTCATTTTAGAGGAAAACAAGCTAAGTATATAACATTTGTGAGCTTACCAAGGTTTTTATGCCATTTTGAGATTATTATGTCATTTAGGAGGAAGATACGCTAAGTTATGAGCTAACCAAGGTTCTTGTGATGTTTTTTACCTAACTAAGCTAATTATATCATTTTGGAGCTAAATTAGCTAATTATGTCATTTTGGAGCTAAATTAGCTAATTATGTCTTTGTTGGGTAAAATAAGGTAAGGAGAAGAGGAAAGATGAGAAGAAAGAGGAGGAGAAGGAGGAGAAGAAGAAGAAGAAGGAGAAGAAGAAGAAGAAGAACGAGAAGAAGAAGAAGAAGGAGGAGAAGAACACGAAGTAGAAGAAGAAGGAGAGTAAGAGGAATAGGATGATTACAATACTTTTCTTATTTTGAGATTATTATGTCATTTAGGAGGAAGATACGCTAAGTTATGAGCTAACCAAGGTTCCTGTGATTTTTTTAACCTAATTAAGCCAATTATGTCATTTTGGAGCTAAAGTAGCTAATTATGTCATTTTGGAGCTAAATTAGCTAATTATGTCATTTCTGAGGATAGTTAGCTAAGTATGTCTTTGTTGGGAAAATAAGCTTAGGAGAAGAAGAAAGAGGAGAAGAAACAGGAGAAGAAGAAGAAGAAGAAGGAGGAGGAGGAGGATGAGAAGAAGAAGGAGAAGAAGGAGGAGGAGAAGAAGAAGAAGGAGAAGAAGAGGAAGAGGATGATCACAATACTTTTTTATTTTGAGTTTATTGTGTCATTTTGGGAGGAAGATATACTAAGTTATGAGCTAACAAGGGTTCTTGTGATGTTTTATACCTAACTAAGCTAATTATGTCATTTTGGAGCTATAGTAGCTAATTCTATCTTTTTGCAGCTAAATTAGCTAATTATGTCTTTCTTGAACCTAAATTAGCTAATTACGTCATTTTGGAGCTAAATTAGCTAATTATGTCATAAATGAACTAGAGAAAACTTACTGTCGTGGTTATCTACGAGAAGCATCAGGGTTGCTCGGGCCGGTTGCGTTTGGAGACGGTTGCCCTGGAGAAGGGTCGCGCGATGCTGCTCGGGAGTTATTCTGCAGAAAAGATATTTTGCGATGTCTCATTAGCATGATGACACTCAAATGTTAATACTAGTGTATAATGACCATTGAAATGAAACTCACTATGCCAATTGCAGAAAAGACGAACATCGGCGGAGGGGGCTTACCGGTCTTCTCGCACATAGACTGCACATTTGGTTTTGAAGAGTGTGTCGTATTAGTTAGTAATGAAACATACATTACACACATGATCTGGCTAATGTGAAAAAGGAACTTACCACAAGAAGCTCATACATGGCAAGGTAACGCGCCTAATTCCGGGACATCTCCTCCTCCAACAACCGAGCCGTGGTTTAGTCCCTCTCCTCAAGAGGAGCCTGAAGAGTAGCCTGGTTTGCCACTCTCTCTTTCTGAAGAGTAGCCTGCAACACCATTCCTCGTTACCACTGTAAAGATCGATGGCCACCCACACAATGAAATGGATGAAAGTTTTCTGAGTCCGTACAACTAACCTTGATGGCGAGATCGGCTGGCCGTGGACGAGGCGTTATGTCAGTACAGGAGCTCGACTGGCAAGCCTTGATCTCCAGGAGAGTGAGTGGACAACGTATTATCCTATCTCCAATGGCTATTGAGCCATGGGGCCTCCCGCCACCAAATATCATCACCAGCTCTGGATCCAAAGGTTCCTGGCTAGGGTTAAAGTCCTCCCCTTTCCTAGCCTTCCTCACTTCCCTATATTTCACGAGCTTGTGGTGGGAGGAGATGTTGGTGAACTTCTCTGGATGATCCAGGCCAGACTTAGAGAATGCCTTGGCCTTCTTGTAGGAGGCAGTATGGGCCATGCCATAAAGGTCGTACAACTCTGGCACCTCCGTCTTGTTGTGATGCGCCTAAGAGAGATGAACAAATTATTAGTAATGGGCTCAAGCTAGCATGGAGAATTAATTTCATGAATAAGGAAGAAAATGACTTACCGAGTTCTGTCCGAATTGAATTAAATTGGCGTTGACTTGATGGTGTGGAACACAAACCATTTGGGAACGCCGATCCTTCGCATTGTCGTGGACGGCTCGCTAGTTGCGTGTGCACCACTCATCCACCAACGCCTCCCAACAATCCATCTTATCCGCACACCATCTCGGGGGCACCTATAAGTTAGTAAAAATAATTTTAAGCACTACGCCTACGAATCAAATCAAGAAAACTACGTACAAGGCCTTAAGAATAGGTAATTACCTTCATGTACTGCTCCTTCTTCAGATACTTTTCGTGGCACTCCTTCTTCTGCTTCTTAAATCCACGCGTGGCCTAGTAGTCTCGAATAGCCTGTGGCCGAGCCTCATGGCGCAAGTTCTATAATAGCCGCCGACACTTGGCCTCGAGATCATTGGTCGCCGACTCCTCATATCCCTCCTCACACCTTTAGAAGGTGTGTAATCAAACGAGACAACACCGATTTGTACAATAATTAGCTATATTGTTAATTTTAGATTGTGAAGGACAGTTACCCAGAAGGTGTTGATCACCATCTCGGCCCTCGTGTGGCAGAAGACACCACCTATAATCTCCTCCGCCGGTGCCTGTGCAGCCTGATAGAGCTCCCATGTAAATCCTAGTGTAGGAACTTGACCCTCATCGGGCAACGTGACAAACCCCTAAAAATTTGTCCGGCAAAGCACACCAAGGACGGTGTTCAGCTTGCGACTCCAAGGGGGTGTATCCAACCCCTGCAGTATGACATGGTCAACACATTACATATTTGAAGAAACTTGAAGGCAAAAGGTAAAAATAGATAAATGCACATACCTCTCCCCTTCAGGCTTAATCACTGGCCTCTTCTCGCGGGTCGCCGGTATGACCGGGATACGTGTACTACCATGCTTGTACACGTCTACCCCGTCCCCCACGTCGCCCTCATTGTCCGTAGACTAATCCTCGCCACCAACAAAATGGCCACCCGACCCCTCGGTCCTAAACGTCCCCTCAGTCCGATCCGGCCAGGCACGCCATCCGGATTTAGCCGAAGCCTGTGTGGCCAGTGTCTCCTGGGACATAGCCTTAGGAACCATAGTCTCGGGCCGAATGCCCTTTGACCCGAGGATCTTGGACCTGAGTCTAATGGGCCAAATGCCTGTTGACTCGAGGCTCCTAGACCGGAGTCCCGGTAGCATCCACCACAAACGGGTCCACCATAGTAGTCCTGTGCTCACGTGAATGAGCTGGTGGTGGTGGCAAGGACGGCGTAGCAGTCTGGCTACCTCTCCCGCGGCCACGTCCTATACCTTTCCCCTTCTTCCCTGTCAATATACTCTCACAGTGGGCAACGCTGCCGACGAGGAAGCACCCACGGGTGGTGTCATCAGACTGTCCGCCAAGGATCTACGGAGAGATAGGGGTGTAACTGAAGTACAACCCCTCGCACGGGCCGCCAATGAAGAAGAACTCCCCAAGAGATCTGGACCCGCGCCCACCATCTTTCAACTCCTGCCATGATAAAGAGTAAAATAAATTAGTACAACATAAAAAATTGAATACCTGACATGAATAATAGTATGTACATATATAATTTAAGTTGGAATGCATACAAATTAATAATAGTCTGGATCAATAAATGCATAATCATCATCACTATCATGCTGTCGTCATGAATGACTTGTTCATCGGATTCAAGGGTATGAACTTGTGGAAGGCCTTCGTATAATCGATCAAGCATTGACAGGTCATCCGCAGCAGTAACCTCTTCTAGTCCCGGTTTTGCTGGTTCTGGCTCAGGGGTGAAGTCGGATTCACTATCGCTGTCTACTTCCACGTTCTAGGGTGAAGCACGACGGTTCTTGAAACGTTTCTTGGAAATACATGTTTCTTGGAACAATTATCCGTCATATGTGTCTGGATTAATGTGAGGTTCATAATTCTCTTCATATGGGATAGGTGGTCTAACACGTGGCGGCACTTCATAAACAACATACCAACCACTTAGATTCTTATCAGTTTGGCATGCCCACGGTAGATAGAAAACTCGGGTCGCTTGTAGAGTCGTAACATAGACACCGGGAACATCTAAATGGGTGTTTGGATTGATTTCGACTAGCCCTATATGTTCACGAGTCCTTCTAGTCTCCTTCGGCTGGAACCAATAACATTTGAAGACTACGACGTTCGATGGGTTTTCACCATAGAATTAAAGTTCATAAATTGCTTCAACACTTTCATAATACTTGATACCACCTTCGCCGATAGCAGAGACACAAGAATTTGTAGATTTCCGGTCTGGCATATATAGCTGTTTGCCAAAGATATGAATGTGATACCCGCTGATGTTGTATTTCTCAAGTGAAAGAACCTTATAGTCAAAACCATTAGCGTCTTGTCTCAATTTGGTGTCCATAGACTCTAAATTATCCTACAAGTTTAATAAGAAACGATTGTTGCACTAGTCGCAAGTTAGACCAAGGAATGAAATGGTCCATTTCGATAATTACCGTTTGTTTGAACAAAGATATGAAACCGGGATCGCTGCCTCCATGCTTTGCCAGAAGCTCATACTCTTCGACGGAATCATTTTGGATCACCGCTCCATCCAAGAATTTGGTGACGTATCGAATGTATTAAATATCTAAGAATAAGAGAAGTTCGAAGGAATTAGAATTTGCGGAAAAATGTGCCAAGATATTACTCGATTCCGGCCGCACTTCTATTAGGTTGTTGATGATAGACAATGAAATGTTCCGCCATTCTTCGACATCCAACATTATTGGTTTTGAAGCATCGACTGGTGTGAGCTTCCCTTTGAATAGGTTGAGGTTGGATCCACCTTTTTTAGGATCGGCATAATTGTACCGAGGCTACGGATTATGCAAATGAAGATTTTTGGCTTCGTAGTGTGCTGTCACAAAGTTAGCCACCTCCTCAGTAATGAATGCCTCAACCATCGATGCTTCAATTCTACCTTTATTTTTACATTTAGTTCGAAGCGCCTTCTGCATCCTCTCAGTTGTAAAGCACTAACGATTTTGCACGGGCCCACCCAATCTTGCCTCGGTCGGTAGATGTAAAATCAAATGCTACATTGGATTAAAGAAGCCCGGTGGAAAGATCTTCTCTAACTTGCAGAGCAACTCCGGCACCAACTCCTCCATGTCATCTACCACGCCAGGCGACAGTTCTTTCGCACAAAGAACACGGAAGAAATAGCTCAGCTCCGCCAATACTAGCCATTCATCCTCATGAATAAAGCCACGTAACATCACCGACACTACCCGCTCAAGCCATATGTGCCAATCATGACTCTTGATACCAAATATTTTTATTTTTTCAAGACTCGCTCCCCTCTTTAGATTCGCTACATACCCATCGAGAACATCAAGTGCATTTTGACTCACAAGATAATTTCCCTCATAGCAGGCCTTCCAAGATTGAACCAGGACTTTGGCTTCGACCACTTCTGCTTTCCTTTGCCTTCTCGCATGTTTTGTAATGTTCTATGCCATAGTGTCTCTTGATCGACTCTAGCCTTAGGATTATCCTTTGTCTTCCCATCTATGCCGAACAATGTACCAAAAATGTCTCTCCGATATTCTTTTCAGTGTGCATCATGTCGATGTTGTGTGGAAGAAGGAGGTCTTTGAAGTAAGGCAGATCCTACCAGCATGGCTTGTGAGTCCATGCGTGTTCTGAATTATACCCCTTGAAATACCATGGATGCTTTGGATCAGGCTCGAGGGCGTCTCACTGATCTAGTATCTATTGGCCTATCAACACAGGTGGTGCCAAGGTTTTGACAGCTTTACCTTTGGTAAAGTTCTTCTTTTTTTTTGATCTCATGGTGAGGATCCAGGAACTGTCTATGCAAGTCAAAGCAAGAATACTTCCCACCTGCCTTCAACCAATGAAACTGGAGAGCTGTCTTGCACAAGGGGCACGGGAACCTTCCATGCACACACCATCCAGAGAATAGCGCATAAGCCGGCAAGTCATGCATCGAGTACATGTACCACACATGCATTTTGAATTTTTCTTTCCTAGCGGCATCGTATGTGTTGACCCCATTATCCCAAGCTTCTCACAATTCATCCTTAAGCGGTTACATGTACACATTCATATTCTGATGAGGACAAGACTACCTTGGATATTATAAAAATCATTGCATATGCGTATTTATTTTAGATGATTTCTAATAAAAGTCATGCAATAATATTTATGTTATCCAAAACAAAAATACTTCACCTTTTTTATTTTATGCTAAATGCAGAATGGTCGAACACTTTTATGAACTACGTGTGAACAAAAGGGATGAGGAAATGGTTGGGTGCTATTCAAGAGGTCCTATCATGCCAAAGGAAATAATGAGTTGCTGTTCAAAAATTCTCTCACGTCACTTGTAGCCCAAGAGAAGATAGAGTCCAAGTCTCTCACGTTCTGGACTCAGAATCGGACTGCACAGATATGCCTGTAACAAAACACCAAGAACCTTTACATCCGGACTTCAATTTGGGTGATTCTTGTTGGGCTGCAAAGTAGATTTTATGTGCTTTCCAGTAAAACTGGAATCACCTTAAAATTCGTCCGGAGCCTGGAGATATCGACCAAACAATATGACGTTGCACCAGAATCCCAGTCAAACAACAAGTCCAAAGGTGTTGCATCACCTCCCCTTGGGCCCATAGGCCTTGTATGACCTAGGGTTAGTTTTAGGCTGCATTGGGACGTCCTCCCACCTCCCTAGCCACCACCCCCTGCTCCTGTATAAGTAGATCAACCTAGTAACTTTTCGCTTGGGATTTGTTTAGTTAAAAGTTAGCCATTGCAACTTCGTGTACTTCGTTTGTGTCCAACGACCAGACTAAGAACGCTTTCAGATCCCCACCCTTATCAATACTTCATCTATATTCGCAATATTCAGATTGCAATATCATATTCTTGCTTGTTCTTCGATTGTTTGCAGTAATAGACCTTCGTGGTCAGGTTGATCGTGCTCCGGCATGGTCAATAACCTCTTGGAGTTGGTTTAGTGATTTCTAAGGCGCAACATCATGCATGTTTGTAGTTGGATCATCAAAGTCGTCTCCACCAAATCGATAACCACCATCTCATCAAAAGACAGGGACAACTTCGTCTCTATCAAGTGGTATCATATTTCGAGGTTGCTCGGTGAGATTTTACCAGTTTTTCATAGTGAAATCGTCTCTGTTGGTCATACCTATCGCCCACGGAAAAGCTGTGGCACCCCGATTCAACGAATCGGATTACCAGTGTTTCCAACCCAGAGATCATGTCTTCTGGAAACACTCAACAACTTGGCACAGAACTGAACTGACTTTATTGATAGCATAAGGTTACAAATACATACCTTACAATGATGGAGAGGCCAAAGGCACCCTTGGTGCAACACAATATCTACATTATTGATGAGACATACCAGGGCCTCGAAACTACTAAGTACTTCTACGTCATAGCGGAACATAGCGGCAACTCCATACACAGGGACACTGTTGTGGACACTTCCTAGTACGCACCATCAGGACCTCCGTCCTCGGCTTCTCCTACATCTGGCATGATACGCCAGGTGAGTACTTGGAATGTACTCGCAAGCTCATAATAACAAAGTAATGCAACAAACAATAGCATGGGAACAAATTAAGAATAATACCACTTGGCTTTTTAACGTCCACTTAATCATGTCCGAGGTTGTCTCCCAACCACCGAAATGCTTATCAAGCATCTCCACTCAACTCGAGGGTTCTTCCAGCATTACTAACATCCACACGGGTGACACCTACTAAGGTCTGGTCGGGTTGTCCAGTACCGTGGACACGGCTATTCGAATAGTTTTGACACTCTGCAGAGGTTGCACACTTTACCCACACTCTGGAGCACTGACCTCGTGATCCCATTCGGGTGGACCAACATTGCTCCAATGCAACTTGCTTGACCCGTGACTCTCTCATCATATCCCCGGCAACCACTCCCTTCCGGAGTCCTGCCCTGGGTGGCTCAGTGTCCTCATGACACCTGTGTCCTCATGACACCTGCCACCGTCGTGGCCAAACAAAACTGTCCCAACCGGGGACGGGCCCAACTCAACTTAACTGGGCTCATAGGGTTATCACCGCCCACCGGGCCAAGGTGGCACGCGTGCATAACCCTCCCTCTTTGGGGCATATCGGTGAGAGATCACGCGGACAACACAAGTCACGGCCTTCCCATACCGGCAAGAGGTGGTTGTATGATTATGCCCGTTTAGGTGACTCATGATCATCCACCATATCATAGTAACCATAGTGATTCATAACCATAATCATATATCTCTATATGATTGTTTATTAAATCATTATTTCTTAGTAAGTTAAGTAAGTATAATACATGAATATGTGAGCTATGCTATGCAAAACTACATCACATGGATATGATGGCTTGCCTTGATCAGTGGGGTTGTTCAAACACTCCTGGTCTGCAAAGTTTCCCTCTAAAAATGTGTTTGAAATAGCAAAAGAAAAGGAAAAGCATTAAATACCTTTTTATTAACCAGAAATTCTATGAGTGTGGGAAAAATACCAAAATTTACCAGTTTGTAAAGAATTTCAATACCAACCCAATTCAAAAAGAATCAAGTGATTTTGACTTGTAAATAAAAAGATTAAAATGGTCAAAGTTTCTGTTTAAATCTGGAATAAATAAAAGAAATAGAATTCCTAGGAGGGGCCACGTTGAAGGCGTAAAGGGGAGGGGCGCCTCCACTTAACGCTTCGGCCGTAGGCCGCAGACCCTGGCAGGTGGGGCCTGCCCCTTATAAACAGAGAGCAAGAATGTGGAACACAGGAGGGCGGCTCACCAGCGATAGAGACGGCGGCGAGGCTGGGAGATGACGAGAATGGAACGGGCTCACGACGACGATCCTCCCTGTACCCGTAGCTCCTTCGGAGATGGTCGGATGGCGTCGCCCCGTCTTCTCCGGCGGGTGGAGGCTACGGTGGTCGTCGACGACGACATTTCCGGCATGGATTCGACTGACTGACGGCTCGAGGAGCACCAGAGGGACCAAGGGAACACACTGGTGGCCTTGGATTAGACTGGGGAAGGGTGGAGGAGGCTAGCGATAGAGGGGATTTGGCGGCGGAGCTTGTCGCCGGAGCTGAGGGAGACGAGCTCCCGCTCTTGCCGGGGGTCTCTAGGGCTAATCCAGGAGTGGAGGAGAGGGGTGAGAGCTAGGAGGGGTTCGGGCAACGCCTTATATAGGCCAGCGACCAGCGGACCCGAGCTCTCCCGAAGCGGCGAGTCTCGGGCTTGCCATTGGAGCAAGGACGGCGACCTGGCTGTCACGGCGTGGGGGTGAGGTGACGGAGGAGGTCAGGCGAGCGACTGGACGGGTCCGGAGCCATTAATGGCTTGCGGACGACCACAGTGGCCGAAGTCCACTGTGTTGCCCGTGGCAGAGCTTGGCTGGGAGCGACGGCGGCCTTCTCCGGTGAACAAGAGGGTTCGGGAGGTGCCACGTAGCTACCAGGGACCTCATCGGCGCTTAGGACAAGGGCGGGGGGGGGGGGGGGGGGCAGCGATTGATGGCTCAGGGCAACTCAGCTGTCACTGGAGCTGCCCAGAGCGCGCTCTGTGGCATGCCAGCACCGTGATCACCATGGTTGCGGCCACCCTGATGCCACGCAAGCCTTGAAACCTTGTCTATTGCGTCGATCAGACCTCCATCAGTCACCATCCACTGCTTGCCTGAACATACAAGCTCTGCTGCGACTAGGAACATCATCAACAGGTTCTGCCAGCAGACTTTGGGAGGTTCTAGAGCTCAACAGGTTGGGATTAGAGAAAGATAAGATGTCTAGTAGAATCAGCATAGAAAATTCTCTAAATTGGCAAAAATTGGCAAGATTTGAAGATCAAATGAATATAGTTCCTTTGAAATCCATCTTTATGGTCCAGAACACAAATGAGCTCCTAGCACTCAATTGCAAGCTTTGCTACCAGTGTCTTTTGGTGGGGAAGTGTCATTTGGTAGTGCACACATGCCCAAAAATTTGTAGCTCCATTGTGCACTCCTAGCTAGCACTTCCTTCACAAAGGTCCTGTTTTAGCAGAAACTTAGCAGAGTGTTTTTGCTCAAAATTTGTATTGGACCATGGGATGTTTTTACATATTGGAACCATATATGATCCCTAGTAACTACATGAATTAATTGGGAATTTTTCAAAACAGGAATCATGGGGTTGCTTCACAAAGGGATAATTCTGGTCAGAAAAGAAATAATTATTCTGGCCATAATTATCCATTGGACAAAGAAATATTTTTGAATATTTTGAAATCATATGGAATTGAGAAGATGTTGCAAAAGTTTTGGCTCTTAAAGCTCATCCAAGCTATAGGTTGCTTCACAACCCATAGTGATGGCATAATTCCCAAAATAGAAAAAGAGAATTATTTGATGAAATAAAATATTGCAAATAAATATCAGAAAGCTTTTCGTAAGAAGCAAATGGTTTTGGGTTGTTTGAGACAAGAAACCAGAGATTTCATAATCCAACTTGCTTTGAGAATTTGAAAATCCACCAAATTGCAAGTGATCTTCAAAAATATTTTAAAAAGAAAAGGTTTAAAAAACCAGGGTGTTACAAAAGCCACAAAAAATAGGGTTAGATCATCATATGTGAAGCCAGTCTTAACCTTTGCAATTTTATTTTTAGTGCTTGCATAGTTGAATTATCGGTTGCATCGTCGTGTCAAGTTGATGATCTTAGCGTCTATTCTTTTAGAGTTTCGAGTTCTGTTCACAAGTTGTCACACCGCCGCCACACCATCTTCATCGCTGCTGCCATATACCACCACCATACTGCCGTCATTCTTTCCATTGTCACCCACCACTATCAATCAATTTCCGCCGTTCGCATCTACGCTTGATCCAATCTGCACCTTACTTGATTTGTTGGAGAGAAGAGGAAGAAAAAGTGTGAGCAAAAAAAGAGAAATAAAAAAGAAATTAAAAAGTGAGAGAAAAATGGAGAGAAAAAAGTATAAAAAAGTGAGAGAAAAAAGAGATAAGAGAAATAAAATTAAATTTTTGGATCTATCCAGAGTCAATCCCGTATGTGAATTCAGATTGGAAACTCTTTTGTGTAGTTTTCGGTAAAACAGACATATCTTCCTCATACTAAGTCCGTTTTGGCGACACGAGTACTCAAATTCGAGGTATTGATGAGCTGCATATGAATAGTTCATCTAGCATGCTAACTATTGTCACCTCAAAATCTACTTCTAGATAAGACTTTTTGCCCTCCGAACTTCACGAACACACTTTGTCAATATTTTTCAAGTCCGTTCCACATTTTTTGAGTCCTCATACGATCTCGGAATTGAGTGATTCTTTTTGCGTTCGAAATCTTGGGTCAGTAGCATTCTTGAGAAAAAAAATCAGAAATTTGACATCATATTTTCAAGAGGTAAGTTGTAGAGATAGTTTGGGTTTATCCTGCTTGGGGGTCATTTATCATCACTATGTTTACTGCCATTCTGATCTTCACTTATATCTTCCTATCCAGAGCTACTTCATATCATCCATTTCTGCTATTTATGCTTTGACGTGACTCCGTTAGGGTTCTAGGCTCGCGTCTCTAGTACGGTCTAGCCTAGGACCAGCACAGTACCGTCGTTGAGCGCGTGATAGAGGTGAAGTTGTCCCTGTCTTTCGATGAGATGGTGGTTATTGATTTGGCGGAGATGACTTTGATGATTCGACTACAAACATGCACGATGTTGCGCCTAAGCAATCTCTAAACCAACTCCAAGAGGTTATTGAGCACGCCGGAGCACGATCAACCTGACCACGAAGGTCTATTACTGCAAGCAATCGAAGAACAAGCAAGAATATGATATTGCACTCTGAATATTGTGAATATAAATGAATTACTGATAACGGTGGGGATCTGAAAGCGGTCTTAGTCTGGTCGTTGGACACAAACGAAGTACACTAAGTTGCAATGGCTAATTTTTAAATAAACATATCCCAAGAAAAAAGCTACTAGGTTGATCTACTTATATAGGAGAAAGGGGTGGCGGCTAAGGAGGCGGGAGGACGTCCCAAGGCAACCTAAAACTAACCCTAGATCATACAAGGCCTATCGGCCCAAGTGGAGGTGATGCAACACCTTTGGACTTGTTGTTTGACTTGGATTCTGGTGCAACGCCATATTGTTTGGTCGATATCTCCAGGCTCCGGACGAATTTTAAGGTGATTCCAGTTTTACTGGAAAGCACATAAAATCTACTTTCCAGCCCAACAAGAATCACCCAAATTGAAGTCCGGATGTAAAGGTTCTTGGTGTTTTGTTACAGGCATATCTGTGCAGTCCGATTCTGAGTCCAGAACGCGAGAGACTTGGACTCTATCTTCTCTTGGGCTACAAGTGACGTGAGAGAATTTTTGAACAGCAACTCATTATTTCCTTTGGCATGATAGGACCTCTTGAATAGCACCCAACCATTTCCTCATCCCTTTTGTTCACACGTAGTTCATACAAGTGTTCGACCATTCTGCATTTAGCATAAAATAAAAAAGGTGAAGTATTTTTGTTTTGGATAACATAAATATTATTGCATGACTTTTATTAGAAATCATCTAAAATAAATACACATATGCAATGATTGTTATAATATCCAAGGTAGTCATGTCCTCATCATATTCTTCCTCGGATAGTTGGGCCCTGGAATTATCAATGTGAGGAATATGTTCATTCTTTGCATAATCTCCTTGGGGGGGGGGAGATTGAGTGGAATGACAAATACAGGCCAACTACTATATTGGGTTGCCTTCATGCCGAAGGGATTGAACCCATCCATGGTGACGCACACTCGAGGTTTCGTTGGATCTGCCGCTTTATCGTGCTATAATCCATCGAAATCATTCCACGCTTCCCCATCCGATGTGTGTACCGCCATCTTATTCCCATTCGCATCTAGTTCCGTTATTTTCCCAATTTGTGCCATGTCATCTGCCTGGCTGTCTCTTCGACCATGAAAAGTTGTTGAACCCTTGGTATGATTGGCATATACCAAAAAACATTAACTGCGATTTTGGTCTGCCTCTTGTCACCCATACTATTGTCTACCACAAAATACCTGCAAGACTTGCAATTGGGACAATATTCCAAGTGTGCATGCTCCTTCCTAAATAAGACACATCCTTTCTCACAGGCATCTATATTCTCGTCGGGTATCTTAAGTAAACAAAGTATTTTTTCTCACTGGTACAGGTTTGCAGGTATGAAATGGCCTTTGGGTTGAAAGCGTCCAAATAGTGCCATCATCGTGTCGTAGCATTCTCTTGCCAAGTTGAACTGAGCCTTCAGAGCCATTACTTGTGCAATGGCATCCAGTAGACAAAGCTCAGTGTGCTCGCGGAGAGGCCGTTTTGAAGACTCCAACATTTCATAGAAGGCCTTTGCAGATTCCTCCATCTCACCGTCCTCATCCCGAGCATCATCAAAGTCTTGCACCATGTCTTCGATCCCGGTCCCATGCTCGACAGTGCGACGACGAACCACCTCAGCTCTGGTGCGTTGTATAGACTCACCATGAAATGTCCACACCGTATAATTAGGCTTAAAACCCCTCCTCTCGACCAGTTTGTTTTCTGACCATTTGCAAATGCAGCTTTCACAAAGTCCTTAGTTCTTAGAAACCATTCTTTCGTCATCTCTTTCTGACTAGGGTGACCGGTGTACATCCACACATGATCACTCATCTTGCCTAGCTACTAAACACACAAGAAATATATATATATATATATATATATATATATATATATATATATATATAAAATTCAGCATATATATTCAGCAGTAAATCAAGTTTGACAGTTTTATTACGTCCATGCAACCTACACGCTAATAGGTAAACATAGGTCCTAATCCCACCCGAGTATGTGTAAATTGGGTTCGTTTTCCCATGCTCTACTCCGGATCCAACGCAAAATTTCGGCAGCACCTCCCCGCTGTTCTCCTGATACATGTATTGACAATAAACAGAGAGGATGTGTATCCGAAGAACAACAGGGAAGCACTGACAAAATTATGCATAGGATTCGAAACAAAGCATATGGGAAAATGAACCCAATCTACACATACTCGGGCTGTCCATGGATAACGTTGGACAATTCGGAAGAATCACGATTATAAATATATGCAAATGCATGCATATTTATAACTGTAACCCTTTCGAATGGGAGACGCATACTGGTCACGGGTGGTGATAATTGAATGTACCTATATCTAGCAAGTTTCATGTGAATACCGACCCTGAGCCAATTAAGGTGCGAGGAGGAGCTGTCATTTGTACTCACCCACAAACGCAGGGGTGGAGCTCGTCGAACGAATGCGGAGGTCTTCGAATAGTAGACCTCGCAGCGATGAGACAACTGCACATGTAAATCCACCCGATCAACACAAATATTTTGTGTTCATTAATAAAATCGAAAAATATATGACCTATATAGATGTCATTTAGGGTTCCATCGATGTCGAGGAACCCCCTAACTCGGTTGTTCCCAGCTCCCTCATGTTTGGCGACGCATGGTCAAAGGGTCAGCACACCAACTCTTCCGATTCTGGAGACCTCTCTTCTCTACCTCTCCTGTCCTCTATCTTTAATATTTTAGCAGAACAAGAAAACAAAACTCTAATACAAAGGTTTTTGAGGTATCCTCTATCTTTAATATTTTGTCAAAAATATGATTGGTTTGCCTCCATTTTCAGATTGCTCCTTAGGCACTTTTTCTTTCTTTAATGTTTTAGATGGAGTGTATATTTTGAGATGTCAGATTTGTTTACTAACTAGGTACTTCATGCATTCATGTGATTAATTTTAAGCTTTCTTAATACTTTAATCGGTGTGCATGATCTTAACTCATAATCATACTTTGTTACTTCTGTTGAACCACTTTTCTCTGGTTTCCACAGAATATAGTCAAATCAATATCAAAGAAAAATTCGTTACTAGAAAATAAACTTAGCACAACGAAAAAATAGTGATGATATGGAGAAACTGAAAGATGTGGAGGGAAAATGCTCCACCTCTCTTGTATTGTCTTGTGCATTGTTTATTATTCCTTTATGTGCTTGCTAAGTCTTCACACTCACCCTTGTTGCTTTAATGTTTTTAGGGAAACCCTTAGGACAACATGCATGTGAATTTTGGGAGTAGCACCATAACTTTATTCACTATACAAATATCGTACATATTATCTCATTAGCACCATGTTTTGAGAACTTAGTATATCTTATACCTTCTATACGTCGTGGTTTGATTTGGGAGTCTGAGAGTTATTCTTTTGGTCATTGTGGTTTGACCAACGGTCAAGATTTACTTTATCACATATGGTTATCAGAGATGTTCTTCGTTATGATTGTATATATGTTTTGGTAACTTAGTGGAGCATTGTGCTTCTATATGCTTGGTAATATATTTGTGCTAGGTAATTATATCAATTACATGTTGTGGATGTCCTTAGAATTAGAGGAAGCTTTGCTAAATTTCTTGTGAAGGCATCTTTACTTCTGAAACTTGTGTATGTGGTAGCATAGCAAAGTGCTAGCTGATTGGGGATGTTATCCAAGATCCCAAAGACGTGCAACTAATGAATCATCATTTTTTCTTCCATCTAAGTCCCCGTTGGGCAAGTACTCAATGTCGTAGCTTGTAACGTTGATCAAGAATGTGTGTCATTGCCGGGCCGTGGTGAGGCGAGGACGCACAACAAAGAGTGAAGTAGAAGAGTTCACATAGGGGACTCTGAAACGGTAGGGCCGACTCTGGATTTCTCATTAATGTTTAAGCTTTTAGGATATATACTACAACCATTGAACTAAGGTTTGAGTTGTGGGACTGTGTGTGTGTGTCTGTGAGAGAGAGAGAGAGAGATAGAGGGACTACCTCTATGAGAGACTGAACCGACATATCATCTTGAGATTGACGAAGTCATCAGTGAACACATTCGTAGTCAACGAGAACATCTATTCCCATTGAATGCACATCGCCGAAAGGCCTAGAACTAGTCCAGAAAAATACGAGCACCAATATCAAGTTTAGGACTTGAACTCTGGTGGATAGGAGACCCACTATCCTCCTAATGATCTAACCATGTGTTGGTTCGTTATTATATATATTTCTTGTGAAGGATGGTTATGAGTTGAGAATTTCTTTTGTACTTGTTGAAGTACCACGCAAATGAAGCCTAAAAAGCATTCTAGAGCTTGTATGGAAATTTCTTAAGAGTATCAATTAGATCTTAATTTGTAAGATAAAATTATTTGAATCATGGATCTCCATGTATATATCTTTGAGTTATATTGCAAGCAAAATGGATTTCAATTTCTTTTCAGTTGTTGCAAACTATATTTTTTATACACATTCAAAATTTGATATGCATATATTTATAGGCGCAATCATAAAAAATATATACATATGAAATTTCATATGCATTGTATTCATAGATATAAGTAAAGAAAAATATAAAACGCCCATGGCAACGCACATGCATTCTAATAGTATTTTATAAAAATTCGAATAAAACTATGATAAGAAGTTTGACTTATGGGCGGCGGGCGGCGATAGGAGGCAGGGTGGCGCCGGGCGGCCGCAGGAGGCACTGGGGGCGCCGGGCGTGGCAGGGGTGCTGGCGTGGGCGAGGAGGGGTGGGTTGGGGTAGGGTGGGGTGGGGTGGGGGAGCGACGCAGGGAGGAGGGCCGGCAAGGGGTGGCCAGTTGCAGGGTGGAGTGGGTGGCTGGGGCGGGGTGGGGGCCGGAGTGGCTGCTGTGGTGCGGCAACGGGGTCGGGGTGGGCAGGGGCGAGAGAGAGAGAGAGGCGGGTGCGCGTGGGGTGGAGAGAGTGGGAGAGAGAGTGGGGAGTGGGTGGGTGCCGCTGACCGTTATGGGGCGTCTCCTTCGCCGTTTGGAGGCGGACGACAAATGTGTGGAGGTAGACGACAAAGGGGTGGGGTGGGTTGGCGCCGGCCGTCCGCTTTGTCATCTGCCTTCACCTTCTCTCCCATCTGGTGGCAGGCGGCAAAGGGTTGGCTGATGGCAAACATGTTCTTTGCCAACAACCAACCCTTTGTCGTCTGCCTACACCTTCTGTGCCGTCTGCTGGCAGACGACAAAATGAATGGCTGATGACAAACATGATCTTTGCCAACAACCATTACTTTGCCTTGTGTTCTTTGTCACCTGATGGCAAAGAGGGTCTTTGCCATTAGCCAGCAGACGACAAAGAACCCGCTGATGGAAAATTCCCAGATTCCAATAGTGAGGTGGGATCTTTTTGAAATAATTAAATGCAGCCCTGAATATTGGGATCTCGATGAAGGTAAAGAGTGAGGTATAAAACCTAAGTTCGATTGTGTTAAATATTTTATGAATACTGATGCTTTTAATGATTTTAGAAGTAAGTATGGACTTGACTCTAAAATAGTAGCCTCATTTTGTGAACCCTTTGCTTCTCATGTTGATCTCCCTAGAGAGAAGTGGTTTAAATATCATCCACCTATTAAAGAAAAAAATTGAAGAACAGTCAAAGTTGAAGCTGAACCTATTATTTACAATGTTGACCTAGTTGTGCCTACTACTTATGTTGAGAAACCACTTTCCCTTGTTAGGATAAAGGAACATGCTAAAGCTTCAACTATACTTAATAAAAGTTATGTTAGAACAACCAAACACTTTGAGTAAATTAAGGTAGAACCTAGTACCCCTATGGTTAAACATCTCTTGGTAGACAATATTGATGGGCCTTTTATTTATTTCTGTAATAAAGCTGCTAGAATTACCAAACCTAATACTAATGACAAGAATAGACCTATTGTTGGCATGCATGTCGTTTGAGTCAAAATGGGAGATCATTTCTATCATGGTTAATGTGATATGGGTGCTAGTGTTAGTTCTATCCCTTTTACCTTATATCAAGAAATTATGCATGAGATAGCACCTGCTGAGATAGAAGACATAGATGTTACTATTAAACTTGCCAATAGAGGCACCATCACACCACTTGGGATTGTTAGAGATGTTGATGTCTTGTGTGGGAAAGTAAAAAACCCCACTGATTTTCTAGTACTTGGCTCACCACAACATAATTTTTGTCCCATAATATTTGGTAGACCCTTCTTGAACACTATCAATGCTCAAATAGATTGCAAGAAGGAAACTATCAATGTTAATTCTCATGGTATGTCTCGTGAGTTTCATTTCTCCATGTTTAGTAAGCAACCCCATGACAAAGAATTCCCTAGTAAACATGAAGTAATTGGTCTTTCTTCTATTGCCATTCCTTCTATGGATCCATTAGAACAACATTTTCTAGACCACGAAAATGATATGCATATGCTTGAAAGAAATGAAATAGATAATATGTTCATTGAGCAAAAATATATCCTTAAACAGAACTTGCGTGTTTAAACTCTAGGAAGTCCTCCTCCACCCAAGGTGATCCTATGTTGAAATTAAAGCAATTACCTGACACTTTGAAATATTCTTATCTTGATGAAAGAAGACATATCATGTTATTATCACTGCTAACCTTACAGAGCATGAAGAAGAAAGATTATTAAATTTGTTAAGAAAGCACTGAGCTGCTATTGGGTATACTCTTGATGATCTTATGGGCATTAGTCCCACTCTCTGTTAGCACAAGATTAATATGGAACCCGAGGCTAAACCCGTAGTTGGTCACCAACGAAGACTAGATACCGAAATGAGAAAAATGGTGAGAAATGAAATATTAAAGCTTATGGAAGCGGGTATAATTTATCCCATAGCTGATAGTAGATGGGTAAGTCCAGTTCATTGTGTCCCTAAGAAAGAAGATATTACTGTTGTCCCTAATGATAAAAATGGACTCATTCCACAAAGAATTGTTACTGGCTATAGAATGGTAATTGATTTTAGAAAATTAAACAAAGCTACTAGAAAAGATCAGTATCCTTTACCATTCATAGACCAAATTCTAGAAAGATTATCAAAGTACACACATTTTTGCTTTCTAGATGGTTATTCTCGTTTCTCTCAAATACTCGTGTCACAACCTCATCAAGAGAAAACCACCTTCAATTGTCCTTTTGGAACCTATGCTTATGGACGTATGCCTTTTGAATTATGCAATGCACCCCCTACCTTTCAAAGATGTATGATTGCTATATTCTCTTATTTTTGTGAAAACATTGTTGACCTCTTCACGGATGATTTTTCCATCTATGGAACTTCTTTTGATGATTGCTTAAGCAACCTTGATCGAGTTTTGCACAGATGTGAGCAAACTAATCTTGTATTGAATTGGGAGAAGTGCCACTTTATGGTGAATGAAGGTATTGTCTTGGGTCATAAAATTTCTGAACGGGATATTGAGGTGGATAAGGCTAAGGTTGATGCGATTGAGAAGATGCCATGCCCCAAAGATATTGAAGGTATCCATAGTTGCCTTGGTCATGCTGGTTTCTATAAGAGGTTTATTAAAGAATTATATAAAATTTCTAGGCCTCTTACTAATTTATTACAAAAGGATGTTCCTTTCATTTTTGATGATGAATGTGTAGAAGCCTTCGAAACACGTAATAAAGCCTTAACTTCTGCACCTATTGTTTAACCACCTGATTGGAACTTGCCTTTTGAAATTATGTGTGATGCTAGTGATTATGTTGTTGGTGCTGTTCTAGGACAAGGAGTTGATAAGAAACTGAATGTCATTCGTTATGCTAGTAAAACTACAGACAGTGCCCAAAGAAATTATTCTACGTCTCAAAAAGTAATCTTAGCAGTTGTATTTGCTTGTGATAAATTCAGATCTTACATTGTTGATTCTATAGTAATTGTTCACACTGATCATGCTTCTATTAAATATATTATGGAAAAGAAAGATGCTAAGGCTAGACTTATTAGGTGGGTTCTCATTCTACAATAATTTGATTTGCATATCATTGATAGGAAAGGGGCTGAGAACCCCGTAGGTGATAACTTGGCTAGGTTAGAAAATGTTCTTGATGACCCACTACCTATTGATGATAGCTTTCCTGGTGAACAACTAGTTGTGGTCAATGTTTCTCATCTTATACCGTGGTTTAATGATTATGCTAATTACATTGTTACTAAATACTTACCACCTAGATTCACCTATCAACAAAAGAAAAAATTCTTCTTTGATGTAAGACATTACATTTGGAATAACCCACATCTTTATAAACAGGGAGTAGATTGTATTATTGGACATCGTATACCTGAGAATGAACACAAACAAATCCTTTGGAAGTGTCACTCCGAGGCTTATGGAGGACACGATGCGGGAGATATAACTACGCACAAGGTATTACACTCTGGATTTTATTGGCCTACTCTTTTCAGAGATGCTCGTAAGTTTGTCCTCTCTTGTGATGAATGTCAAAGAATTGGTATTATTAGTAGAGTCAAGAAATGCCTATGAATTATTCACTAGTTATTGAACCATTTGATGTTTGGGGATTTGATAAAATGGGACCTTTTCCTTCCTCCAATGGGTATACACATATTTTGGTTGTTGTTGATTATGTTACTTAATGGGTAGAAGGTAATCTCACAAATAGTGATGATCATAACACCTCTACAAAGATGATTAAGGAAGTTATTTTCCCACATTTTGGAGTCCCTAGATACTTAATGACTGATGGTGGTTCACATTTTATTCATGGTGCTTTTCGTAAGATGCTTGCTAGATATGATGTTTACCATAGAATTGCATCTCCCTATCATCCTTAGTCTAGTGGTCTAGTAGAATTAACCAATAGAGAAATAAATTTAATATTGCAAAAGACTGTCAATCAGCCCCGGAAGAATTGGTTTAAGAAATTATATGATGCATTATGGGCCTATAGAACAACTTATAAAAATCATATGGGTATGCCTCCTTATAAAATGGTTTATAGGAAAGCATGTCATTTACCTCTTGAGTTAGAACATAAATGTTATTGGAAAATTAAAGAACTCAATTATGACTTCAACCTGGCTGGTGAAAAGAGGTTATTTGATATTAGCTCATCAGATGAATGGAGAACCAAAGCTTATGAAAATGCCAAACTATTCAAAGAAAATGTTAAAAGATGGCATGATAAAAGAATCCTAAAGCGAGAATTCAAAGTTAGTGAATATGTTCTATTGTACAATTCTTGTCTTAGGCTCTTTGCAAGAAAAAATCTATCCAAATGGGAAGGACTATATATCATTGAAGAAGTTTATCAGCTTGGAGCTATTAAGATCAATAATCCTGAAGGCACCAATCTGAAGGTGGTCAATGGACAAAGATTAAAGCACTATATTTCAGGTACACTAATTAATGTTGAAACAAATATTATACAAACCATGACACAAGAAGAGCACATTAGGGATATGATGAGGGTGTTTAGTTGGGCTTGCAGCCAGCTTCCAGCTTCCGGCTTCGAAGCCAAAAGCTCCCATTTAGGGGCTTCTAGATGCAGCTATGGCTTTAGGCTGGGGCTGTGACAAGGCTGGAAGCAACAACTGCAGCCGGAAGCCTCTAAAGAGGAGCTTTTGGATACAAAGCCGGAAGCCGGAAACTAGTTGGAATCCCAACCAAACACCCCAGATACATCTCCAACGTATCGATAATTTATGAAGTATTCATGTCCTATTTTTTCTGAATCTGTAGAGTTAGGGAAGTATAGTGATCATTCAGATCTTCATAGTGTGTTTTGTTTTTGGCAGATTCTGTTTTCCATGCATAGTTTGCTTGTTTTATTATTTACGTAGATTATATTGAGTGATATATGATATGGGAATGATTGAATAAAGTAGGTATGATGTGAGAACAATTATGAATCTTGTCTTGGCATTACCTAAGTGAATTATCTATCTTTATTATACTAACCCATCTCACGAAGTACCGTTAAGTTTTGTGTGATTGAAGTTTTCATGTTTTGGGTGAGATACCGATATGAGGTGAATAAGGAGAAGAAATAACCGAAGATTGGGGATTCAATAGGCACCCCCAGGTAATATCCAAGGAAGACTCAAGCGTCTATGTTTGGGGATGCCCCGGAAGGCATCCCCTCTTTCGTCTCCAACATTATTGGTATATCTAAATTGAGGCTATATTTTTATTCATATCATGATATGTATTTTTCTTGGAGCATAATTTTATTTTGTTGTTATCTTTTTTATGTTATTTATAATCTTGTTTATCAATAAAAACTTCCAAAAATTGCATTTAGAATGCTTGAATTGCATGTGTCATGTGTGCTGTATAAAAACAGAAACTTTTGAATTTGAATTATGAAATTTTAGTCGAACATTGAAAGTACTGTAATTTTTGCCCAGTACTGTAAAACAAATTATATATCATGTCCTAAATTTTCATAATTTTTTGAGTTACACAAGTACACTATTGTAATAGATTGCTACAGACTGTTCTATTTGGATAGATTGCTGTCATAGTTTTTATATACTTATTCTAGAGTTTTCATGGCTTATATTGATACATATAAATTGTGGAAATGATATTATATAGTACCTAATGTTTGAAAATTATTATGCACCTTGTCTTGGCAGTACATGAAGTCTGGATTTATTCTTATGTGTACTAACCTATCTTACGAGTTCTTTTTGAGTTTTGTGTGGATCAAGTTTTTCTAGAATAGGTGAAATCGTGATATGAGAGGATTGAACGAGATAAAAAAGTTCAAGATTGGGTATGCCCAAGCAACCCCAAGTAAATATTTCAATAAGTCTCAAGCACCTAAGCTTGGGGATGCGCTTATATTGATACATATAAATTGTGGAAATGATATTATACAGTACCTAATGTTTGAAAATTATTATGCACCTTGTCTTGGCAGTACATGAAGTCTGGATTTATTCTTATGTGTACTAACCTATCTTACGAGTTCTTTTTGAGTTTTGTGTGGATCAAGTTTTTCTAGAATAGGTGAAATCGTGATATGAGAGGATTGAACGAGATAAAAAAGTTCAAGATTGGGTATGCCCAAGCAACCCCAAGTAAATATTTCAATAAGTCTCAAGCACCTAAGCTTGGGGATGCTGCGCATCCCCCATCTCTTCATCAACTATTATCGGTTCGCCTATGTTGAGCCTAAATTTTCTTTTCTCCACATGATATGTGCTATTCTTCGAGTGTTATTTTTCTTTTGCTTTCTATTTAATAAAATACTCAGATATGAAATTTTTAATTGAGAGAGAGGGTACTCATTGATCTTCACTTATATCTTTTGAAGAGTAGTTTGATGTTTACTGTTGAGCTTCACTTATATCCCATGAGTAAATTGTGAAACAATGAAATATCATAAAAATGAAATTATCACTGTGCTTTATGCTTATTATTAGCTTCACCTCTGGTTTATAAAATTAAATATATTGAAGTTTGACAATCGCAATATTGGTCATACAAGCAATTCATGAATGATTGGTATAAGGAAGAGAACTTTCACGTATAAATATATTATCTTGGACATATTCTATGATTGTGAATACCCATTAATTATTTTCAAACTTGATAAAATTAGTTGAAGTTGGACAAGGAAGAAAACGTAATGAGTTATGGTTGTGTATATTTGCATGGAAGTTATACTGTTATGGATCCTCCAACATGTGGTGTTTGCTTAGAACCTTTTCCGAGCCATAACTTCTTACTATGTAGAGATACTACTTGTGCATCCAAAGACTCTTAAACCTAGTTTATTTCCATGAGAGTCCACTATATCTACCTATATGCGGTATTACCCTACCGTTCGAAGTAAATTTGCATGTCCCACCTCTTAAATTTCAAATGAGCATCTATTTTGTGTGCCTGGACCGCTCATGGAGAGGCAGGGGGCGGTCAGTATCTTCCATGTTAAGCGGGTTATTATCATGATGATTGTTTATTCACTCATCCTTGAACGAGAGGGGACCTAATAGTGATTCCCAGCCTCGAAGAAAAAATGCAAATAATTAAAGAAAACTCCCCCAGGAATGTTGTTGGTATGGACGATACCCGTGGATTTGGCTAGACGTTGATTTTGTTTGTTAGTGGAGGGGGAGTAAACCTTTAATTTTACCACTTGGGAACCACCTCTAATGTGTATAACATGGAAGATATTGATAACACTTGGTCTTAAAGTTGACAGGAAGGGTGGACCTCTCAAAATTACATATTCATCTCTGTTTTAAACAATGAGCTCTGTCACATATGCAAATTCGTGCTTCTCTCTGCGAAGGGACAATCTATTTACTTCAATGTTATTTATTTTTCATGTTGTGTCAACTTCCTATTCCAACCTCAATCTATTAATTGGCAAGCATCATGTGGTGGGGAATGATCTAGGCACATATGACCACTCAAATATATTTGATCATGACTTATTATTGTTGAAAATTATTTGTATGATAAATGAGTTGGGGGGGGGGCGAAACATTAAGCCCGTATCTTTCTCTGTGTTCGATGGATGCCATTTGTTATAAAAATAAGCTTTGAGTACTAGAAATCATAGAAGACTATATGATGATTGAGTATGTGGAGCTCTTACTTAGACTTTGTTGAGAATAAGTTGAATGGCAATTGTTTGGTCACTAAGAATATAGGTTGTTAAGCTTCAAGAGAATTCATTATTTGAGCCGTAACATGTTAATTGGTTGCTACTTTATGATGATAAGTTTTATGAGAAAGAGTTGGTGTTATGATGCAAGGAAAAGTGGTTGAAATTATCATTAATCAAACTAATGCACTATACTAGCATTCACACTTCATAAATTATTTCTCTTATCATTTACCTACTCGAGGACGAGTAGGAATTAAGCTTAGAGATGCTGATACGTCTCCAACGCATCGATAATTTATGAAGTATTCATGCCATATTCACCTATGTTTACAACACTTTTATATGGTTTTGATGCACTTTGCATGATTTATTTAGAACTAACCCCGACTGACGTTGTTTTTAGCAGAACTACCATGCTGTGGTTTTTGTGCAGAATTCAAAGTTCTCCAAATGCAACTAAACTTTTTGATGATTTGTTTTGGAATAAAATAGGCACTAGAAACTTTGTTGGAGGCCCAGAAGAGCCACGAGGTGGGCACAACCCACCAGGGCGCGCGAGAGGCCCAAGCGCGCCCTGGTGTCTTGTGGTGTGCTCGTGGACCATCTTTGCGTGAAACCGATGCCCAAAAATCCTATAAATATAGAAACCTCCAAAAATAACCCTAGATCAGAAGTTTTCCCAACGTGAGCCTGTGTAGCCACGAAAAATGAGTCTAGACCCCATTCCGGTACCTTGCCGGAGGGGGAGATCATCTTTGATGGCCATGTTCGTCATCCCGACGGAGACCATGATGATGAGGGACTAGTCCACCCTCGGGGCTGAGGGTTTGTACTAGTAGCTATGTGTTTAATCTCTCTCTCTCTCTCTCTCTCTCTCGTCTTCTTGAGATGTGATGATCTTGATACATCACATGCCTTCTTAGTATAGTTCGATCATATGGTGTTTCTCCCATGCTATTATTGTGATGAATTAAATCTTTCACTTTAGTATCTCGTTATATTGGATTGAGTATTCAGGTTTGAGAGGACATAATATATGTCTTGCATGTGGTTACCCCTAGTTACATTGGGGTATTCAAGTGATTCACTTGATATATGTTGTGGCATCAACTCGCGGATTTCTACGGTGACAATAGGGTAATCGAGGCATAGGGGTTGACTGCACATTTTCATACTATGATATGTGATAGAAATCTTGGTGTGCTACTTGAAGTTGTTTGTCTTGGATAAAGTATTATGAATCTGAATTTCTTATGGTTGTATTTTCGTACGAACTCTTGATAGATCGATAGGAAAGGATAGCTTGTTATATTAATACGAACTCTTGGAAAGATTGATTGGAAAGAATAACTTTGAGGTGGTTTCGTACCCTACAAACAATTTCTTCTTATGTTCTCTGCTAGATAGGAACTTTGGAGTGATTCTTTACCACACGTTGAGGGATTGTTATATGATCTAACTATGTTAGCATTGTTGAGAGATTGCACTTGCGAATGTACGAACCCTAGGCCTGATTTTCAAGGATTGAAACAACGTTTAAGCTCACTTTTGTTACTTCCTACCGTGGTGTTTTTTTATTTTCAGATTACAAAAATGATTATCTACTATCATTACTATAGATGTATCATTGTGTCTTCGCCGAACTAGTGAACCTATACAAAGTACCACTGTATTTGGTGTGTTGGGGACACTATAGACTTTTTATTCTTTGGTTGCAGGGTTGTTTGAGAGAGACCGTCTTCATCCTACACCTCCCACGGATTAATAAACATTAGGTCATCCACTTGTGGGAAATTATCTATTGTCCAATAAAACTCTACGCTTGCACGCCCAACATGAGTCTACAAGAACAAGTTGTGTAGTAGACATTAGGAGACCTTCCAGAACACTCCAAAACAATTAAAATGAAGAGGTATGTGATACGGTAAGTAAACAGGCTTAGAAAAACCCGCAAAAATATTTTTTGACAATTTTTCAATTTTAGAAAAATTAGGAAACCGAGAAATACATGGGAAGGCAACCCACGTGTCCACTAGACACCAGGGTGCGCCAAGCCACCCTCACGCGACCGGATGTCTAGTGGGCCACTCTGGTACCTTCCTAACTCCATTTTCTTGTGGAACGAGTATTCCCATGTAGAAAAATTCTCTATATATCTCCCAATGATTTGACCCTCGTACCACGGAGAAATCCTATGTTCTTGTTTCGTGCTGTTTTTCTGACATATCTAGACTACCATGACCTCATAAAGCTCCTCGAAGGACAAGTTATTTGAGGAGGTGAATAACCCCTAATTACCTGAGGTGATGAAGCACCCTGAGACCATTGAGATCGTGATGGGGTGCTTCACATCTGTGATGTTCATGGGCTGAAGAAGATGAGAACTTTGGAATCTAGGCTCGAGGCGGTGGAGTAGGAGGTCTTTAGGTGCCAAGGCAAGGTGGAGCGTGGACTCAATGCAAACCACACCATGATCATGGTATTCACCCATGATCTAAAGGTGGATGGCAGGCCCTTGGAGGATATCATCTTCGCCCTCAACGATCAAATCAATTTTCTGTAAGGCCAATTCTTTGATCTTCAAAACCAAATCTTTGAGTATGAAGAAATGTTTAAAGGTATGAGTTTAGCTGCTAGCTGTAGGGCTCTGGAGACTCATGTCTCTTGTTATAATGGTGAGCCACTACCATGGAAGTCGGAGGACAAGTTTGACGCTACCTCATCCTCTACACCACCACCTCCATCTTCACCACCAAAGAAGGAGACTTGAGTACAAGAGTATGGGCACTCCCCTTGGCTTGTGTCAAGCTTGGGGGAGGCGCCCCTATATCGTATCACCATAACCCTCCTTTATCTTTATCCATCCTAGTTTGATCTTTAGCTATTCCAAAATCTAGTCAAATAAAAGTTTAGTTCAATATTTTTCTTTTGAGTTCTAGTTTCATGATCAATGTATCTATCTACCTATCTATGTAATCGAGTGAGGGTTATATAATAAAGTTTAGTTTGAGTTTTGTTTCTTTACTTCCTTGCTGCATTCAAAATTAGGAAAATAATGAAAAAATCATATGCAATCTTATAGTAAGTAGTGACACCACATAAGGAAAAGTATAGGTGGTAAAATTTGTTGTAGATTGACAAACATAGCATTAGTTAGTGATGCAACACTTGAAAGAATTAATAAGGGAAGAGAAGATTTACATGCGAATACACTATCCTTGACATCTTTTATGATTGTGATCCACCATTAATTATAATATTCCAAAATTCTTGACATTGGACAAGGAAGACAACTTAATGATTTATGGCTGTTCACATTCACATAAAGGTTATATTGTTATAGATCATCTAACATGTGGTGCTTCCCCAATACCATTGGTAGCCTAAAACTCCGCACTAAGTAGATATACTACTTGTGCATCCAAAACCATAAACCCAAACCTATGTTTTAAGAGTCCACCATACCTACCTATGGATTGAGTAAGATCCTTCAAGTAAGTTGTCATCGGTGCACAAAGCAATAAAAATTGCTTATAAACATGTTTGATCATTTATAGTAAGGGATATACTACTTGTGCATCCAAAACCTTAAACCCAAACCTATGTTTGAATAGTCCACTATACATACCTATGGATTGAGTAAGATCTTTCAAGCAAGTTGTCATCGGTGCAAAAAGTAATAAAAAAATGCTTCTAAACATGTTTGCTCATTTAGAGTAAGGGAAATTAAGATTTGTGCAAACTTGTGATAGCGATAATAAAAACGACGGATTGCATAATAAAGGTTGCCATCACAAGGGCATGTAGGGGACCACGACTAACAAGTCGAGATCGTCGAATTGTCGTTCTCAGTGATCCCACAGATCAATGCTCACCGAACACACATATACTAAATAATAATAGTCTTACATCTGAGTACCGAATTATTACATCAGATGACCGAAAGGTCAAGTTCACAAGGTTGGGCCTAAGGCCAAATCATACTGATACAACTAATAGCGGAAATCATAGGGGATAAGCGGGTGCCCATGCCTTTAAGCCTACACCGACAGGCATTCTCACTCGGAAGCGTCCTAGTTCGCAGGGGCATCTCCGAAGACGTACTCATCTCCAAACTCCGGTCCTTCCATGTCTGGTCAATAATATAACCAGTGGCAAGCCAATGAGTACTTTTGAATGTACTCACAAATAGCCCATGAGACGGACAATGAAAGTGAAGGATAACTATAACATGCATCTTTGGTGGAATTCATCTTGGTGGTCTGATCAAGGATATGCATCAAGTAAAAGAATTACTTTTGAAGAACACGTTACAGATATCAATATATCTATCAAGGGATGAACCATCCGGGCTCACCCTATATGCCAAGTCACCAAACTTGGTCATATCATTACTTCCATAACAACACCTTTTTATCACCACTCACACACACTTGGTTTATGCGGAAACAACTCGACATAGTTTAAGCAGGATTACCTGAAAGTGCGTTATATCGACTAGAGGGGGGCGAATAGGAGATTTTTAGAATTTCATCACTTAGGAAATTCCTTTTGAGGAAATTCCTCACTGATGACTAACTTACAGCGGAAACAGTTAAGGATCAGTCGTGCAAACGTTCACAACAGCAGTATTACAGAGTGAAGATTGTGAAAACAGATTGCACAATAAGCAGGCACGTAGAATACAGATGATGATTAACTCAAGTGACGAATTTGGGGTTGAGGAAACTCACAGAAAGTCTTCAGCAAATTCTTCAAACAGTCAAAGTGAATGTCGTCAACACATAATACAGAGAATGTAAAGAGTTGAGGAATTAGAACCCGATTCTTGGTGAAAACTGTTGTTGATGACCCAGTTCCAACTGCTGTGACAGTTGTACATCTGGTTTGGAGCGTCTTGGTATTGAAACCAAAGGACACCCAGTCCCGGGACACACAGTCCCTACCGTATTCTCCTTGAGCTAAGGACACACAGTCCTCGCCCAACACTCGTGGTAAGTCTTCAGGGCAGACTTCCAAACCCTCACAAACTCGGTCACCCGGCGATCCACAATTGACTGCTGGATTGCTCTAGACCATGATGCCTAACCGTCTGGAGGATGCACAGTCCTCAAAGGTAAAAGGCTTAAGTCCCACACAAGAACAACTTCTTCAGTGATGCTCAATCACTAGGTTTGGTTTGTGGTTTCGGTGGGTGGTGTATTTCCTCACTGATGATTTACTCTCGAAGGCTCTGAGGAATTTGGGTTGCTCTTATGACAAGTGTCAGTTTCTAACGGAGCAGCCAACCAACTAGTGGTTGTGGGGGGCGGCTATTTATAGCCTGGGAGCATCCCCACATGATTTGACACTAATGCCCTTAAATAATATGACCGTTGGAGTGGATAAGACCAGTGACTTCGCGTGGCTATCGAAACGGTCGGGACCCTCGACTGTGAGAGTCCTCATGTCACTCATATTCCTCACTTGAGGCTTTTGGTAGGATTTGGCTTGGGTTGAGCATCATGAGGAAATTCATTCCATAGCGTTACTTTGACCCCCTTTAACAGTACGGTGTTCCTATTCATCAAATGCGAAGAAAGTAAAACAGAAAACGTAAATCTTCATGCTTCAATTTCCTCAAAATGATTTTCTTCAGGAACCACCGATCTTCTCGATATCAATATCTTCATGAGGAATATCAATTTCATCGCAGATTCCTCGTGATGCATTTCTTCAGCTTCAGACCCATTTCTTCAACTAAAGACATATATTTTTAGGGGTCGATATTCTTCAAATATCTCAAACTCCTCAATGACTTATAGATCCTCTGTACACTTACAAACACATTAGATACTTAACCTATAAGTCTTCAAACCACCAAAATCACTAAGGGGCACTAGATGCACTTACAATCTCCCCCTTTTTGGTGGTTGATGACAATTAGGTTAAGTCTTCAACAGGGATCAAAAATATGAAGTGTAAATACTTAATTGAGGAATTTGAAAACAAGATTCACAAAGACTCCCCCTGAAGATGTGCATGCCTTGAGGATTTTGCTTTTGTAGCATATGCACATTGATGATATATATCATGGAGATCTCCCCCTGAATCTTGTAAGTCATGCATACATATAACATATCATTTGAAGAAAATGAAGATGCATGATGGCAAATGGTATCTGACGAATTCCAGCATGCGTGCATTAAAACTTGAGGAATAAGCATGCAAAGAAAAACGTTCAAAAAGCGTCAGAGTACCATCGGGCTTAAGTTACAACTCATTACATAAAAACTTCAGAAGAGCCAAGAGTTTGTAACTTAAATATAGTTCATAAGCCCCAAAAATAGATCCCGTTTGAAGACTAACTCTCAAGTTTCTCCCCCTTTGTCATCAAGTGACAAAAAGGGACAAATTGAGGACTAACACCCGTGAAGATTTCATTTCTTGGGGGTTGATGAAGATCCTTGACGCTTCTTGGGTGTAGTCTTCTTCCTTGGGCCTGTGGCGGTGTCGAGTTGTTCCTCATCAGATTCGGCGGTGCGGAATGACGAGAAGGAGCTGTCTTCAAGATCTGGCACGGGAACGGGCCTGAACTTCTTCTTGGGAGGCCAAGATCACTCAAAGTCTTGCTCAAAGTTCATTTCTTCAAGCTCAGTCTAGGTCTTCAGATGTGCAAGAGTAGCCCAGGTGCGATCGAAAACCTCATGCAGATAGTGATGATTAAGTTTGACAGAGTTCTGTGTCTCAGTGAGGGTTTTCACAATGGCACCAAACCGGCGTTTGACCCATTTGTGGTTGTGATCTACCTTCTGATGAAGACTGAGGAGAAGCTCTCTGGTGTTGAGCACGTGAGGAGGAACAGGGCTGGGTGGACGAGTCTCAGTATCCTCCCATGAAGAATAAGCGTCTCGTTCTTTAAACTGACCATCAAGCGACCTGCTGCCTTCATCAATCACAGACTTTCCTTTTCCCTCAATGGGCTCGAAAGTCTTCTTGTTGACCCGGATAGGAGGCATATAACCAACATGGTGCTGGAAATCTGCGTGGAAGGTGATGCCTGTCCTTGTCCTGAGGAATCTCATGATCCATGGGGCATAAATTTTGTGATCATAGGGGCACATTGCATTGTCAGCCAAAGTCCTCAAGAAGAAATCATGGATATTCATAGGAATACCGTGAATGATGTTGAAGAGGATATTCTTCATGAGGCCGATGACATCTTCTTCATCATCATGGCCTTTGATTGGCGCTAGCACACTGCAGAGAATGCGGTAGACAGACCGAGGTGTGTACTTGAGCTCATGGACGAGGAATGTGGTTCTTGAGGGTTTTCCTGCAGCCAAAGGCTTCATGAGGACTTCCATCAATCCATTGGGCAGCTCACGCTCACCATAAAGCTTCACTGCCCCGTCTGAAGGAATTGGTACGGGCAGTTCTCTGAGGAGTTCAGACGCTGGAGCCTTGTAGTGAGTGTTTTGGGTCATCCAATCGAACACCCAAGTGTTGATGTCATCATCATTGCCCGAGATGTGCAGAGTTGCATAGAATTGAAGAATGAGTTCACTATTCCAGTCTGATATATCTGAGCACATAGGAAGCAAACCTGCATCATGAAGTACACTGAGGACTGGTTCCATGCAGGGAATTTCTTCAAGCTCATCATGAGGAATGTGCCTGTGCTGGAATATCTTGTTGCGTCCACAGAGCACAGAAGCATAATAGTTCATCCGAGTCCTGGTCCAAAACTTCAGATGCCTCATTTGAGGCTTGTCATAGGGATTCTCTCCGATGAAATACATGCGTTCCTCAAAGAAATTTTCTTTCTGAAACTTTGGCCCTTCGAGAATGACTGGCGCTGAACTGGCTTGATATTGTGCTGAGGAATGGGAGGGGAAACAACCATGGCGGTCTCTGGGTTGAGCACAATGAAGTCATTGTCAGGGGCGGGAACATTTTCTTGAGCAGTTTCCTCAGGTTGAGGAATTTCATCAGCTGGTATTTCTTGCTCTGGCTGAGCTTCAGGCTGAGGAATTTCTTCTTCCTTCTCAGCTTGAGGGGTTTGGTCAGCCTGTTCAGTTGGAGGAGCCTGCTCAGACTGGACATTTTCTTCAGCTTGGTTTTCATCAGCTGACTTTGTGGCAGAAGCAGATTCATCAGCTGCTGCAGCTGAAGCTTGAGTAGTCTTTGTCTGAGGAACCTGAGGTTGAGGACTTTCATCAATCTGGATTTCCTCATCAGTATGCTCCTCAGAGGCAGCATCCTTCATTTCCTCATCTGCCCTTGTAGTTTGGTCACCAATGACGACCATTTCATATGAAAGTGCAACATTTAGAGGCACCGGGTCCAGAGGGGCAGATTCTTCAGTTTCCTTGAGGCGTTTTGCCTCAATCTTTTCTTCTGCTGAGGAAGCTTTTCTCTTCTTCGCTTCCTTCTCAGCAGCTCTTGTCTTTTTCGCGTATGATGCAGACGGGATTACCTTCTTCACCTTTGATGCTTTTGGTGAAGGTGTTTTCTCTACAGATTCTTCAGCTGGTAGTGAGGAACCAGCTGGAACAGAGTCATCAGCCTGCTTTGGTGAAGCAGCTGGATCAGGAGCAGTTGGATCAGGGGTTGCAGTTTCATCAGGAGCGGTCTCGGTGATGATTTCTTCAATGGCCGGCTCATCAGCACGGCGCCCTTGGTGTTGTTCCTCACCTTGAGGAATTTCCTCCTCATCAGGAGATGCATCTTCTGGCTGCTCAACCAGGGCATGAGGAGTTGGTGCTGGTTGTGGGTGTCGCTTGTTGTATTCATCAACAACACTAGTGGCTAGTTTGATGAAATTGCGCTTGATGCTTTTGCGGTCTGACAGTTTGTCACACTTGTCAGTCAAGACTTGCAGCTCTGCCTGGGTTGACACCAATGCTTCAGGTGTCAGCTTGAGGAGATTTTGCCTCAGGAATTTCTCCTTTTTGGCCTTTGCAATCTTTGCCTGCTTGGCCTTCTGTTCCTTCCACTTGGCTTCGTTTATGAAGGTGACCACCATGTGGCTGACGCCAGGAGGAAGTTTCAAATCATCAATGGGTGTGTTTGGGTCTTCATACCATACATTGATGAAGTCGAGGAGGACCTTGGGGTCCATGGACAGAGGAATAGCACTGCCTGATGCTTGTGCTACCCTTTCTTGCTTGTTCCTGATGATGGCTTCCAGGGTTTCATCATCATAATCATCACTTCCCTCTGATGCAGACGGGACTGCGATGATTTTGCTAGGGCTCGGCAGAGGTGGAGGTTCAGTAGTTGCCAAAGTCTTCACAAGGGGTGTTGAAGACTTTGTCTCCGAGCTAGTTGCAGCTGGGAGTGAGGAGCTGGAGCTGGTTGTCGTAGGCTTCACGACTTTCTTCTGTACTGGCTTTGGAGGTGGAGCTGAGGACTTTGGTGTAGATGGGATGGGTGCTGAGGGTTTTGGCGCTGATGGTTTTGGTGTTGACGATTTTGGAACCGAGGGTTTTGGAGCTGAGGGTTTTGTGACAGAAGCCGGTGCAGACTTCTCTTGAGGCTTGGAAGCCTTTGGCTTTGTGGGCGCAGACTGCTTTTGAGGAATCTCTGAGCCTGAAGTTTCTGGTGCTGAGGAATGAGCAGCACCGGAGGCAGCAGCTGAGGATTCATTAAATTTCTTCACTACTGTTTCGGCTTGCTTCTTGAGCTTGGCCAGATGCCTTTTTTTTCATCTGGGTAGTCATCAAGTGTCATAAGACTTGAGGGATGAGCTACTTGATGATCCTCAAGTGGAGCCCTTCTGCCAGGAGGCTTCAAAGCGAATTTCTTCGCATATTTTGGAGTCACAAACCTGTACTCCTTCCACTCCTTTGCCCATCCGCGTTCAATTTTCTGCAGCCTAATCTTTCTTTTGGCCATTGTCTCAGGTTCTTCATCAGGCGTGCAATAGTCCATGCATATGTCATCAGGAATATCAACATCTGTGTTCTGCTCCAGTTTCTTTCCTCCCTTCTGTTTCCTTTCTTCCTCCATTTTCTTCACACGAGGAATTTGCTGATGATTTTGAACTCTTGAAGATTCTGATGAGCCTTGAAGAGTTTCTTCCATAAACGCTGCAAATGAGTTAATGTGATGAGAACCGAGAGATTCATCAGCTGACATGTGTGTACCTGTGAATAGAGTATAGTTGCGAGGAATTTGGAGAGGTCATATGCGTTCTCAGATTTGAAGAAAATGAAAAGTTTGACAGTTTGAGGAATATAACCAGTGGTTGAGGAATTTGCTTAAGCATACTGTTCTTGGGTTCCAGAGTTGTACAGATCCGAAAATTCGCACAATTGAGGAATCTCGTGAAAATCTTAGATGCTTAGCTAGTTCATCAATGATTGTGGTGATGGATAGTGTTTCAGGAATCATGTGCGCATCGTATCTTGAGGAAAAACAGATTTCACATGGGAGAGGTAAAATTTCAGATCTGAGATGCTGTAAAAATGGAGTATATTTACCCTAGAAGGTGCGAGCGAAGAACACAAAAGGTGGTGTTGGAGAGGCTCTTCGGTCAAGTGTCCAATGCACCCTAACTTGGCAGCAGAGGACGTCTACGGCGGCGGCGGACGTAGATGTTCCGACTCCGGCGTGATCCTGGCGGCGAAAAGGTTGAGGCAGTGAAGCTCTTCCTTGCCGGCGACAAGACAACCAGCGGTGGCGCTAGGGTTCGATGGAGAGTGTGATGGCAGGAGAGCGATGAGGCGAAGAAGAAGATACCGAGGGAGATAAGGACCTATTTATAGCCCGAAAGTTACTGTTTAGCGCGAAAGTTTCGGACCAAATAGCCCTTGCCTCTACGTCTTCGCAGGACACATGTAACTCCTGTACGATGCGGTGGAGATAGTGGAGATCGTGGTTATCCGATCGTGGGAAGTGGGGGTTCAGTTACTGTTCCTTTGTTGAAAACAAATTTTTGAAGATTTGAGGATTTTTGTTACAAAATCGTCAGCTGAGAAGGATGCAGTGAGGATTTTGAACAAAGTTTCAAGTAGAACGCATATGAAGAATTGAATAGACTGGATAAGTATAGCATAGAGGGAAAGTAGGGTCCGATCACATTCACTTAGCAGAAACATCAACTTGAAGAAATAGCAATAAGTGAATGGTGTTGAGGACTAGAAATCACAGGCTACCTAGTCAAGTGAAAGTCGTCAAGTATTTTTGAAGATTTTGTAATAGATCATTTGAAGAAAATCAACTTGAGGAATTTCACATTGGGCGGTGGCGTCACCCACCATATAAGAATGTTGATTACAGACGCCGCGTAAAATTGTCGTAGGGCCCTGAGAATCAATTTCTTCGTTAATTTCTTCACATTCAGAGTGACTTTCTTCATTGGTTGAAGAAAATCGTTTCATCATGTGTTGCACATCTAAGTCATCAACTTTGCATATGTGTTAGGATGTGTGCATGTTTTTACAAAACATTTGAAGACTCTAAGATATTTAGCTCACACCGCAACTTGCAAAACCTTTTCTCATCCAAGGGCTTAGTGAAGATATCAGCCAGTTGATCATCAGTCTTCACATGGTCGATGAGGATATTTCCCTTGAGGACATGGTCCCAAAGAAAATGATGACAAATCTGGATGTGCTTGGTCTTCGAGTGCTGCACTGGGTTGTAGGCAATCTTGATAGCGCTCTCATTGTCACAGTAGAGAGGCACATTCTTCATGTTGATGCCGTAGTCCTTGAGGGTTTGCTTCATCCATAGCAATTGAGCACAACAAGAACCAGCAGCAATGTACTCAGCTTCGGCAGTGGAGAGTGATACGCAGTTCTGCTTCTTTGAGGACCAGCAAACTAGTGATCTTCCGAGGAAATGGCATGTGCCAGAAGTTGACTTGCGATCCACACGGTCACCAGCATAGTCTGAATCAGAATACCCTACCAGATGAAGATTGGAGCCCTTGGGATACCATAATCCTAGTGTTGGTGTGTGAGCTAAGTATGGAAGAATATGTTTCACAGCCTTATGGTGTGATTCCTTCGGTTTTGCTTGAAAACGTGCACACATGCAAACACTAAGCATTATATCTGGCCTAGATGCACATAGATACAATAAAGAGCCAATCATAGAACGGTATACTTGCTGATCGAAATCTTTACCATTTTCATCAGTGCCGAGGGGACCGTTGGTAGGCATTGGAGTCTTGGCACCTTTGCATTCATGCATGTCGAATTTACTCAGAACATCCTTGAGGTATTTCTCCTGGGATATGATGATTCCATTGCTTTGTTGACGAATTTGAAGACCTCAGAAGAATTTCAGCTCCCCCATCATGGACATCTGATATTCTTCACTCATCATATAGGCAAATTCATCACTGTATCTTTTGTCAGTACAACCAAATATGATGTCATCAACATATATTTGACATACAAACAGCTCATTATCATAAGATTTTGTGAAAAGAGTTGGATCGAGTGAACCAGGTTTGAAGCCTTTCTTCATGAGGAATTCCTTCAATGTATCATACCATGCCCGAGGGGCTTGCTTGAGGCCATACAGAGCCTTTTGGAGTCTGAAGACTTTGTCTGGATTCTTTGGATCCTCAAAACCTAGGGGCTGAGCAACATATACTTCTTCCTCAAGCTTACCATTGAGGAATGCACTTTTCACATCCATTTGATATAAGGTGATGTTATGATGATTAGCATAAGCAAGTAGAATTCGAATAGCTTCAAGTCTAGCAACAGGTGCAAAAGTTTCATCGAAATCTATTCCTTCAACCTGGGTGTAGCCTTGGGCTACAAGTCGTGCCTTGTTCCTCACCACTTGACCGTCCTCATCTTGCTTGTTTCGGAAAATCCAGTTGGTGCCGATGATGTTATGCTTGCGAGGATCTGGTCGTTTGACGAGCTCCCATACGTCATTCAGCTTGAATTGAAGAAGTTCGTCTTGCATGGCTTGGATCCACTCCGGTTCTAGAAAAGTCTCAGCTACTTTTGAGGGTTCTGTGATGGATACAAAGGAAAAATGCCCACAAAAGTTAACTAAGTGTGAAGCTTTTGAGCGAGTGAGAGGACTTGGCGCGTTGATGTCGTTGAGGATTTTGTCAAGTTCTACTTCATTTGCAATCCTCAGATGAGCTGGTTGAGGATTTTGTCTGGGCTGAGGAAGTGGTGCTGTTGCAATTTCCTTAGGAGCATCTTCTTGGTTTTCATCAGCGATGGGGATCGTTTATTCACCAATTTCCTCAGTGGGGACAATGTCTTCAGTAGGCTTAAGCTTTATTGCTTCCTCAGGAGACAGCTTATCTGGATCAGAAGGCAATTGCTCTCTTTGCGAGCCATTAGTTTCATCGAATCGCACATCTACAGTCTCAACAACTTTGTTGTGGTAGTTGTTGAAGACTTTGTAGGTGTGCGAGTCCTTTCCATAACCGAGCATAAAACCTTCATGTGCCTTAGGTGCAAATTTTGAGCTATGATGAGGATCTCTAATCTAGCATTTTGCACCGAAGACTTTGAAATAACTTACATTGGGTTTCTTATCAGTGAGGAGTTCATATGAGGTTTTCTTGAGGAATTTTTGAAGATATACCCTATTGATGATATGACATGCAGTGTTGATTGCTTCAGGCGAGAAGCGACGAGGAGTCTGATATTCTTCAAGCATAGTTCTTGCCATTTCAACCAGAGTCTTGTTCTTTCTTTCGACGACACCATTCTGCTGAGGAGTATAAGGAGCAGACAATTCGTGAGTAATACCAAGTTCATCAAGATAATCATCAAGACCAGTGTTTTTGAACTCGGTTCCATTATCACTCCTGATATGTTTGATCTTGATGCCGAAGTTCGTCGAGGCCCTTGAAGAAAATCGTTTGAAGATTTCCTGCACTTCAGTTTTATACACTATAATATGCACCCAAGTGTATCTGGAATAATCATCAACTATGACAAAGCCATATAAAGATGCTGCATTGGTTAGTGTCGCATAGTGAGTAGGTCCAAATAAATCCATATGAAGCAATTCGAATGGCCGTGTAGTAGTCATGATGGTTTTAGAAGGATGCTTGGCTCTGGTCATTTTCCCACATTCACAAGCACCGCATAGATGGTCCTTGAGGAATTTGACTGATTCGATGCCGATGACATGCTTCTTCTTTGCAAGCGTGTGCAAATTCCTCATGCCTGCATGACCTAGTCTTCGGTGCCACAACCATCCTTATGAGATTTTTGCTAGTAAGCAAGTGGCTGGTTGAGGACCTGTAGAGAAATCAACAATGTACAAATCCCCTCTTCTTACACCTTCGAAGACTTTGGATCTGTCAGATTCCATGATGACTACACATCTATATCTACCAAAGATAACAATCATATCAAGATCACAAAGCATCAAGACTGACATGAGGGTAAAACCAAGGGATTCAACAAGCATTACTTTGTCCATATGCGTATCCTTGGAAATAGCTACTTTGCCAAGTCCCAATACCTTGCTTTTACCTTTGTCAGCATATGTGTTTTGCTTCAGAGGTGATGGAGTTAGTGGCATATTCATCAGTAGGCTTTTATCACCAGTCATGTGATGTGTGCAGCCAGCATCGAGAACCCACTCAGTATTTTTGGGTTTGTCATCCTGCAGATGAATTAGTACAACTTACCATCTCATATGCTTCAGATTTGAAGAATATGATACTAATTTCATCAGTTCAGTGATTTCATCATAACAGAAATGTAAGGACGTGTGAAATATTTCTATTTCATCAATCATTAGCTTGCGTCCTATCAAGCATTTCCTCAGGTCTCCAGCAAATTCTTCAGATGATGAATTTCATCTGGAGACCTGTCCTGCAGAAGTGATTAGTTTGATTTCTTCACCACCCACATCTGAAGGGGTGGCAAAGCGTTCATCATCCTGCGAGCACCATATGAGAAAGGTGGCATTGAAGCTAATGCACTTCTCTTAAAAGTAGGGGGGTTAAAGTACTCATATGAGTATGCAGAGAACTGGTTTGAGGATTTATGAACATAATGATTTGAGGAATAGCACTCATAATCATATTCCTTGTAGTTTCCTTGCATGTTAGACGCATAAGCACGGGTACGAGCATAGTTTTGACCAGTTGAGGATTTTGATCCTCTTGAAGACTTTAGTCCTCCTGAGGAATTGGATCTCGGGTTCAAATTCTTCAGAGGTGGTGTCATGAGGACATTCACTTGAAGATTTTCAAGACAACTTTTGGGAACCCAGATTTTCCTCAGAGGAGGGCCATTCCTGCAGTTAGTTCCAACATATCGAGCAAATACTTCACCAGATTGATTTTTGAACAGTTTATAGTTGGAATCAAATGACTCATCCGAGGAATAGGATAATTCACATGAGAAGCCAGTTAGACTAGATGGATCAAAAGGAGGCCCAGTAGCAGCAACCCATGAGGTTTTGGGATACTGCTCAGGTTTCCAATAAGATCCATCAGCATTCAATTTCCTCTCAAAGGCAATTCCTTCTTTCCTCGGGTTCCTGTTCAAGATCTTCTTTTTGAGCACATCACAAAGGATTAGGTGTCCTTTGAGACTTTTGTACATGCCTGTTACATACAATTCCTTCAACCCTGCATTTTCATCATTAACATTTGTGTGTTCCTCAAGTGAGGAAATAGACACAGCAGGTGCAGTTGAAGAATTTGTAGCATTTGATGTTTCTGGTGAGGAATTAGCAGTTTCACGTTCAATGCATTTAAGACATGGAGGAATAAATTCAACTTGACTAGCGCTAATCTGTTGAGCTAGTAATGAATCATTTTCCATACGAAGATCATCATGAGACATCCTCAGCTTATCAAGATCAAGTTACCTTTGAAGAAATTCGTAGGAAAGATTCTCATGATCAGTGAGGAGTGTATCATAACGATCCTGAAGAATATCAAATCTAGACTGAAGATTTTTCATGTCATCAGCGAGGATTTGATTAAGATTCATTTCATCATTCAACAGATCAGCACTTTTGTCTAGCAGTTTTTGAAGCTTTTCCAGAGCAGTTTGTTGTTTAGTGGCAATGATGGCAAGTTTACTGTAACTGGGTTTATTGTAATCATCATGTTCACAGTCACTTGAATCAGAGGAGGAGGCATTATTTGATACCTTTGAACCTTTCGCCATGAAGCAATAGGTTGGAGTGAAGTCATTAGCATATTCATCAGTATGGATGGTGCAATCATTTTCTTCAAGATTGAAGATTGACTTGCTGACGAAATTGGTTGCTAGTGCAAGACTAGCCTGTCCGGATTGTGAGTCTTCTCCAGAGCCTTCTTCTTCATCACATTCCTCTGATTCTGCCTCGGAATCCATTTCCTTGCCAATAAGTGCCCGAGCCTTTCTGAAGCTAGTCTTCTTGTGTGAGGAGGACTTTGAAGATGAGGATTTTGAAGATTTCTAGTTCTTCTTTGAGTCATCAGAACTGTCATCCTTGTATTTCTTCTTCTTTGATTCCTTTCCCCAGCGAGGACAATCAGCAATGTAATGACCTGATTTCTTGCACTTGTGACAGGTCCGTTTCTTGTAGTCCTCAGATGCAGATTCTGATTTCCTCATGTCTCTACTTGATGATTTACCGAACTGGCCTCGTCGTGTAAATCTCTGGAATTTCCTCACAAGCATTGCAAGTTCCTGACCAAATTCTTCAGGGTCACAACTGCTGTCATCTGTGTCTTCTTCTTCAGATGAGGAAATTGCTCTTGCCTTCAGTGCACGTGGTCTGGAATAGCTTTGTCCATATAGATCTCTCTTTTCTTCTAGCTGGAATTCATGAGTATTTAGCCTTTCGAGGATATCAGCAGGATCTAGCATATTGTAGTCTGTTCTTTCTTGAATCATCAGAACTAAAGTGTCAAATGAAGAATCCAAAGATCTCAGAAGTTTCTTCACAACTTCGTGATCAGTGATGTCTCGAGCTCCCAGTGCTTGCAGTTCATTTGATATGTCAGTGAGGCAATCAAAGGTGTCTTGGCAGCTTTCATTGTCATGTGTCTTGAAGCGATTGAAGATATTGCGAAGAATATCAACACGAGAGTCACGTTGGGTTGATACTCCTTCATTTACCTTGCACAATCTCTCCCAGATCAGTGTTGCAGAGCCTAAGGCACTTACTCTTCCAAACTGGCCAGGGCTCAGATGACCACAGATGATGTTCTTCGCTTGAGAATCGAGTTGCTTGAATTTCTTCACATGTGCTGCAGTGACACTAGCAGAAATGATGGGGACACCATTTTCCACAATATACCAGAGATCATTGTCTATAGCTTGTAGATGCATTTGCATTTTGTTCTTCCAGAAGGGAAAGTTCTTTCCCTCGTAGGTAGGACATGCTGCAGTCACCTTAAACATGCCTCCAGTCGACATAACTAAAACTCCAGGTGGTTAAACCAAAATCACACAAAACAAGGGAGTACCTTGCTCTGATACCAATTGAAAGTGTGTTATATCGACTAGAGGGGGGGTGAATAGGAGATTTTTAGAATTTCATCACTGAGGAAATTCCTTTTGAGGAAATTCCTCACTCATGACTAACTTACAGCGGAAACAGTTAAGGATCTGTCGTGCAAACGTTCACAACAACAATATTACAGAGTGAAGATTGTGAAAACAGATTGCACAATAAGCAGGCACGCAGAATACAAATGATGATGAACTCAAGTGAAGAATTTGGGGTTGAGGAAACTCAGAGAAAGTCTTCAGCAAATTCTTCAAACAGTCAGAGTGAATGTCATCAACACATAATACAGAGAATGTAAAGAGTTGAGGATTTAGAACCCGATTCTTGGTGAAGACTGTTGTTGATGACCCAGTTCCAACTGCTGTGACAGTTGTACATCTGGTTTGGAGTGGCTTGGTATTGAAACCAAAGGACACCCAGTCCCGGGACACACAGTCCCTACCGTATTCTCCTTGAGCTAAGGACACACAGTCCTCGCCCAACACTCGTGGTAAGTCTTCAGGGCAGACTTCCAAACCCTCACAAACTCGGTCACCCGGCGATCCACAATTGACTGTTGGATTTCTCTAGACCATGACGCCTAACCGTCTAGAGGATGCACAGTCCTCAAAGTTAAAAGGCTTCAGTCCCACACAGGAACAACTTCTTCAGTGATGCTCAATCACTAGGTTTGGTTTGTGGTTTCGGTGGGTGGTGTATTTCCTCACTGATGATTTACTCTCGAAGGCTCTGAGGAATTTGGGTTGCTCTTATGACAAGTGTCAGTTTCTAACGGAGCAGCCAACCAGCTAGTGGTTGTGGGGGGCGGCGATTTATAGCCTGGGAGCATCCCGACATGATTTGACACTAATGCCCTTAAATAATATGACCGTTGGAGTGGATAAGACCACTGACTTGGCGTGGCTATCGAAACGGTCGGGACCCTCGACTGTGAGAGTCCTCATGTCACTCATATTCCTCACTTGAGGCTTTTGGTAGGATTTGGCTTGGGTTGAGCATCATGAGGAAATTCATTCCATAGCGTTACTTTGACCCCCTTTAACAGTACGGTGTTCCTATTCATCAAATGCGAAGAAAGTAAAACAGAAAACGTAAATCTTCACGCTTCAATTTCCTCAAAATGATTTTCTTCACGAACCACCAATCTTCTCGATATCAATATCTTCATGAGGAATATCAATTTCATCGCAGATTCCTCGTGATTCATTTCTTCAGCTTCAGACCAATTTCTTCAACTGAAGACATATATTTTTAGGGGTCGATATTCTTCAAATATCTCAAACTCTTCAATGACTTATAGATCATGTGTACACTTACAAACACATTAGATACTTAACCTATAAGTCTTCAAACCACCAACATCACTAAGGGGCACTAGATGCACTTACATTACCCAACTTTCCTTGAACGTGGACATGGCTATTCGAATAGTTTTACACTCTCCAGAGGTAGTACGCTGGACCAACGAGATCCGGGAAACTTCCGTGTCATTCACGACTCGCGGTATATAACATACCCGAGGTAAGTACCCGATCAATGCCCTTCCCCTAACAATACTAGACAAAGAGGTCCACTCAATTGGTGCCCAACCCACAAGTTGTACGTCTTACGAGCACCAACTCTGGACAGTATCAACCATGCGGGGACCAACGGTGTGCCTGGAACTCATACAAATGGCATAGTCGTCCTACCTGGCACGACCCCATCACGAGAGTGACCACACATCACTCCCGCCACTAATAATGTGGCTCTTTGCTAGCACCGATCAGAGTTGTCATCATAGCCCGTCCCATAAGGGTTAACGTGGTCGTACTTGTAAGGTTGGGACGGTCGACACATCATAAATCCAACCCCATTTCCGAAACCATACTCACTCAAAATACCCGGTGCACCACTTCACCAAAAGTGGCCACCTAACTCATCATCACCCTCGGGCATTAGTGGCACCCGACGGGGTTTTCATAAACTTTGATTTATGTCATGAACATGCTCATTCTAATACTATTCCAATATTTCTTGTCAACATGATACTAGCATGATCCTCAAAAGGGGTAGGATCAAGCTCAATGCATGTCCTTCGGAGGAGCCATCGGTAACATCACATCAAATGATTTACCGACACGTATGAACGTATGCAACGGAAATACTTGCTATTTTAACATGCAATTATAACATATTCTCAGTCGTGGTCAAAGGGATGCTTGCCTTGGTCAGCTAGGTATCTGGGGTCTTCGAGGACTTCCGCTCCTATTCCCTCGTCACACGGATTTTCCATCGTCGTCAAAAGAATAAATAAGAAATAGCTCACTAAAAAACAGGTCACAAAGTTATTTTAAAAATGTTCTTTATTATTGATAAATCTAAGTTGTTATTTTCAAAAATATTTGCCATTGTTTCTAATGAAGGAAATTTTTAAAATGAACCAAACAGAAGCAAAACTATTCCAATTTAGTCCTTTTTATTATTAGAAAACAGAATAATTGTTTGAAAAATTCATCTCAAGGTCTTATTAAATACTACATATTTTTAGAAGAATAAAGTGGGAAATTTATATTTTTACACTGGTTAAATGTTTTTATAAAAATCCTAGAAATCAGATTTTAAAAATAAAAGAAAAATGGGCTAAGTCCCTAGCCTAGCTCGGCCGAGAACTAGGCCGGCCCGAGGCTAGCCGACAGCCTTCCCAGGCGCACGCGCCATCAGGTTTGAACATGACGTGCGGGACCCTGCGGTCAGCGGCTACGGGGAGTGCAGGGGAGGGAGCTGGGCCATCGACACGTGGGGCACACGTGTCGGGGTCGTCTCCTACCTCTGGCTAGAGAGGAGGAGGAGCACGCCGGCGAGGCTGCCGACGTTCTCAAGCCCCAACGAGGACAAAAATGGGCTTGGCATGACGCTTCCTACCTGATGTTGGTCGGAACAACGTCAAAGAGGCAACGGTTCGCCGGCGACGAGGAGGCCGCGACGGAGGAGTTTCGGGATGTGGTCGAGGAGGCAGCTAGGGGCACAGAAATGCCCGGGGAAGTTGGGGGAAAGCTTCCTGGGTCGAGGGGATCCGTTTGGTGGGTCGAGGGACGCATGAGCCGTCGTGTAGCCCGAGATCAACCGGAGCTTGGAGGCGGAGGGGCCTCGGTCGATCTTGAGCACCGGGGCTCTGCTGGTTTGCTAGGGTGGCTAGGGAGGTGCTAGTGGTCGTGGTGAACCTATCTGAGGGGTGCAGGAGCGAGGGGGAGGGCTATAAATAGGCTTGCGATAGTGAGACGATTCGGGAGCACTAGTGACTCAGCACGGCGCGCATGGGGTGCAGGGAGGAGCTGGGGTCGAAGTCACGGTCTCAGGACGTGGTTTTGGACTGCTAGAACCATCTACAACAGAGGGAGAGAGAGGAGTCGAGCATCCGTGGCCGTGCAACCTTGGCCGGTTCTGGTGCGCAAGGGCACGTGTCGCACGAGCTCTAGCGCGGGAGAGGAGTTGCCCTAAGGGTTGCTCGACGTAGAGGACTTCTCGGGGAAGAGGTCGGACACCTTGAGGGAGGTTGGAACTGGCTGAGAGCGTCGCCCCCACCTCGGTGGCTTCCTGTAGCGCGCCCAAAGTGCAGTTTTGGCATGCCACGACATGCTGGTGCGCTCTGAGGCACTTTGGACGTGTCTATTATGTCCTGGCACTGGCTGGGAGTGAGGCTAGCCGTGTGGGTCTCGTGGGAGCATTGGCTGGTCATGGGAGACAAGCAATATTGGTGTTGTCAGCCTTGAAGTGAAGCTTAGATTGGGTTTTTTGGCATTTCCACTTTGAACCAGTGAGGGGCCAGTTGACTGGGGTTGTGCATTGATACTGGCCACCTAATATATGAGTTTGGATCAAAGGGGTTGGGTTTAGCTGTGGCTAAGAGGGATTTTACCCATCTGTCAGAAGGTGCTCGAAAGTGGTTTGAGGGGGTTGCACCCCACCACTGGTGCTGCAACTTAACAGGTTTGAGTTTGGTGCTAAAACATGGTGTTTCACCAAGTTTGTGCTCCACTGCACAAGTTTAGGTTTGTAAACTTGAAAACACCACTATTTGACCAGATCTGTCCCTTCCAAAGAGAGTGTGGGAAAACTAAGTCCCACAAATCCCATTTTTGGTGGGGAGCCCTCATTTGAGGTATTAGGCACTCCTGCAAAGTTTCAGCATCATAGGACAAACTTTGCTATGTAGAGTTTCTCTAACTCCAATCTGGACAAAAGGTTTTTTTTTGGGTTAGTTGGGGTCCTTCATCACCTTGGATCAAAGTGATACTTTATGTGGACACCAAATATGGCTTAGGGATACCCCTAGAATTTACTAGGATTTTATTGAGAATATTTCCTTTGGAAATACTTCAAAAGGTCAAAACAGAAAAAATGGTTTTTAGGGGTTTACTCAAATAATTATAATAAAAACAGGGGTTTAAAATCCTATGTATGGAAAATATACGTCCTTCTGATCATCCCCAAATTTAATCAGATTTTTCTAAGGCAGAAAATTATTTTTCCATGTAGGAATACCATTTCTGGCCTCAGAAATGGACTTGTAAATAAATTAAGAAAACAATTCTAAAAATAATTATTTGTGTGGTTTTGAAATACTAAAGTAAGTTAAAATCAGATCACCAACTTTGGGTAGAAACCAATCTTGCCATCAAGGCAAGTAGTGCAACTCAAAGTAGGGTTTTACCCTGATCAGAAACAAGAAAAAGGTTTTGAAACTAATTCAATATTGTGAAATGGGGTTTTATCATCACATGATCATCACACAAGTCATTCAATGACAAACATGGCACTCACATCATTAGTTTTGAAAAAGTTTTAACGAGCTTAGATTTTTGCATTACACATAAGTGGTAGTAAAAACAGGGTGTGACAGACCTACCCCCCTTACAAGAATCTTGTCCCAGAGATTCCGAAGCTAGGCTAAAAAGGTGCGGAAACTCTGATCGCAGATAGTCTTTATGCTCCCATGTTGCTTCAGCTTCGAATTGGTTGCTCCACTGAACCTTGAAATACTTGATGGTGCGGCTTCTGGTGCAACGCTCAGCGTCATCCAGAATGCGGATCGGCTTCTCGCGGTAGGTGTGATCCGGCTGAAGGTCGATAGCCTGATGGTCAATGTCCTTGTAAAGATCAGAACGGTTTGGCGCTTGAAGACACTTCCGGAGTTGTGACACGGGGAATACGTTGTGCACACCCGAAAGTTTCGGGGGTAGCTCCAACTGATAAACAACTTCTCCACACCTTGCCAGGATCTTAAAAGGTCCAATGAACCTCGGAGAGTGTTTCCCCTTAACATGTAAACGGTTGGTTCCCTTGAGAGGTGTGACACAAAGGTACACCTGGTCTCTGGGAATGAACTCCACATCCTTGCGGTGAGAATCCGCATAGCTCTTTTGTCGCGACTTGGCTGCCTTTAGATTTTCTCGGACAAGTTGCCCCTTCTCTTCTGCCTTGTGCAAAACTTCCGGCCCGAAAACCAGCCCTTCACTGGTTTCGGACTAGTTAAGCGGGGTGCGCCACTTCCGTCCGTACAACACTTCAAATGGGGCCATTTTAAGACTGGACTGGTAGCTATTGTTGTATGAAAACTCAGCGAACGACAGACAGTTTTCCCATTTGGCACCATGTGCCAAGACGCAAGCGCGGAGCATATCTTCGAGTATCTGATTCACTCTTTCCGTTTGTCCGCCCGTTTGCGGGTGGAAAGTGGTGCTGAAAGAGAGCTTGGTTTCGAGGGCTTCTTGGAACTTCTTCCAAAATCTTGAGGTGAACTGCGTGGCTTGGTCAGATACAATCTCCTTGGGAATTCTGTGGAGGCTTACAATACGCTCAATATAGAGACTAGCCGACTTGTTCCCATCATAAGTGGTGTTGACTGGAATGAAATGGTCCACCTTGGTCAGATGGCCGACAATGACCCATATAGAGTCATGGCCTCTGCTAGACCTCGGTAAGCGAGTACAAAAATCCATGCCTACCTTGTCCCACTTCTATTCTGGCACCTGGAGAGGGTGTAGCAATCCAGCAGGTCGCTGATGCTCAGCCTTGACCCGCTGACACACGTCGCACTTGGCAACGTAGGACGCTATTTCCCTCTTCATGCCATGGCACCAGAATCTTTCTCGGAGATCTTGATACATCTTGGTACCACCGGGGTGAATAGAGTAGGGTGTATCATGTGCTTCCTGTAGGATCAATTCCTTGAGTTCAGCCTTGTTGGGTATGCATAAACGTTTCCCAAACCACACTACTCCTTGTTCATCCATCGAGAATCCTGGGGCCATGCCTTCTTGAATCTTCTTCTTGATGCCTTCGATGATCTTATGACCCTTCTGGGCCTCCTTGATATAATCAACCAGCGTTGGTTTGACTTCGAGGTTGGCTAGGAATCCTGATTCTACTAGCTCCAAACTGAAGTTTTCCAATTCCTCGTACAAGGAAGGTTGCCTTTCCATGAGCATGACGTTCAAGGTGTTGGTCTTCCGGCTTAAGGCATCAGCCACCACATTGGCCTTACCGGAGTGATATTGAATTCTGAGGTCGTAGTCTTTGATTAACTCCAACCATCTTCGTTGCCACATATTCAATTCCCTTTGGGTGAAGATATACTTCAGACTTTTGTGGTCAGTGTATATTGCACATCGTTTCCCCAAAAGGTAATGTCGCCATGTCTTCAGGGCATGCACTACTGGTGCCAACTCGAGATCATGGGTGGCATAATTCTCCTCATGCGGGCGCAGTAGTCGTGACATATACGCCACAACTCTGCCATCCTGCATTAGAACCCCACCTAGCCCGGTTCTGGAGGCACCACAATGTATCACAAACTCCTTGCTGATATCTGGAGTGGCCAATACTGGGGCGGTAGTTAATCTCTTGTTCAATTCTTGGAAGCTTGCTTCACACTCCGGCGTCCACTCGAACTTCTTGCCTTTCTTCAAGAGATGAGTCATAGGTCAAGCGATGCGGGAGAATCCTTCTACAAACTTGCGGGAATATCCCGCGAGTCCGAGGAAACTCGTGACTTCCTTCACATCAATTGGCGATTCCCAGTTGGTTACGGTTGTAATCTTGGAGGGATCAACTGCCAAACCACTTGCTGTCATGGTATGACCCAAGAACCCAACTTCATTCAGCCAGAATTGGCACTTGCTGAATTTGGCATTAAGTTGGTGGTCTTGAAGCTTTTCCAGTACTAACCTCAAGTGTTGCTCATGTTCTTCTTCCTACTTGGAAAAGACTAATATGTCATCAATGAATACAACGACAAACATGTCCAGGTATTCCATGAAGACATTGTTCATGGGTACATGAAGTTAGCTGGGGCATTAGTCAATCCAAAAGACATGACAGTGCATTCGTACAGACCGTACCGGGTCACGAACGTAGTCTTGGGTATGTCTTCGGGTCGGACCTTCAATTGGTAATCTCCGGATCGGAGATTGATCTTGGAGAATACCTTAGCTACAACTAACTGATCAAACAAGTCTTCAATCTTGGGGAGTGGATACTTGTTCTTGATCATGACCTCATTGAGAGAACGGTAATCGATGCAGAGTCTGATGGTTCCATCCTTCTTGGACACGAAAAGAACAGGTGATCCCTAAGGTGACGCACTTGGACGAATAAACCTTTTCCTGAGTTGCTCATCCAGCTGCTTCTTCAACTCCGCCAGCTCTACGCATCCCATCCTGTAAGGCTTCTTATAGATAGGCCTTGATCCGGGCATGAGCTCAATGATGAACTCGATGTCTCGGTCAGGAGGCATTCCAGGTAGCTCATCAGGAAAGACGTCCCGGTACTCACAAACTATTCGGACTCGATCGAGTTCTACCTCTGACAGGCTGTTAACCCGTGGTACTTGAGCGGGTACTAGCTCAGAGATATACTTGAATTTGACTCCTTGGTCGTTGTCATGGTAATAGCCCTGTTGGCACAATCCAAGATGCTTTGATGCTTGGCCAACCAATCCATGCGAGAATTACTTCTAGGCCTTGCGACTTAAGAACAATGAGATCTGCTAAGAAGCTCGTCCCATTGATAACTACCCCGACCTTCCTACATCCTAGGTTGGTCCTCAATACTGCTCCCGGGGTTTGAGTTGCCATTTTCCCGCGAAGCAGGGTAGGTTTTAAACCACATTTTTCCGCAAATCTTTGTGTAACAAAAGAATGCGAAGCACCACAATCAAACAATATTGTTGCTGGGGTAGAGTTGATGAGGAACGTACCCAGAATGCATTCTGGATCTTCCTGCGCTTCTTCTGCGGAAATATGATTAATCCGCCCCTTACTGTGATACTGCTGATTGTGGGGAGCCTGATTCCTGTGTGGTGCTCCTTGGACTTGATTTGGAGCATTGGGGCGCGGTGCGTCGGGCTTCTTATTGGGACACTGCCTGGAATAGTGCCCTGTTTGTCCACATCCAAAACAGGTCACTTGTGCTGAAAGATTGGCCTTGACTCCACTGTTGTTCGGTGGATTGATTGCTGGCTTGGTGTTGACTTGCTTCTAAGGCTGGTAGTTCTGGCGAAATGTTGGATACTTGTACTGCTGCTGCTGATAATTGGGTCTTGCTGGAGCTGACTGCCATGGGCGTGGCTTTGGGTTACTCGGTCCTCCACTACCCATTAGCTTGCGCTTACGGGTGTCATCCATAGCACGACGGTTGTCTTCCAACATAAGGGCCTTATTAACCAGATTGCTGAAGGTCGAGCATTCAGAAACAACCAACTGATACTGGGGTGACTGTTGCAGTCCTTCCATAAAGCGTTCCACTTTGGCGGCCTCAGTGTTGACGTCTTCAGGTGCGTATCTTGACAGGAGGTTGAACTTCTGTAAATACTCCTTAATGGATCCTCTGCCTTGCCTTAAGGCTCGGAATTCCTGCTTCTTAATATTCATCATTCTAGGGGGAATGTGAGCAGCGCGGAATCCATCTTTGAGCATAGCCCAAGTGATGACTTGCCCTGCTCACACGATCTGAAATCCATCCCACCAAGCTCTGGCTGTGCCACCGAGATAGTGAGAAGCATAGAGGACCTTCTCATGATCATCAGTGCATTTCAGCAGCGTGAGGAGGTCTTTGATAGTATGGATCCAGTAATCGACATCCAATGGTTCAGTCGTCTCCGTGAATATGTGTGGTGTAGTTTGCATTAACTCGGAGAGAGTAGAGCGACCATTGCCATTCCCGTTCTGCGGCGGGTTGTTCACCAAGGTTTGAGCGAGCTGCTGAATAGCGGCATTGTTGGCTTGATGTTCCTCTCGAAGAGCTTGAAGGCACTGAGCCATAGTCAAGCTTTCGAGAGGAGGCGGTGGCGGTGGAACGTCGTCTTGCTGCTCGTGGTGATCTCCAACTTGAGCTTCCCCTCCGGCTCCCTGCTGCTGTCCCGAGGAGGCAGATCCGGGGTTGTTGAAGGTGCTGTTGTGAGTTGCATTTACCATCCTGTCAGGGAGTAGATAGGTCAATTCGCCGCACTGTCTGAATCACAAGGGATGGTGCTCTAGTAAAGAGGGGGTCTGGTGCTGTGCTAGTGTGAAATTTTTAAGCCAAATATTTTTGGAAAGCTAATGCATTAGTTTAAAACAGGCAATGTAGTCGCTCACAAGCTACCTAAGGGAGAATGCGACTTGCATCCAACATGCCTACAAAACACTCATGGTTCACTGATCCGATACATGAACTCCTATGCTCAGGGAGTAACTCCTAACTGCCTACGTTGATAATACTAAGCGGCTGACTGTGCGGTCTCCTAGGCGGGTTCTGCGGGATCTTCGTCTTCATCTTCATCAGTGCTTCCCTTCTTGGACGGAGTAGGGGAAGGAAGCGGTCCATCGCAACGTCTCTTGGTTGGCGAGGTAGCAAAGAGTTCGGTGTACTCTTCCACGGTCAGGCGACAACTCTGGCGAGGAGTGGCCTGAAGTGGTGGTCTTCCTCCTCGAAAAGAGAAGCCAGGTGGTCCTTCGGTTGCTGCTTCCTTTTTCACCTTGCAGTTCTTCATCTTCTCCATGCGAAGAATATCCTTGACTTGGTGCAGCTCTTGGCGAATCATTGTTGACTCTTTGATCAATTGCTGCGTCAAAGTGTCGAAGGAGAGACTGAAGTAGGTTTGAAACCTCAGTGGCATCCTGTCCTCGGATGATGGGTTGAGTGTCCAACTCCCGTCTATCCCGTTCTTAACGAAGCATAGGTGACGAGTAGCTGGCTCGTCACCCATCACGGAAAGGATGTCGCGGAGTCGCACGAGCGCCTCTCAAGGTTGCGGTCTCCACTGCCAACATCAGATCCTCCATCTGTGGTCCTTCAAAGAACCAACTAGTCGGGGAGTCAGTAGCCTTCACTATCACGTCCACGTGATACTCCTTGGTGTCGGCGTTGACCAAGTGATCGTGGTAGAGGAAGATGGGCGTGCGACGTACTTGGCACTTCTCGAGGCTATCACTCAAAAGTAGAGTAAAGCCTGTCTCCAGAAGCATCTCAGGTAGGGCGGCCATCTAGAAGATGTAGAGGAGAGGGTTAGAAGTTTTTAGTGGGTGCAAAATCTCAGGTTAAGGTCTATGTGCACCAGTCGTCTTGTCTATCGTCCACGCTACATAAGGCTTCCTATAGTCAGGATGGCTCTGATACCAGCTCTGTGGTACCCCGACTTACAAGTCGAGATCACCGAATGGTCGTGCTTAGTGACCCCAAAGAACAATGCTCACCGAACACACAGATACTGAATAATAATAGTCTTACATCCGAGTACCGAATTATTACATGACATGACCGAAAGGTCAAGTTCACAAGGTTGGTCCTAAGGCCAAATCATACTGATACAACTTATAGAAGAAATCATAGGGTCTAAGAGGGTGCACATGCCATCAAGCCTACACCGATAGGCATTCTGACACGGAAGCGTCCTAGTTCACAGGGGCGTCTCCCCAGACGTACTCATCTCCAAACTCCGGTCCTTCCATGTCTGGTCAATAATATAACTACTGGCAAGCCAATGAGTAGTTTTGCATGTATTCGCAAACAACCCATGATATGAACAATGAAGGTGAAGGATAACAATAACATGCATGTTTGGTGGAATTCATCCTGGTGGTATGATGATGGATATGCATCAAGTTAAAGAATTACTTTTCAAGAACAGGTTACAGATATCAATATATCTGTCGAGGGCTGAACCATCCGGGCTCACCCTATATACCAAGTCACCAAACTTGGTCATATCATTACTTCCATAACAACACCTTTTTATCACCACTCACACACACTTGGTTTATGCGGAAACAACTGGACGTAGTTTAAGCAGGATTACCCAACTGCCCTGGACCGTGGACATGGCTATTCGAATAGTTTTACACTCTGCAGAGGTAGTACGCTGGACCCACAAGATCCGGGAAAAATCCATGTCATCCACGACTCGCGGTATATAACATACCCGAGGTAAGTACCCGATCAATCCCTTTCCCTGATGATACTAGACAAAGAGGTCCACTCGATTGGTGCCCAACCCACATGTTGTACGTCTTACGAGCACCGACTCTGGATAGTATCAACCATGTGGGGACCAACGGTGTGCCTGGAACTCATAAAAATGGCATAGTTGTCCTACCTGGCACGATCCCATCATCAGAGTGAGCACACATCACTCCCGCCACTAGTAATGTGGCTCTTTGCTAGCACCGACCAGAGTAGTCATCTTAGGCCCGTCCCATAAGGGGTAACATGGTCGTACTGGTAAGGTTGGGATGGTTGACACATCATAAATCTAATCCAATTTCCTAAACCATACTCACTCAAAATACCCGGTGCACCACTTCACCAAAACTGGCCACATAACTCATCATCACACTCGGGCATTAGTGGCACCCGACGGGGTTTTCATAAACTTTGATTTATGTCATCAACATGATCATGCTAATACTATTCCAATATTACTTATCAACATGATACTAGCATGATCCTCAAAAGGGGTAGGATCAAGCTCAATGCATTTGCTCCGGAGGAGCCATCGGTAACATCACATCAAATAATTTACCGACACTTATGATCATATGCAACAGAAATACTTGCTATTTTAACATGCAATTATAACATATGCTCAGTCATGGTCAAAGGGCTGCTTGCCTTGGTCAGCTAGGTATCCGGGGTCTATGAGGACTTCCGCTCCGATTCCCTCGTCACACGGATTTTCTATCGTCGTCAAAAGAATAAATAAGACATAGCTCACTCAAAAACAGGTCACAAAGTTATTTTAAGAATGTTCTTTATTACTGATAAATCGAAGTTGTTATCTTGAAAAATATTTGCCTCTGTTTCCAATGATGGAACATTTTTGAAATGAACCAAACAGAAGCAAAACTATTTCAATTTAGTCCTTTTTATTATTGCAAAAGATAATAGTTGTTTGCAAAATTCATCTCAAGGTCTTATTAAATAATACATATTTTTAGAAGAGTAACAGTGGAAAATTTATATTTTACACTGGTTAAATGTTTTTATAAAAATCCTAGAAATCATATTTTAAAAATAAAAAAAAAAAGGGCTAAATCCCTGGCCTGGCTTGGTCTCGAACTGGGCTGGCCCTAGGCCAGCCGATAGCCTGCCAAGGCGCGCGCGCCGTCAGGTTTGAACCTGACGTGCGGGGCCCTACGTTCAGCGGCTGCGGGCAGCGTGGGGTAGGGAGATGGGCCACCGACAGGTGGGGCACACATGTCGGGGTCTTCTCCTACATCTGGCTAGAGAGGAGGAGGAGCTCGCCGGCGAGGCTGCCGACGTTCTGAAGCCCCAACGAGGACAGAAATGGGCTTGGCATGACGCCGCCTACGTGTTGGTGGTCGGAATAACATCGTAGAGGCAAGGGTTCACCGACGACGAGGAGGCCACGGCAGAGGAGTTTCAGGAGGTGGTTGAGGAGGCACCTATTGGCACGGAAATGCTCGGGGAAGTTGGGGGAAAGCTTCCTGGGGTCGAGGGGATCAAACTAATGGGTCGAGGAACGCAGGAGCCGTTGTGTAGCCGGAGATCGACCGAAGGTCCGAGGCGGAGGGGCCTCGGTCGATCTCGAGCACCGGTGTTGTGCTGGTTTGCTGTGGTGGCTAGGGAGGTGCTAGTGGTCATGGTGAAGCTATCTGAGGGGTGCAGGAGCGAGGCGGAGGGCTAGAAATAGGCCCGCGACGGTAAGCCGATTCGGGAGTATCGGTGACTCACCGCGGCGCGCATTTGGGTGCAGGAAGGAGCTGGGGTCGAAACCACAGTCTCACGACGTGGTTTTGGACTGCCAGAACTATCCGCAACAGAGGGAGAGAGAGGAGTCAAGCATCCGTGGCCGTGCAACCTTGGCCGGTTCTGGTGCGCGTGGGCATGCATCGCACGTGCTCTAGCGCGGGAGCGGAGGGGCCCTGAGGGTTGCTCGATACAGAGGGGTTGTCGGGGAAGAGGTTGGACACCTCGAGGGAGGCTCGAACTGGCCGAGAGCGTCGCCCCACCTCGGTGGTTTCCTGTAGCGCACCAGACACAGTTTTGGCATGCCACGGTATGCTGGTGCGCTCTGAGGCACTTTGGACATGTCTAGCATGTCCTGGCACTGGCTGGGTGTGAGGCTAGCCGTTTGGATCTCGTGGGAGCTTCGGTTGGTCTAGGGAGAAAAGAAATACTGGTGATGTCAGCCTTGAACTGAAGCTTAGATTGGGGTTTCTGGCATTTCCACTTTGAACCGGTGAGGGGCCAGTTGACTGGGGTTGGGCATTGATACTGGCCAACTAATCCATGAGTTTGTTGCAAAGGGGTTGGGGTTAGTTGTGGCTAAGAGGGCTTTTTCCCATCTGTCAGAAGGTGCTCGACAGTGGTTTGAGGGGGTTGCACCTACCATTATTGCTGCAACTTAACAGGTTTGGGTTTGGTGCTAAAACATGGGGTTTGACCAAGTTTGAGCTCCATTGGACAAGTTTAGCTTTGGAAACTTGAAAACACCACTATTTGACCAGATATGTCCCTTCCAAAGAGAGTGTGGGAAAACTAAGTCCCACAAATCCCATTTTTTGGTGTGCAACCCTCATTTGAGGTATTAAGCACTCCTGCAAAGGTTCAGCATCATAGGACAAACTTTGCTATGCAGATTTGCTCTAAGTCCAATATGGACAGAAGGGGGTTTTGCGTTATTTGGGGTCCTTAAGCACGTCGGATCAAAGTGGTACTTTATGTGGACACCAAATATGGCTTAGGGATGCCCCTGGAATTTTCTAGGATTTTATTGAGAATATTTCCTTTGGAAATATTTGAAAAGGTCAAAACAGACAGAAATGGTTTTCAGGGTTTTACTCAAATAATTATAATAAAAATAGGGGTTTAAAATCCTATGTAAGGAAAATATATGTCCTTCTCATCATCTCCAAATTTAATCAGATTTTTCTAAGGCAGAAAAGTATTTTTCCATGTAGGAATACAATTTCTGGCCTCAGAAATGGACTTGTAAATAAATTTAGAAAACAATTATAAAAATAATTATTTTTGTGGTTTTGAAATACTAAAATAAGTTAAAATCAGATCACCAACTTTGGGTAGAAACCAATCTTGCCATCAAGGGCAACTAGTGCAACTCAAAGTAGGGTTTTACCCTGATCAGAAACAAGAAGAAGGTTTTGAAAGTAATTCAATATTGTGAAATGGGTTTTTATCATCACATGATCATCACACAAGTCATTCAATGACAAACATGGCACTCCCATCATTAGTTTTGAATTTTTTTTAACAAACTCAGATTTTTGCATTATAGAGAAGTGGTAGTAAAAACAGGGTGTGACAGGGCGATATAACGTAACGTTCCTTTGCACTAAGAGATTTAGCATACAACCAAAAAGCACATGACAACCTTAGCTTCCCTCTGCAAAAGGCCTATCTTTTAGCTTTATGTATTTACTTTTGTGCAAGAGTCAAAGTATTTTCCTCTACTTCCTTTATCTTTTCTTTGGCAAGCATCATGTGGTGGGGAAGGATCTAAACACATAAATACAGTTGAATGTGACTGGACATGATTTATTATTGTTGACATCACCCTTGAGGTGAATACGTTGGGAGGAAACACTATAAGCCCCTATCTCTCTCTGTGTCCGGTTGAAACCTTTTGCTCATATGAATGGGGTGAGCGTTAGTAATCATGGAATACTAAATGATGGTTGAGTATGTAGACTTGCTTAAAAGCTCCGACATGCGACCCTTCCGGAAAATATGACCCTTCTCGAAAATATGATGAATTGTGTTGCAAAGTTGACTGAGAACATAGTTTCTTAGTTTTCAATAGAGTTTATGCTTCATATGCTTCATACTTCAATGGTGTAATGAATTGCTACTTGTTTATAAGAAGCCTTTATGATAAAAAATATATGATGAAAATTCTGTGATGAAGTATTTTATAAAGTTTTATTTGCTTTAATAATAATGACCATTAGGATACTATGTTCGTATTTTGTTTTTATCGACACCTCTCTCTCAAAGCTTGGGGTCATGATTCTCGCTATTGGCTTAGACATGCGAGGTCTAAGATTGGGGGAATTGATACGTCCATTTTGCATCATGTTTTGTTACTGTAATTTATAGTGTTTTTATTCATTTTCCCACTTGGTGCAGTAATTCTAATGCCTTTTCTCTCATAGTATGCAAAGTTTACATCAAGTGGGAGAATACCAGCGGATGGAATTCTGGACCTGAAAAAGCTACGTTAGATATACCTATTCCACACACCTCCAATTGGGCTACAAATTTACAAAGAATTATTTTATAATAAATAAAAAATACTGGAACGAAGAAGTGCTGTAGGGGAGCCACTAGGCGGCCACTAGACACGAGTGCACACGACACACCCCTAGCGCGGCCTGATGTCTAGTTTGCCACCTGGTCCACCTCTAGCGCCCATCTTCTGGTTTAAATTTTCATAGACCTAAAAACAATCAAGGAGAGGACTTTTGGGACGAAGCGCCATCGTCTCGAGGCGGAACCTGGGCACGAGCACTTTTGCCCTCCGGCGGAGCGATTCCACTAGAAAACTTCCCTCCAGCAAGTGGAAATCGATGCCATCACCAACAACCATATCATATTGGGGAGGCCAATATTCATCAACATCTCCACCAGCACCATATGCTATCAAAACCCTCGTTCATCTCTTGAACTCAATCTTGCACCGGATCCTCGGATTGGTACCTGGGGTGTGTCTAGTAGTGTTAATTACATCTTGTAGTTGATGCTTTATGGTTTATTTGGTGGAAGATCATATGTTCAGATCCATTAGACTATTTAATACCTCTCTGATCATGAACATGTTTATCACTTGTGAGTAGTTACTTTTGTTCTTGAGGCCACGGGAGAAATCATATTGCATGTAGTCATGTGAAGTTGATGTTCGTTCGATATTTTGATGATACAAATGTTGTGATTTCCTTAGTGGTGTTATTTGAATGTCGACTACATAACACTTCACCATATTTTGGGCCTAAGAGAATGCATTGCAGAGTAGTAATTATAGGGTGGGTTGCGAGTGTGATAGAAACTTAAACACCTGTCTCTGCACTACTTCGTAAGGGTCTGATTTGGATCCCTATGTTTAATGCTATGGTTAGAATTTATTCTTAATACTTTTCTCGTAGTTGCGGATGCTTGCTAGTGGGTTAATCATAAGTGGGAGGTTTGTTCAAGTAAAACAACACCCAAGCACCGGTCCACCCACATATCAAATTATCGAAATAACGAACGTCAATTAACCAGACATGACAAAAGTGACTAGATGAAATTCCCGTGTGCCCTCAAGAACGCTTTGCCTATTACAATAAATTATTCTGGCCTGTACTTTGCCACAAAAGGATTGGGCTACATTTCTAGACCTATTGTTACTATTGGTACTTGTCACTGGTTACAATTATCTTCCTTTTGATAGGTAAGAGTGTCGAACCCAACGAGGAGCGGAAGGAAATGGCAAGCGGTTTTCAGCAAGGTAATTTATGCAAGCACTAAAATAGCGGTAAAAAGTTGTTAGATAGAAAGATAATTGTAACAAGTGACAAGTAGCAATAGTAACAACATATGCATCAAGGTATCCCAATCCTTTTTTGGCAAAGGACTTGCAGTATCAATTTCTTATACTACGCAAAGCGTTCTTCAGGGCACATGGGAATTTCATCTAGTCGGTTTTGTCATGTTGGGTTAATTCACGTTTGATATTTTGATAATTTAATATGGGGGTGGGCCGATGCTTGGGTGATGTTGTTACTTGAACAAACCTCCCACTTGTGATTAAACCTCCCGCAAGCATCCGAAACTATGAGAAAGTATTAAGAATATATTATAACCATAGCATTAAATATAGGGATCCGAATCATCCCCTTACAAAGTAGTGCATAGACTCAGGTTTAAGTTTCTTTCACTCTTGCATCCCACCCTTTAATTACTACTCCACAATGCATTCCCTTAGGCCCAAAGATGATGAAGTATTATGTAGTTGACGTGCGCATAACACCACTAAGGGAATCACAACATTCATATCATGAAAATATCGAACGAATATCAAGTTCACATGACTACTTGCAACATGATTTCTTCCATGGCCTCTAGAACAAAAGTAACTACTCCAAAGTGATAAACATGTTCATGACCAGAGAGGTATTAAATAGCATAATGGATCTGAACATATGATCTTCCACCAAATAAACCATAAAGCATCAAGTACAAGATGTAATCAACACAACTAGTCAGACCCAAGGTACCAATCCGAGGTTTCGGTACAAGGTTGATACAAGAGATGAACTAAGGTTTTGAGAGGAGATGCTGTTGATGAACATATTGATGAAGATTGGCCTACCCAAGATAATAAGGTTGTTGGTGATGACAATGGCCTCGATTTCCCCTTCCGGGAGGGAAGTTCCTCCGGCAGAATCGCTCTGCTCGAGCGCAAAAGTGCTCGTGCCTAGGTTCTGCCTAGAGATGGAGGAGCTTCGTCTCGAAAGTCCACATCTTAATTTTTTTGGGTTAAAAGGTATTTTATACCACAAGATGATCGCTAGATGTCAGCCAGGGGGCCCACTAGACTTCAGGATGCGCGAGGGGAGCCTGGCGCGCCCTCTTGTCTAATGGTCGCGTGGTGGCCCCCCTCTGGTACTTCTTCGCTCTAGTATTTTTTATTTATTATAAAATAAATCTCCATTAATTTTCAGCCCGATTAGAGATGTGTAGATTAGGTATCTGTGACGTAGCCTTTTCAGGTCCAGAATTTTATTTGCCGGCATTCTCCCACTTTATGTAAACCTTGCATATTATAAGAGAGAAGGCATTAGAATTACTCCACCAAGTGGAAAATGCAAAAAACACAATAGTTAACAGTAAAAAAACGATGCAAAGTGGACGTATCAAGGGGCGCTCCAACTCATTGCAACAACCCAAGATCGACGTTCCTCATGCCTTCTAGTTATTTCGAGATTCGGCATGTGTTTTATTTGGTTGCCGCATTCATCATATCATCATTCACATCATTAGAATTGCATAGGCACTCCGTTGCCATCAATTTTCAAAATAGAACTTGTATCCATCTGTAGTTGCCAGTTCTCTTCATTTTTGTCGTTGACCGTTTCTAGACCAACCAGACACACATCCACCCTTGGCATCATAAAAATATTTTTTTGCAAGTGCGTACAAAACTTTATCGTGATGGGTTGGAATTTGGTGTGCGATGTTAATATAGTGTAAGTAGACCTCCTGGCAAATTTCGTCGCATTCGGAGTCCGTTTGATACACGACCTATTAAACCTATGGTGGCACTACAACCGGTAAAACAGCTGACATTTTGGTGTTTCAAAAACTCTGTCACAGGCCCCTCACTTCCCTCTCTTCTTGGACCATCCCCCTCTGCACAACCAATTTAATCCAGCCAAATCTCCCCGCAACTGGAGCCGCCCAATTACGATCGAACGGCTCAAAACGATGCAACCCCCCACTAATCCCCTAAACTAGCTACCCCTGCTATATAAATAAAGTTATCCCTTCCTATGTGCTTAACTTTAGCCTGCAAGAGAATCCGTGCTGGCACAGCCGCCACGCCCACCTTCTCCCTCCAACCGCCAGGGCCCTCCCGGCCCCGATCAGGGACCGCTTGATACTTGTGATCTGCATTGTGTTTTCCGCAAAGAGGAACTGGTAATTGCAACACAATACGGGTAAGTATTTCCCTCAATTAAGAAACAAGGGTTTATCGAACCAATAGGAATATCAATCCGGGCAACTAGCACCCAACGCGGGCAAGAGGGTTGTAAATCCCCTTGATCTCGTTATTTGCAAGCGAATGAGGTGTGTAGATAATTGTAGAGAATTGTAAATTGCGAAATAAAATAAAATAGAAATAAGAACAACAACGTAAAGATAAATTCTATGAATATAGAAGTGAATAGACCTGGGGGCCATAGTGTTCTCTAGTGGCATCTTCATGAGAGCAACATACTGTGGGTAAACAAATTACTGTTGGGCAATTGATAGAAAATCTTATAGTTTTGCAATTTTCATGGAAATGATCATGTGTAAATAGGTATCACTTCCATAAGCAAATAGGCCGAATCCTGCGTGCACCTACTACTACTAATATACTTCAAGAGCGCTTCTATGCTTGCCTCTCTATGTATTAAGTTCGTGACAAATAAAGTAATGGCTCGAGATCGATGACATGATGTAGACAAAGTAAACTCAATCAACATGAATGAAACCCCACTACAATGCACCCCTCTCAATTAAGAAATATCAAGCTACTTGGCCAAAGCAATTCAATAGATCCGAGAGATTTACGAAGCTATGATGATAATGAAAATAAGAATCATAATAATTTCAGGGAAGACTCAAATACTTCTCATGAATAATCTAAACGTAAACCCAAAATTAATCGAATCCCAACAAACACATCATACAAAAAAATTACATCGAATGCATCAAAGGGAAGATGAAATCACCATTGTATTGAAGATTAAAAGGGAGAGAGATAGGGAGAGAGAAAGAGAGAGAGAGAGAAAGAGAGAGAGAGAGAGAGACATCTAGGTACCCATAGATCCGTCATAAACTACTCACACATCATCACGAGGGCGTCAAGGTTGATGAAGAGGCCCTCCATGAACGACCCCCCTCTAGTTGGGTGCCGGAATGGAGCTTGAGATGGGATCGCTTTGGAACAGAGACTTGCAGCGGCGGAAAATGTGTTTCACGATGTTCCTTAGGGTTTTTGGAATATATGTGAATTTATAGGCCAGAGAACGGAGGTAGGAGGGACACAAGAGAGGGACAAGCCATCAGCACACGTTGACCCTCTTGACCGCACCCTGTTGGCTTGTACCTCCCTCATGTGGCTTTCGGTCTTCTCCCGAGGCTTCATGGTCTTCCTTTGGTCTAGAAAAAACACAGAAAAGTTTCGGGGCAATTGGACTTCGTTTGGTACTATAAATCTGAAAAGTAAAAAAAGAACACGCAGAAAACAACAACTCGCACTAGGCACTGGGTCAGTAGGTTAGTGCTAAAAATAATATAAATTGGTAAATTATTACTCAAAAAGTATCCTACAATGATAATATAATACTCCCTCCGTCCCAAAATAAGTGTCTTTAGCTTAGTACAACTTTGTACTAGAGCTAGGACAAAGTAGAGACATTTATTTTTTGACAAAGGGAGTAGCATGGAACAATAAAAAATTATATATACGTTGGAGACGTATCAAGCATCCCAAGCTTAATTCCTACCCGTCCTCGAGTAGGTAATTGATAAAAACAGAATTTTTGATGTGACATGCTACCCAATATGTAATATTTTGCATGTATGATCACTGAGAAATGAAGAATTAACAAGCAACGCTGTCGGGATCCCGATCCTAAGCCATACAACTCCAGCATGTACACATCATATCACTTTGTGGCCTCACGCACGGTAATCACCCCGGTTGCCACCTTACCTTGGCCGGGACCGTTTGCGTCTTTTGTCTCACGTATATGACTATGTTGCCAGCAATCATATGTCAAAGAACCTGGGTCGACATGGCTAGCTATGAAGCCAAGTGGCACATCCGTACAGGGACAGGCATACATAACCCAGCAAGGCAGGTGTCGGTCATCAGCGAGTGTAGACGAGTCGTAGCAAGCTATAGGGACTCCATTACACCGCGTGACATTTCCCCGTGGGGATAGACACAACAACCAAGAAGGATACATGCCGGTCAATCAATGTGTCCGGAGCAGGAGCAAGCTACCAAGGCTCGGTGGAAGCACAAAGAGGCATTTCCCGGTATGGGGTACTACTCAAGGCACACAACTAGGTGTCGAATCCCACACATACCAATGCATTGCAAGCATACACACAATATGCATGATATGTGTAGATACAACATGGCATCAAAACATAACTCTACAACACATCATTTATTTAATAGACTCCGAAGAGCCAACATAGTTTAATGTTACAAACAGAAGGGGTCACATGACCCAACATTCAGAGCATACAAGCATCAACTGGAAGTTACATGTCTCGATACAGACATCTACTAAAAGCGGTTGGAAGAGCCTAAAAGCTACAACGACCCTACCATAGGAGCCAGATCACTGTCTGAGTTCCCAAGCTAAACCATCGATGTTAATGTCAAGAGATAACGTAGAGAGAGCGGCGTCTATTCTGCAAAAATATGAATAAGCAACAGTGAGTACGAAGGTACTCAACAAGTCTTACATCAGTGCTAACTACATATGCAGCAAGTATCAATGAACGGAATTGTGGGGTTTATTGCAGAGAAGCCAGCTTTGACCTTTGGCTAACCTATTCTACAACAAAGTTTTATTATCTCTCTCGTCTCCTTACGAGAGAGCGCACACGAGTCCACATAACCACCACATCAATACACCACCATGGACCCTCTCTCGTCATCCTACGAGAAAGCCATCCATAGCACTCACACTTATCTGGACCATTTTAGTGTAACCATTAAAGTTATCTATGAATCATGTAAGTATCCAAGCAGTCCATAACCGAGGATGCGGCTATTCGAATAGATAGATACCCTGCAGGGGTGTACTTCGTCACACATGCTTCCGCCACTTATCGCCAAGTGCACATAAAAACCAGCACCTCGGCAACCTTCAAGTGGAAGCCCAGCGAGGGAGTTGGCCACGGATGTTAACCTACTAAGACTCACGCCCAAGACAGTCGCCTATCTGAGTTGGAACCCATAATGGAAGTCCGGCCAAGGTTTCCAACATGGCCTCAAACGATGTGAGCAGGGCCCCAAGCCGGTCCCGACTGGGCCGTTCATCCACTTAGCAGGCCGTGCCACAACCTATGAACGTTTCGAACTACTGTGACTTCTGGATTGAGAACAGAGTAGTTAATAGGCCGAGAGGGGTCGAGTTACCGGAACCCAATGTGCGGTAGTAGCTAGTCTTGGAGCACCAACACAAGATCTCAGGTCCTATATGCGGCGACAATGAGACAACCCACCATGTACTCCTACATGGCCTCTCATCGCTACCTTTACCAAAAAAGTTTCACATCTTTAACTCTCATCAATAGGACATGATCATTCCAATACATCATTCCGATGCTCGGACCAAAACTCAACCTAAGCATAGCATGCATAACAGGGTAAAGCACATATGACTCAAGCATCTACCAGGTATGCTAGGTTGCATTAGTTTAGCTATTTACTGTGATCAAAATCAGGTCATGCAAAGGAATAGGTGCAGCTATCGTAATACAACTATCAATTGAATCATTTTGTCCTAATGCATAGAAATGAGAGCAAGAGCGAGAGAATAGGATTTTGTCGGAATGTTCAAAGGGATTTTGCTTGCGTGTTGATCGGAAGAACTCAGCTATTGCTCGATGCCGGTGATAACTACATCTCGCAAGGTCTATTGACAGATCAAACAAAAAAAATTAATCACGACAAATGCTTCACAACGATGCATGAGCATGGCAAGTTATCATGATGTTGATTTCATCTAATGCAAGTGATCACATGTTGAAAGAAGTTTAATTGATCTATATAAATCATTTTCAGAATCCATCTATATCCTTTATAAGTCTATTATGAATTTGTCATATTCAGCAAGGTTAAAATGTCCAAACATGTGTATAAATGCCACCAATGGTTCCTTGCATTTTTCTGATATTTTTCGTATATAAATTATTTTCATCAGAGTTATACTTTAATTTCTATGATTTTTACAAGTTTTAGCAATTTTCTGGAATTAAATTAAATCAGAAAACTATTACTGCGTCAGGCTGATGTCATGCCTGCGTCAGCAGGTCAACCAGCCGGGTCCAGGTCAACCTGACCAGTGGGGTCCACTGGTCAGTGACCCGAAGACTAATCGGCGCTGACCCGCACCAAGTGAGGTTTGACTCACTGGTGGGGCCCTTTGGCAGCGACTGGGGAAGGGGTTAATTAGTGCTAATGGTCGGCCACGTCGACGACTACCGGAGGGAGGTCGCCGGCGACTGAGCTGCGGTGGAGGGCTCGTCGGAGTTGTGCTCTTTTTCGCTACACGGGTCCAAATCGAGCGTGGTTGACGGCTACAGCAAGCTGGCGAAGCACCCGATCTAACGGGAGCATCGACTGGGGCTAGGGTGGCCGAGAGAGGCGCCGACAACGAGCGGGGCGGTCGTCAGAATTCGGCCATGGTGGGAAAACGGCCTACAGGGCACGACAGAGCATGGAAGGAGAGGGGAAAGAGTCAGCGACTCACGTGGGTTCCATTCCTGGCGTCAGCGAGGTTGGAGGGGCTCTCTGGCCGGTGATTCGACGGCGGCGAGATCCAGTGGCCCGAGTAAGAACGACGACGATGGCGACGCTACGGGGGCTCGGGTGCTCGGAGAGGATGATGGAGGGATGCAGCTCGTCGAGGCGGAGGAGTAGAGCTCTTCAGGGAGGCGAGGGGTGGCCGGGGTGGAGCTTGCGACGAGCTCGGCCGGCCGGCAATGGCGGCGAGAAGAACTCGAGACAGAGAAGAGAGGAGAGATAGAGAGCAGGGGGAGTAGAGGATAAGGGAGGGACGGCCTCGTGCGCTGGCGCGGTCGAGGCAAGAGGTGGCTCCACGCGAGCAGGAGGTGGCGAGGGCGCCGTGCCTTCCTTCTCCTCTGCCTTCTGGCACGAGGAGGAAGACGACAGGGGAGAGGCCCATGTGGTGGGCTGGGCTAGGGGGTGGCGACAGGTAAGTTTTTCTGTTTTTTTTATTTCTCTTTTATTTCTTTCTGGCATTTACTTTTAGGATTTAAAATAAATAGTTTGACCAAATATAAAACCCAAAAATGTTATTAGGTGACAGCGACAATAATGTCCAATGCCACATAAAAGTTTCAACATTTTTGAAACTTTAAAATAGAAGGAATCAAAATAATTCCATTCCAAATAGCTATTTAGTCAACTCAAAAATCCTTTTTAAAAAGTTCCTGTGGCCTAGAATTTTGGTTTGACAAATTTACCTTATGACACTATTTTGCCAAGAATTTGGAACATTTTTTTGGTTCCTTTTAAGGTATTAATTTTTTATTGCCTTCTTGTCAATTGATCAAAACATTTGGGGCTTTTATCACTTCTTATTTAAACATCAAAGTTTTTATAATGCATGCATGAATGCTTGGCAAACAAATGAAAGCTAGGGCTGTGACACAAAAACATAGTAATATTTATTAGCACAAGCAACAAAATCATCAATCTTTCAAAGTATACAATCCTAAAAGAATGTTGACCACCATTTATCTTATTATATTAGCAAGGTATGGCTCCGTATTCACCACATTAATACAAATGTCAAGCACCACAGTCTCTATGTCAGGAAATTGGTTCATACTTTTTCAATGTGCATCAACTTTTTTTTCTTCACGCAATACACGAGCATGAAACATGGACAAGTCATAAGTTCAAATAGAATATGGTGGTAAATATCAAAGGGCTAAAAAGTGGAGAACATAGTCTCACATCAACTAGGCGTATCGACACGCTATGGAGATGCCTATCAGTAGATGTCAATGCAAGGAATAGGGATTGCCATCCAAATGATTCACTAGAGCTATATGTGTATGAAAGCTCAACTAGAGGTAAGTGGGGTGTGCATCCAACTTGCTTCCTCATGAAAACCTCGGGCATTTGAGGATGCCCATTATCGGGATATACAAGCCAAGTTTACAATATTGAAAAAGTGATTGCTACTAGCATATGAAAATGACATAACATGAGTCTTTCTATATGAGGAACAGCGTGCCACTTTGAGGCACAAGTGTGGTGAAGGATAGTAGAAAAGTCCCTTCTCTCTTTTTCTCTCACGTTTTTTTTCATTTTTTTATTATGGTGGGCTCATGTGGCCTCCCCCATTTTTATTTCCTCAGTGGGACAATGCTCAAACAATGATGATCATCACACTTGTATTTACTTACAACTCAATGAGAACTCGATATGAAGAACTATGAAGCAATATGACTCAATATGAATGCCTCTGGCCGTGTATCAGGATGTGCAATGATATAGCGTGACATGTATCAGCAATATGATGAATGGTGTATTTTCCACAAATGTTATGTCAGCTCTTTATGATCATGCAAAGAAATCTGATGATGAATGAACTAGTCATATGATGTAACGGTGGAAGTTGCATGGCAATATATGTCAGAAAGGCTAAGGAAATACCATAATAGGTAGGTATGGTGGCTATTTTGAGGAATATATAGGAAGGCTTATGTGTGACAGAGCGTATCATACAGTGGGGTTTGGATGCACTGTCAAAGTTTGCACCAATCCTCGAGGTGAGAATTGGCAATGCACGATATCGAAGAGGCTAGCAAAATATGAGGATGTGAGATTGCATATATCCATGTTTTCACATTAGTCATGGATAACTCATATACTTATTTTAAAGTTTCATTAGTTCTATCACAAATAAAATCACTACTCGCATGCCCCGAGGGAGGGGGCTGGGAGGAGTTAACCATCGCGTGCCTCCGACCCTAAATAACGCTAGGATTTTAACGAGGTATAGAAATGCTCACACATCCCCACCATGCCTTTTTCATATTCAGAAAAACAAGAAATTAAAACCTCTTAATACCAATGCTTCTACAAACCAACAATGATGCACTCACACCTTTTTTTTATTATTATCACATCAATATCATTAACCCACGATTTCACTTTGTGTGCTACATGAGAGTTTTGATTATCACTCATTGAATACCTTTTTTTTGACTAACCTTATGACCCATGAAAATTACTGTTACTCTTCATTAACTCTCAAACAAATATAAGTGTAGAACGGGAGTGCAAATATTTATACAAAATCTCTTTTCCACCATGCTAAATAAGATATAAGTGAAGTACTTGCGAAACTGCTAATCTCAAAACATATAAGTGAAGCACATAGAGTATTTAACAAATCATGATGAAGATGTGTCTCTCTCAAATAGGTGTATCCATCAAATGAGATTATGGCTCGCAAACTAAAAATAAATAAAATGACACTCCAAGAAAAACTCATATCACGTGAGGAATAACAATGGTGCGTGCTAGGCGCCAGTCGGCTGGAGCTATCCAGATAAACAACCTCCTTCCCAACCGTACAATGTGTGCGTTCAAAGCCATTGGATGGAAGTCAACACAAAAATACAATCTTCTCTTTTTCTTCTTCCCATCCCACTCTGTTCTTCCCTTTATCACACCATCGTGGCCGTAGCACATCACCTCGATGCGTTGTTTGCCAGTCACCATCACAGCATCCTGATGGCCATCCTCCCTCATAACATCATTCCACAGTATCAGCATCGCCATGATGGAGCAAGGTCGGCTGCCACTGCAAAATATAGGTCTCGTCCTTGTAGAATTACCGAATGTCGTTCGCGTTCATAGCAGCCGGTGCCCGGCGCCTCGAGCTCGCTGCACCAACGGCCTGCTCATTGGCCACTGGACTTGGCATCAAGTCATTGCATGGCCAACCTCCATCGCCAACGAACTCACAACATACGGTGATGTTCCAGCGTCGGTGACGAGCACCAGCGATGTGACTTGCAGCAGCCCGTGCGGACACAACATGTCCAGTCTGCAGCATCGCTTCGAAGCATCACCGGTGGTATGGAAGCATCTACAACTACTGGTGGAAGCTGTCCTCACAACACCCATGGCGTCATAGAACCATCTCTAAGATACCATGTCGTTTCAACACCGGCTCGTAGCCCGTCGAAGGTCATTGCAACACCGACTCATAGCGACTATGGTGTTGGAACAACGGTTCGTGGCCTAGTCAACGACCAACGCAACACCGGCTCACAGCACGATGGTGCCGTCGTAGCATGGCGGTGACATCGCCACACCAGCATTCAGTTGGAGCACGGACTGCCATCTTGAAAAATGTTGCTATTCTTTGCAACACCCCAACATGGAGCACCGTCAGTGGCCGTGGTGTTCGATCCATGAAGTATAGAGGAAAGGGATGGATGGAAGGAGGAGGAGCTCGTAGCACCACGTGGCGCACCAACATTGCAACAATGAGATCCACCATTGTATACCTCGTCCAATTTTCAAGCATAGAAGCCGGCTCGCACACGGTTGTTTGCATCCGGCTATTTTGAATCAGTTTCCAATAAAAATGTAGCTCCAAGTGACATACCAATGGATTGAAATGAAAGAGGGCATGCCTTCTGCGGCATCCCCAAGAATAGATGCTTGAGTCTTCCTAGAATATTACCTTGGGTGCCTTGGGAATCTCCAATCTTAGGCTCGTGCCGCTCCTTATTCTTTTGTACATAGTGATAACACCCAAAACTTGAAAACTTCCATCACGGAAATCTCAACAAAACTTCTTGAGATCTGCTAGTATAAGCAACATATCAAATAATTTAGGTACTATTATGAATTGATTCAGATTTCATTAGTTGATAATATGTATTGTATTCTAACTTTTATATGGCTTATTCCCCCGATACAATCCATAACATCATCAAAACAAACAAATTATGCAAGGAAAAACAGAATCTGTCTAAAACAGAACAGTCTGTAATGATCTGTAAAGAACCCATACTTATATAACTCCAAAATTTCTAAAACATTAGGAAGACCTGAGAAATTTGTACAGAAATACTATGTAAACAATTCAGGTTAAAAATACATTCCAGTAAAATCAGAGAAATTCTGCACTGTACGTCAAAATTCTGTTTTTGCACCGTATCGATTCTACTTATCATACAAGTCATCCAAAAGGCTTTACTTGGCACAAACACTAATTTAAATATAAGAACACAATCATTACAGAGTAAATAATCATATCATAACACAAAATCATAAAGTTAAAACAGGAAATTAAGATAACTATTGGGTTGCCACCCAACAAGCGATATTGTTTTATGCCCCTACGTAGGCATAATGCATATGATCAAGTGTTGGACCCCTTCATGTTGTTCAGAATTAGCTCCTCCAAAATTTTGCTTAATAAATATACTTTGTCAAACCTAGTTGGTGATATCAAGTGTTCAAAGGGATTTATAATATAATTTCTCACATCACTATCATCAAAGGGTTCTTCATATAAGACATGGATTTCAAGAGTGATAGGTTCCTTAATAGTGTTTTTTGCGAATCTTCACTAAACCCTTCATTAATTCCTTTAGCAATTCATTCAAATTTATCATGAATGTGGAGAAATAAGAATTGTGTTAATTCTTCCGAAAGCACATTCCTCCTCATATTCATATCAAATCATGATAGTCATTAGATTCCAACCTACAGATATCATCTGTGTATGGAGGATCGCTTCTATTGGAGGATATTCCGATTTTATTCCATAGAAGGAAAAAATTGTTTTGCTTCACACACAATATAATCCAATTCATAAATAAGCATAGTGATAGAAAATTTATTAGTCTCGGGATCGTGCAAGCTAGGGAGTCCCAAAAATATCTTTTGAATCATAGGATGTGTTGGAAATATCCCTTAGCGCAATAATAAAGTGGTTATTATCATATTTCCTTGTTCATGATAATCGTTTATTATCCATGCTATAATTGTATTTATCGTAAACTCAAATAAATGTGTGGATACATAGATAACAATGTGTCCCTAGTAAGCTTCTACTCGACTAGCTTCTTGATCAAAGATGGCTAAGGGTTCCTAGCCATAGACATGAGTTCTCATTTGATAAGGGGATCACATCTTTAGGAAAATTTTCTGATGGACAAGATCCAAACCTTAAGCATAGTGTTTGATCGTATCAAGTCTAATGTTATTGATTTCTGCATGTCAATGTATCTGTTCCTATGACCATGACGTGAAACTCACGAACACCGTAGGAATGCCTTGTGTGTATCAAATGCCACAACGTAATTGGGTGATTATAAATATGCTCTACAGGTATCTCTGAATGTATCTATTGAGTTGGCATGGATCAAGACTGGGATTCGTCACTCCGTATGAAGGAGAGGTATCTCAGGGCCCACTTGGTAATGCAACATTACAATAATCTTGCAAGCAACATGAATAAGGTGTTAGCCATAGGGTCTTGTATTCCGGAACGAGTAAACAGGCTTGCTAGTAACGAGATTGAACTAGGTATGGAGATAACGACAATCAAATCTAGGGCAAGTAACATACCGATTGAAAAAGGGAACTGCATACGGGATTAGCTGAATCCTTGACATCGTGGTTCAACCGATAAATATCTTCATAGAATATGTAGGAACCAATATGTACATCGAGGTACCTCTATTGGTTATTGACCATAGAGGTGTCTCAGTTATGTCTTCATAGTTATCGAACCCACATGGTCTGCACTCTTAACGTTCGATGATGATATAATATAGTTGAGTTATCCTGTTGGCGAGCTAAGGTTGTTCGGAGTCCTCGATGAGGTCCAGGACATGACAAGGTTCCTCGGAATGGTCTTGGGGTAAATACTGATTTATGGGAAGTTGGTATTCAATTTCCGGAAGAGTGTCGGAAGGTTGCCGATTTTGTGATGGAGGTTGAAAGCACAATTGCTCCCTAAGGTTGTTTTGGTAATTAATCACAACATATGCATCATTGGACTAATGAATTTATCCAAGTACATTTTAGAAAAGTTCAAAGATTATTTGGCTATAGAATTGTGTGGAGATTCTCCTTTGATGCAAAGTACGAACCAGATTTGCTAAAGCTTCTAGAAAAAAGACTCTTCGTTTTACACTTTGTGAGAAATCACATTTAGGTCCATAGGAAAGCCAATACTATTAAAAGGGAATGGGATATTATGATGAATTGGTTGCTCAAGTACTTAGAAATATCCACCAAACATACTCACCCACTTTCCCACAAAATATATCTCTCCCAAGCCAAATATGGAAAATCGGTGCCGCAAACATTTCTCACTCGGCTGTACCGATTTTACACTTAGGCAAATCCTAGGCCAATCCCACCATCCTGGTACAACCAACATTCCTATCGGTGCCATCATGATCGGGTGACCAACTTTCAGTTAAGCTAATTTCATGTTTTGGAAATTCCAAGTTTGAAGTCGTTCTCACCAAGTTTGGAAATCCAGTCCAGGTCATTGTATCTGTAGCACCGAGATTCATATATCGGTCTGACCGAGAATTCAAAGTTGCCACATTTAGTCCACTCGGTAGCATCGATATTAAAATTTTGGTTTCACAGAGTTTGCCAATAATGGTGTAACAATTGGATTTTGGGAGATGCCTATATACCTTCCACCAACCTCTCATTTGCAAAGGAAGCACTCAGAACACACTTACATTTGCGAGATACATTTTTGTGAAAGAGAGCCACCTACTCATGTGTTGAGATCAAGATATTCTACTCCAACCATTTGAACCTTGATTTTTAGCCTCCCGAGGTTTCTTTCCACAAGATCAATCTCTCCTACCCCAGCCAAATCTGAGAGAGAGTGATTGAGTGTTAGGATACTATCTTTTGAATCACAAGAGCAAGGAGTTCGTTGTCCTACCACACCTATTACCTTTTGGAGGGTGGTGCCTCCTAGATGGGTTAGGTGTCGCTTGGGAGCCTCCTACTTCGTGTTGTGGAGTTGTACTAAGATGTTTGTAAGGCCAAGGAGATCGCCTACTTCGTGAAGATCTACCCAGAGTTAGGCTAGTCCTGTGTGGATGAAAGATGTGGTAGAATAGACAAGGCCGCTTCTTCGTAGACCCCTTGTGGATGTACGATAGCGCCACCTATCGAAACCATGCCAAAAATCATTGTGTCAACCTACGCGTTTGATCTCCCTACCTTACCCTCTATTTACACTTGTATGTTTACTTTCCGTTGCAATACTCCACCACCACCGCCACCACGCCATCGCGCTACTAGAGAACTCAAGCTACTACTTCACCATTGCTCGCTGGATCGAGGAGGTGAAGGCGTCATCGACCAGTACATGTGTTGAATGAGGAGGTGTCATCCGTTCGGCACTTGATCGGGACGTTTGTTATTGGATCACAGTACGGATCGTGATTGTATCACAAAGACATTCGACTACATCAACTGCATTTTTATCGCTTTCGCCTAGCAGTCTACAAGGGTATGTAGATGCACTCCCCTTTCGTAGAGGTTGATCTCCACAGATAGATCTTGGGTTCATAGCAAATTTTTGTTTCCCATGCAATGTTCCCCTATAGTGGCATCATGATCTAGGTTTATGCGTAGATAACATGCACGAATAGAACACAAAGTATGATCGCTTACTTACTTACTTACTTACTTAGTATGATTTTGATTCGACAGTATTGTGGGATGAATTTCCTCGGACCTACCTTGCTCGTCCATGTACAGAGACTGGTTCCATTGACTGATATGCAATTTGTTGCATAAGGATGGATAGCGGGTGTGCGTCTCTCCCACTTCAGTTGAATCGGATTCGACAGAGGCAGTCCTTGTTTAAGGTTAAATAGCAAACTGAATGTCACCATTGTGGCTTTGCGTAGGTAGGAATGGTTCTTTCTAGTTACTCATAGCAGCGACATAAAACATGCAACAACATGATGAGAGATATGTGATGTTTGAGATGATCATGTTTTGTATAGATTATCACAACTTGCCTGTCGATGAGTACGACAACTTGCAGGAGCCATAGGGTTGTCTTTAATTAATTTGTGCATTTTTTGCTTTACTTTATTGCTATGTGTTAGAAATATTTGTAGAAGCATAGTTGGCGCGTCAGCCCGAACGGCGACACAATGATGGAGATCATGGTGTCATGCCGGTGATGATGGAGATTATGATGGTGCTTTGTAGATGGACAGAAATAGCACGAGATGATGATGGCCATATCATGCCACTTTTATCATTTGATGTGATGTTAATCCTTTTTATGCATCTTATTGGTTAGCATGACGGTTGCATTATAAGATGACTCCTCACTACAATTTCAAGATAAAATTGTGTTCTCCCAAAGTGTGCACCATTGCGAAGGTTCGTTGTTTCGAAGCACCACGTGATTATCGGGTGTGATGGACTCTACATTCGCAGACAACAGGCGTAAGCCAGTTTTGCACATGCAATACACTTGGGTTAAACTTGATGAGCCTAGCATGTACATACATGGACTCAGAACACAAGAGACTCAAAGGTCGAACATGAGTCATATAGTAGATATGATCAACATGGGGATGTTCACCATTGAAACCACCTCATCTCACGTGATGACCGAACTTGAGTTGGTGGATTTGGATCATGTTACACTCGGACAACCAGAGGGATGTTTATTTCAGTGGGAGTTCTTAAGTAATATGATTAATTCAACTCATTATCGTGAACAATAGTCTAAGTTGTCTTTGCAAATTATGTTGTAGATCAATGGCTCGCGTAGTAGCTCCCCTGAATTTTAATGTGTTCCTAGAGAAAGCTAAGCTGAAAGATGTTGGAAGTAACTTTGCGGACTGGGTCCGTAATTGGAGAACTATCCTCACGGCTTTGCAAAATGATTATGTCCTTGATGCGCCACTTGGTGCGTCACCCCCTCCAATGTTGTCTGTGGACGTTGTGAATGTGTGGCACGCGTGTGCTGATGAGTACTCTATAGTTCAGTGTGCCATGTTATATGGCTTAGAATTAGGACTTATACGACATTTTGAACGTCATGGAGCATAGGAGATGTTCTAGGAGTTGAACTTGGTTCTTCAATAAAATACCCCGGATCGAGAGGAATGAGACCTCCAATAAATCTTTTGCCTGCATGATGGAGGAGAAAAGTTCTGTCATTGAGCACATACTCAGAATGTTTGGGTACTACAACTGTTTGACTCAGCTGGGAGTTGAGGTTTTGCCTGATACGGTCACTAACAGTGTTGTTCAGTCATTGCCACCTAGATACAAGAGCTTCATGATGAACTGTAATATGCAAGGGATGACCAAGTCCATCGCCAAGCTATTCACAATGCTGGAAGTCGCAGAAGTAGAAATCAAGAAGGAGCATCAATTGTTGTTGGTAAATAAAAAAACTAGTTTCAACAAAGGCAAGGGAAAGAAGGGTAACTTCAAGAAGAACGGCAAAGCAGATACCACTCCCGTGAAGAAATATAAGGCTGGACCCAATCGTGAGACTGAGTGCTTTTATTGCAAGGCAACTTGCCATAGGAAGCGGAATTGCCTCAAGCCGATAAGAAGGGTGGCAACATCAACAAAGGTATATATGATATACATGTTATTTATGTGTACATTACTAGCTCTCATAGTAGTGCTTGGTATTTGATACCTATTCGGTTGCTCATATTTTAACTCGAAATAGGAACTATGGAATAAACGGAGGCCGACAAAGGACGAAGTTATAATGTAGGTGGGAAATGGTTCCAAGGATGATGTGATCGCCGTAGGCACGCTCGCTCTTGGATTACCATCAGGATTAGTGATGAACCTAAATAATTGTTATTTGGTGCCTGTGTTGAGCATGAACATTATATCTGGATCTTGTTTAATGCGAGACGGTTACTCATTCAAATCACAGAATAATTGTTGTTCTATTTATATGACTAATATCTTTTATGGTCATGCACCCAATGTGAATGGTTTATCTTTGTTAAATCTCGATAGTGATGTACACATATTTATAACATTGACGCCAAAATATGTAGAGTTAATAATGATATTACCACTTTCTTCTGGCACTGCCGCTTACATCATATTGGTGTAAAATGCATGAAGAAGCGCCGTGCTGATGGACTTTTGGAGTCACTTGAATTTGAATCACTTGACACATGCGAACCATGCCTCATGGGCAAGATGACTAAAACCCCATTTTCCGGTACAATGGAACGGGCAAGTGACTTCTTGGAGATCATACATACTGATGTGTGCGGTCCAATGAGTGTTGAGGCGTGCGGTGGATATCGTTACTTTCTCACCTTCATTGATGATTTGAGTAGATATGTGTATATTATCACACGTTGTGTTTGTACCACTTTTCCACAATATGTTTCTACAAAATTTTGAACCATTTAAAACTTTTTGTGTGCTTGTGATGTTTGATCTCGTTCCTACTTGCTTGTGTGATTGATTGTGTTTTAGATCACAAAAAATATTATTCTCTCAAGTACTCACGTCCTTGACTCCAAACCTTAGTCCAATGATCATGCCATGTGTATTGGACCATATATTTTTTTATAAAATATTGTTTGAACCAAAAGGCATTTATTTACTTTAAGCTTTTAAAACCCCCTTAGTTGAGATTTCTACTACAAGTTCTCAATTTATGAGAGATGTTTTACCCCAAAGATTTTATTTGGATCCTATTATCAAAAAGACTTACCAAAACCACAAAATAATTATTTTAAAAGTTATTTTTCTTATTTTAGTTAAGCACCTTTTCTCATGCCAGAAATGGTCTTTTGTCATGGATAATTACTTTCTTGTTTCAAAAATATTTGAGAAAATTTAGGGAAACTCAGTGGAGATATATTTTCCATATAAAAGAATTTCAACAGATGGTCATGTTCAAAATATTGGACAAAAACCCTAAAAACTCTTTCTACCTCTTTCAAGGATTTTAAATATTTCCATATGAAATATTCTCAATAAATTCCAGGAAAAATCTAGCAAGTCATACATGCTATATGTTACAACCGTGCCAAGTTTCATCTTAATCCAAGTTGATTTGGTTCACCAAAATAATCCAAACCCCTTTGTGTCCAGAACCTAATTTGAGAAACTTTACATTGCCAAGTTTATCCAATTGATCTCAAAGTTTAGAGGAGTGATCTAGCCCCAAATAAGGATGCTACACTACTGGAAACAGTGAATTTGCCATCTGCCTCATCTTTGCCGTCTCCTGGCGGACGACAAAGAAGTTCTTTGCCGTCAGCTTACAACAAACAAACAACAAAGGGATGGTTGATGGTATATTTTCCTTCAGCTGGCAGACGGCAAAGAGCCTCAAAGAAGACGGCAAAGAGGTGCCAGCTCTTTGCCATATGACGACAAAGAGCTGGGACATAATGTCCGTTTCCACCCCCATGCCCATCTCTTTGTCGTCCGCCCCCAGATGGCAAAGGGCTGGGACATAAGAGCCCGACACCTAACGGCCGACACTCACCCATGCGCCCACTCACCCACTCCACCCCTTCTCTCTTACCCACGCCCACCCGCACCGCGGCCCCCCTCCCACCTGTCGCCCCAGCCCCACCGGCTGCCGCACCTCCCTCACACTAGCGACCCCCTCCCTGTGCATCCCCCTACCCAGCACCGGCGACCCCCTCCCATGCGCCGCCCCCTCCCAACTGCTCCCTCTCGACCGCCGCACCAGCCCCACCGGCTACCACACCTCCCCCATGCCGGTTACCCCCTCCCCGTGTGCCCCCCTGCCCATCACCGACGACCCCCTCCCTGGCACCCAGACGCCCTCCTTCACACCCTGCCACCCCGACACCACAGCGCCCTCCGGTGAGCTTGTTTCTGATTTTTTTCTTCTTTTTTTCTGTTTAATTGTTAGATTAGATTATGTATGTAGTTTAGTGCTAGGTTTAGTGTTAGATTAGATTAGGTTAGTGCTAGATTAGTTTAGTGCTAGGAAGAACAAAAGAAGAATAAGTAGAAGGAGGAAGAAGAAGATGAAGGAGAAGAAGAAAAAGAAGAGGAAGAAGAGGAGGATAATGAAGAAGAAGAAGATAAAGTAGAAGTAGAAGATAAAGAATAAGAAGAAAGAAAGAGTAGAGTAGAATAGGAGAGGAGGAGGAGGAGTAGAAGAAGAAGAAGAAGAAGAAGAGGAGAAGAAAGAAGAGGAAAAAGGAAAAGAAGGAAGAAGAAGAAAAAGAAGAAAAATAAGAAAAAAAAAGAAGAATAGGAGAACGAAAGAAGAAGAAGAAGAAGAAGTAGAAGAACAGAAGAAAAATAAGAAGAAGAGTAAGAAGCAGAAGTATAAGAAGAAGAAGAAGAAGAAGAGGAAGAGAAGGGAAGAAGAAGAAGAAGAAGAAGACGAGGAAGAAGAAGAGGAGGAGGAGAAGATGTCATTAGCAATACGATTTTTTACTTTATGTCTTGTGATGTGATGTGATGTCCTAAATTTATGTGACTGTCAATATGCTTTATGTGATGTGATGTCCTAATTTTTTTTCACTCGGTATAAATTATAGGCTTTCTGCTATTTCATCTCCCTTGATCCGCAAGGCAGCCGTTGCGAGGTCTATTGTTTGAAGACCTCCCCGTGCGTTCGACGAGCTCCGACCCTGCATTTTTGAGTGAATACAAATGACATCTCACGTCACTGGTCGGTGTTCGGATGAAACTTTCTAGATATAGGTAAATTAGTATATCAGTATGCATGACCAGTATGCGTCTCCCATTCGAAAGGGTTATAGTTATAAATATGCATGCATTTGCATATATTTATAACCGTGATTCTTCCGAATTTTCCAAAGATGTCCATGGACACCCCGCGTATGTGTAGATTGGGTTGGTTTTCCCATATGCTTTGTTCCAGAACCGATGCATAATTTCATCAGTCCCTCCCTATTGTTCTCCGGATACACATCCTCTGTGTTTATTGCCGATACGTGTATCAGGAGAACAACGGGGAGGTGCTGCCGAAACTTTGCACTGGATCCGGAGCAGAGCGTGGGAAAACGAACCCAATCCACACATACTCGGGTGGGATTCGGACCTATCTTTACCTATTAGCGTGTAGGTTGCATGGATGTAATAAAACCGACAAACTTGATTAGCGGATGAATATAGATCATGAATTATATATATATTTCTTGTGTGCCCATAGGTAGCTAGGCAAGATGAGTGATCGTGCTTGGATGTACACTGGTCACCCTAGTTAGAAAGACATGACCAATGAATGGTTAACAAAAACCAGGGGGTTTGTGAGAGCCGCATTTGCAAATGGCCAGCAAAAAACATGGTGCCCCTATCCCAACTGCGACAACTGGAAAAAACTGACAGAGTTTGAAATGGGTAAACACCTACAGAAGTGGGGTTTTACGCCTAATTATACGGTGTGGGCTTTTCAGGGTGAGTCTGGCCAACGTGCCAGAGCTGAGGTGGTTCGTGATCGCACCGACGAGCATGTACCGTGATCGAAGACATGGTGCAAGACTTTGATGATGCTCGGGATTCAGACGATGGGATGGAGAAATCTGCAAAGGCCTTCTATGAAATGTTGGAGTCGTCAAAATGTCCTCTCCACGAGCACAGTGAGCTTTGTCAGCTGGATGGCATCGCACAAGTAATGGCTCTGAAGGCTCAATTAAACCTAGGCAGAGAATGCTACAACGCAATGATGATGATACTTGGACGCTTTCTACTCAAAGGCCATGTACTGCCTATGAACCTGTACGAGTCAGAGAAAATCCTCCATTTACTTAAGATGCCATTTGAGAAGATACATGCCTGTGAGAATGGATGTGCCTTATTTAGGCTTGAGTATGCGGCCTTGAACGATTGCCCCATTTGCAATTTTTTTCAGGTATATTGTGGTAGACAACGGTATGGGCGAGCAAATTCAGACCAAAATCCCCATTAATGTTCTTCCACATGTGCCAATCGTACCAATACTTCAATGTATTTTCATGGTCGATGAGACGGCTAGACAGATGATATGGCACAAATTGGGCAAAAGAACATAACTAGATGCGGATGGGAACAAGACGTTGGTACACACTTCAGATGCTTTTGCGTGGAAGCACTTCGATGCATTACATAAGGGTAAATCGGCAGATCCAAGGCATCCTCGAGTTGCCATCAGCACGGATGGGTTCAATGTGTATGGTATGACGACAACACAATACTGTTGTTGGCCTGTATTTTTCACTCCACTTAATCTCCCCCGAAGAGATTATGAAAAGAAACAAGATTGTCCAAATGTTGATAATTCCAGGGCCCAACTATCCGGGGAAGAATATGAATGTGTACATGCAACAACTTAAGGATGAATTGCAAGAAGCCTGGGATAATGGGATCGAGACATACGACACCGCTACCAAAAAACTTCAAAATGCATGTGTGGTGCATGTACTCGACACATGAGTATCGGGCGTATGCGCTATTCGTTGGCTGGTGTGTGCATGGAAGGTTCCCGTGCACCACATGCAAGGCATCTCTTCAGTTCCATTGGCTGCAGGCAGGTCACAAGTTTTCTTGCTTCGACATGCATAGACAGTTCCTGGATCCTGACCATAAGATCAGAAAAGACAAGAAGAATTTCATCTAAGGTAGAGTTCTCAAAAACACTGCACCAACTGCGTTGATAGGCCAACAGACCCTTGATCAGTTAAACACTCTCGACCCTGATCCTTTTTGTCCAAGGTATTTCAAAGGGTATAATACGAAACACGCCTGGACACATAAGTCATGCTTATGGGATCTGCCTTACGTCAAAGGCTTATTTGCCCACACAACATCGACGTGATGCACACTGAAAAGAATATTGCGGAGGCCATTTTTGGTACATTGTTCGGCATAGAGGGGAAGTCAAAGGAAAATCCTAAGGCTAGAATCGACCATGAGGCTCTATGTAATAGACCATTGCAAAACTTGCGACAACGGAAAGGAAAGGCATGGTTAAATCTTGAAAGGCCAGCTAATTGTGGGTGAAAATGCGGTTGATGTTCCTCGATGGGTATGCTGCGAATCTAAAGAGGGGAGCGAGTCTTGAGAAATTGAAAATATTTGGTCTCAAGAGTCATGATTGTCACATATGGATTGAGCGGGTAATGCCGGTGATGTTGCGTGGCTTTATCCCTGAGGATGAATGGCTAGTACTGGCAGAGCTCAACTATTTCTTCCATTCTCTTTATGCGAAAGAATTATCGCCTGGCGTGCTCGATGAAATGGAAGAGTTGGCGGCGGAGTTGATGTGCAAATTAGAAAGAATCTTTCCACGGGGCTTCTTTAATCCAATGCAGCATTTGATTTTGCATCTCCAAACCGAGGGAAGATTGGGGGGGACCGTTCAAAATCGATGGTGCTTCTCAACTGAGAGGATGCAGAAGATGCTTCGAGCTAAATGTAAAAAATAAACGTAGAATTGAAGCATCGATGGGCGAGGCATTGATTACTGAGGAGGCGACAAACTTCGTGACAACAGACTACGAAGCCAAAAATCATCATTTGCATAACCCGAAGCCTCGGTACAATGATGTCGATCCTAAAAAAGGTTGATCCAACCTCAACCTATTCAAAGGGAAGCTCGACCAGACGGTGCTTCGAAAGGGAAATCATTGGATGTCAAAGAATGGGGGACCATTTCATTGTATATCCTCAACAACCTAACAGAAGTGCGGCCGTACATCGAGTAAGTTCTTGGTAAATTATTGTTCCACAACTTCTAATTCCTATGAACTACTCTTATTCCCGGATATTTGATATAGTCGATACGTCGCTGAATTCTCGGATGGAGCGGTCATCGAAAAGGATTCGGTCGAAGAGTATGAGCTTCTGGGAAAGCATGGAGGCAACTATCCTGGTTTCATCTCTTGGTTCAAACAAAGGGTAATTAATTACCATTAATGGGCCTTTTGAATTCTTAATCTAATTTGCGGTTAATGCATCCATTCTTCCATATTAAACTTGTAGGCTGATACAGAGTCTATGAACACTGAGTTAAGACAAGTTGCTAATGGTTTTGACTATAAGGTCCGTTCATTTGACAAATACAACATTAATGGGTATCACTTTCGTACCTTTGGCAAAGAGCTATCTATGCCCGACCGAAATACTACAAATTGTTCTATCTCTGCTATCGGCGAAGGAGGTACCGAGTATTATGGAAGAGTTGAAGCAATTTATGAACTTCTATTCTATGGTGAAAACCCACCACCGTCGTAGTTTTCAAGTGTTATTGGTTTGAGCCGAGGGAGACTAGAAGGACTCATGAACATATAGGACTAGTCGAAATTAACCAAAACGCCCATTTAGATGTTCCCGATGTCTATATTACGGCTCAACACGCGACACAAGTTTTCTATCTACCGTCGGCTTGCCAAACTAATCCAAATCTAAAAGGTTGGGATGACACATATGAAGGAGAATTCTTCCAATGGAACACGTATGTCCAAAAAATGTTTCAGGAATCGCTCTGCTTCTCCCCAGAACATTGAAGTAGACGACGACAGTGAATCCATCTTAACCCCTGAGCCGGAACAGGAAGAACCGGAAGAAGAAGAGGTTACTGCTGCGGATGACCTATCACTTCTTGACCGATTACATAATGGAGGCTTTCCACATGTTCTTCCTGATAGTGATGATCATGATGCATTTCTTGACCCCGAAGCATATATAGATGATCAAGATTGTTATTAGTTCATGTCAAGTATTCAACTATTATTATATACATATATACATTTTTAGTTCATGTTAGGTATTCAATTTTTATTAGTCATAAAGCTATTTATGATGATGATACACTTAAATTATATACATTTTATTACTCATGTTAGTATTTCTGTTGTACTAATTTCATTTACTCTTTGTCATGGCAGGTGTTGAAAGATTGTGGGAAAGGGTCGAAAGCACTCCGCGGCTCCTGCCTCGCCTCTTCGGAGAGCGTTGCTCTCTACTCTACATGGAGTGGCCGCTTCTTCGACTCTCGCGGCCCCCGTGAGAAGAGATTAATTCCCCACGAAGCCGAGTGCTACTAAAGGTACACATGGCCGTGGGAGAGGTAGGGTGGATGCCATGCCTTCCTCGCCGCCACCCCAAGCTGATTCACTTGAGCATAGGACTGCTAGGGTGGACCCGTCTAAGGTGGAGGCTACATGGTCTCTGGTTCACGAGCCTCAGGTCGACGAGCCTTCGACCCACGAGACTCATGTCCCAAAGGCTTCGTTCCAAGGGACTCCGGAGCAAAGCAGGGATGAGGGTACGTCCCAAGATACCCAGTGGGATACGTGGACTGATCTGGGTCAGCCGGAGCCAAGTGGCCATGCTAATAGGGACGAGGAGCTAGGTGAGGGGGTCACCGTCTACCAGCGTGGTAGTATGGTGCTCCCGCTCGTGCCAGCGACCCGCGATCATTGGTGGTTGATTAAGCCAAATGGGGACAAGTAAGTTAATTTACTCTTATTTAACGTTTTGCCTTCACGTTTTCTCAAATATCTAATGTTTTGGCTTTAATTTGTCATACTGCAGGGGTTGGTTTGTTGCCAAGGGTGTCCGCGAACCCAACAACGTCCTTGGTGTGCTTTGCCGGCAAAACTTCTCGGGGTTTGTTACGTTGCTCGGTCGGGGTCGATAGGTAGGAATGACCTAGGAACACTACTTGGGTGCCCTGCCCCGCTAGAGGTGGACATCGATTGTGTTTTCTGCCACACGAGGGCCGACATGGTGATCAGAGTGTTTTCCGTAATTTCTCCTTTACACAGTTAAAAATCAACAATAGCTAGTTATTGTACTAATTAGTGTTGTCTCATTTGCGGACCTTGTACATGTGTGAGGAGGGATACGAGGAGGTTGTGGCAAAGGTTATCGAAACTGAATGCCGCCGCCTACTTCAAAACTTTTGGCACGAGGCTTGGGTGGAGGCTGTTCGAGACAACTACGCCTCACGACGTATTAGGAAGGACAAGGAGAAGTGCCGCGATTCTAAGATGGAGAAGGAGAATTACATGAAGGTAATTACATATTTTATATTAAGGCCTCGTAGTTAGTTTCCTTGATTTGATTCTTACGCATAGCGCTCATATTTCTCTTTATTAACTTAGGTGCCCCCGAGATGGTGTGTGGATAAGATGGATTGTTGGGAGGACTTGGTGGATCAGTGGTGCTCCGAAAAGTGGGAGGCCAACCACAACAATGCGAAGGAGAAGCGTGGCAAAATGGTTGGTGTGCCACACCATCAAGGGAGCATCAACTTAAACGGGTTTGGTGAGAACTGGGTATACGGTTTGACTCATGACTCATGCAATTCATTCTTAATGCTAGCTTGAGCCCTTTAATAATACATTTTTCCTATCTCTCTCTTTTAGGCACGTCACAATAAGACGGAGGTGCCAGGGATGTACGACCTCTATGCGAAGGCCCATATTGCCTCATAAAAGAAGGTCAAGGCATTCTCTGAGTCTGACCTCGATCATCCTGAAAACTTCACCAACATCTCCTCCCACAACAAGATCGTGAAGTATAGAGATCACGGGAAGGCGAGGAAAGTGGAGGACTTTAACCCGAGCCAGGGGCCTATTGATCCAGGGCTGGTGATGATAGCTGGCAACGGGAGGCCCCATGGCTCGATCGCCATTGGAGACAACCTTATACGTTTTCCTAGCACTCTCCGGCAGATAAAGGCACGCCAAATGAGCTCCTGCCCTGAGATAACACCTGTTCCACAGCAAGTCGAGCTCGCCATCGAGGTTACTTTAATGGACTCAACTATCTTTCCGCATTACGTTGTGTGTGCGAACCAATATGATTACAGTGCTAACAATGAGTTGTGTTGCAGGCTGCTATTCTGAAAGAGAGAGAGGCAACGCAGGCACTTTTGGCGGGGAGGGATAAGGATATGAAGGAGATGGAGGAGAGGACGGCTGTGTTGTTCGAGGAGGAGACGACACCGAATGATGCGTCTAACAGTGCCATGTACAAGCTCTTAGTGGTAAGTTTCTTCTTGATATTTGTCAAATCTTGCATTTTAATGTTCATTTCATTAATAACTAAAAAGTTTGACTTGTCGAAACCGAATGTAAAGTCTATGTGCGAGAAGACCGACCACGTCCCCCCGATGCTGCGAGACCTTAACATGGCGGGGACGGTGAGTTTCATTTCAATGGAGTGATCTTTTGAGTGTCATCATGCTAACGACACATTGCAAATGATGTTTGGTGCAGAATATCTCCCGAAACGCATCGCACGACCCTTCTATAGTGGAGCCTTCTCCAGGGCAGCCTTCTCCAGGTGAAACAAGCAGAGCCACCGTGCTTCACCGTCGTGCTGACGAGAATGGTATGTTTTTTCCAGTGTTTTTTTTAACAACCACATAATGATGTTTACTTACCTTAACTTAGCTCCAAAAAGACATATTTTACCCAAGTTAGCTCTAGAATGACCTATACTTAGCTTAGTTTCCTCCTAAATGACATAATTAGCTTAGTTAGCTCCAAAATGGCATAATAAGAATAGTTAGCTCCTAAATGACCTATTTTTACCTAAGTAGCTCTAAAATGACATATAGTTAGCTTAGTTTCATCCTAGATGACGTAGTAACTTAATTACCTCCAAAATTGCTTATTTAATAAAAAATGACCTATACTTAGCTAAGTTCTCTCCTAAATGACATAATAAGCTTACATGTCTCCAAAATGACCTATTGTACCTAACTTAGCTGTTAAATAGCTTATAATTAGCTTAGTTAGCTCAATAATGGCTTAATAAGCATAGTTAGCTCCTAAATGACATATTTTTACCTAAGTAGCTCTAAAATGACATATAGTTAGCTTATTTTTATCGTAGATGACGTAGTAAGTTTAATTAGCTCCAAAATGGCCTATTTAATAAAAAAATGACCTATACTTAGCTAAGTTCTCTCCTAAATGACATAATACGCTTACCTAGCTCCAAAATGACCTATTGTACCTAACTTAGCTATTAAATGGCCTATAATTAGCTTAGTTTGCTCCAAAATGGCATAATAAGCATAGTTAGCTCATAAATGACCTATTTTTACCTAAGTAGCTCTAAAATGATATATACTTAGCTTAGTTTCCTCCTAGATGACGTAGTAAGCTTAATTAGCTCCAAAATGGCCTATTTAGTAAAATATGACCTATTCCTAGCTAAGTTCTCTCCTAAATGACATAATAAGCTTACATAGCTACAAAATGACCTATTGTACCTAACTTAGGTATTAAATGGCCTATAATTAGCTTAGTTAGCTCCAAAATGGCTTAATAAGCATAGTTAGGTGCTAAATTACCTATTTTTACCTAAGTAGCTCTAAAATGACATATACTTAGCTTAGTTTCCTCATAGATGACGTAGTAAGCTAAATTAGTTCCAAAATGGCCTATTTAATAAAAAAATGGCCTATACTTAGCTAAGTTCTCTCCTTAATGACATAATAAGCTTACGTAGCTACGAAATGACCCATTGTTCCTAACTTAGCTATTAAATGGCCTATAATTAGCATAGTTAGCTCTAGAATGGCCTATTTAATATAAACTGGCAAATTAGCTCCAAAATGGCCTATTTACTCAAAAATGACCTATACTTAGCTTACTTCTCTTCTTCATCTAGTCTTCTTCTTCTAAGTTTCTTATTTCCCATTTGGCAGATTACATTCACTTCACAAAAAGCTTGGATTGATGGAGTGCTTGGTTTACTTATATTTTTTTTGGATAATATGTATGGATGAAACAATTGTAATATATGGATATGAAACTTTGTATGTATGGACGAAACTATTATAATATATGGTTTAGTATGGATGAAACTTGCATAATATGTATGTTTGTATGGACGAAACTTATTTTAATATGGTTACTAGTATGGCAACAACATTGTTTCTATGAAATATATATATATATATATATATATATATATCATATATTCCTATGAAAATTGTTGGATGTAATAAAAAATAATATAAACAGGGGCATTTTGTTTTCTTTGCCCTCCACCCATCGACGACAAAGGCCCTCAAGGCCAAGCCTATGTGCCATCTTTCCATCCGCCCACTGATGGCAAAGAGGGCCATGACAGACGGAAAGTGGGGCCATGGTAGACAGAAAAGGGGGCATGGCAGACCACAAAGGCATGGTGGGCCCCAGCGGACGACAAAGGCTGCTGTTACCACTTGACGGTCGTAGCCCCCAGATCTGCCGTCCATGTTCTTTGTCGTCTGCCCCCCACGACAAAGTTTCTTTGCCGTCCGCAGGCGCAAGGCAGACGGGAAAGAACCTCTTCATCGGATTTTTGTTTGTCGTGTAGTTTGTCGTGTGCAGACAAACGACAAAGGCCTTTGCCATCCGGGGTGCTCCTCTTTGCCGTCCGCCATGACAGACGACAAAGTCTCTGATTCCTGTTGTTCAACACCAAGTTGTGCATTTTAGGGGATAGACTTTCCCACCAAGTTTTACAGAAATCTAATTTTCTCCAATTTTAGGGCTTTTCATGGGTACATTGTAAACTTTTCTCAAATGATCTCAAACCTTGTGATCACCCTTATTTTTACATACCATCCAGTCTTGGTAAGTCTCACAATGACTAGGTAAAGTATGCTTGCTCAAATCAACATCAAACACATTCTGCTCATTCGGTATAAGTTGAAGTTTCACCCCTTCTACCATTCTTCTTCACCCCGTATTTTTAACACAACCCCTACAAGTCACCTTCTACCTTAAGTAATAATTTTGGGCCAGGGCTCAATCATGAAGGAGGGTAGAAATCCAGATTTATACCCTGGACAACAAGTCTTGACCTTCCTCTCCTCTCTGCTCTTATTCTAATTAGCTCCCAGAGCATCCAAGGCCTTTTCCCTAGTTATTTACTCCCCCTAGTCACCACAGACAAAAGTGGCCGCGGACATGAGGCCATGGGAATGTCATGGCATGCGAAAAAGGCGCTCTAGAGCTTGCTACCGTGCCCAACCGAACTATAGCCGTTGCCCAATCACCCCTCCCGACCATCTCGAACCCCCCATTGCGCCCCTCGAGGTGCCCTCGACGTTTGTGAAACGACACGCAGTCGGCCCTCTACTTGCTCATCCTCCTTATCTTCTCCCTCATGCATGCCGAGTGTCGCAAGCTCAGCCAACCAAGGGCCTGACATGCGCGAGCCCCTTTGGCCTCGCCCAACTCCGTCTCTCTCTTCTTATCGACATGAACGGCGCCCATGACACTCCCCTGGCTCGGAGTCGAGCCTCTCATGGCCATCTTGGCCATTTCCATGGACGCCCGTGGGTAGAGATCATGGTGAACCATGCAAAGGGCGACCGAGGCTTCATCTTCCCAAAGCTTCGTCGTCGGACTCCTCGTCGCTAGAGAACAGGGGATCCCCGGCGTCCCTATCCACCACCATCCGACGTGCGGCGACGCCCTTAGTCCAACCATGCCAACAATTAATCGAACGACCCCCAGAATCGCCGCCGGTGAGTGTTGCCTCCCCTCTATCGCGAGGAAGGAGATGACAAGCGGGCCCCGCTCCCTCTCGTCCACACCCGCTCTCTCTTGTTGGCAGATGGTGGCCCCTTGTCGGTTTCAAACACCGGCCAACGCGCGCACCACTTCAGCCCATGGGCTTTTTCTTCTAGCCGGCTCGGATTCCCTTCTGATTTGGCCAAGTATCAATAGCTGCTTTCTTTTTTTCTATTTTATGAGAAACTTGGAAAAATTCCCTAGAATCAAATATTGGTCCAAATTTAGTGATTCCAACTCTTATAAATTTCTAAAAACCCCACCTATTTAATGCTACCAATTGTGTAATATTTACTGGAAGTTTTGTACATTGTTTTATTTAAAAACCTAATTTTGAATATTTTACAAGGCTTATATTGACCCCAACTATTTTACAAAAATGGTGTGACATTTTTAGGAAGACTTTATTTTTCTCTATTTTTGTTGTGATCTTATTATTCCTGTTATAATTGCGACGGTAGACTGCTTTGTTGGCGAAGGGCTTGGAGTAGAAGACTTTGAAGACCCCAGAGACTTTGTTGACACATGCAAGGAGCCGCTTCACCATGACTTAAACCCCTTTCTGTGGTCCTTCTTAGACTATGTCCTGATATTTTCAAAACTTGGCGTGTGTGCGTGAGAAAGTTGATGGTGTGACACCAAGTTAAGTCAGATGACTTGGCATGGTGGGTGAACATGAGACGTTCAACCCTGGTTTATATTGATATTTGTAACTTGTTCATATGGATATCTGTTACCTGACGATGCATACCTTCATAAGATATTTATCATAACCTGCACTAAAAATTAGCTTTCTGCAATTTGTCTATTAGTTCTATATCATGCACTCTTATTGCCTTGTTCCGCAACATTGGTTGCTTGCAAGTACATTCAAAGTACTCATTGGCTTTCCAGTGGTTATTTAATTGGCTATGCATGGCAGATTAGGATTTTGAAGAAGAGTTCATTGGAGACGAACATGCGAACTAGGTGTCACATCCCTAACCCTTAAGCAAGATAGCATTGTGCTCATGTCTTCTTTGCATTTGCATCTAAGAAGTTTCAACAAAAGCAACAAAGTGGCAAAGGAAAAACTCAAAACCCTAGCCACCATTTCAATTAAAGGAAATCTCAAACTAGTTCAAAATCAATGAACCCAGAATAGCCTCAAGAAATGTTCAAACTTTCTGATAAATCATGAAAGTAAATGAGCATTGGAGAAAACTATTTTCTTGACACCTTAAGCTTTTTGAATAAATGAAAAAGGCTACTGGTTTCAAATTTGAAATTTGAAATCAGAAACTATAAATTTCCAAAAATGTTGAAAAGCTTGGAAATGGTTGGGGATATTATAACAAATATTTCAGGAGGTCTAAAATAGTTTCTACTTTTTGTTTTGGATCTGAATTAATTAGCAAAACGATAATTAGCAAACCAGAAAAACAAAAACAGAAAAAATGGAAAAACCTTACCTGTCGCCTAAGCCTGGCCCGGCCCATCCCTGGCTCGTCCTCTCCCTCGCGCTAGTAGGCAGCAGGAGGTGGCCGCCGCCCCCTCCGGCGCGGCCACGCACCTGCGTGCCTGCCTGGCCGCCGCCTCGCGCTGGCGACGACGGGGATAAGCTCCCCAGAGCCTCCCCTATCCATTCCCCGCCTCGGTTCTCTTCCTCCTCCCGGATCTCCTCCTCCTCTTTGCTGCCGCCATTAGAGCCGAGCTCGAGCTCGAGCTGCCCGTGCCCTGGCCATAGGATTCCCTCCTAGAGCACGCCATTAGCTCTGCCTCGTCGCCCTGGTCATCTCTGCAGAAGCCGAAGCTTCCTCGAGCTCTGCATCGCCCCCAACGCCATCGTCTTCCACCTCCGGCCGCCGGACCTCTCCCGTCGATTCGCTCCCTCCGGCGCATCCCCGAGCCCCTCTTCAGCGCCATCGGAACCGCCGTGAGCTCGTCATCGTTTTCCCTCTCGCCCCACGCTCTCCCGTGCATCGTATCCTAGTTCCCCACCAAGGCCGAGAGCTTCTCGCTGCTGGCCATGTCACTGCCGTCGCTGTGATGACCGATCCACGCGCCCGAGCTAGGATTCGAGCTCCTGGAGCCTCCAGGAGCATGTCGAGCCCTCCAGCTGCCCTCCCCGTGCCCTAGAACCGCCCCTCATAGAAGGCCGAGCTTCGGCCGCCGCTCCGGCTCGTCGCCGACGCCTGTTCTGGCGACCCTAGCCTCCCCAGATGGTCCTGCCAGATCGGCCACTTCACGAGCATGCTGTAGATGCAAACCGCGTGCATTTTGGTGCTGTGCAGCGCCGTCTAGGTCGCCTCCGGCGAGCCCTCCGCCGCGGGCCTGGTCGCCGGCGACCACCCTCCGATGGGGGTCGATGTGGCAAGCTAACCCAGCAGCTTAGTGACCTAATCACTCGCTCACAAGTGGGCCCAAGGCCAAGTCAAACCTCACAAGGATTCTGATTATGCTATTTTCAACTATGTTTGAAAAAGTTACAGAACCCTAAAATGTGGAATAAGGAATAATTCAATTCTCATAATTACTTTTTAAATGGAATTTGGAAAAATATTGAAATTTCATTCTGATTGCAATGATCACCACTGTCCTAATTACAAATCAGTATCATAACGTGACATTTCATGCATGTTAACATCAAGTTGATCTGAGCATCAGGTCGAATCAATTAAACCGGTATCCGAGAATACCCCGTTTGAATTGCTATCCGAATGTGACTCAAATCAACTCTAAACCTAATACATGTTGAAAATAATAACTTATCACCTTGCATTCTCATGCCATGCTCATGCATCATTTTGAGTGCATATGATTATTATTGAATGTTGCCATTCATTTCGGTAGGCTCCACACCCCCGGATTCCACCGAATATCCGTCTGACGGATATCGTTCCTCCTCTGAGCAACAAGGCAAGCAACCCTTTTGATCATCCCGATAAATCCCATATTCTCGCTCCTGCACCTATTTATTGCATTTTAGATCAAATGCTTCAACTGCTTTTGCCACGATAGTTGAACCCACTTCCTTTGCATGACTTAACCTTGTCACAGTAAATAGCCGAACCTTGCAACCTAGTATACCTGGTAGTTGCTTGAACTATGATGTGCCTTATCCTGCTATGCATGCTATGCTTAGAGTTGTGTATGGTCTGTCATCTGGGAGATGAACAGAAATGTGGAATGTGTTCGGTGAGCAAAGGTTGTGTGTTGAACTTGATTTGGTAAAGGTACCGGTGAAAGGCTGTGTAGGAGTACATGGCGGGTTGTTTCATTGGACCGACCTTAGGAACGGAGTTCTGTGTATGTATTCCAAGACTAGATACTACCACATGCTGGGCCCTGAAATATGCCCCCGCTCGGCCTATTAATCGCGTAGTACCTGGTCCAGGAGTTGCAATTAGTTTCTGGTGTTTATAGTAATGCTGGAGGCCGTGCATGGTGCTGACCTGAGAGGTGGGCCATGATGCGGTAGGCAGTGGCACGGTGTACCAAGTGGCACCCGGATGGTGGGCTTGGGAACCCTGCGCACATCGTTTGAGGCCGTGGCGGAAACCTCGGCCGGACTTCCGTACGGGTTACTCTCAGATAGGCGATAAACCTAGACTAGGTACTAGTGTGGTTAACGGTCCTAGCCGACTCCCTCGCTGGCCTTCCGCTTGAAGGTTGCCGAGGTGCATGACGTGCACATAGCGATAAGTGGCGAGAGCGTGTGTGACGAAGTACACCCCTGCAGGGTTATGATCTATTCGAATAGCCGCGTTCGCGGATATGGACTACTTGGAGACATATGTTGTTCATAGATAACTTCAATGGCTACTCATAAAATTGCCAAGATAAGCGTGAGTGTCGTGGACGGCATTTCCGTACGGTGATGGAATGATTCCACGATAGTGTATTGTTGTGGTGTTAGTGGACTCGTGTGCGAGAAATCAAGTTGTCAAAACTAATTTCAAAATGCAAGTTGTCTAGCCACGAGTCAAATGCTGGCTTCCCGCATGAAACCCCACAATACCTTTTGATAGCTTACATGAGTAGTTAGTTCTCCTAAAGTCTTGCTGAGTACCTTCGTACTCATGTTTGCTTAATAAATGTTGCAGAGGTTGCTAATGACCCTAATGGAGGGTTCTTCGTAGACATCAACGACGACGGGTAGCTGGTGTCCCAGCTACGTTCTGGCCCTACGTCGGCTCTGTAGTATAGTCAGGCCATGTGCCTTCTAGTTGCACTGCCTGTTCCCAGACATTTTATAACTCTTCCGCTGGCTTGTATTGTATGACTGCTATTATGGGTCGAGAGACCTTAATGTGTAATATTATGTGTGTGGCTCTTCCGAGCCTCTTAAATAAAGCTTGTATGTTTATGGTTATGTTGTGATGCCATCGATGTATCTATACATATTGGTATGCCATGCGTACGTGTGTCATGCTTGATACGTATGGGGTTCGATTACCTAGTCGTGATCTTTAGTAGCACTCCTTACAAGGAAATGCCCCTTTGCGATCCAACGAGCCTTGGTAGTTCGCTACTACTCCGGACACATTGGTTGACCGGCGTGTGTCTGTCCCCTTTGGGGAAATGTCACGCGATGTAATGGAGTCCTTGTAGCTTGCTACGACTCGTCTACATTCGCTGATGACCGACACCTGCTTTGTTGGGTCATGTATGCCTGTCCTTGTGCGGTACTGCCACTTTGGTTTATGACTAGACATGTCGATCCAGGTTCTTTGACATTGGATTGCTAGCGACACTATCGCATACGTAAGTCAAAAGACGAAAACGGTCCCGGCTAAGGTAAGGCTGCAGCCGTGGAGTTAACCGTGTGTGAGACCACAAAGGGATGCGATGTGTTACAGGCTGGATTCCTATGGCTTAGGATCGGGGTCCCGACAGCGTTGGTATCAGAGCCTGACTGACTGTAGGATTACTAAGCAAAACTGGTCGAAGTTGAGTCTAGAATTGCTTTAGTTATATATAAGGGAATTGTTTGTGGAAGGGAACGTAAGACTCTTGTTCTCTTCTCAAGTTATTCTATTCTGGTCATCCTCGTCTTTTCTGCGGGAATTAAGGACTAGGTTACTCATCTTCCCCTGGGCTCGTGTTTCTGATCGGTAGATTATAGGACTACGGGTCAAGAGATATTGGGGTTCTTTTATTCCTAGGAAAAAGGAAGTAAGTTTGATGATCAGAGAGTTGAACTTGATAGTTGAGTGGTTACGCTATTCCATGTTGGGTTGTCTCAAATTTGTTTTGAGCATTTACAGCCATTATGCTGCCCAATTTTGCATTCAGAGCTCTAATGCTTTTGCGTTACTCTCTATTTACAGATGCTTGGCCGTCCTTCTCGTCAGGTGGTACGTCTGACCAGGTGCATTGATGTACCGGGTCATACGGCCATGCTGGTCAGGGTGATGTCGGTGTGCGGTTACCGCTGGTACCCCGAGTACATAGTGGAGGAACAGTACCAAGACTTCAACCAGAGCCAGTACATCTGCACTGTTAGGGTATTTCCAGACTACCCTGGAGCTGAGAAGCCAATCCATTGGTCCTATGGGTTGGGGGTCACCGTTGACATGGCAGTTCAGGATGCTGCCTATTCAATGCTGACTATTATGAGAACAAGACATGCACTACTGCAGAATTCAGAGTTCTGCTATGTTCCGGCCTCTCAGTCTGGTGAAGAGGGATACCTCAGTGGAGTCTATTTTGATTCTTCTATGGAGGATCCACTTCTGCAGTCCACTGTTGAGATGCTAGAGAACAGAGACAGGGATGCTCGTGCTCTCCGCATGGAGCTTTATGCTACCCGTGCCCGTCGGTGGACAGCTTTGACGCAGCTGGCACCGGTAGTCCAGACAGGGTATGGAGAGATGGAGATGCTGAACCCTGTTAGAACCCATCTTCCGGCCCACGTTGACTGGCCAGCTATAGGAGGAGTCACACCTCTTCGGGGACCCCTCTTACCACCAGTCAGGGGACCAAGGCCACATCCATGTCCTTATGGATCCCAGGGATCTCAGGCTAGAGTGTTTCCTGATCCGCAGGTTGAGCTTCCAGGTCAAGGAGGTAATCTCTATGAGATGTTTTATGCGGATGCCTGAGCTCTGAGCGGAAGGTTAGTATGGTAGTAGTCGTACGTTCACAGTCCTGCGTGACTTGTGAAGTATGGTAGTAATGTGAAATGAATTCCGGAGGCCTAGATAAATAATGTATAGGAAGCTTGTAAGCCTCTGATGAGTAGTTCCACCATTTCAGTAGTTTGCTCTTCGACTAAGTTTGTACTGAACTATGTAAGGGTGGGTATGAACCATGGTGTATATATAGCATTTGCTTGTTACCATGTTGTTCGAATATTCATTTCCGCATTCCGTGTGTTCAGTACATTCTTAATCCATAGCTAGTATTGATATGATATTGGTCTAAGCTATGAGTTTGTTTGTCAGGATGGTGTTCACCAGGTTGAACCGTGCCCCTGCTCATGAGCAAGGTGAGGGTAGTCAAGCGTCGCAGGAAGACCTGCCTCACCCACCTTCTCTGGTAGAAGTGATGCGTGAGGCAGAAAGAAACAAAAGGGAGACCAACCGACTGCTAGAGCGTATTGAGCAGAATACGGCTCGACAGCCTAGGAACGCTGCAGTGTCCCTCAATGACTTTGTGAAGCTGAATCCTCCAAAGTTTCATCATTCCGTCGATCCCCTCGACGCTGATGACTGGCTGTGCAGCATCTCACGCAAGATTCGCTCGGCGAATGTGTCTGAGGCCGACAAGGTGACCTTTGCGGCGTATTTCCTGGAGGGACCCGCCAATCTGTGGTGGGAGAATTTTGAAGCTATGCGTCCCGCTGAACCAGTGGCCATGTGGGCAGACTTCAGTGCAGCTTTTCGTCTGCACCATATTCCAGAGGGCCTGATGGACAAAAAGAGAGAGGAGTTCTGTGCCTTCACTCAGGGCAAGTTGTCTGTGGATGCCTATAGCCGCGAGGTCGGTAACCTCGCCCGCTATGCAACAGAGGAGGTGTCTACTAACGCCAAGAAGCAAGCAAGATTCCGTAAGGGTCTGAGCCCTGAGCTCCGTCGTGATCTGCGCCTCCATGAGTGTGCAAGCTTTCAAGCCCTGGTCAACAAAGTGATCAGTGCCGAGACTGGTCATACTGACTTCGAAGCCACAAGGAAGCACTCCCGTGACTTTGGCTCATCTTCTGGTTCTGCGTTTCCAAAACGCAGGGTGTGGCTTCCAAACAGTTCTCTGCCGCCAAGAAACACTCCGAGGCCATCCTACGTGGCGCCTCAGATGAATCAGGCCAACCCTCCAGCAAAAGCTTATGGTGGTCCAGCTAGCAATGCTGCACCACGTGCCAACCAGGTGATATGCTACAAGTGTGGAGAACCAGGGCATTATTCCCGTGAGTGTCCTCAGAATGTGGGTGCCAAGCAAACCGGAAAGTCCGTCGGGTAGGCCAAGTCGGGCAAAGCTTATTATGTGAAGCCAACTCCTGCACGTGGCCGTGTGAACTATGTGTCAGCAGAAGAAGCTGCAGAGGATCCCGACGTCATGCTGGGTACGCTTCTTGTTAATCATCACCCAGCGTCTGTTCTCTTTGACACTGGGTCTTCTCATTCCTTCATTTCAGAAAGTTATGCACAGTTGCATAACATGTCATTTTGTGATATGCCAATCCCATTGGTCGTCCAAACCCCTGGTAGTAAATGGCAAACCTCTAGGATAACCTATGACAATGAAATTCTAGTAGACAGGCTAGTTTTTCTAGCCTCATTGATAGCATTGAAATCTTCGGATATTAATATCATCTTGGGCATGGACTGGATGTCAGCTCACTATGCCGAGATTCATACTCACTCTAGAAATGTCCAACTTACCCATCCCTCGGGTGAGATAGTAAATGTTTCTACTCGAGTTGCCAAATGCCAGCTCTATTCCCTAAATACCAACCCTCTTCCGGAACTTGAAGACATTCCGGTAGTCCGTGACTTCCCGGATGTTTTTCCAGAGGAACTGCCAGGAATTCCACCTGACAGAGATGTAGACTTTCTGATAGATCTTGTTCCGGGAACTGTCCCAATAGCTAGAAGACCTTATAAGATGGCACCCCTAGAGCTAGCCGAACGTAAGAAGCAATTAGATGAGGCCTTGAACAAAGGTTTCATTCGTCCTAGCTCTTCTCCTTGGGCTTGTCCCGTCCTCTTCGTCAAGAAGAAAGACGGAACGGATCAGATGGTTGTAGATTACCGACCAGTTAATTTGGTCACCATTAAGAACAAGTATCCGCTCCCCAGGATCAACGATCTGTACGATCAGCTCGCTAGATCCTCAGTCTTCTCCAAAATGGATTTGAGGTTGGGATACCATCAAATCAAGATTAAGAACGGGGACATTCCAAAAACGGCTTTTGTTACTTGTTATGGCCAATATGAGTACACCGTTATGTCCTTCGGTTTAACCAATGCCCCAGCCACTTTCTCTCGGCTGATGAACTCAATCTTCATGGAGTATTTGGATAAATTTGTCGTGGTATACCTCGATGATATTCTCATCTACTCGAAGAATGAACAAGAACATGCTGAGCATTTAAGGCTGGTATTGATGAAACTTCGAGAGCATCGCCTTTATGCCAAATTTTCAAAATGTGAATTCTGGTTACCAGAAGTGACCTATCTAGGCCACGTAATCTCTGGTAAGGGCATTGCTGTCAATCCCGAGAGAGTTCAAGCTGTCCTTGATTGGACTCAACCTGAATCGGTTAAGCAAGTTAGGAGTTTTCTTGGTCCAGCGAGCTATTGTCGCCGCTTCGTCGAGAATTTCTCCAAGGTTGCAAAGCCTCTAACTGAACTCCTCAAGAAGGATAAAAAGTTCGAGTGGACACCACAGTGTGAGCATAGTTTTCAGGAACTAAAAAGACGCCTGACTTCCGCACCTGTGTTGCTACCACCAGATTTTTCAAAGGACTCTGTTATCTATTGCGACGCCTCGCGACAAGGATTAGGTTGCATTCTCATGCAAGATCGTCATGTGATCGCATACGCATCTCGACAGTTGCGTCCACATGAGGATAATTATCCCACCCATGACCTTGAGCTTGCAGCTGTGGTCCATACACTAAAAACCTAGCGACATTACCTTTTGGGTAATCATTGCGAAATATTCACTGATCACCAAAGTCTGAAGTATATCTTCACCCAGCCGGATTTGAATCTCAGGCAAAGACGGTGGGTTGAGTTGATCTCGGATTACGACTTAGGAATAAACTTACACCCCGGGGAAGGCCAATGTTATGGCCGATGCACTAAGTCGTAAATCTTATTGTAACAATTTGATGCTACAACAAGGTCAACCACATCTCCATGAGGACTTTCGGAAGTTGAATCTTCATATTGTTCCTCAAGGATTCCTTTCTACCCTGGTGGCGAAGCCCACTCTTAAGGATCAAATTATAGCTGGCCAAAAGCGTGACAATGGTATATCACGGATCAAGGAGAATATTTTTAGCGGAAACGCTAAAGAATTTTCCATGAATAATCAAGGTGTTGTGTTCTTCAAGAATCATTTAGTGGTTCCTAAGAACCCACATCTAAGGCAGTTAATTCTTAAGGAGGCTCATGATTCTCCTCTCACCATTCATCCCCGTAGTACTAAGATGTATCAGGACCTACGCCAGAGGTTCTGGTGGACTAGGATGAAGAGAGAAATTGCTGAGTTCGTTGCTGACTCCGACGTTTGTCGTCGAGTTAAGGCAGAACATCAAAGGCCTGCTGGCACCCTTCAACCTCTAGCTATTCCTGAATGGAAATGGGATAAAGTTAGCATGGATTTTATTACCGGATTTCCCAAGACCAAGAAAGGAAATAATGCTATCTTTGTGGTCATTGACCGTCTTTCCAAAGTGGCTCATTTTCTTCCTGTTCGTGAGAGTATAACAGCTAGCCAGCTAGCAGAGTTATATATCTCTCGAATAGTGTCTCTTCATGGTGTTCCCCTGGAAATTAACTCGGACCGTGGAAGTATCTTTACTTCTCGCTTCTGGGAAAGTTTTAAGAATGCCATGGGGACTCACTTATCTTTTAGCACTGCTTTCCATCCTCAATCAAGTGGTCAAGTAGAAAGAGGAATCAAATCCTAGAAGATATGCTCCGAGCTTGTGTTATTTCGTTCGGTATGAATTGGGAGAAGTGCCTTCCATTCGCCGAATTCGCTTATAACAATAGTTATCAATCAAGCTTGGGCAAAGCCCCTTTTGAAGTTCTCTATGGACGAAGATGTTGAACCCCTCTTAATTGGTCAGAAACCGGAGAGAGGCAACTCTTTGGCCCGGATATGATCCAGGATGCAGAAGAGCAGGTTCGCATTATTCGTGAAAAGTTGAAAACAGCCCAGTCTCGTCAAAAGAGCCAATATGATCGTCATCATAAGGCTGTAACCTTTGAAGTTGACGAGAAGGCTTACCTTCGGGTTACACCTTTCAAGGGTACCCATCGTTTCGGTATCAAGGGCAAATTGCCTCCTCGTTACATTGGTCCTTTTCGCATTCTTGCCAAACGAGGAGAAGTTGCCTACCAGTTGGAACTTCCTCCGCATCTTTCCAATGTTCATGATGTTTTCCACGTCTCGCAACTCAGGCGTTGCTTTTCGGATCCTATCCGTGAAGTGGACCACGAAACGCTTGATCTCCAAGATAACCTTTCTTACCGAGAATACCCGGTGCGTATTCTTGATCAAGCTGAGCTGACCACTCGACGTCGAAACCTCAAGTTTCTTAAAGTTCAATGGTCAAATCATTCTGAAAAGGAGGCAACTTGGGAAAGAGAGGATCGTCTCCGACTTGAATATCCAGCGTTATTCCCGACGACTTCTAAATCTCGGGACGAGATTCTTTTGAGTGGGGGTGAGTTGTCACATCCCTAACCCTTAAGCAAGATAGCATTGTGCTCATGTCTTCTTTGCATTTGCATCTAAGAAGTTTCAACAAAATCAACAAAGTGGCAAAGGAAAAACTCAAAACCCTAGCCACCATTTCAATTAAAGAAATCTCAAACTAGTTCAAAATCAATGAACCCAAAATGGCCTCAAGAAATGTTCAAACTTTCTGATAAATCATGAAAGTAAATGAGCATTGGAGAAAACTATTTTCTTGACACCTTAAGCTTTTTGAATAAATGAAAAAGGCTACTGGTTTCAAATTTTAAATTTGAAATCAGAAACTATAAATTTCCAAAAATGTTGAAAAGCTTGGAAATGGTTGGGGATATTATAACAAATATTTCAGGAGGTCTAAAATAGTTTTTAGTTTTTGTTTTGGAGCTGAATTAATTAGCAAAACAATAATTAGCAAAACAGAATAACAAAAACAGAAAAAAATGGAAAAACCATACCTGTCGCCTAAGCCTGGCCCGGCCCATCCCTGGCTCGTCCCCTCCCTCGCGCTAGTAGGCAGCAGGAGGTGGTCGCCGCTCCCTCCGACGCGGCCACGCACCTGCGTGCCTGCCTGGCCGCCGCCTCGCGCTGGCGACGACGGGGATAAGCTCCCCAGAGCCTCCCCTATCCATTCCCCGCCTCGGTTTTCTTCCTCCTCCCGGATCTCCTCCTCCTCCTTGCTGCCGCCATTAGAGCCGAGCTCGAGCTCGAGTTGCCCGTGCCCTGGCCATAGGATTCCCTCCCAGAGCACGCCATTAGCTCCGCCTCGTCGCCCTGGTCATCTCTGCAGAAGCCGAAGCTTCCTCGAGCTCTGCATCGCCCCCAACGCCATCGTCTTCCACCTCCGGCCGCCGGACCTCTCCCGTCGATTCGCTCCCTCCGGCGCATCCCCGAGCCCCTCTTCAGCGCCATCGGAACCACCGTGAGCTCGTCGTCGTTTTCCCTCTCGCCCCACGCTCTCCCGTGCATCGTATCCTAGTTCCCCACCAAGGCCGAGAGCTTCTCGCCGCCGGCCATGTCGCTGCCGTCGCTGTGATGACCGATCCACGCGCCCGAGCTAGGATTCGAGCTCTTGGGGCCTTCAGGAGCGTGTCGAGCCCTCCAGCTGCCCTCCCCGTGCCCTAGAACCGCCCCTCATAGAAGGCCAAGCTTCGGCCGCCGCTCCGGCTCGTCGCCGATGCCTCTTCCGGCGACCCTGGCCTCCCCAGATGGTCCTGCCAGATCGGCCACTTCGCGAGCATGCTGTAGCTGCAAATCGCGTGTGTTTTGGTGCTGTGCAGCGCCGTCTAGGTCGCCTCCGGCGAGCCCTCCGCCGCGGGCCTGGTCGCCGGCGACCACCCTCCGATGGGGGTCGATGTGGCAAGCTAACCCAGCAGCTTAGTGACCTAATCACTCGCTCACAAGTGGGCCCAAGGCCAAGTCAAACCTCAGTTAGGGCTGGTCAGTGCGGGATTAGTCCTAGAGAGGCTGACCAGTGGGGCCCCCCTGTCAGGTTTGACCTGAACAGGTCGGCTGACCTGCTGACGTCAGTCTGATGCAATAATTAGAATTTCCAGTATAAAACTAATTCCAGGAAATTGCTAAAAGTTGTAAAAATCATAGAAATTAATTTGTAACTCCAATAAAAATAATTTATATATGAAAAAGTATCAGAAAAATTCAAGGATTCCGATTATGCTATTTTCAACTATGTTTTAAAAAGTTACAGAACCCTAAAATGTGGAATAAGGAGTAATTGAATTCTCATAATTACTTTTTAAATGGAATTTGGAAAAATATTCAAATTTCATTATGATTGCAATGATCACCACTGTCCTAATTACAAATCAGTATCATAACATGACCTTTCATGCATGTTAACATCAAGTTGATCTGAGCATCAGGTCGAATCAATTAAACCGGTATCCGAGAATACCCCGTTTGAATTGCTATCCGAATGTGATTCAAATCAACTCTAAACCTAATACATGTTGAAAATAATAACTTATCACCTTGCATTCTCATGCCATGCTCATGCATCATTTTGAGTGCATATGATTATTATTGAATGTTGCCATTCATTTCGGTAGGCTCCGCACCCCCGGATTCCACTGAATATCCGTCTGACGGATATCGTTCCTCCTCTGAGAAACAAGGCAAGCAACCCTTTTGATCATCCCGATAAATCCCATATTCTCGCTCCTGCACCTATTTATTGCTTTTAAGATCAAATGCTTCAACTGCTTTTGCCACGATAGTTGAACCCACTTCCTTTGCATGACTTAACCTTGTCACAGGAAATAGCCGAACCTTGCAACCTAGCATACCTGGTAGTTGCTTGAACTATGATGTGCCTTATCCTGCTATGCATGCTATGCTTAGAGTTGTGTATGGTCTGTCATCTGGGAGATGAACAGAAATGTGGAATGTGTTCGGTGAGCAAAGGTTGTGTGTTGAACTTGATTTGGTAAAGGTACCGGTGAAAGGCTGTGTAGGAGTACATGGCGGGTTGTTTCATTGGAACCGTCCTTAGGAACCGAGTTCCGTGTATGTATTCCAAGACTAGATACTACCACATGCTGGGCCCTGAAATATGACCCCGCTCGGCCTATTAATCGCGTAGTACCCGGTCCAGGAGTTGCAAGTAGTTTCTGGTGTTTATAGTAATGCTGGAGGCCGTGCATGGTGCTGACCTGAGAGGTGGGCCGTGATGCGGTAGGCAGTGGCACGGTGTACCAAGTGGCACCCGCATGGTGGGCTTGGGAACCCTACGCACATCGTTTGAGGCCGTGGCGGAAACCTCGGCCGGACTTCCGTACGGGTTACTCTCAGATAGGCGATAAACCTGGACTAGGTACTAGTGTGGTTAACGGTCGTGGCCGACTCCCTCGCTGGGCTTCCGCTTGAAGGTTGCCGAGGTGCATGACATGCACATAGCGATAACTGGCGAGAGCGTGTGTGACGAAGTACACCCCTGCAGGGTTATGATCTATTCGAATAGCCGCGTCCGCGGATATGGACTACTTGGAGACATATGTTGTTCATAGATAACTTCAATGGCTACTCATAAAATTGCCAAGATAAGCGTGAGTGTCGTGGACGGCATTTCCGTACGGAGACGGAATGATTCCACGATAGTGTATTGTTGTGGTGTTAGTGGACTCGTGTGCGAGAAATCAAGTTGTCAAAACTAATTTCAAAATGCAAGTTGTCTAGCCACGAGTCAAATGCTGGCTTCCCGCATGAAACCCCACAATACCTTTTGATACCTTGCATGAGTAGTTAGTTCTCCTAAAGTCTTGCTGAGTACCTTCGTACTCATGTTTGCTTAATAAATGTTGCAGAGGTTGCTAATGACCCTAATGGAGGGTTCTTCGTAGACATCGACGACGAGTAGCTGGTGTCCCAGCTACGATCTGGCCCTACGTCGGCTCTGTAGTATAGTGAGGCCATGTGCCTTCTAGTTGCACTGCCTGTTCCCAGACAGTTTATAACGCTTCCGCTGGCTTGTATTGTATGACTGCTATTATGGGTCGAGAGACCTTAATGTGTAATATTATGTGTGTGGCTCTTCCGAGCCTCTTAAATAAAGCTTGTATGTTTATGGTTATGTTGTGATGCCATCGATGTATCTATACATATTGGTATGCCATGCGTACGTGTGTCATGCTTGATATGTATGAGGTTCGATTACCTAGTCGTGATCTTTAGTAGCACTCCTTACAAGGAAATGCCCCTTTGTGATCCAAGGAGCCTTGGTAGTTCGCTACTGCTCCAGACGCATTGGTTGACCGGCATGTGTCCTTCTTAGCTGCTGTGTCTGTCCCCTTTGGGGAAATGTCACGCGATGTAATGGAGTCCTTGTAGCTTGCTACGACTCGTCTACATTCGCTGATGACCGACACCTGCTTTGTTGGGTCATGTATGCCTGTCCTTGTGCGGTACTGCCACTTTGGTTTATGACTAGACATGTCGATCCGGGTTCTTTGACATTGGATTACTAGCGACACTATCGCATACGTGAGTCAAAAGACGCAAACGGTCCCGGCTAAGGTAAGCCTGCAGCCGTGGAGTTAACCGTGCGTGAGACCACAAAGGGATGCGATGTGTTACAGGCTGGATTCCTATGGCTTAGGATCGGGGTCCCGACACTAGGACGCTTCCCAGTGAGAATGCCTGTTAAGTTAAGGCATATGGCATGGGTTCACGCTTTCGTTTAGTATTTTCACTGCTTTTTTAGTTTCGTGTGTTGGCCTTCATGGCCCTATCTATGTAAGACTTGACCTACATAGTCCTTGTTTTTATCGAACGGTATGAATGGATGTAAGACTCTTATTATTCAACTTATGTGTGTTTAGTGAGAACTGATCTCTGGGATCACTATACATGTGCATTCGATGATCATGACTTATGAGTCACGGTCCCCACAGAGATGGTATCAGAGCCATCCTGACTGTAGGAAGCCTTAGTTAGCATGGAGGTTAGTTAGGATAAACCCCGTTTAAAAACTATTCCAAGCATTTATACTTAGGATTTTCTACACTTCTTACCTCTTCCACTCTACTTTGAAAATATTTACTAACGCCCTCCCCTTAAACATTGTAGATGGTCGTCATACCCAAAGATGTCCTATGATCCATCTTTCCCCTACTCCTTGAGGACAACCTGGAGAAGTGCCAGTTCCACTGATCACCCATTTTCCTCTACCACGAGCACTGGGTCGATGCCACCACGAAGGAGAACCACGTTGATCTGTTCGTGAAGGAAAACAACTCCCCAACGAGTTGTTTCTTTGAAAGACCAGAAATGGAGACTATGGCATTAGAAGTTGATACAGCCGCATGGAAGGAACTCATCCACCATCGAGACATCATCTCAGAGATGGTTGACGACATGGCTACTCGCCACTTTCCTTTCAGGAAGGATGGTATTGGCGAGAGTTGGACGTTGGTCCCATACAAGGAGGATGAGACACCACTCAGATTCCAGACCTACTTCATCCTCTGTGCCGACAGTTTGGTACACAACCTGATTAAGGAGTCCATGAAGATCCGCAAGGAACTTCACCACACTCGTGAGCTACTCCGACTCGACAAGGAGAAGCGAGACAAGATCAAGAAGGACGGAGCCCCCAAGCGACAACCTGCTACCGCTTATAGAGGAGGAGTACCCCCAGCTAGAGATGCACCCACACGTCGTCATCACATGAGTGCGAAGGAGTACCATGCACTCTTCAAGGATGCGCTGGTGAAGCCTCGTCGGGGTGGACACCCTCATTCTTTGACCCCCTATACCGGAGACGGCGCCCATACAAGAGATAATCAGGAGGAAGATCCTGAGGAGCCCAAGTACGAGACCGAGCACTCCACCACATGAATCCAAGAATCCCTTAGGGTACGGTAAGTCATGTATCCCTCATGTGAAGTCAAGTTCTTGTAATGTTTCATATGAAACAATGTGTGCTTGTTGTTTGTTTTGTTCTTAGTGATTCGATGCAAGTCACGCTTTTGCCTTAGGCAACATGTAAGCGACTACATCGCCCCTCTTACCTTAATGATATGTGTTTGGTCTTTCAACCTTTGTTTTATCACACTTGCAACATACCAACCCCCTTAGGCGTGTTTTCCTCTAGTTGTGTTTCCCTCTTGCCTATTTTACTTTTTTGACTTTGCTGCTCCAAACAGGATGGTGATTGCTACCCGCAATAGTACTTTTATCAACCCCAACACCAGCAACTCTAGCCAGCAGACACAAGATGGTGGGTCTGCTCAGGTTGGAGATCACCGGGAGTAGCCACAAGGTGACATTCCCCCGCCGCCACCTCCACAGGAGAACATGACTATAGCTTAGTTTCTCCAAGTTCTCACAGAGGAATGCCAAGCCAACAATGCAGCTATTCAGCACATGGCTCAAGTTCTTTTGAACAATCTCTAGCAAGGTAGGAACGGCACTTGTCATTCCACTCCATCGGAGTTCATGAAGAATTCGCCCCCAACCTTCACCAAGATAGCCGAGCCCTTGGATGTTGATGATTGGATATGCACCATCGAGGACCATCTTGCGTTGGTCAACTACAATGAGGACCTTGAGAGGGTTCTCTATGACTATCACTACCTCAGGTTTATCGCTAGAGCTTGGTGGGATGGATTGAAGGTCATGTAAGGCGACCGTGTGTTCACCTGGGCTGATTTTAAGCAAGGGTAACGTACTGCCCACATCCCTTTGGGATTATGGTTATCAAGAAGCTGGAATTTCGAGCGTTGAAGCAAAGTGGGTCTATCAAGGAGTACCTACACATGAAGATATCAGTAATGAGGCAGCCAAGATAGAATGCTTCATGGAAGGACTCCAGCAAGCATTATAGTATCAACTTGTTGTCTACGAGTGCAAGACCTTCTTCCACCCGGTGAACATGGATCTCGTGATGGAAGACAAGTGTCGTGCCATGGAAGACACTCGCAAGCGCAAGATGATCAACAAGGGTAGTTCCAGCAACCAGAAGCCTTTCCTTAGCAACCAACCCTTGTCAAGACAAGCTATCAGCCTCAACAATTCAGGACTCCTACACATCGTTCGAACTACGAGGCTCAGAAGTATGCCAACCCTTGGCCGGCATACAACAATCCCAATAACAACACTGGTAGCAAGACCAACAACTTCAGGCAGTTCACGTGCTTCAGGTGTGGTCAGCCTGGATAGATCTCCAAGCAGTGCACCAACAAGAAGCCAGATGCACCACACCCCAATGTGAAAAATAAAGGACAGGACGTGCAACACCGCCATGGAACCAACCTCCCCGTAACCAGCCGAACAATGATAGGGTCGTGTGAATCATGTCACTAGCAAGGAATCCCAGGAAGACCCGGATGTATACTGGGTACGTTCCTTGTGAACTCAACCCCAACAACTGTTTTGTTTGATTGTGCTGCTTCGCATTCTTTTGTCACCCAAAAGTTTGCACTAGAGAGTGATATGGAGCCTACACCTCTGGGTATTCATATGATACTACAAACCTCGGGTGCAGTATTAAGGACCAAGATAGGAGGTAAAGGAGTTGGGATTAACATCAACGGGGTAGACTTATTAGGAGGTCTTATCATACTAAAGTCGCAAGACATGGATGTTATCCTTGGATGGATTGGTTGACCAAGCACCAAGGCTTTCTTGGCTGCGCTAAGCGAACTTATACCATGACCAATAGTCAAGGAGTTGAAGTCAAGTATGTCCCGAGCCCTACTTCCGCTCAGGCCCTTCAGGTTAATTGCTTGTCAGGAATTGAGTTGGATCAAGTGCGAGTGGTATGTGAATGCCCATATATCTTTCCTGAGGAGCTACCCGGAATGCCTCCTAGACACACATTGAGTTTATCATTGAGATAATGCCCGGAGCATGACCCATCTATAAGAAGCCCTATAGAATGGGATCCAAAGAGTTGGATGAATTACAGAAGCAACTAGGAAAGCAACTCTGGAAAGGATTTATTTCCCCAAGTTCCTCTCCTTGGGGATCATCTGTTCTATTTATGTCAAAGAGGGACGGAACTACCCGACTTTGTGTCAATTACCGTTATCTCAATGAAGTCACAATAAAGAACAAGTACCCATTTCCCAAGATTGAAGACATGTTCGATCAGCTGAATGATGCCAATGTATTCTCCAAGATCGATCTCAGGTCTGGGTACTACTAGTTGAAGATCAAACCCCAGGATATTCCAAACAAGGCGTATGTGACCCGGTATGGCCTGTATTAGTACACGGTCATGTCATTAGGGTTAACCAATTCCCTAGCCTACTTCATGTACCTCATGAACAAAGTCTTCATGGAGTATTTTGACAAGTTTGTCATTGTCTTCATCGACGACATACTCGTCTTCTCCAAGTCAGAAGAAGAGCATGAACAACACTTGAGGATGGTCCTGGATAAACTTCGAGAGCACTAGCTCTATGCCAAATTCAGTAAGTGTGAATTTTGGTTGCATGAAGTTGGATTCTTGGGTCATGTGTTGACAACAGAAGGATTGTAGGGACCCAGACTTACAAGTCGAGATCGTCGGATGAATGTGCTCAGTGATACCAGATATCAATGCTCACTGAACACACAGATAATGAATAATAAGAGTCTTACATCCAAGTACCAATTTATTACATTACATGACCGAACGGTTGATACGTCCATTTTGCATCATGCTTTTATGTTGATATTTATTGCTTTATGGGGTGTTATTACACTTCATGATACAATACTTATGCCTTTTCTCTCTTATTTTGCAAGGTTTACATGAAGAGAGAGAATGCCGGCAGCTGGAATTCTGGCCTGAAAAGGAGCAAGTTTGAGATACCTATTCTGCGCAACTTCAAAATCCGTGAAAATCAACGAGGATTTATTTTGGAATTTATAAAAATTACCGGACGGAAGAAGTACAAAAGGGGAGCCACCAGGAGGCCACAAGCGTGCTAGGCGCGACCTACCCCCCTGGTCGCGCCTAGGTGGCTTGTGGGCATTCAGTTGGCCCTCTTGCTCCCCTCTTTGGCTATAAGGAGGGTTTCTTCACAGAAAAAATCAAGAGGAGGGTTTCGGGAGGAATCTCCACCGCCACGAGGCGGAACTTGAGTAGAACCAATCTAGAGCTCCGGCAAGGTCGTCCTGCCGGGGAAAGTTCCCTCCTAGAGGGGGAAATCGTCGCCATTGTCATCACCAACACTCCTCTCATCGGACGGGACTCATCACCATCAACATCTTCATGAGCACCATCTCATTTCCAAACACTAGTTCATCTCTTGTAACCAATCTCCATCTCGCGACTCCAATTGTGACTTGTAAGGTTGCTAGTAGTGTTAATTACTCTTTGTAGTTGATGCTAGTTGGATTACTCGGTGGAAGATTATATGTTCAGATCCTTGATGCTATTCATTACCTATCTGGTCATGAATATTATTATGCTTTGTGAGTAGTCACTTTCGTTCCTGAGGACATGGGATAAGTCATGCTATAAGTAGTCATGTGAATTTGGTATTTGTTCGATATTTTGATGTGTTGTATGTTGTCTCTCCTCTGGTGATGTTATGTGAACGTCGACTACATAACACTTCACCATTATTTGGGCCTAGAGAAAGGCATTGGGAAGTAGTAACTAGATGATGGGTTGCTAGAGTGACATAAGCTTAAACCCTAGTTTATGCATTGCTTCGTAAGGGGCTGATTTGGATCCATTAGTTTAATGCTATGGTTAGACTTTGTCTTAATTCTTCTTTCGTAGTTGCGGATGCTTGCGAGAGGGGTTAATCATAAGTGGGAGGTTTGTCCAAGTAAGGGCAGAAACCAAGCACCGATCCACCCACATATCAAACTATCAAAGTATCGAACGCAAATCATATGAACATGATGAAAACTAGCTTGACAGAAATTCCCATGTATCCTCGGGAGCGCTTTAGCTCCTATAAGAGTTTGTCCAGGCTTGTCACTTTCTACAAAAGGGATTAGGCCACTTTGCTGCACTGTTGTGACTATTTTTACTTGCTACTTGCTACGAATCATCTTATCACACAACTATCTGTTACCAACAATTTCAGTGCTTGCGGAGATTACCTTGCTGAAAACCACTTGTCAGATCCCTGTGCTCCTCGTTGGGTTCGACACTCTTACTTATCGAAAGGACTATGATAGATCCCCTACACTTGTGGGTCATCAAGACTCTTTTCTGGCACCGTCGCCGGGGAGTAAAGCGCCTTTGTAAGTGGAATTTGGTAAGGAAACATTTATATAGTGTGCTGAAATTTATTGTCACTTGTCACTATGGAAACAAATCCTTTGAGGAGCTTGTTTGGGGTATCTTCACCTCGAACTTAAGCACAAGGAGTTGCTCCTCAACCTGCTACACCTATTGAAAATATTTACTATGTATTTCCTTCGGGTATGCTTGAGAAACTGCTGGCTAATCCTTTTACAGGAGATGGAACTTCATATCCCGACTTGCATCTAATCTATGTCGATGAAGTTTGTTGTTTATTTAAGCTTGCAGGTTTACCCGAGGATGAGGTCAAGAAGAAGGTATTTCCCTTATCTTTGAGCGACAAAGCATTGACATGGTATAGGCTATGTGATGATACTGGATCATGGGACTACAACCGGTTGAAATTGGAATTACATCAAAAGTTTTATCCTATGCATCTAGTACATCGTGATCGGAATTATATTTATATCTTTGGCCTCGTGACAGATAAAGCATCTCTCAAGCTTGGGGGAGGCTTAAATCAATGTTATATTCATGCCCCAACCATGAGCTCTCGAGAGAAATTATCATTCAGAACTTCTATGCTCGGCTTTCTGATGATGATCGCACCATGCTTGACACTTCTTGTACCGGTTCTTTTATGAAGAGAGATATTGACTTAAGATGGAATTTATTGGAAAGAATTAAACGCAACTATGAAGATTGGGAGTTTGATGAAGGTAAGGACTCAGGTATGAATTTCAATTTTGATTGCGTTAAATCCTTTGTCGAAACAAATACTTTTTGTGATTTTAGCGCTAAATATGGACTTGACTCTGAGATAGTAGCTTCATTGTGCGAATCATTTTCTTCTCATATTGATCTCCCTAAAGATAAGTGGTTTAAATATCATCCTCCCTTTGAAGTCAATGTAGTTAAACACAATCCATTTGAAGAGAAATTCATCGCTTATAATGATCCTATTATTCCGAGTGCTTACATTGAGAAACCACCTTTTCCTGTTAGGATAAAGGATCATTTTGAATTTTCAACTGTGATACGTAGGGGCTACATTGGAACACCTACACCCCCTGGACAAATTAGAGTTGAACCTAGCATTGCCATTATCAAATATCTCCTGTCCGACAATGTTGATGGCCATGATATTCACTTTTGTGAAGATGCTGCTAGAGTTGCTAAACCACATACTAGAGACAAACATAGGCTTGTTGTTGGCACGCCTGTTGTTTCTGTTCAGATAGGAGATCATTGTTATCATGGTTTATGTGATGTGGGTGCTAGTGTTAGTGCAATACCTCAATCCTTATATGATGAAATTAAAGACGAGATTGCACCTAATGAGATGGAACCTATTGATGTCACTATTCAGCTTGCCAATAGAGATACTATCTGCCCTTTGGGAATTGTTAGAGATGTTGAAGTCTTGTGTGGTAAAACAAAGAATCCTGTTGATTTTCTTGTTCTCTCTACCACACAAGATAGCTTTTGTCCCATCATATTTGGCAGACCCTTCCTCAATACTGTCAATGCTCATATTAACTGTGAGAAGAAAACTGTCACTGTTGGCTTTGAAGGTGTGTCACATGAGTTCAATTTCTCCAGGTTTGGTAGACAACCTCATGAAAAAGAGTTGCCTAGTAAAAATGAAATTATTGCCCTAGCTTCTATTGCCGTGCCTCCTACTGATCCTTTAGAGCAATACTTGCTTGAGCATGAAAATGATATGCATATGGATGAAAGGGATGAGATAGATAGAGTTATCTTTGAACAATATGCTATCCTTAAGAATAATTTTCCTGTTGAACTGCTTGGAGATCCACCCCCACCAAAGGGTGATCCTGTGTTCGAGCTCAGACAGTTGTGTGATACTTGTAAGTATGCTTATCTTGATGAAAAAGAGATATATCCTGTTATAGTTAGTGCTAGCCTCTAAGAGCATGAAGAAAAGAAGTTACTAAAACCTCTAAGGAAGCACCGTGCTGCTATTGGTTATACTCTTGATGATCTTAAGGGCATTAGTCCCACTCTATGCCAGCACAATATTAAAACTGATCCTGATTCCAAACCAGTTGCCGAACATCAACGGAGCTTAAATCCTAAGATGAAAGAGTTAGTAAGAAAAGAAATACTAAAGCTCCTGGAAGCAAGTATTATCTATCCTGTTGCTCATAGTGATTGGGTGAGTTCGGTGCATTGCGTCCCTAAGAGGGGAGGTATTACCATTGTCCCTAATGATAAGGATGAATGGATCCCGCAGAGGATTATTACTGGCTATAGTATGGTGATCAATTTTGGGAAATTGAATAAAGCCACTAGGAAAGATCATTACCCTTTGTCTTTTATCGACCAAATGCTAGAAAGACTGTCTAAACACACATACTTCTGCTTTCTGGATGGTTATTCTGGTTTCTCCCAAATACCTGTTACACAATCTGCTTACACGTGCCCTTTCGGTACCTTTGCTTACAGACGTATGCCTTTTGGCTTATGTAATGCACCTGCTACCTTCCAAAGATGTATGATGGCTATATTCTCTGACTTTTGTGAAAATATTGTTGAGGTTTTCATGGATGACTTCTCCATTTATGGGTCTTCTTTTGATGATTGCCCCAGCAACCTTGATCGAGTCTTGCAGAGATGTAAAGATACCAACCTTGTTTTGAATTGGGAGAAGTGCCACTTTATGGTTAATGAAGGCATTGTCTTAGGACATAAAATTTCTAAAATAGGTATTAAAGTCGATAACGCTAAGGTTGATGCGATCGAGAAAATGTCATGCCCAACAGATATCATAGGTATAAGAAGTTTCCTTGGTCATGCTGGTTTCTATAGAAGGTTCATTAAGGACTTTTCTAAGATTTCTAGGCCTCTTACCAATCTCTTGTAAAAGGATATTCCTTTTGTTTTTGACGATGATTGTGAGGAAGCCTTCAAAATACTTAAAAAGGCCTTGATAACTGCGCCTATTGTTCAACCAACTGATTGGAACTTACCTTTTGAAATCATGTGTGATGCTACTGATTATGCTGTTGGCGCTGTTCTAGGACAAAGAGTTGATAAGAAGTTGAATGTTATTAACTATGCTAGTAAGACTCTAGACACTGCCCAAAGAAACTATGCTACTACTAAAAAGGAATTTATAGCAGTCGTGTTTGCATGTGAAAAGTTCAGATCTTACATAGTTGATTCCAGAGTCACTATTCACACTGATCACGCAGCTATTAAGTACCTCATGGAAAAGAAAGACGCTAAACATAGACTTATCAGATGGGTTCTCTTGCTACAAGAATTTGATTTGCAAGTTGTCGACAGGAAGGGTGCTGAGAACCTCGTTGGAGATAACTTGTCTAGGTTGGAGAATGTTCTTGATAACCCACAACCTATTGATTATAGCTTTCCTGATGAGAAATTGAATGTCATCAACACTTCACGTAGTACACCGTGGTATGCTAATTATGCAAATTATATCGTTGCCACATATATACCACCTAGTTTCACATACCAGCAAAAGAAGAAATTCTTCTTTGATTTGAGACATTACTTTTGGGATGATCCTCACCTTTATAAGGAAGGAGTAGATGGAGTTATTAGACGTTGTGTACCTGAACACGAACAGGGACAGATCCTACAGAAGTGTCACTACGAGGCTTACGAAGGACACCATGCGGGAGATAGAACTGCACACAAGGTATTGCAATCAGGTTTCTATTGGCACACTCTCTTCAAGGATGCCCGTAAGTTTGTCTTGTCTTGTGACGAATGTCAAAGAATAGGTAATATCAGTAAACGTCAGGAAATGCCTATGAATTATTCACTTGTGATTGAACCATTTGATGTTTGGGGTTTTGATTATATGGGACCTTTTCCAGAATCCAACGGGTATACTCATATCCTAGTTGATGTTGATTACGTTACTAAGTGGGTAGAAGTTATCCCAACTAGTAGTGCTGATCACAACACCTCTATCAGGATGCTTAAAGAAGTTATTTTCCCTAGATTTGGAGTCGCTAAATATCTAATGATTGATGGTGGTTCACATTTCATTCATGGTGCTTTCCGTAAAACTCTTGCTAAGTATGATGTCAACCATATAATTGCATCTCCCTATCATCCTCAGTCCAGCGGTCAAGTAGAGCTAAGTAATATTGAGATTAAACTAATTCTGCAAAATACTGCCAATAGGTCTAGAAAGAATTGATCCAAGAAGCTCAATGATGCACTGTGGGCTTATAGAACTGCTTATAAGAGTCCCATGGGAAGGTCTCCGTACAAAATGGTTTACGGTAAAGCATGTCGTTTACCTCTTGAGCTAGAGCATAAGGCTTATTGGGCAATCAAAGAGCTCAACTTTGATTTCAAACTTGCTGGTGAGAAGGGGTTATTTGATATTAGATCACTTGATGAATGGAGAGCTCAGGCATATGGAAATGCCAAGTTGCTCGAAGCAAAGGTTAAGAGGTGGCATGATAAAAGGATACAAAAATGTGAGTTCAATGTAGGTGATTATGTCTTGCTATACAATTCTCGTTTAAGATTTTTTGCAGGCAACCTTCCCTCTAAATGGGAAGGTCCTTACATTGTTGAGGAAGTATATCGTTCCGGTGCCATAAAGATCAACAACACGGAAGGTAATTTTCCGAGAGTGGTAAATGGGCAAAGAATCAAGCATCATATCTTAGGTACTCCCATAAATGTTGAAAAAAATATTATCAATACCATAACTCCGGAGGAGTACATAAGGTATGTGATTCGGTAAGTAAACCAACTCCAAAACTTTTCTAGTAGGATTTTTCTCTGTTTTGGATTTTTTTAGAAAAATTGAAAAATTTAAAGTAGTCCGGAAAGCGCACGAGGAGGCGACAAGCCTGCCAGGCGCGGGCTACTCCGTGGCCGCGCCTGGGGGGCTTGTGACCACCTCGTGTGCCTCCCGGACTCTATTTTCTTAAGGAGTACTCCTTCCGGTCGGAAAAAATCATTATGTATTCTCCCAAAAGGTCTGACCCTCGTATCACGCAAATTTCCTGTGTTTTTTTCATTTCGAGCCTGTTTTCTTCCGCAGATTTAAGGCAAGATGTCGTCTCAGGAATCTGTAGGGGTGAACGATCTCCCTCAAGTCTATGAAGAAGTAAATGCTGATCTGAAAAGAATGGAGGTCATGGAGGCCAAGGAAAGGCTACCTAAAGAAACTAAGGGCAAAAGTAAGGAGAAGAATCCGACGTTGGACGAAGGGCAATCTTTGCTCAACAAGGAAGAAGCCGAGGAATAGGATTTTCTTCAATCTTACCTCCACCTTTTACCTCCATCCTTGATCGAGCTCTTGAGGTTATGTGAAATAACTCGTGTTCGTAATACTTATCTCACTCGTGAAGTTGTTTTTCTAGAGAAACATATCACAGAGCTCTAAGGTATAAATGAAAGATCGATAGCCCTCTTGGAATCAAAAGACAAAACAAATCCACCACCATCACCTCCGAAGGAAGACAACTAAGCACGGGTATGGGCAATCCCCTTGGCTTGTGCCAAGCTTGGGGGAGTTGCCCCGGTATCATATCACCATCACATCTTTTTCCTTTACCTTTTCTTAGTTCGATCCTTTTTTGTTTTAGCTTTCTCGAGTAGAATAAAGTTCTTAGTGTCTTAGGCTTGAGTTCTGCTTTGTGTCACCCCCAATGTATTCGAGTTCGTGAGTCATATAATAAAGAGTGTTTTAGTTAAGGGCCTTGCTTCATGCCTTGATCTTAGGAAAATAATGAAGAAAGAACAAAAGCATGAAAGACCATGTAATGATCTTATGAGAAGTGATGACTTCACATATAAAAAGAATGTTGATTAAAACTTGTTGTGGGTGGACAAACGTAGACCTTGGTCATTGCTGCAATTAATAGGAAGTGATAAAGAAAGAGAGGTTCACATATAAATATATCATCTTTGACAGCATCTATGATTGTGAACACTCACTAAACTATTACATGCTTAGAAGTAGATGTTGGACAAGGAAGACAACAAAATGAATTATGTTTTCTTGGTTCCGAACAATGATTATATGACTAGAGATCCCTTAGCATATGACGATTGCTTCCACCCCATACCAGCCAAAACTCCCGCACCAAGTAGAGATACTACTTGTGCATCCACAAACCTTGAACCCAGTTTTGCCATGAGAGTCCACCATACCTACCTATGGATTGAAGAAGATCCCTCAAGTAAGTTCTCATCGGTTCAAGCCATAAAAATTGCTCCCTAAATATGTATGATCTATTAGTGTGTGCAAAATAAGCTTTGTATGAACATGTGATGAGGAATACATAAAAGCGACAGACTGCATAATAAAGTTCTTTATCACAGGAGGCAATGTAAAGTGATGTTCCTTCACACTAAGAGGACACACATCCAAACCTCAAAAGAGCATCACAACCGCTGCTTCCCTCTGCGAAGGGCCTATCTTGTACCTTTACTTTTTTCGCCTTTATCTTATTTCGCCTTTATCTTGGCTAATGTCATGATGATCTACACTAATTTCTTATTTCGCCTTTATCTTAGCTAATGTCATATGCTAGGGAAAGATCTATATTCATATGTCAACTTGGAAGTAAGTATTCATGAAATTATTATTGTTGACATTACCCTCGAGGTAAATAGTTGGGAGGCGAAACTATAAGCCCCTATCTTTCTCTCTGTCCGACTGAAACTTTGATCTCATGAGTACCACGTGAGTTGTAGCAATTGTAGAAGACAAAAGGATGATTGTGTATGTGGATTTGCTTTACAAGCTCTTATTTGACTCTTTCTGATGTTATGATAAATTGCAATTGCCTTAATGACTATAGGCTATTGGTTGTTAATTCTCAATAAGGTTCTTGATCCATACTTTACTTTGTGAAGGAATTATCACTTTGGCATAAGAGATTATATGATGATATGGCTGCTCTAATTATGATCATGATGCATGCATGCCCGTATTTTGTTTTGTCGACACCTCTCTCTCTAAACATGTGGGCATATTTATTGATCTCGATTTCCGCTTGAGGATAAGTGAAGTATAAGCATGGGGGAGTTGATACGTCCATTTTGCATCATGCTTTTATGTTGATATTTATCACTTTATGGCTGTTATTACACTTCACGGTACAATACTTATGCCTTTTCTCTCCTATTTTGCAAGGTTTACATGAAGAGGGAGAATGCCGGCTGCTGGAATTCTGGCCTGAAAAAGGAGCAAGTTTGAGATACCTATTCTGCGCAACTCCAAAAGCCGTGAAAAATCAACGAGGATTTATTTTGGAATTTATCAAAATTACCGGGCGGAAGAAGTACCATAGGGGAGCCGCCAGGAGGCCATAAGCCTGCTAGGCGCGACCTACCCCCCTGGCCGCGCCTAGCGGGCTTGTGGGCTCCCAGTTGGCCCTCTGGCTTCCCTCTTTTGCTATAAGGAGGGTTTCGTTCCATAAAAAATCAAGAGGAGGCTTTCGGGAGGAATTGCCGCGGCCACGAGGCGGAACTTGAACAGAACCAATCGAGAGCTCCGGCAGGGTCGTCCTGCCGGGGAAAGTTCCCTCCCGGAGGGGGAAATCATCGCCATCGTCATCACCAACACTCCTCTCATCGGAGGGGACCCATCACCATCAACATCTTCATCAGCACCCTCACATATCCAAACCCTAGTTCATCTCTTGTTACCAATCTCCGTCTCACGACTCCGATTGGTACTTGTAAGGTTGCTAGTAGTGTTAATTACTCTTTGTAGTTTATGCTAGTTGGATTACTCGGTGGAAGATTATATGTTCAGATCCTTGATTATATTCAATACCTATCTGGTCATGAATATTATTATGCTTTGTGAGTAGTCACTTTTGTTCTTGAGGACATGGGATAAGTCATGCTATAAGTAGTCATGTGAATTTGGTATTCGTTCGATATTTTGATGTGTTGTATGTTGTCTCTCCTCTAGTGGTGTTATGTGAACGTCGACTACATAACACTTCACCATTATTTGGGCCTAGAGGAAGGTATTGGGAAGTAGTAAGTAGATGATGGGTTGCTAGAGTGACAAAAGCTTAAACCGTAGTTTATGTGTTGCTTCGTGAGGGTCTGATTTGGATCCATTAGTTTAATGCTATGGTTAGACTTTGTCTTAATTCTTCTTTCATAGTTGCCGATGCTTGCGAGAGGGGTTAATCATAAGTGGGAGGTTTGTCCAACTAAGGGCAGCACCCAAGCACCGGTCCACCCACATATCAAACTATCAAAGTAGCGAACGCAAATCATATGAACATGATGAAAACTAGCTTGACAGAAATTCACATGTGTCCTCGGGAGCGCTTTACCTCCTATAAGAGTTTGTCCGGACCTGTCCCTTACTACAAAAGGGATTGGGCCACTTTGCTGCACTGTTGTTACTATTATTACTTGCTAGTGGCTACGAATCATCTTATCACACAACTATCTGTTACCGACAATTTCAGTGCTTGTCGAGATTACCTTGTTGAAACCACTTGTCAGATCCTTCTGCTACTCGTTGGGTTCGACACTCTTACTTATCGAAAGTACTATGATAGAACCCCTACACTTGAGGGTCATCAACGGTCAAGTTCACAAGGTTGGGCCTAAGGCCAAATCATACTGATACAACTAATAGCGGAAATCATAGGGGCTAAACGGATGCCCATGCCATCAAGCCTACACCGGCAGGTATTCTGACTCGGAAGCGTCCTAGTTCGTAGGGGCATCTCCGAAGACGTACTCATCTCCAAACTCCGGTCCTTCCATGTTTGGTCAATAATATAACCAGTGGCGAGCCAATGATTACTTTTGAATGTACTCGTAAATAGCCCATGATATGAACAATGAAAGTGAAGGATAACAATAACATGCATCTTTGGTGGATATCTCTTGGTGGTAAATAAACATGATCACAGGGATGCATCATAAATTAAGAACTACTTTTGAAGGACAGGTTACAGATATCAATATATCTGTTGAGGGCTGAACCATCCAGGTTCACCCTATATGCCAAGTCACCCAACTTGCTCATATCATTACTTTCATAACAACTCCTTTCATCACAACTAACACACACTTGGTTTATGCGGAAACGACTGGACATAGTTTAAGCAGGATCACCCAATTGTTCTTTACCGTGGACATGACTATTCGAATAGTTTCACACTCGGCAGAGGTAGTACGCTAGACCCACGAGATCCGGGAAACTTTCGTGTCATCCACGACTTGCGGTATATAACATACCCGAGGTAAGTACCCGATCAATGCCTTTCCCCTTATGATACTAGACAAAGAGGTCCACTCGATTGGTACCTGGCCCACATGTTGTACGTCTTACGAGCATCGACTCTGTACAGTATCAACCATGCAGGGACTAACGGTGTGCCTTGAACACATGAAAATGGCTTAGTTGCCCTACCTGGCATGACCCAATCACGAGAGTGACCACATATCACTCACGCCACTAGTAATGTGGCTCTTTGCTAGCACCGACCAGAGTAATCAACAAAGCCCCATCCCATAAAGGGGTAACGTGGTCGTACAGGTAAGGTTGGGACGGTCGACACATCATAAACCTAATCCCATTTCCGAAACCATACTCACTCAAAATACCCGTGCACCACTTCTCCGAAAGTGGACACCTAACGCATCATCACCCTCGGGCATTAGTGGCACCCGACGGGGTTTTCATAAACTATAGATTTATGTCATCATCATGCTCATGCTAATACTATTATAACTTTACTTGTCAACATGATATTAGCATGACCCTCATAGGTGGTACGATCAAGCTTAATGCATGTGCTACGGAGGAGCCATCGGTAACATCACTTCAATGATTTACCGGCACTTATGATCATATGTAACGGAAATATTTTCCTACACTAGCATGCAATATAACATATGCTCTGTCATCTTCAAAGGGCTGCTTGCCTTGGTCAGCTAGGTATCCGGGGTTCTCGAGGTCTTCCGCTTTGATTCCCTCGTCACACGGATGTTTTATCATCGTCCAAAGAATAAATAAGAAATAGCTCACTCAAAAACATATCACAAAGTCATTTTAAAAATGTTCTTTATTACTGATAAATCTAAGTGGCTATTTTGAAAAATATTTTCCTGTGATTACAATGAAGGAACATTTTTAAAATCAACCAAACGGAAGCAAAACTATTCCAATTTAGTCCTTTTTATTACTGTAAAATAGAATAGTTGCTGAAGAATTCATCCAATGGTCTCATTAAATACCACATATTTTTAGAAGAATATAAGTGGAAAAATTATATTTTTACACTGGTGAAATATTTCTATAAAAATCTTTGAAATCAGATTTCAAAAATAAAAGAAAATGGGCTAAGACCGTGGCCTGGCTCGGCCTGGAACTGGGCCGGCCCAAGGCCAGCCGACAGCCTGCCCAGGCGCGCGCACCATTAGGTTTGAACCTGACGTGCGGGCCCTGCGGTCTGTCGTTGCGGGCAGCGAGGGGGAGAGAGCTGGGCCACCGACAGGTGGGGCACACGTGTCGGGGTCGTCTCCTACCTCTGGCTAGAGAGGAGGAGGAGTACGCCGGCGAGGCTGCCGACTTTGTCAAGCCCCAACGAGGATAGAAATGGGTTCGACTCGACGCCGCCTACCTGCTGGTGGTCGGAACAACGACGGAGAGGCATGGGTTCGCCGATGACGAGGAGGCCGCGGAGGAGGAGTTTCAGGAGGTGGTCGAGAGGGTAGCTAGGGGCACAGAAATACTTGGGAAAGTTGGGGGAAAGCTTCCTGAGGTCGAGGGGATCAGTTTGGTGGGTCGAGGGACGCAGGAGCCGTCGTGTAGCCAGAGATCTACCAGAGATCCTAGGTGGAGGGGCCTCGGTCGATCTCGAGCACCGGGGCTCTGCTGGCTTGCTGGGGTGGCTAGGGAGGTGCTAATGGTCGTGGTGAAGCTGTGTGAGGGGTGCTGGAGCAAGGGGGGCTATTTATAGGCCCGCAACGGTGAGCCGATTCGGGAGCGCCGGTGACTCACCATGGCGCGCATGGGGCTGCAGAGAGGAGCTGGGGTCGAAACCACAGTCTCAGGACGTGGTTTTGGACTGCCAGAACCATCTGCAACAGAGGGAGAGAGAGGAGTCGAGCATCAGTGGCCGCGCAACCTTAGCCGGTTCGGGTGCGCGCAGGCACGCGTCGCACGAGCTCTAGCGCGGGAGAGGAGGTGCCCTAATGGTCGCTCGATGCAGTGGGGTTGTCGGGGAAGAGGTTGGACACCTCGGGGGAGGCTGGAACTGGCCGAGAGCATCGCCCCCCACCTTGGTGGCTTCCTGTAGCGCGCCCAGAGAGTAGTTTTGGCATGCCACGACATGCTGGTGCGCTCTGAGGCACTTTGGGTGTGTCTAGCATGTCCTGGTACTAGCTGGGAGTGAGGCTAGCCGTTGGGGTCCCGCGGGAGCTTCGGCTGGTCAAGGGACACAAGGAATACTGGTGTTGTCAGCTTTGTACTGAAGCTTTGATTGGGGTTTTTGGCATTTCCACTTTGAACCAGTGAGGGGCGAGTTTACTAGGGTTGGGCATTGATACTGGCCACCTAATCTGAGAGTTTCGAGCAAAGGGGCTGGGTTTAGGTATGGGTTAAAGGGGCTTTTACCCATCTGTCAAAAGGTGCTCGACAGTGGTTTGGGGTAGTTGCACCCCACCACTGGTGCTGCAACTTAACAGGTTTGGGTTTGGTACTAAAACATGGGGTTTCACCAAGTTTGAGCTCCATTGGACAAGTTTAGCTTTGTAAACTTGAAAACACCACCATTTGACCAGATTTGTCCCTTCCAAAGAGAGTGTGGGCAAACTAAGTCCCACAAATCCTATTATTGGTGTGGAACCCTCATTTGAGGTATTAGGCACCCCTGCAAAGATTCAGCATAATTGGACAAACTTTGCTATGTAGAGTTGCTCTAACTCCAATCTGGACAAAAGGGGTTTTAGGGTTATTTGGATCAAGGTGAAACATTATGTGGACACCAAATATGGCTTAGGGATACCACTCAAATTTGCTAGGATTTATTGAGAATATTTCCTTTGGAAATATTTCAAAAGGTCAAAACAGACATAAATGGTTTTCAGGGTTTTACTCAAATAATTATAATAGAAATAGGGGTTTAAACTCTTATGTATGGAAAATATATGTCCTTCTGATCATCTCCAAATTTAATCAGATTTTTTCTAAGATAGAAAAGTATTTTTCCATGTAGGAATACCATTTTTGGCCTCATAAATGGACATGTAATATAATTTGGAAAATAATTCTAAAAATTATTATTTTGTGGTTTTGGAGCACTAAAATGAAGTTAAAATCAGATCACCAACTTTGGGTAGAAACACTCCTTGCCATCAAGGGCATGTAGTGCAACTCAAAGTAGGGTTTTACCTTGATGAGAAACAAGTAAAGGTTTTTGGAAATAATTCAATATTGCGAAATGGGGTTTTATCATCACATGATCATCACACAAGTCATTCAATGACAAACATGGCACTCAGATTTTTGCATTATGGAGAAGTGGTAGTAAAACAGGGTGTGACAGACCTATCCCCCTTACTAGAATCTCGTCCCCGAGATTCCTAAGCTAGGTTCTAAAAAGGTCCGAAAACTCAGATCGGAGATATCTTCACGCTCCCATCTTGCTTCGGCTTCGGTGTGGTTGCTCCACTGAACCTTGAAATAATTGATGCTGCGGCTTCTGGTGAAATGCTCAACTTCATCCAGAATGCGGATCGGCTCCTCGCGGTAGGTGATATCCGGCTCAAGGTCGATGGACTGATGGTCAATGTCCTTGTAAGGATCAGAACGGTTTGCGCTTGAAGACACTTCCTGAGTTGTAACACGTGGAAGACGCTGTGCACACCCAAAAGTTCCGGAGGTAGCTCCAACTGATAAGCAACTTCTCCACGCCTTGCCGTGATCTTAAAAGGTCCGATGAACCTTGGAGCGAGTTTCCCTTTAACATGGAAACGCTTGGTTCCTTTAAGAGGGGTGACACGTAGGTACACCTGGTCTCTGGGAATGAACTCCACATCCGTGCGGCGAGAATCCGCATAGCTGTTTTGTCGCGACTTGGCTTCCTTTAGATTTTGTCAGACAATTTGCACCTTCTTTTCTGCCTTGTGCAAAAGTTTCGGCCCGAAAATCAGCCCTTCACCGGTTTCAGACCAGTTAAGCGGGGTGCGGCACTTTCGTCCGTACAACACTTCAAATGGGGCCATTTGGAGACTAGACTGGTAGATGTTGTTGTATGAGAACTCAGCGATCGGCAGACAGTCTTCCCATTTGGCACCATGTGCCAAGACGCAAGCGCAGAGCATATCTTCAAGTATCTGATTCACTCTTTCCGTTTGTCCGCCCGTTTGTGGATGGAAAGCGGTGCTGAAAGAGAGCTTTGTTCCGAGGGCTTCTTGGAACTACTTCCAAAATTTTGAGGTGAACTGCGTGCCTCGGTCACATACAATCTCCTTGGGAACTCCGTGAAGGCTCACAATACGCTCAATATAGAGACTAGCCAACTTGTCCCCATCTTGTCCCCATCATAAGTGGTGTCGACTGGAATGAAATGGGCCACCTTGGTCAGATGGTCGACAATGACCCATATAGAGTCATGGCCTCTACTAGACCTTGGTAAGCCAGTAACATAGTCCAAGCCTATCTTGTCCCACATCCATTCTGGCACCTGGGGAGGTTGTAGCAATCCTGCAGGTCACTGATGCTTAACCTTGACTCGCTAGCACACGTCGCACTTGGCAACATAAAACACTATTTCCCTCTTCATGCCATGCCACAAGAATCTTTCACGGAGATCTTGATACATCTTGGTACCACCGGGGTGAATAGAGTAGGGTGTATCATGAGCTTCCTATAGGATCAAATCCTTGAGTTCAGCCTTGTTGGGTACGCATAAACGTTTCCCAAACCACACTACTCCTTGTTCATCCACCAAGAATATTGGGGCCTCGCCTTCTTTGAATCTTCTTCTTGATGCCTTCAATGCTCTTATGACCCTTCTGGGCCTCCTTGATATCATCATCCAATGTTGGTTTGAATTCGAGGTTAGCTAGGAATCATGATTCTACTATCTCCAATCCAAAGTTCTCCAATTCTTCATATAAGGCATGTTGCCTTTCCTTGATCATGACGTTCAAGGTGTTGGTCTTCCGGCTTAAGGCATCTGCCACTACATTGGCCTTACCTGGGTGATATTGAATGCTGAGGTCGTAGTCTCTGATTAACTCCAACCATCTTCGTTGCCACATATTCAATTCCCTTTGGGTGAAGATATACTTCAGACTTTTGTGGTTAGTGTATATTTCACATCGTTTCCCCATAACGTAATGTCGACATGTCTTCAGGGCATGCATTACTGCTGCCAATTTGAGATCATGGGTGGCATAATTCTCCTCATGCGGGCACAGTTATCGTGACAGATATGCCACAACTCTGCCGTCCTGCATCAGAACCCCATCGAGCCTGGTTCTAGAGGTATCACAATATATCACAACCTCCTTGCTGATATCTGGAGTGGCCAATACCGGGGCGGTAGTTAATCTCTTCTTCAATTCTTGGAAGCTTGCTTCACACTCCGGCGTCCATTTGAACTTCTTTCCTTTCTTCAAGAGCTGAGTCATAGGTCGAGCGATGCGGGAGAATCCTTCTACAAACTTGCGGTAATATCCCGCGAGTCCGAGGAAGCTCCTGACTTCCTTTACATCAATTGGCGATTCTCAGTTGGTTACCATAATTATCTTGGAGGGATCAACCGCCAATCCACTTGCTGTCATGGTATGACCCAAGAAACCAACTTCGCTCAGCTAGAATTGGCACTTGCTGAATTTGGCATAAAGTTGGTCCTCTCGAAACTATTCCAACACTGACCTCAAGTGGTGCTCATGCTCTCCTTCGGACTTGGAAAAGATTAATATGTCATCAATGAATACGACGACAAACTTGTCCAAGTATTCCATGAAGACCTTGTTCATGAGGCACATGAAGTAAGCTCGGACATTAGTCAATCCAGAAGACATGATAGTGCATTCGTACAGATTGTACCGGATCACGAACGCAGTATTGGTATGTCCTCGGGTCGGATCATCAGTTGGTAATATCCAGACCGGAGAAAATACCTTAGCTCCATTTAGCTAATCAAACAAGTCTTCAATCTTGGGGTGCGGATACTTGTTCTTGATCATGACCTCCTTCTTGGCACTAACAAAACAGGCGATCCCCAAGGTGACAGACCCGGACGAATAAACCCTTTCCTAAGTTGCTCATCCAGCTGCTTCTTCAGCTCTGCTAGCTCTTCGGATCCCATCCTGTAAGGCTTCTTATAGATAGGCCTTGATCTGGGCATGAGATGAATGATGAAATCGATGTCTCGGTTAGGAGGCATTCTTGGTAGCTCATCAGTAAAGACGTCCGGGTACTCACAGGCTATTGGCACTCGGTCGAGTTCTACCTCTGACAGGCTGTTAACCCATGGTACTCGAGCGGGTCGTGGCTGTGAGACATACTTGACTTTGACCCCTTGCTCGCTTGTCATCGTAATGGCCCTGTTGTCACAGGCCAAGATGCTTTGATGCTTGGCCAACCAATCCATGCCGAGAATTACTTCTAGGCCTTGCGACTTAAGCACAATGAGATTCGCTGAGAACCTTGTCCCATTTATAACTATGCCGACCTCCCTACATCCTAGGTTGGTCCTCAACAGTGCTCTCGGGGTTTGAATTGCCATTTGCCCGCGAAGAAGGGTAGGTTTTGAACCACATTTTTCCGCAAATCTTTGTGTAACAAAATAATGTGAAGCACCACAATCAAACAATACTGTTGCTGGGGTGGAGTTGACGAGGAACGTACCCAGAATGCAGTCCAGGTCTTCCTGTGCCTCTTCTACGGAGATATGATTAGTCCACCCCCTGTCGTGATACTGCTGATTGCAGGGAGCTTGATTCTTGCGTGGTGCACCTTGGCCTTGATTTGGCGCATTCGGGTGCGGTGCGTCAGGCTTCTTGTTGGGACACTGCCCGGAAAAGTGCCCTGTTTGTCCACATCCAAAACATGTAACTTGTGCTGGAAGATTGGTCTTGACTCCACTGTTGTTCGGTGGGTTGATTACTGGCTTGGTGCTGCTGAGGCGGGTAGTTCTGGTGAAATGTTGGAGTCTTGTACTACTGCTGTTGATAGTTGGGTCTTGCTGGTGCTCACTGCTGTGGGCGTGGCTTTGGGTTAGTGAGTCCTCCACTATACATTAGCTTGCGCTTACGGGTGTCGTCTATAGCACGACGCTTATCCTCCAACATAAGGGCCTTATTAACCAAATCGATGAAGGTCTGACATTCACAAACTACCAGCTGATACTGGAGTGACTTCTGCAGTCCTTCCACAAAGCGTTCCACTTTGGTGGCCTCAGTGTTGATGTCTTCAGGTGCATATCTTGACAGGAGGTTGAACTTTTGCAAATACTCCTTGACGGATCCATTGCCTTGCCTTAAGGCTCGGAATTCCCACTTCTTAATGGTCATCATTCCGGGAGGAATGTAAGCAGCGTGGAATCCATCTTTGAACAGAGCCCAAGTGATGACTTGTCCTGCACGCATGATCTGAAATCCATCCCACCAAGCTCTGGTTGTGCCCCCGAGATAGTGAGAAGCATAGAGGACTTACTCACGATCATCAAGGCATTTGACCAGCGTGAGGAGGTCTTCGATAGTATGGATCTAGTCATCGGCATCCAATGGTTCAGTCGTCTCCATGAATATGGGTGGCGTAGTTCGCATGAACTCAGAAAGAGTAGAGCGACCATTGCCATTCCCGTTCTGCGGCGGGTTGTTAACCAAGGCTTGAGCCAGCTGCTGAATAGCGCCATTGTTGGCTTGACATTCCTCTCGAAGAGCTTGAAGGAACAGAGAAATAGTCAAGCTTTCGGAAGGAGGCGGTGGTGGTGGAACATCATCTTGCTGCTCGTGGTGATCTCCAGCTTGAGCTTCCCCACCGGTTCCCTGCTGCTGACTTGAGGAGGCAGAGCCGGGGTTGCCGAATATGCTGTTGCAAGTTGCATTCACCATCCTGTCAGGGGAGTAGACAGGTCAATTTGCCGAACCGGCTGAAATCATAAGGGATGATGCTCTAGTAAAGAGGGGGTCTGGTGCTGGTCTAGTGCAAAAAATTTAAGCCAATGGTTTTTGAAAGAGCTAATGCATTAGATTAAAAAAAGCGACGTAGTCGCTCACAAGCTGCCTAAGGAAGAATGCCACTTGCATCCAACATGCTTACACAACACTCATGGTTCATATGAACCCATACATGAACTCCTACTCTCGGGGAGTAACTCCTAATTTCCTATGTCACTAATACTAAAGGGCATACTGCACGGTCTCATAGGCGGGTTCTGCGGGATCTTCGTCTTCATATTCATCTTCATCTTCATCACTGCTTCCCTTCTTGGACGGAGTAGGAGAAGGAAGCGGTCCATCACGACGTCTCTTGGTTGGCAAGGTAGCGAAGAGTTCGGTGTACTCTTCCGCGGTCAGGCGACGACTCTAAATAGGAGTGGCCTGAAGCGATGGTATTCCTCCTCGGAACGAGAAGCCAGGTGGTCCTAAGGGTGCTACTTCCTTCTTCACCATGCGGTTCTTCATCTTCTCCGTCCGAAGTAGATCCTTGACTTGGTGCGGCAATTGGCGAATCTTTGTTGACTCTTTGATCAAAAGGTGCGTCAAAGTGTCGGAGGAGAGACTGAAGTAGGTCTGAAACCTCAGTGGCGTCCCGTCATCAGAATATGGGTTGAGTGTCCAACTCCCGTCTATCCTATCCTTAACAAAGGGTATATGATGAGTAGCTGGCTCATCAGCCATCTCAGGAAGGATGTCGCGGAGTCGCACGAGCGTCTCTCGTGCTGCGGTCTCCACAGCCAACATCAGATCCTCCATTTGTGGTCCTTCAAAGAACCAGCTAATCGGGGAGTCGTTTGCCTTCACTATCACGTCCACGTGATACTCCTTAGTGTCGGCGTTGACCCAGTGCTCGTGGTAGAGGAAGATGGGTGTGCGGCGTACTTGGCATTTCTCGAGGCTATCACTCAAAAGTAGAGGAAAGCCCGTCTCCAGAAGCATCTCAGGTACATCGGCCATCTACAAGGTGTAGAGGAGAGGGTTATAATGTTTTTAGTGGGTGCAGAATCTCAGGATAAGGTCTAAATTTACTAGTCGTCTCCGCTATCGTCCATGCTACCTAAGGCTTCCTATACTCAGGATGGCTCTGATACCAGCTCTGTGGGGACCCCGACTTACAAGTCGAGATCGCCGGATGAACATTCTCAGCGATCCCATAGATCAATGCTCACCGAACACACATATACTGAATAATAAGAGTTTTACATCCAAGTACCGAGTTATTACATCACATGACCAAACGGTCAGGTTCACAAGGTTGGGCCTAAGGCCAAATCATACTGATACAACTAATAGTGGAAATCATAGGGGCTATGAGGATGCCCATGCCATCAAGCCTACACCAGCACACATTCTGACTCGGAAGCGTCCTAGTTCGCAGGGGCGTCTCCGAAGACGTACTCATCTCCAAACTCCAGTCCTTCCATGTCTGGTCAATAATATAGCTAGTGGCAAGCCAATGAGTACTTTTGAATGTACTCGGAAACAGCCCATGATATGAACAATTGAAGTGAAGGATAACAATAACATGCATCTTCGGTGGATATCTCTTGGTGGTAAATAAACATGATCACAGCGATGCATCATAAGTTAAGAACTACTTTTGAAGAACAGGTTATAGACATCAATATATCTATTGAGGGCTGAACCATCCAGGTTCACCCTATATGCCAAGTCACCAAACTTGGTCATATCATTACTTTCATAACAACTCCTTTCATCACAACTCACACACACTTGGTTTATGCGGAAACGATTGGACGTAGTTTAAGAAGGATCACCCAATTGTTCTTGACCATGGACATGACTATTCGAATAGTTTTACACTCGGCAGAGGTAGTATGCCGGACCCACGAGATCCGGGAAACTTCCGTGTCATCAACGACTCGCGGTATATAACATACCCGAGGTAACTACCCGATCAATGCCTTTCCCGTGACGATACTAGACAAAGAGGTCCACTCGATTGGTACCCAGCCCACATGTTGTACGTCCTACGAGCACCGACTCTGGACAGTATCAACCATGCGGGGACCAACGGTGTGCGTGGAACACATAAAAATGGCATAGTCGCCTTACATGGCAGGACCCCATGACGAGAGTGACCACATATCACTCCCGCCACTAGTAATGTGGCTCTTTGGTAGCACCGACGAGAGTAATCAACAAAGCACCATGCCATAAAGCGGTAACATGGTCATACAGGTAAGGTTGGCACGGTCGACACATCATAAATCTAATCCCAGTTCCGAAACCATACTCATTCAAAATACCCGGTGCACCACTTCCTCGAAAGTGGCCACATAACTCATCATCACCCTCGGTCATTGGTGGCACCCGACGGGGTTTTCATAAACCTTAGATTTATGTCATCATCATGCTCATACTAATACTATTCTAACTTTACTTGTCAACATGATATTAGCATGACCCTCATAGGTGGTAGGATCGAGCATAATGCATGTGCTCCGGAGGAACCATCGGTAACATCACTTTAATGATTTACCAGCACTTATGATCATATGCAACGGAAATATTTTGCTACACTTGCATGCAATATAACATATGCTCAGTCATGGTCAAAGGGCTGCTTGCCTTGGTCAGCTAGGTATCCTGGGTCTTCGAGGTCTTCCGCTCCGATTCCCTCATCACACGGATTTTCTATCGTCATCTAAAGAATAAATAAGAAATAGCTCACTCAAAAACAGATCACAAAGTCATTTTAAAAATGTTCTTTATTACTGATAAATCTAAGTGGCTATTTTGAAAAATATTTGCCTCTCATTCTAATGAAGGAACATTTTTAAAATTAACCTAACAGAAGCAAAACTATTCCAATTTAGTCCTTTTTATTATTATAAAACAGAATAGTTGCTGAAGAATTCATCCAATGGTCTCATTAAATACAACATATTTGTCACATCCCTGGAACCCTAGCCAAGGTTTAGCATTGTGCTCATATTTTATTTGCAATGCATCCAAGAAAATGGCAACAAGATCAAAGTAAGTGGTGAAGGGAAACTCAAAACCCGAGCCACTTCTTAATTCAAAGGAATTATAAATTTTATTGAAATCAATGAACCAAAAATGGCCTCAATAAAAGTTCAACTTTTCTGATAAATCATGGAAGCAAATAAGTAATGAAGAAAACCATTTTCATAACACTTTTGGCATTTTAAATAAATGCAAAAAGCTACTGGTTTCAAGTTTAAAATTTGAATTCAAAAACTTTAAGTTTTCAAAAATGTTGAAAACTCCAGGAATGGTTGGATATATTCCAACAAATATTCTGGTGTGTTCAAAATACTTTTTACAAACTATTTTGGAGCTGAAATAAATAGCAAATCAAATAGTTAGCAAAACAGAAACGAAACAGAAAAAAAGGAGGAAAGAATTACGAATGGCTCACCTCAGCCCAGGCCCAGTCGTGTTGTCGTCTTCCTCCTCGCCAGTAGGAGCAGGAGGTGGCCGCCGCGACGCCGCGTGCCTCCACGCAGCTCTCTGCCTGCCTAGCCGCCGCTTCGCGCTGGCGAGCATGGGGATAACCTCCCCGAGCACGTATCTATCTATTCACGTGCTCCATCTCCCCCCTCTCCTCTCGGTTCTTCCGATCCCCCCTGCCGCCATTGACAAGAGCTCGAGCTCGAGCTTCCCGTGCCCCTAGCCACAGGATCTTCCTCCCGAGTGTGCCATTAGCTCCGCCTAGACGAGCTGGTCCTCCCTGTAGAAGCCGAAGCCTCCCCGAGCCCTGCAACGCCTACGGCACCGTCGTCTTGAACCTTCGGCCGCCGGCGAGCTCTCCTCAATTCGTCGCCCTCAGCGCTTCCCCTGAGCCATCTAAGCCCTCCTCTGCACTCCTCGTGAGCTTGCGCAGCTTTCCCCTAAGTTTTCCCTGTCGATCTCCTCCTCTAGCCTTAGTTCCACCGGAGCCCGACGAGGACCGCCGCAGCAGCTCATCGCCGGTAGCCCTCCGGTGAAGGGTTGGTCCGTCTGAGGCCACCAGCAGCCTCAGGACGTCACGTAGATGCTTTAGGAGCCCAGCCCCACGCGATTTGAACCTGTGTTCGATGACTTCGATGATGGCCGAATTTGGTCGCCGCCGAGCTCGTCGCCGGCGTCGATTCCGGCCACCCCAGCCCCTAGGGTTTGCCCCATCGTGCGCGTCGTCGAGTGGCCGTTCTCCCCGTGGTCTCCGCCGTGCATTTGGTGATCGGAGGCGAGTTTCCGATGCCCTCCGCCGTACTGGTGGTCGCCGGAGGCTCCCCGCCGGCGAGGACGACCTCGCCGCCGGTGGATCTCGGCTGGCCTGAGCCACTGACGTGTGGGGCCAGCCTCTGGATAATTTGGACTAATAAAAATAAAATAAAATAAACTAATAAGTCACTGACATGTGGGTCCAGTAAGGTTAATTAGCTAATTAAGATTAAAACTAATCTAAAACTGACTAGAGTCACTAACCAGTGGGTCCCACTGGTCAGGTTTGACTTTCAAGGGCCAGTTGGACCTGCTAATGTCATGCTGATGCAGTAAAGAGTTTTCTGATTTAAAATAATTCCAGAAAAATGCCAAAACTTCTAAAAATCATAGAAATTAATCTGTAACTCCAATGAAAATAATTTATATATGAAAAAGTATCAGAAAAATTCAAGGAATCTGAATATGTCATTCTCAAACATGTTTGAAAATGTTACTGAACCGAAACATGTAGATTAATGAATAAGTTAATTCTTATAAATACTTTGGAGATGGAATTTGAAAATTATTTAAATTTCACTACTAATTATATGATCAAACACTGTCCAAATCACAAACCAGCAACCTAACATGTCACTCCATGCATGTTAAAAATAAGTTGATCTGAGCATCAGGTCGAATCAATTAAAATGGTATTCAAGAATACCTCGTTTGAAGTGATATTTGAGTTTGATTCAAATCAACTTCAAACCTACTAAATGTTAACTATAATAATATACCACCTTGCATCCTCATGCCATGCTCATGCATCATCTTGTTGCATATGCTTGTTATTGATTGTTGTCATTCCTTTCGGTAGGCTCCGCTCCTCTGGATTCCACCGAATATCCGACTAACGGATATTGTCCCTCCTCTGAGCAACAAGGCAAGCAACCATTTTGATCATCCCGATAAATCCCATGTTCTCGCTCCTGCACTTACTTACTGCATTAGGATCAAATGCTTCAAGTGCTTTTGCCGCGTTAGTTGAACCCACTTCCTTTGCATGACCTATCCTTGTCACAGTAAATAGCTGAACCTTGCAACCTAGCATACCTGGTAGTTGCTAGAGCCATGATGTGCCTTATCCTGCTATGCATGCTATGCTTAGAGTTGTGTATGGTCTGTCATCTGGGAGATGAACAGAATTGTGAGAATGTGTTCAGTAAGTAAAGGGTGTGTGTTGAACCTGATTTGGTAAAGGTACCGGTGAAAGGCTGTGTAGGTGTACATGACGGGTTGTTTCATTGGAACCGTTCTTAGGAACTGAGTTCCGTGTATGTAATCCAAGACTAGATACTACCACGCGTTGGGATACTTAATTGACCCTCTCGACTTATTAATCGCTTAGTACTCGGTCCAGGAGTTGCAAGTAGTTTCTGGTGTTTATAGTCATGCTGGAGGCCGTGCATAGCGCTGACCTGAGAGGTGGGCTGTGATGCGGTAGGCAGTGGCACGGTGTACCAAGTGGCACCCGGATGGTGGGCTTGGGAACCCTGCGCACATCTTTTGAGGCCGTGGCGGAAACCTCGGCCGGACTTCCGTGCGGGTTACTTTCTGATAGGCGATAAACCTCGACTAGGTACTAGTGTGATTAACGGTCGTGGCCGACTCCCTCGCTGGGCTTCCGCCTGAAGGTTGCCGAGGTGCATGACGTGCACATGGCGATAAGTGGCGAGAGCGTGTGTGACGAAGTACACCCCTGCAGGGTTATGATCTATTCGAATAGCCGTGTCCGCGGATATGGACTACTTGGAGACATATGTTGTTCATAGATAACTTCAATGGCTACTCATAAAATTGTCAAGATAAGCGTGAGTGTCGTGGACGAAATTTCCGTATGGAGACGGAATGATTCCACGATGGAGTATTGTTGTGGTGTTAGTGGACTCGTGTGCGAGAAATCAAGTTGTTAAAAATTGTTTTAAAATGTAAGTTGTCTAGCCACGAGTCAAATGCTGGCTTTCCGCATGCAACCCCACAATTCCTTATTGATACATTGCATGAGTAGATAGTTATCCTAAAGTCTTGCTGAGTACCTCCGTACTCATGTTTGCTTAATAATTGTTGCAGAGGTTGTTAATGACCCTAATGGAGGGTTCTTCCTAGACATCGACGACGACGAGTAGTCGGTGTCCCAGCTACGATTTGGCCCTAGGTTGGGTCTATAGTATAGTCAGGCCATGTGCCTTCTAGTTTCAACTATCCGTACTCAAACAGTTTTATACACTTCCGCTGGTTTGTAACTGAATGACTGCTATGATGGGTCGTGAGACCCTTACTGTGTAATATTATGTGTGTGGCTCTTCCGAGCCTTTCAAATAAATCTTGTATGTTTATGGTTATGTTGTGATGCCATCGATGTATCTATACATATCGGTATGCCATGCGTACGTCTGTCGTACTTGATATGTATGGGGTTCGATTACCTAGCCGTAAACTTTAGTAGCACTCCTTACAGGGAAATGCCCCTTTGTGATCCATCGAGCCATGGTAGTTCGCTACTGCTCCGGACACATTGGTTGACCGGTGTGTGTCCTTCTTAGCTGCTGTGTCTGTCCCCTCTGGGGAAATGTCACGCGATGTAATGGAGTCCTTGTAGCTTGCTACGACCCGTCTACATTCGCTGGTGACCGACACCTGCTTTGCTGGGTCATGTATGCCTGTCCCTGTGTGGAACTGCCACTTTGGTTTATAACTAGACATGTCGATCCGGGTTCTCTGTCATTGGATTGCTAGCGACACAATTGCATACGTGAGTCAAAAGGCGCAAACGGTCCCGGCTAAGGTAAGGCTGGAGCTGTGGGGTTAACCGTGCGTGAGACCGCAAGGGGATGCGATGTGTTACAGGCTGGATTCCTATGACTTAGGATCGGGTTCCCGACAGCGTTGGTATCAGAGCCTGACTGACTTTAGGATTACTAAGACAAACTGGTCGAAGTTGAGTCTAGAATTGCTTTAGTTATATATAAGGGAATTGTTTGTGGAAGGGAACGTAAGACTCTTGTTCTCTTCTCAAGTTATTCTATTCTGGTCATCCTCGTCTTTTCTGCGGGAATTAAGGACTAAGTTACTCATCTTCTTCTAGGCTCGTGTTTCTGATCGGTAGATTATAGGACTACGGGTCAAGAGATATTTGGGTTTCTTTCATTCCTAGGAAAAAGGAAGTATGTTTGATGATCAGGGAGTTGAACTTGATAGTTGAGTGGTTACGCTATTCCATTTTGGGTTGTCTCAAAATTTGTTTTGAGCATTTACAGCCGTTATGCTGCCCAATTTTGCATTCAGAGCTCTAATGCTTTTGAATTACTCTCTATTTATAGATGCCTGGCCGTCCTTCTCGTCAGGTGGTACGTCTGACCAGGTGCATCGATGTACCGGGTCATACGGCCATGCTGATCAGGGTGAAGTCGGTGTGCGGTTACCGCTCGTACCCTGAGTACACAGTGGAGGAACAGTACCGAGACTTCAACCAGAGCCAGTGCATCTGCACTGTTAGGGTATTTCCAGACTACCCTGGAGCTGAGAAGCCAATCCATTGGTCCTATGGGTTGGGAGTCACTGTTGACATGGCAGTAGAGGATGCTGCCTATTCAATGCTGGCCATTATGAGAGCGAGACATGCACTGCTGCAGAATTCAGAGTTCTACTATGTTCCAGCCTCTCAGCCTGGTGAAGAGGGATACCTCAGTGGAGTCTATTTTGAGTCTTCTATGGAGGATCCACTACTGCAGTCCACTGTTGAGATGCTAGAGAACAGAGACAGGGATGCTCGTGCTCTCCGCATGGAGCTTTATGCTACCTGTGCCCATCTGTGGACGTCTTTGACGCAGCTGGCACCGGTAGTCCAGACAGGGTATGGAGAGATGGAGATGTTGAACCCTGTTAGGACCCATCTTCCGGCTCACGTTGACTGGCCAGCTATAGGAGGAGTCACACCTCTTCGGGGACCCCTCTTACCACCAGTCAGGGGTCTAAGGCCACATCCGTGTCCTTACGGATCCCAGGGATCTCAGGCTAGAGTGTTTCCTGATCCACAGGTTGAGCTTCCAGGTCATGGAGGTAATCTCTATGAGATGTTCTATGCGGATGCCTGAGCTGTGAGCGGAAGGATAGTGTGGTAGTAGCCGTACGTTTACAGTCCTGCGTGACTTGTGAAGTATGCCTGTAATGTGAAATGAATTCTGGAGGCCTAGATAAATAATGTATAGGAAGCTTGTAAGCCTCTGATGAGTAGTTTCATAATTTCAGTAGTTTGCTCTTCGGTTAAGGTTGTACTTGACTATGTAAGGGTGTGTATGAACCATGGTGTATATATAGCAGTTGCTTGTTACCATGCTGTTCGCATATTCATTTCCGCATTCTGTGTGTTCAGTACATTCTTAATCCATAGCTAGTATTGATATGATATTGGTCTAAGCTGTAAGTTTGTTTGTCAGGATGGTGTTCACCAGGTTGAATCGTGCCCCTGCTCATGAGCAAGGCGAGGGTAGTCAAGCGTCGCAGGAAGACCTGCCTCACCCGCCCTCTCTGGCGGAAGTGATGCTTGAGGCAGAGAGAAACAAAAGGGAGGCCAACCGACTGTTAGAGCGTATTGAGCAGAATACGGCTCGACAGCCTAGGAATGCTACAGTGTCCCTCAATGACTTTGTGAAGCTGAATCCTCCAAAGTTTCATCAGTCCGTCGATCCCCTCGATGCTGATGACTGGTTGTGCAGCATCTCACACAAGATTCGCTCTGCGAATGTGTCTCAGGCCGACAAGGTAACCTTTGCGGCGTATTTCCTGGAAGGACCCGCCAATCTATGGTGGGAGAACTTTGAAGCTATGCGTCCCGCTGAACCAGTAGCCACATGGGCAGACTTTTCGTCTGGACCATATTCCAGAGGGCCCGATGGACAGAAAGAGAGAGGAGTTTTGTGCCCTCACTCAGGGCAAGTTGTCTCTGGATGCCTATAGCCGCGAGTTTGGTAACCTCGCCCGCTATGCAACAGAGGAGGTGTCTACTGACGCCAAGAAGCAAGCAAGGTTCCGTAAGGGTCTGAGCCCTGAGCTTCGTCGTGATCTGCGCCTCCACGAGTGTGCAAGCTTTCAAGCTCTGGTCAACAAGGCGATCAGTGCCGAGACTGGTCATACTGACTTCGAAGCCACAAGGAAGCACTGCCGTGACTTCGGCTCGTCTTCTCGTTCCTCGTTTCCAAAACGCAGGCTGTGGGTTCCGAACAGTTCTCTGCCGCCAAGATACACTCCGAGGCCATCCTACGTGACGCCTCAGACGAATCAGGCCAACTCTTCAGCAAAAGCTTATGGTGGTCCAGCTGGCAATGCTGCACCACGTGCCAACCAAGTGATATGCTACAAGTGTGGAGAACCAGGGCACTATTCCCGTGAGCGTCCTCAGAATGTGGGTGCCAAGCAACCCGGAAAGTCCGTCGGGCATGCCAAGTTGGGCAAAGCGTACTATGTGAAGCCAACTACTGCACATGGCCATGTGAACTATGTGTCAGCACAAGAAGCTACAGAGGATCCCGACGTCATGCTGGGTACGCTTCTTGTTAATCATCACCCAGCGTCCGTTCTCTTTGACACTGGGTCTTCTCATTCCTTCATTTCAGAAAGTTATGCACGGTTGCATAACATGTCTTTTTGTGATATGCCAATCCCGTTGGTTGTCCAAACTCCTGGTAGTAAATAGCAAACCTCTAGGATAACCTATGGCAATGAAATTCTAGTAGACATGCTAGTTTTTCTAGCCTCACTGATAGCATTGAAATCTTCGGATATTAATATCATCTTGGGCATGGACTGGATGTCAGCTCACTATGCCAAGATTGATACCCATTCTAGAAATGTCCAGCTTACGCATCCATCGGGGGAGATAGTAAATGTCTCTACTCGAGTTGTCAAATGCCAACTCTATTCCCTAAATGCCAACCCTCTTCCGGAACATGAAGACATTCCGGTAGTCGATGACTTCCCGGATGTTTTTCCAGAGGAACTGCCAGGAATTCCACCTGATAGAGATGTAGAGTTTGTGATAGATCTTGTTCTGGGAACTGTCCCAATAGCTAGAAGACCTTATAAGATGGTGCCCCTGGAGCTAGCCGAACTTAAGAAGCAACTAGATGAGGCCTTGAACAAAGGTTTCATTCGTCCTAGCTCTTCTCCTTGGGCTTGTCCCGTCCTCTTCGTCAAGAAGAAAGATGGAACGGATCGGATGGTTGTAGATTACCGACCAGTTAATCTGGTCACCATAAAGAACAAGTATCCGCTCCCTAGGATCAGCGATCTGTACGATCAGCTCGCTGGATCCTCAGTCTTCTCCAAAATGGATTTGAGATTGGGATACCATCAAATCAAGATCAAGAACGGGGACATCCCAAAAACGGCTTTTGTTACTCGTTATGGCCAATACGAGTACACCGTCATGTCTTTCGGTTTAACCAATGCCCCAGCCACCTTCTCTCGTCTGATGAGTTCAATCTTCATGGAGTATTTGGATAAATTCGTCGTGGTATACCTCGATGATATTCTCATCTACTCGAAGAACGAACAAAAACATGCCGAGCATCTAAGGCTGGTATCGATGAAACTTCGAGAGCATCGCCTTTATGCCAAGTTTTCAAAATGTGAATTTTGGTTACCAGAAGTGACCTAATTAGGTCACGTAATCTCTGGTAAGGGTATTGCTGTCAATCCCGAGAGAGTTCAAGCTGTCCTTGATTGGACTCAACCTGAATCAGTTAAGCAAGTTAGGAGTTTTCTTGGTCTAGCGAGCTATTGTCGCCGCTTTGTTGAGAATTTCTCCAAGGTTGCAAAGCCTCTAACTGAACTCCTCAAGAAGGATAAAAAGTTCGAGTGGACATCACAGTGTGAGCATAGTTTTCAGGAACTGAAAAGACGCCTGACTTCCGCACCTGTGTTGCTACCACCAGATTTTTCTAAGGACTTTGTTATCTATTGCGACGCCTCGCGACAAGGATTAGGTTGCATTCTCATGCTAGATCGTCATGTGATTGCATACGCATCTCGACAGTTGCGTCCACATGAGGATAATTATTCCACACATGACCTTGAGCTTGCAGCTGTGGTCCATGCACTAAAAACCTGGCGACATTACCTTTTGGGTAATCGTTGCGAAATATTCACTAATCACCAAAGTCTGAAATATATCTTCACCCAACCGGATTTGAATCTCAAGCAAAGACGGTGGGTTGATTTGATCTCGGATTACGACTTAGGGATAACTTACACCCCGGGGAAGGCCAATGTTATGGCCGATGCACTAAGTCGTAAATCTTATTGTAACAATTTGATGCTACAACAAGGTCAACCACATCTCCATGAGGACTTCCGAAAGTTGAATCTTCATATTGTTCCTCAAGGATTCCTTTCTACCCTGGTGGCGAAGCCTACTCTTAAGGATAAAATTATAGCTGGCCAAAAGCTTGACAAGGGTATATCATGGATCAAGGAGAATATTTTTAGCGGAAATGGTAAAGAATTTTCCATGAATGATCAAGGTGTTGTGTTCTTTCAGAATCGTCTAGTGATTCCTAAGAACCCACACCTAAGGCAGTTAATCCTTAAGGAGGCTCATGATTCTCCTCTCACCATTCATCCCGGTAGTACTAAGATGTATCAGGACCTACGCCAGAGGTTCTGGTGGACTAGGATGAAGAGAGAAATTGCTGAGTTCGTTGCTGACTCCGACGTTTGTCGTCGAGTTAAGGCAGAACATCAAAGGCCTGCTGGCACCCTTCAACCTCTAGCTATTCCTGAATGGAAACGGGATAAAGTTAGCATGGATTTCATTACCGGATTTCCCAAGACCAAGAAAGGAAATAATGCTATCTTTGTGGTCATTGACCATCTTTCCAAAGTGGCTGATTTTCTTCCCGTTCGTGAGAGTATAACAGCTAGCCAGCTAGCAGAGTTATATATCTCCCGAATAGTGTCTCTTCATGGTATTCCCCTGGAGATTAACTCGGACCGTGGGAGTATCTTTACTTCTCGCTTCTGGGAAAGTTTTCAGAATGCCATGGGGACTCACTTATCTTTTAGTACTGCTTTCCATCCCCAATCAAGTGGTCAAGTAGAAAGAGTGAATCAAATCCTAGAAGATATTCTTCGAGCTTGTGTTATATCGTTCGGTATTAATTGGGAGAAGTTCCTTCGATTCGCCGAATTCACTTATAAGAATAGTTATCAATCAAGCTTGGGCAAAGCCCCTTTTGAAGTTCTCTATGGACGAAGATGTCGAACAGCTCTTAATTGGTCAGAAACCGGAGAGAGGCAACTCTTTGGCCCGGATATGATCCAGGATGCAGAAGAGAAGGTTCGCATTATTCGTGAAAAGTTGAAAACAGCCCAGTCTCGTCAAAAGAGCCAATATGATCGTCATCATAAGGCTGTCACCTTTGAAGTTGACGAGAAGGCTTACCTTCGGGTTACACCTTTGAAGGGTACCCATCGATTCGGTATCAAGGGCAAGTTGGCTCCTAGTTACATTGGTCCTTTTCGCATTCTTGCCAAACGAGGAGAAGTTGCCTACCAGTTGGAACTTCCTCCGCATCTATCCAAGGTTCATGATGTCTTCCACGTCTCGCAACTCAGGCGTTGCTTTTCGGATCCTATCCATGAGGTGGACCACGAGATGCTTGATCTCCAAGATAACCTTTCATACCGAGAATACCCCGTGCGTATTCTTGATCAAGCTGAGCGTACCACTCGACGTCGAAACCTCAAGTTTCTTAAAGTTCAATGGTCAAATCATTCTGAAAAGGAGGAAACCTCGGAAAGAGAGGATCGTCTCTGACTTGAGTATCCTCCGTTATTCCCGACGACTTATAAATCTCGGGACGAGATTCCTTTGAGTGGGGGTGAGTTGTCACATCCCTGACACCTTAAACAAGTTAGTCTTGTGCTCATGTCTTCTTTGCATTACATCTCAGAAAATTTCAACAAGAACAAAGGAAGTGATGAAGGAAAGCTCAAAAACCCTAGCCACTCCTTTAAATAAAAGAAATCTCAAAACTAGTTAAAATCAATGAACCCAAAATGGCCTCAACAAAAGTTCAAACTTTCTAATAAATCATGAAAGTAAATGAGCAATGAAGAAAACCATTTTCTTGACACTTTAAACATTTTAAAGAAATGCAAAAAGCTACTGGTTTCAAGTTTTCAATTTGAAATCAGAAACTTTATATTTTCAAAAAATGTTGAAAACCTTGGAAATGGATGGAAATATTCCAACACATATTCTAAGGTGCTCAACATAGTTTTTTCAATTTATTTGGGAGTTGAAATAAATAGAAAACCAGTGAAATAGCAAAACAGAAACAAAAACAGAAGAAAAAAAATGGAAAACCTTACCTGTCGCCTAGCCGGCCCAGCCCAGCTCCTCCTGTCGTCTCCCTCCTCGCCAGTAGGAGCAGGAGGTGGCCGCCGCGTCTCCGCGCGCCTCCACGCAGCTCCCTGGCTGCCTGGCCGCCGTTTCGCGCTGGCAAGAACGGGGATAAGCTCCCCGTGGCCGACCTATCCATTCCCAGCGCCAGATCCCCCCCTCCTCTCGGATCTCTCCACCCTCCTTCTGCCGCCATTGGAGCCCGAGCAAAGCTCGAGCTGCCCGTGCCCCTAGCCATCGGATCCCCTCTCTGAGTGCGCCGTTAGCTCCGCCTCGTCGATCTGGTCCTCCCTGCAGAAGCCGAAGCTTCCCCAAGCCCTGCAACGCCCACGACACCGTCGTCTTCAAGCTTCGGCCGCCGGCGAGCTCTGCTCGATTCGTCGCCCTCAGCCCTTCCCCGAGCTGTCTAAGCTCTGCTCTGCACTCCCCGTGAGCATGCGGTCGTTTCCCCCAAGATCTCCCCGTCGATCCCCTCCTCTAGGCCTAGTTCCTCCGAAGCCCGACAAGATCCGCCGCTGCAGCTCGTCGCCGGTAGCCCTTCGGTGATCAGCTCGTCCTTCCGAGGGCACCAGCAACTTCAGGCCGTCGTGTAGATGTTGTAGGAGCTAAGAACCGTGCGTAGTTCTGTGTGTATCAATGACCTCGATGACGCTCGAACCTTGGCCGCCGCCAAGCTCGTCCTCCACGTCATCTCCGGCCAGATCAGCCCCGGCTAAGTGCAGAAATGGAGCTGCGGGAGATGTGCCGTTCTTCTGGTGCTCTCCGCGCAGCGTTTGGCCCCTTGGGCGCCGTTTCCGAGCCCCTCCGCCGTTCTGGTGGTCGCCGGAGGCTCCCCGCCGGCGAGGACGACCTCACCGCCGGTGGATCTCGGCTGGCCTGAGCCACTGACGGGTGGGGCCAGCCTGTGGATAGTTTAGAGATAATAAAAATAAATCAGATTAATAAATAAGACACTGACATGTGGGTCCAGTGAGTTTATTTAACTAAATAAGATTAATCCTAATCTAAAATTGACCAGAGAGACTGACCAGTGGGTCCCACTGGTCAGGTATGACTTTGAACGGCCAGATGGACCTGCTGATGCAATAAAAGTATTTTCAAGTATAAAAATAATTCCAGAAATGTTTAAATTTTCAAAAATTCATAGAAATTAATCTGGAACTCCAATGAAAATAATTTATATATGAAAAAGTATCAGAAAAATTCAAGGAATCTGAATATGCTATTTTCAATCATGTTTAAAAAAGTTACAGAACCCAAACATGTAGATTAATGAATAAGTCAATTCTTATAAATACTTTATAAATAGAATATGAAAAGTATTTGAATTTCTTCTTGTTTGACATGATCAAACATGGTTCTAATAACAAACCAGTACCTTAACATGACATCTCATGCATGTTAACATCAAGTTGATCTGACCATCAGGTCGAATCAATTAAATCGGTATCCGAGAATACCTCGTTTGAATTGATATTTGAATGTGATTCAAATCAACTTCAAATCTAATACATGTTGATTATATTAGTATATCACCTTGCGTTCTCATGCCATGCTCATGCATCATCTTGTTTGCATATGATTGTTATTGATTGTTGCCCTTCATCTCGGTAGGCTGCGCACCCCCGGATTCCACCGAATATCCATCTGACGGATATTGTCCCTCCTCTGAGCAACAAGGAAAGGAACCATTTTGATCATCCCGATAAATCCCATGTTCTTGCTCCTGCACATATTTATTGCATTAGTATCAAATGCTTCAACTTCTTTTGCCACGTTAGTTGAACCCACTTCCTTTGCATGACCTAACCTTGTCACAATAAATAGCCAAACCTTGCAACCTAGCATACGTGATAGTTGCTTGAGCTATGTTGTGCCTTATCCTGCTATGCATGCTATGCTTAGAGTTGTGTATGGTCTGTCATCTGGGAGATGAACTCAATTGTGAGAATGTATTCGGTAAGCAAGGGTTGTGTGTTGAACCTGATTTGGTAAAGGTACCGGTGAAAGGCTGTGTAGGAGTACATGGCGGGTTGTTTCATTGGAACCGTCCTTAGGAACTGAGTTCCGTGTATGTGATCCAAGACTAGATACTACCACATGCTGGGCCCTGAAATATAACCCCGCTCGGCCTATTAATCGCTTAGTACTCGGTCCAGGAGTCGCAAGTAGTTTCTGGTGTTTATAGTAATGCTGGAGACCATGCATGGTGCTGACCTGAGAGGTGGGCCGTGATGCGGTAGGCAGTGGCACGGTGTACCAAGTGGCACCCGGATGGTGGGCTTGGGAACCCTGCGCACATCGTTTGAGGCCGTGGCGGAAACCTCGGCCGGACATCCGTACGGGTTACTCTCAGATAGGCTATAAACCTGGACTAGGTACTAGTGTGTTTAACGGTCGTGGATGACTCCCTCGCTGGGCTTCCGCTTGATGGTTGCCGAGGTGCATGACATGCACATGGCGATAAGTGGTGAGAGCGTGTGTGTCAAAGTACACCCCTGAAGGGTTATGATCTATTCGAATAGCCGCGTCCGCGAATATGGACTACTTGGAGACATATGTTGTTCATAGATAACTTCAATGGCTACTCATAAAATTGTCAAGATAAGCGTGAGTGTTGTGGACGGCAATTCCGTATGGAGACGGGATGATTCCACGATAGTGTATTGTTGTGGTGTTAGCGGACTCGTGTGCGAGAAATCAAGTTGTCAAATTTTTAAAAAAAATGCAAGTTGTTTAGCCACGAGTCAAATGCTGGCTTTCCGCATGAAACCCCACAATACTCTTTTGATACCTTGCATGAGTAGTTAGATATGCTAAAGTCTTGCTGAGTACCTTCGTACTCATGTTTCCTTAATAAATGTTGCGGAGGTTGCTAATGACCCTAATGGAGGGTTCTTCGTAGACATCGACGACGACGAGTAGCTGGTGTCCCAGCTACGATCTGGCCCTAGGTTGGGTCTGTAGTATAGTCAGGCCGTGTGCCTTCTAGTTGCCCTGTCTGTGCTGAGACAGTTTAAACTCTTCCGCTGGCTTGTAACTGAATGACTGCTATTATGGGTCGGGAGACCCTTAATGTGTAATATTATGTGTGTGGCTCTTCCGAGCCTCTTAAATAAAGCTTGTATGTTTATGGTTATATTGTGATGCCATCGATGTATCTATACATATCGGTATGCCATGCGTACGTGTGTCGTACTTGATATGTATGGGGTTCGATTACCTAGTCGTGAACTTTAGTAGCACTCCTTACAAGGAAATGCCCCTTTGTGATCCAACGAGCCTTGGTAGTTTGCTACTACTCCGGACACATTGGTTGACCGGCATGTGTCCTTCTTAGCTGCTGTGTCTGTCCCCTTTGGGGAAATGTCACGCGATGTAATGGAGTCCTGGTAGCTTGCTCCGACTCGTCTACACTCGCTGGTGACCGACACCTGCTTTGTTGGGTCATGTATGCCTGTCCTTGTGCGGTACTGCCACTTTGGTTTGTGACTAGACTTGTCGATCCGGGTTCTGTGACATTGGATTGCTAGCGACACTATTGCATACGTGAGTCGAAAGACGCAAACGGTCCCGGCTAAGGTAAGGCTGCAGCCGTGGAGTTAACCGTGCGTGAGACCGCAAAGAGATGCGATGTGTTACAGGCTGGATTCCTATGACTTAGGATCGGGGTCCCGACAAAGTGTCACTCCGAGGCCTACGGAGGACACCATGCGGGAGATAGAACTGCACACAAGGTATTTCAATCAGCTTTCTATTGGCCCACTATCTTCAAGGATGCCCGTAAGTTTGTCTTGTCTTGTGACTAGTGTCAAAGAATAGGTAATATCAGTAAACGTCGGGAAATGACTAGGAACTATTCACTTGTTATTGAACCATTTTGATGTTTGGGGCTTTGATTATATGGGACCTTTTCCAAAATCCAACGGGTATACTCATATCCTAGTTGTTGTTGATTACGTCACTAAGTCGGTAGAAGCTATCCCAACTAGTAGTGTTGATCACAACACCTCTATCAGGATGCTTAAAGAAGTTATTTTCCCTAGATTTGGAGTCCCTAGATATCTAATGACCGACGGTGGTTCACATTTCATTCATGGTGCTTTTTGTAAAACGCTTGCTAAGTACGATGTCAACCGTAGAATTGCTTCTCCCTATCACCCTTAGTCCAGTGGCCAAGTAGAGCTAAGCAATAGAGAGATTAAACTAATTCTGCAAAAGACTGTCAACATGTCTAGAAAGAATTGGTCTAAGAAGCTCAATGATGTACTGTGGGCTTATAGAACTGCCTATAAGAATCCCATGGGCATGTCCCCGTACAAAATGGTTTACGGTAAAGCATGTCATTTACCTCTTGAGCTAGCGCATAAGGCTTATTGGGAAATAAAAGAGCTGAACTTTGATTTCAAACTTGGTGGTGAGAAGAGGTTATTTGATATTATCTCACTTGATGAATGGAGAACTCAGGCATATGAAAATGCCAAGTTGTTGAAAGAAAAGGTTAATAGGTGGCATGATAAAAGGATAGAAAAGCGTGAGTTCAATGTAGGTGATTATGTCTTGCTATATAATTCTCGTTTAATATTTTATGCATGCAAGCTTCTCACTAAATGGGAATGTCCCTATATTGTTGAGGAAGTATATCGTTCCGGTGCCATCAAGATCAACAACATGGAAGGTAATTTTCCGAGATTGGTAAATGGGCAAAGAATCAAGAATTATATCTTAGGTACTCCCATAAATGTGAAAGCAATGTTATCAATACCATAACTCCGGAGGAGTACATAAGGGATATTTATGAGCCTGTTTCAGACTCTGAAAACGAAGAGGTATGTGATTCGGTAAGTAAACCGACTCCAAAACTTTTCCAGTAGGATTTTTCCTCCCTTTTTGAATTTTTAGAAAAATAGAAAATTTTCCAGGCGCGGGCCACCCCCCTAGCCGCGCGTGGGGGGCTTGTGTCCACCTTGTGTGCCTCCCGGACTCCGTTTTCTTATAAAGTACTCCTTCTGGTCTGGAAAAAATCATTATATATTCTCCCAAAAGGTCTGACCCTCGTATCACACAAATTTCCTCTGTTTTCGTTTCGAGCTTTTTTCTGCTGCAGATCTAGATCGCTATGACGTCCCCAAAATCACCTCCAAGCCCAGATCTATGACCTGCAGAACCAAAACTATGAGTATGAGTATAGATTTAAATCAATACGGTTGGCTGCAGATTTAAGGATTCTGGAGAATCGTTCATCTTTCCATGATGGAGCACCTATGCCTTCGAAGAGGAGGATCAAACCCATGTTGCAACAACTCCACCACCATCACCTCCAAAGGAAGACAGCTAAGCATGGGTATGGTCAATGCCCTTGGCTTGTGCCAAGCTTGGGGGAGTTTCCCCAGTATCGTATCACCATCACATCTTTTGCCTTTACCTTTCCTTAGTTCGTTCCTTTTTGGTTTTATCCTTCTCTAGTAGAATAAAGTTCTTATTGTTTTAGGCTTGAGTTTTGCTCTGCGTCACCCCCGATGTATTCGAGCTCGTGAGCCATATAATAAAGAGTGTCTTAGTTAAGGGCCTTGCCTCATGCCATGATCAAAAGAATGAGAAAAGAACAAAAGCATGGAAAGATCATGCAATGATCTTATGGGAAGTGATGGCTTCACATATAAAAAGAATGATGATTGAAACTTGTTGAGGGTAGACAAATGTAGACCTTGGTCATTGTTGCAATTAATAGGAAGTGATAAAGAAGGATAGGTTCACATATAAATATATCATCTTTGACACCATCTATGATTGTGAACACTCACTACACTATTCCATGATTAGCAGTAGATGTTGGACAAGGAAAACAACATAATGAATTGTGTTTGCTTGGTTCCGAACAATGTTATATGACTAGAGATACCTTAGCATGTGACGATTGCTACCACCTCATATTAGCCAAAACTCCCGCACCAAGTAGAGATACTACTTCTGCATCCATAAACCTTCAACACGGTTTTGCCATGAGATTCCACCATACCTACCTATGGATTGAATAAGATCCCTCAAGTAAGTTGTCGTCGGTGCAAGCAATAAAAATTGCTCCCTAAATATGTATGATCTATTAGTGTGTGGAAAATAAGCTTTGTACGAACCTCTGATGAGGAAGACATAAAAGCGTCAGACTGCATAATAAAGTTCTTTATCACAGGAGGCAATATAAATTGACGTTCCTCCATAGTAAGAGGACGCACATCCAAACCTCAAAAGCGCATGACAACCTTTGCTTCCCTCTACGAAGGGCCTATCTTGTACCTTTACTTTTTACCCTTGAAACAGTCATGGTGATCTACACCAATTCCTTACTTCGCCTTTTTCTTGGCTAACGTCATATCCTTGGGAAGTATCTATATTCATATGTCAACTTGGAAGTAAGTATTCATGAATTATTATTGTTGACATTACCCTTGAGGTAAATGGTTGGGAGGCGAAACTATAAGCCCCTATCTTTCTCTGTGTCCGACTGAAACTGTGATCTCATGAGTACCACGTGAGTTGTAGCAATTGTATAAGACAAAAGGATGATTGAGTATGTGGATTTGCTTTACAAGCTCTTATTTGACTCTTTCCCATGTTATGATGAATTGCAAGTTCTTCAATGACTAAAGGCTATCGGTTGTTAATTCTCGGTAAGGTTCTTGATCCATGCTTTACTTTGTGAAGGAATTGTCACTTTAGCATAATAGTTGATACGATGGTATTGCTGTTCTGAATATGATCATGATGCCTGCATGTCCGTATCTTGTTTTGTCGACACCTCTCTCTCTAAACATGTGGCCGTATTTATTGATATCGGCTTTCGCTTGAGGACAAGCGAGGTCTTAGCTTGGGGGAGTTGATACGTCCATTTTGCATCATGCTTTCAAGTTCATATTTATCGCTTTTTGGGCTGTTATTACACTTGACGGTACAATACTTATGCCTTTTCTCTCTTATTTTGCAAGGCTTACATGAAGAGGGAGAATGCCACCAGCTGGAATTCTGGCCTGAAAAAGGAGCAAGTTTGAGATACCTATTCTACGCAACTCCAAAAGCCGTGAAAATCAACTAGGATTTATTTTGGAGTTTAAAAAAAATACTGGGCCGAAGAAGTACCAGAGGGGTGCCAGCAGGAGGCTACAAGCCTCCTAGGCGTGGCCTCCCCCCTGGTCGTGCCTAGGGGCTTGTGGGCTCCCACTTGGCCCTCTGGCCCCCCTCTTTTGTTACAAGAAGGGTTTCGTTCCAGAAAAAATTAGGAGGAGGCTTTTCGGAGGATTCGCCGCCGCCATGAGGTCGAACTTGAGCAGAACCAATCTAGAGCTCCGGCAGGACGATCCTGTCGTGGAAATTTCCCTCCCGGAGGGGGAAATCGTCGCCATCGTCATCACCAACACTCCTCTCATCGGAGGGGACTCATCACCATCAAAATATTCACCAGCACCATCTCATCTCCAAACACTAGTTCATCTCTTGTAACCAATCTCCGTTTCACGACTCCGATTGGTACTTGTAAGGTTGCCAGTAGTGTTAATTACTCTTTGTAGTTGATGCTAGTTGGATTACTTGGTGGAAGATTATGTGTTCAGATCTTTGATGCTACTCATTACCTCTCTGGTCATGAATATGATTATGCTTTGTGATTAGTTGCTTTTGTTCCTGAGGACATGGGATAAGTCTTGCTATAAGTAGTCATGCGAATTTGGTATTCGTTCGATAATTTGATGTGTTGTACGTTGTTTTTTCCTCTAGTGGTGTTATGTGAACGTCGACTACATAACAGTTCACCATTATTTCGGCCTAGAGGAAGGCATTGGGAAGTGGTAAGTAGATGATGGGTTGCTAGAGTGATAGAAGCTTAAACCCTAGTTTATGCGTTGCTTCGTAAGGGGCTGATTTGGATCCACTAGTTTAATGCTATGGTTAGACTTTGTCTTGATTCTTCTTTTGTAGTTGTGGATGCTTGCGAGAGGGCTTAATCATAAGTGGGATGCTTGTCCAAGTAAGGGCAGTACCCAAGCGCCGGTCCACCCAGATATCAAACTATCAAAGTAGCGAACGTCAATCATATGAGCATGATGAAAACTAGCTTGACAGAAATTCCCATGTGTCCTCGGGAGCGCTTTACCTCCTATAAGACTTTGCTGCAAAAGGGTTCATAGAGTGATCGAAAGGCTTGTCCCTTGCTACAAAAGGGATTGGGCCACTTTGCTGCACCATTGTTACTTTTGTTACTTGCTACTTGCTACGAATCATCTCACCACACAACTACTTGTTACCGTTAATTTCAGTGCTTGCGGATATTACGTTGTTGAAAACCACTTGTGAGATCCTTCTTCTCCTCGTTGGGTTCGACGCTCTTACTTATCAAAAGGACTAGGATAGATCCCCTATACTTGCGGGTCATCAGGGCCTCGGTCGATCTCGAGCACCGGGGCTCTGCTAGCTTGCTGGTGTGGCTAGGGATGTGCTAGTGGTCGTGGCGAAGGTGTTTAAGGGGTGCTGGAGCAAGGGGGGCTATTTATAGGCCCGTAACGGTGAGCCGATTCGGGAGCGCTGGTGACTCACCCTGGCGCGCATGGGGGTGCAGAGGGGAGCTGGGGTCAAAATCACGGTATCAGGACGTGGTTTTGGACTGCCAGAACCATCTGCAATAGAGGGAGACATAGAGGAGTAGAGCATGAGTGGCCGCACAACCTTGGTCATTTCGGGCGGGATAGGAGGGGCCCCGATAATCGCTCGATGCAGAGGGGTTGTCGGGGAAGAGGTTGGACACCTCAGGGGAAGCTGGAACTGGCTCAGAGCGTCGCCCCCACCTTGGTGGCTTCCTGTAGCGTGCCTAGACCATAGTTTTCGCATTCCACGACATGCTGGTGCGCTCTGAGGTACTTTGGATGTTTCTACCATGTCCTGGCACTGGTTGGGAGTGAGGCTAGCTGTTGGGGTCCCGTGGGAGCTTCGGCTGGTCTAGGGAGACAAGGAATACTGGTGCTGTCAGCTTTGAACTGAAGCTTAGATTGGGGTTCTGGCATTTCCACTATGAACCAGTGAGGGGCCAGTTGACTGGGGTTGGGCATAGATACTGGCCACCTAATCTGAGAGTTTGGAGCAAAGGGGCTGGGTTTAGCTATGGGTTAAAGGGGCTTTTACTCATCTGTCATAAGGTGCTCGACAGTGGTTTGGGGTAGTTGCACCCCACCACTAGTGCTGCAACTTAACAGGGTATGGTTTGGTGCTAAAACTTGAGGTTTCACCAAGTTTGATCTCCATTGGTCAAGTTTAGCTTTGTAAACTTGAAAACACCACCATTTGACCAGATCTGTCCCTTCCAAAGAGAGTGTGGGCAAACTAGGTCCCACAAATCCTATTTTTGGTGTGGAATCCTCATTTGAGGTATTAGGCACTCCTGCAAAGTTTCAGCATCATTGGACAAACTTTGCTATGTAGAGTTGCTCTAACTCCAATCTGGACAGAAGGAGTTTTAGGGTTATTTGGGGTCCTTAATCACCTTGTATCAATGTGAAACTTTATGTGGACACCAAATATGGCTTGGGGATACCACTGGAATTTTCTAGGATTTTATTGAGAATATTTCCTTTGGAAATATTTCAAAAGGTCAAAACATACAGAAATGGTTTTCAGGGTTTTACTCAAATAATTATAATATAAATAGGGGTTTAAAATCCTATGTATGGAAAATATATGTCCTTCTGATCATCTCCAAATTTAATCAGATTTTTCTAAGGCAGAAATAGGGGTTTAATCAGATTTTTCCATGTAGGAATACCATTTGTGGTTTTGGAGCACTAAAATGAAGTTAAAATCGGATCACCAACTTTGGGTTGAAATAGTCCTTGCCATCAAGTGCATGTAGTGCAACTCAAAGTAGGGTTTTACCTTGATCAGAAACAAGTGAAGGTTTTTGGAAATAATTCAATATTGTGAAATGGTTTTTTTATCATCACATGATCATCACACAAGCATTCAATGACAATCATGGCACTCACATCACTAGTTTTGACAAAGTTTTAACAAGCTCGGATTTTTGCATTACAGAGAAGTGGTAGTAAAACATGGTCTGACAAGGATTGTCAGTGGATAAGCCGTGACTGCCTGGCAATCTCCTAGCAATGTGAAGGAAGTCAAAAGCTTCCTGAGACTCGCGAGATATTACAGCAAGTTCGTTGAAGGATTCTCAAGCATTGCTCGACCTATGACTCTGATCTTGAAGAAGGATAAGAAGTTCGAATGGACACCGAAGTGTGAAGAGAGATTTCGGGAGCTCAATAAGAGATTGACAACAACTCCAGTTCTAGCCACTCCTGATATTCACAAGGCGTTTGTGATATATTGTAATGCATCACGAAACGGGCTTGGTGGTGTTCTGACGCGGGAAGGCAGGGTCATAGCATATCTATCCATACAACTACGTCTCCATCAAGAGAACTACACCACTCACTATCTCGAGTTGGATGTTGTGGTTCATGGCTTGAAAACATGGCAACATTACCTTCTAGGAAAGGGATGTGAGATATACAGACAACACAAGATTTGACGTATATTTTCACTCAAAAGGAATTAAACATGAGGCAACGAAGATGGTTGGGAATCAAGGAGTACGACCTCAGTGTTCAATACCGCCCTGGGAAAGCCAATGTGGTAGCTGTTGCCTTGAGCAGAAAGGCTTGTTCCATGAATGTTATGATCGAGGAAAGGATATCCTTCTTGTATGAGGAACTTGAGAGCTTAGGGTTGGATCTAGTCGCACCATGATTTCTGGCGAACCTCGAAGCCAAGCCTACGCTATTGGATGACATCAAGGAAGCTTAGAAGGGACATGAGGGCATCAAAGGAATCAAGAAGAAGATTGAGAAAGGCAAGGCCCCAGGATTCTCGATGGATGAACAAGGAGTTGTATGGTTTGGGAATCACATTTGCATACCCAACAAAGCTGAGCGCAAAAACCTGATCTTGCAAGAAGCCCATGACACTCTGTATTCCATCCATCATGGAGGGACCAAGATTTACCAAGACCTCAAAGCAAAATTCTGGTGGCATGGCTAAGCGTGACACATGCCAAAGAGTCAAAGATGAGCATCAGCAACCCGTTGGACTATTACAACCTCTCAAAGTGCCTCAATGGATGTGGCACAAAGTCAGGATGGACTTCATCACTGGATTTCCTAGATGAAGCAAAGGACATGATTCCATTTGGGTCATTGTCGATCACCTCACCAAGGTGGCCCACTTCATTCCCGTCAAGACCTATTATGATGGGCAGAAGTGAGCATGTCTCTACATCCAACGTATTGTGTGCCTCCACAGAGTTCCTAAGGAGATCGTGCCGGATCGAGGTATTTAGTTTACCTCAAGATTCTGGAAGCAGTTCCAAGAAGACATGGACACAAAGCTATCCTTCAGCGCTGCTTTCGACCCTCAGACAGGCGGACAAACGTAATGACTAAATCAAATACTCGAGGATATGCTCTGTGCTTGTGTTTTTGAATATGGATCCAAATGGGAAGATTGGTTGCCCTTCATTGAGTTCTCCTACAACAATAGGTGTCAGTTCAGTCTCTAGATGGCACCATGTGAGGTGTTGTATGGGCGTAATTGCCGCACTCCCCTCAACTGGTCAGAAAATGGAGAAGGACTAGTCTTTGGACTAGAGATTCTCCGTGAAGCCGGAGAGAAAGTTCGAATTTTCAAAGAACAGATGGAGACCTCCAAGTCAAGACAGAAGATCTATTCCGACTCATGCCGCCGAGAACTGAGTTCCAACAATGAAGACTATGTCTACCTTTGAGTCACACTTCTCAAGGGAAACAAGCACTTGCACATCAAGGGAAAGCTTGCACCAAGATTCATAGGCCCTTTCAAAATCACCGCAAGACGAGGCGAAGTTGTCTACCAGCTAAAGCTACCTTCTGAGCTTTCGGATGTCCAAAATGTATTCCAGGTGTCACAACTCCGGAAGTTCCTTCAAGTTCCCAACCGCACCGACCTCTACAAGGACATCACTCATCAAGCTATTGACCTTCAGCAAGACCTCACTTATGATGAGAAATCAGTCAGCATCTTAGATGAATTCGAGCGATGCACCAGAAGCCGCACCATCAAGTACTTCAAGGTCTAGTGGAGCAACCACACTAAAGCACAAGCAACATGGGAGCGTGAAGACTACCTTAGATATGAGTTCCCTTATCTCTTTAGTGCTTAACCTAGGAATATCGAGAACGAGATTCTTGTAAGGGGGTAGGTCTGTCACACCCTATTTTTTTTACCACTTTGCCACAATATGTTTATACAAAATTTAGAAACATTTAAATAATTTTGTGTGCTTGTGATGTTTGATCTGGTTGCTGCTTGCTTGTGTGATTGATTGTGTTCTAAATTAAAAAAATACTCTTCTCTTAAGAACTCATCTCCTTGACCGAAACCTTTGTCCAATGGTCATGCCATGTGTATAGGACCAGAAACATTTTTTATAAAATATTATTTTAACCAAAAGGCATTTATTTACTTTAAGCTTTCAAAAACCACTTAGTTGAGATTTTTACTACAAGTCCTCAATTTAGGAGAGATGTTTTACCCCAAAGATTTTATTTGGATAATATTATCAAAAAGACTTCCTGAAACCATAAAATAATTATCTTAAAACTTATTTTTCCTATTTTAGTTAAGCACCTTATTCTAAGGCCAGAAATGGTCTTTTGTGAAGGAAAATTTCTCTCTTGTTTCAAAACTATTTGACAAAAATTTGGGAAACTCAATGGATATATATTTCCCATATATAAGAGGTTAAAACATGGTCATGTTGAAAATATTGGGAAAATAAATTCTGGGAAAATTCTTGCAAATCACACATGCTATATGTGATGATCTTGCAAAGTTTAATCTCAATCTAATTTGATTTGGTTCACCAAAATACTCCAAAACCCTCTCCGCCCAGATCCTAATTTGAGCAACTTTACATTGCCAAGGTTATTAAATTGATCTCAAACTTTGCACAAGTGATCTAGACCCCAATTAAGGATGCTACACAAAGTTGTTGTTTATGGGGATAGATTTACCCAGCTAGGCTTACAAAAATCTGATTCTGTCCATTTCTAGGGTTTTTCATCTTTACATTGTCAACTTTTCTAAAACAAGCTCAAATCTTGTGACCACCCTTATTTTTACCTACCACCCTGTCCTCTTAAGTCTCACAGTAACTAGTTAACGTCTCCTTACTCAAAACAACATCAAACACCTTTTGGTGATTTGATAAAAGTTGCACTTTCACCCCTTTTACCATTCTCCTTTACCCCATCTTTTTACCACACCCCTACAGGTCACCTTCTACCCCACTAATAATTTTGGGCCAATGCTCAATCATGAAGGAGGGTAAATGTCCTCATTACTACCTTGGACAACAAGTTTTTTCCTTCGTCTCCTCTCCCCTCTTATTCTAGTGAGCTCCCAGAGCATCCAAGGCCTTTACCCCAGTTGTTTACTCCCCCTAGTCACCCAGACACAAGTGGCCGCAACCGTGACACCATGGGCATGTCATGGAACGCCAATACGACACTCTGGAGCGCACTTCAGTGCCCAGCCACACAGTAGCAACCACCCAATCACCTCTCTTGACCGCCTCGAGCCCCCGTCATTGTGTCCCCCGAGGTGTCCTCTGCGTCCGTGACACAACATGCGATCGGCCCTTTCCTCTCTCCTCCTCCTTCTCTCCTCCCCCTCGCATGCCAACCGCCACAAACTCGGCCAACCGTGGGCACCTCCGGCCTCACACCGCTCTCTCTCTCTCTTCTTATCGATGTGAATCCCGCCCATGACACCCCCTGGCTCAGAGTTGAGTCTGCCGTGGCCACCTTCACCATTTCTGCAAACGCACATGGGTAGACCTCAGGGTGAGCCATGGCCTGACCTATAAAAGCCTCCCCTAGCTCCCTTGGCTATCCGCTCGTTTCCCCGTCTTTCCAATCTCACTCCTGCACCTCTCACCCTTCATTTTGGTGCTCGGACGCTCGGGATCAACCCGGAGCTCGCAGCTTTGGGCCGCCGGCGTTCGCACGGTGAGGGCCCTCCCACACGACTGTTTTTCATCGACATGGAGCCACCTCGACCTCCTGACCCATTCCCTTCTTTTGTCCCCTCCGTTTGGTGCAGAGGGAGACCAGGGCTTCACCTCCCTGAAGCCTCGTCACCTTCGAATATGGACTCCCCGATGTCCCTCTCCACTACCATCGAATGGACAAAGGAATCGCCGCCAGGGAGCGCCGCCTCCCCTTTGTCGCGAGGAAGGAGCTGACAAGCAGGCCTCGCTTGTCGCAATGGTGTTTTCATAGACCTTTCGAAAACCTGGTCGGGTGCCACTAATGCCCGAGGGAGATGGTGATGGGTTTGGTGACCACTTGAGAAAGAAGTGGTGCACCAAGACAAGGTGTGTGTGTACTTTCTCGAAAACTGATTAGATTTAAGATGTGCTGACTGTCCCAACCTTACATGCGCAACCAACATGCCCCTTATAGAATAGGGTCTTGTTGACTACTATGGTTGGTACTATCAGAGAGCCCGCATTACTAGTGGCAGGAGTAACGTAGTCACTCTCGAGACGGGGTCATTCCAAGAAAGGATGACCATGGGTTATTTTCACAGACATCAGGCACACCGTTGCGTGCCCTCATGGATGACACTAGTGATGTACATCACGAGGGATGGCACCAACGAGTGGACTCTTTGTTAGTATCGTCATGGGAAAGGCATTGATCGGGTACTTACCTCGGGTACGGAAACTACAGTGATTAGTGGATTACCACGTAAGTTTGCCGAGTCTTGTGGGTAAAGTGTGTAACCTATTTAGAGTGTAAAACTATTCGAATAGCCGGGTCTACAATCATTGATAGTTGGTGGTCCTCCTTAGACTATGTCAATATGTTTTCACAACTTGGCGTGTGTGCATGAGAAATATGATGGTGTGACACTTAGTTAAGTTAGATGACTTGGTATGGTGGGTGAATGTGAGACGTTCAACCCATATTACATTGATATTTGCAACTTTTTCATATGGATATAGGTTAAGTCGTGATGCATACCTTCATAAGATATTGATGAGGACTTGTACTTAAAATTAGCTTTCTGAAGTTTAGCTATCAGTGCTATATCATGCATTGTTATTTCCTTGTTCGACGACATAGGTTGCTGGCGAGTACATTCAAAGTACTCATTGGCTTGCCACTAGTGATTTAATTGTCTAGGCATGGAAAAGCAGGAGTTTGAAGAAGAGTTTGTTGGAGACGAATATGCAAACTAGGATGCTTCCGAGTCAGAATGCCTAGAGGGTTAATGCAGATGGCATGGATTCAGACTTTTGTTCAAGATTTCTGCTGCTAGTTCAGTTTGGTGTGTTGGCCTTACGACCCTATCTATGTAAGTCTTGACCTCCATGGTCCTTTATTTGGATCAAACGGTATGAATGGATGTAAGACTTTAATTATTCATCTTCTGTGTGTTCAGTGAGCATTGATCTCTGGGATCACTATACATGTGCATTCGGTGATCACAACTTATGAGTCGGGGTCCCCACATATATTTACTTGATGAAGCACAACTCTGAAACGTTTTAAAAGTTGAAGCAGTTTCAGAGTGAAGTCAGAATCATCATAACAAGGAGATTAAGTTCTCGCGATGTGATCGAGGAGGAGAATATCTGATTTATGAGTTTAGCATGCACTTCAGACAATTTGGAGTTGTTTCACATCTCATGCCACCCAGAACACTACAACGTAATCGTGTGTTCGAACATCATAATCGTACTTTATTAGATATGGTGAGATCTAGGATGTCTCTTACCGATTTGCCACTATCATTTTGGGGTTATGCATTAGAGACAACTACATTCACTTTAAATAGGGCTCCATCTAAATCCGTTGAGGCGACATTGTATTAATTATGATTTTTCAAGAATCCTAAGCTGTCGTTTCTTAAAGTTTGGGGCTGAAACAGTTATGTCAAAAGGCTTCAGCCTGATAAGATGAAATCAAAATTGAATAAATGCGTCTTCATAGGATACCCAATGGAAACAATTGGGTATACCTTATATCTCATATCCGAGGGCAAAGTGTTTATTGCCACGAATGGGTTCTTTCTCAAGAAAGAGTTTCTCTCAAAAGAATTGAGTGGGAGGAAGATAGAACTTGATTAGGTTATCGAACCGTCACTTCAACCAGAGAGTAGCACGGCGAGGGAATATGTTCCTGTGGTGCCTACATCAGTTGAAGAGGAAGATAGTGATGGTGATCAAGAGGCTTTAGATCAAGTTACTATCAAGCCTCCTAGGTCGACAAGGACACATACTATTCCTAAGTCGTACGGTAATTCTATCTAACAGGTCATGTTTTTGGACAAGGATGAACCTATGAGCTATGGAGAAGCGATGGTCGTCCCGGATTCTGAAAGATGGTTAGAGGCCATGAAATCCGAGATGGGATCCATGTATGTATACAAAGTGTGGGCTCCGGAAGTATTATCTCATGGTCGAAATGCTATTCAGTACAAATGGATGTTTAAGAGGAAGACAGATGCGGACGATAATGTCAGAATCTATAAAGCTTGACATTCTCGCTCGTAGCAATGCTTAAGTACGTCAGAATCATCTTAGCAATAGCTGCATTTTTTGATTACGAGATCTGCCACATGGTTTTCAAAACAATGATCCTTAATGGTCTCCTTGAGGAAGAGTTGTATATGACGCAACTAGTAGGTTTTGTTGATCCAGAGAATGCTGAGAAAGTGTGTCAGCTCCAGCGATACATTTATGGATTGGTGCAAGAATCTCGGAGTTGTAATCTTTGTTTTGATGAGTTGATCAATGTGCTTGGGTATATACAAGTTTATGGAGAAGCTCGTATTTACAAGAAAGTGAGTGGGAGCTCTATAGCATCTCTAATTTTATATGCGGATGAAATATTGTTGATTGGAAACAATATAGTAATTTTGGAAAGCGTGAAGATATATTTGGATAACAGTTTTTCAATGAAATACCTCAGGGAAGCTACTTACATATTATGCATCAAGATCTATAGAGATAGATCGAGACGCTTAATAGGACTTTCACAAAGCACATACCTCGATAAGGTTTTGAAGACGTCCAAAATGGATCAGTCCAAGAAGGGGTTCTTGCATGTCGTGCAAGTTGTGAAGTTGAGTAAGACTCAATGCCCACGGACTATGGAGGATAGAGAGAAGACGAGTGTCATCCCCTATGCTTTAGCCATGGACTCTATTATGTATGCTATGTTGTCCACAAGACTAGATGTCAGCCTTGCCATAAGTATGGCTGAAAGTGTCGGGCCCCTGGGACCGAGGGCCACACGCATGTCGGCCTGCGGCCCCACGCACGACGCACTACACAAGACTGGCTCGGCCAATGACAAGCCTAACAGGGAAGACCCTCGCAAGGCCCATTGCCTCGTGAGGCAAGCGTTTGAGGATCATTGCCAAGGACCACGAAAGAGTGCTCGCTGCGAGGATGTATCCTGAGGCCACCCGTGAGGCTCTCGCGGAGTGGTAGGTAGGGGTTTGTAGCCGCTCTTCCGCTCCAGTTTCAGCTCCAGCTTCACCGACCCCATGGCCGACGCTCGCAGCACGCGCCCGGAGTTCTTGGTTCCATGGGGCCGTTACCGCCCACTAACATCGTGTCCATCACCATCGTCACCCGCGCCGACCGTGAATAGTAGGGCTTCCTGCTACCCCTAGTGCGGCAAGGCGGCCGCTTTGCCGCGCCCCCAGCGCCATCTTCACCAGCTTATGTCGATGTGGGTGATCTGAACATTCAAGATGCGCTGCTCATGGTGGGCGAACTTCTTCGCCACCGCCCTGCAGATGGATGGTGCGACGCTAGGGCAGACCACATCGTCGAGCTCGTCGACAACGCCAGGAGGGCTCTAGCGCACTACTCCCCGCTTCGGCCCCCGACGCCAAAGGGAGAGGGGTCGGCCAGTGAGCCGCCTCCACCGCTACGCGCTGACTCGCTCGGTCCCTAGCTTGGGGGCCCGGAGCAGGGTCCACCTAGTGTCATACTCGCGCCTCTTCGGGTCTCGATTATCAGCTTTGGGCCACCAATGGGCCCCTGCGGAGGCGCACCCGGAAGAGTCGGCGGGATATCTTGTACTTACAACAACGCATGCACTCATAACACGAAGGATTGAAGGGTAGAGGAGTTTGCCAAAGGAGAGTGCGCTTCCCGGTGCCAAGCCCGCGTTCGTGCCGACATGCGAGGGAGTGCCGCATCTGGCATCGGCACCGTGTACCTCGCACCTTCGGTCGACGCATGCCTCCCTCCAGCACAGGAGACTGTGCCCGACGCCCTCATCAGGCCGGGCTCGGGGGCTCCCGCTTGGGGGTCACGTGGCTCAGTTGGCATGATGTATGGGTGCTCGAGAACTACGTAGTGTCCCACCATGGACTACGCCCCTATAGGCGGGAAGCACGGCGCGGGGCGCCAACGACGTAGGAGTTCGTCGTTTAGGAGACCGGCAAGAAGCAAGAGGTGAGGTCACGCACGCCTCAAGAAGTGTGGGACCCCACAGGCCCTTGAGGCCTCAGGAGTCATCCCTGCAAGGTGCCAAAGCTTCCGGAACTAATCGCCCAGGGGCAGGCCTCGGCAGCGCGCATCGTCAAGCGGCCTAATTCTCCCGCAACAGCACGGCCGCCAGGTGACTTTTTGGGTTGCTTGAGTCACGTAGTTCCGTGCATTTTGTCTCACCTCGAGTGGGTGTTTTCTGGACGTGTAACAAACCTGATTAACCTTCACTTGAGATGGTGTAGTTTGTCTGAACTTTAAGCTCTGGTGCTCCCATGCCGTCGGGGGCTGATGCATCCCTGCAACTGCCCACAGAAGGATCGACAGTGAGGGATTAGACACGGCATCTTTGCAGGAGTTTTCCTCCCAGCACCGAGAAATCTAAGTGACCAAGCTCTGGCTCACGGGCTGGTTATCCGTGCTAGCTATCTCAACAAGGTCCTTTGTGTCATGCCCTCTCGACAAGACATTGCGAACAGATGAAGGGGATATGACTTGGCTCGTGCTGCTGCTCGACGGGCGCCGTGCCGCCTCACGAAGTGATTCTCCTGATGATGAGCTCTTATGGCTACGTGGGGTGTGAAAAACACTCATGCTTGGTCCATAAGGGAACACAACGACGCTCCTGGGGGTACGCTTGGTGTGAACGATAGTCTTTCTTGGGTCTCAAGAGTGCACGTGAAGACTGGGTTAGGGACTCCCGAGCCTTGTGTCTGGGGTATCCACCGAACTATAGAACATCGTGACACTCTCACGTAATAATGAGTGGTCTGTATACGTCCAGGGCTCCCGAAGTGGAATCCCACGATGAGCCGTGACATGGGCGCGGAGGAGGGTGCCCTCCCATTCCTAGTGGTAGTCCTCATGGTCCGCGCTAGGGAAGAAGACCATCATACTCTCACAAAATAATGAGTGGGTTGTATACACCCGACGCTCCTGAAGTGGAAGCAACGACGAGCCGAGTCATGGTCGCGAAGGGGGTCCCCTGCCATACCTAGTGGGAATCCTCATGCTGCGTGCTAGGGAAGAAGACCATGACACTCTTACTTAATATAGAGTGGGTTGCATACACCCGGGCCCCCCAAAGTGGAAGCCCATGACGAGCCGCATCGTGGCCACGAAGGAGGGTCCCCGCCCATGCCTAGTGGGAGTCCCCATGTTCCGCGTTGGGGACGAAGACGAAGGAGACACCCTGAGGTCCGCATTTCTTTTGGGTTGACCCGTACTGGATACAACACCGACATTTCTTTCTAGGTTGACCCGTCCAGGGCATGGCGGCCGCTTTTATTCTTTAATGTCTTTGACTTGTGAATGAGCTCACTGGGCTGGTTTGTGTTGGATACGACAGACACACCTCTACTTTCTGGGCTCACAAACGAGTTATCCTTGGGTTTTCTGGCGAAAGTCTTGGTTTTCCAGTTTTCATGGAGCCTCCTTTGTTTTATGTCATCTTACCACGCCCAAATGCAAGCGGACTAGCCTGCACCGTTCGAAACAAGGTGTTCTCTTTGCAGGACATCCCTTATGTGCCTCGTGAGGCGAGCCCCACAAGCAGCAACTGCATGTACTAGCCGCTCGCTCAGAGAAGGCAAGCCTGTGAGCGTCGTGCTGCGACAGCCCGCACAGCCACGCTCGGGGGCTGTGCCCTAACACCGCGAGGCATCGGAGGGACCACAGAGGAGGTGAAATCTTGACAAGGAGTACTAGGGATAAACTTATTTTCGACACAAAATAGCATTTGATTAAAAGTATGAAGGAAGTAATCCCCTTTTTAGACGCCCCCGTGGGGCCAGCATGTTGCATTACAGAAAGGGGAGACAACGCAAAATAAGGAAGATCGGGTTCCCCAAGCGCCACCACCAAGCGGCTGGAACGACTCCCTCGCAAGGGCATCAACCTCGTGGGGCTCGCAAAAGCAACCTTCTCCTAGGGCTTCACGGCACCTCCGTAGGGCCGCGTCGAGAGGCTGCCCCCGGACAACACTGGCAGGGACTGGAAGCAGGCTTCACGTCAACACGCTCGGGGTGATCCCGAGGCATTGCGGGAGGAGGGAGAGTCCCGTGGTGTGTTGGGCGCCACGCGTCGAGCTTGACCCGCAGGCGGTTGGGGCCGCATCACTTCGCCACCTCCCGTCAAGCAGAGTCGTGCATGACGCGGGCCTCTGGGATACTGACATGCCCCTGGTACCGGGGTACCCAGGACCATCGGTCTGTGGCCCTAGGTATGGCGCACTACACAAGACTAGCTCGGCCTATCGGCAAGCCGAATGGATAAGACCATTGCAAGGGCCCTTACCTCGCGAGGCAAGCGTCTGAGGATCATCACCAAGGTCCAGGAGAGGGCGCTCACTGCGAGGATGCGTCCTCAGGCCACCCATGAGGCCCTCGTGGGGAGGGCTCACCAAGGGCCACTTGATGAGGGTCTCGTAACCCTATGCCTCCACGTGTGTGACGCAGGTTGCACACGTGGAGCAAGAGCGGTTCCAACAGGCATGGACAGTTCGGATTTCCACTTCATGATAAGGAAGCGGGCCCAACTAGCACGCCCCCAAAGCAACTCCCAAAGGTTTCTCAGTCGGTTCAAGGAGACTAATGCTGGGGGCTCAACAGCACGGAGGTCGGCCCCGAGCCCACCAGCGCGTCACGAGGAAAGGCTTTTGAGAGCGAAGACCACCTTTGTTAGGGCAGACTGCACTTGTGAACCCTTTCAAAATGGGCATTGTGGTGATCCTTCCCACCAATGTTTTTTGGGGGGGAGAGGACCAAGGCTGGTATAAAAGAGGGGCCCGACCTCTATGGTAGAGGATCGGATCCCCACCATCTCGACTAGGGGAAGAACCCACCTTTGTGCTCGTGTTCCACCTCAAGCATTTCAGACAAGAAGGAGTAGGGTTTTACACCGCAAGGTGGCCCAAACCTCGGTAAGATGGCGTGTGGTCTAGTTCGCTTCCCTTGGCTCATGCCACTAGAGAATTGCCGTGAAGTTGAGAGATAGTACAGGTTTGAAGAGCAAGCGCACCCTAGACTTCGAACCTTTTCTGGGTCTGTGGAGCCCTGATTCCGAGAGGAAGGTTTCAAAGTAATCCAGGAGTGGAACACTGGACATCGGTCAAGAATATCCTTAAGTTCCTAAAAATGTCTAAGGAGATATTTCTCGTTTATTGAAGTGATGAAGATCTCGTCGTAAATGGTTACGTCGTTGCTAACTTTGACACTGATTCGGATGACTCTAAGTCTTAATTTGGATACGTATTTATTTTCAATGCTGGAGTGGTAAATTGGTGCAGTTTCAAGCAAAGTGTGGTAGCTGATTCAACATGTGAAGCGGTGTACATAGCTGCTTCACATGCAACGAAGGAAGGTGCGTGGGTTAAGAAGTTCATGGCGGGGATGTTGGAGTTGTGCCTAGTGCACTGGATGCAATGTCCATGTTTTGTGATTACACTGGTGCCATTGCTCTAGCCAAGGAACCAAGTTTTCACAAAAGGACCAGACACATAAAGCGCGATTTCATTTGTATCCACGATTATATCAAGGCAGAGGACATAAGCATTTACAAAGTACATATGGATCTAAATGTTGCACATCAGGTGACTAAACTTATTCCACAAGGAAAACGTGATTAACACCACAACTCTATGGGTGTTAGATTCGTTACCTTTTAATACCATATTATTGACTCTAGTGCAAGTGGGAGATTGTTGGAAATATGCCCTAGAGGCAATAATAAAGTGGTTTTTATTATATTTCCTTGTTCATGATACTCGTTTATTATCCATGCTATAGTTCTATTGATCGGAAACTCAAATACATGTGTGGATACATAGAAAACAAAGTGTCCCTAGTAAGCCTTGATACGTCTCCGTCATATCTATAATTTTTTATTGTTCCATGCCAATATTATACAACTTTCACATGTTCTTGGCAACATTTTATATGATTTATTGGACTAACATATTGATCTAGTGCCCAGTGCCAGTTCCTGTTTGTTGCTTGTTTTTTGTTTCGTAGAATATCCCTGGGATAAAAATTATGGATAATTATTTTGGGATATTTGTGATTTTTGGGAGTTGGAATCAACGTCAACGGAGGCCCACGACCTCCACTAGATACAAGGGCGCAATCCATACCACCTCGCTCGCGGTGGTGGTTACTGGTCACCCCTTATGTTGGTTGGGGCTCTACTTCGGGCACAAGAAAGATAATTTGTGGAACAAAATCTTGTAAAAATTTAGCACGATCGGTTTTAGGGATCACTGGAAATTTAAGAAATCGTGAAGGGCCAGAAAAGAGGAACACGAAACAGAAGAGAGGAGAGAGGGAGATCCAATCTCGAAGGGGCTCTTGCCCTTGAACCGCCATGGAGGCAATGAACTAGAGGAGGAACTCTCCTCCCATCTTGGGGGGGGGGGGGGTACAAGGAAGAATAATAAGGATGGTGTCTCTCTCCCCTCTCTCCCGATGGCGCTGGAGTCCGTCGAGGCAAGCATCATTACAACGATAGACATCAACAATCTTGACACCATCAACACCAACTCTCTCCTCCTCTATACAGCTGTGTAACACCTCTTTTCTTCCTGTAACTCCCTACTTAAACATGGTGCTCAACACTACATACTATTTCCCAATGATATGTGGCTATCCTATGATGTTAAGTGTGCCTAGAGTTGTATCGATGGTGGATAGAACTTGAGGTAATATTTTTTCTACCTTTATCTCCACGTTGAGTTCTACACTCTTATTTATAGAGAATAATTACAAACAATCCCCTATACTTGTGGGTTATCAAGACCTTTTTCTGGAGCCGTTGTCGGGGAGTGATAGCATGGCGTCAATATTCTCATGTGTGCTTGTTTGCTTTATCATTAAGTAGTTTTTAGTTTTTTCTCGTTTTCAATCTTGAGTTATGGGTAGGAAACACAAAATACCAAATAATAGTTGTACCTACCGAACCAATGGTTGAAGAACCACCCAAAATCAATCATACTGCTAAAGCTTTTTTACTTGGATCATCCTCTATCCTTATGTGCTTGTGCTGAAATCCAAACTAGTTTAGTTGAGGGAAAATCATTAGATGAGTATGTTTATTATGTGTGACACCGCTTAACTCAAAAAGGGAAACTTCTATTCCATCATATTAATACTTTGCATTGCTATGCTTGGAATTTATGTGAAATATATGATTTTACTTGTTGTTTTGAGGACCCCAAGAAACACCGTCCCTACCATTGAGAGTTTAGTGATAATGGAATCTTCTCTTCTTATGCTAAAGGTGTTTATAGTTATTATGAAATTAAAGAAATTGAAGAATTTGTTGCTTTTAAGGGTGCTTAAGGAATTTATTCTTTGATTGAAAACTATGATGCTACTCTTTACAAATCAGATAATTTTGCCATACTAAAATATTGCTATGAAAACTATGCTTCTAATGCTTATGTTAAACTATATTTGAGGACTCCTCTGGTTTCCAAGAAGAGACTAATAATTTGAAGGGGTCTATGGAAGAAGAAAATGATGAAATGGTTAGCTTATTGGATGACAAACATGACGAGGAGAGTGAAGCAAAAAAACGAGGCAGAGGGGATTAGCTACACGTGAGCACCTTCTAATGAGAGTCACTATTCAACTCATACATTGTTTAATTTTCCTTTGTGCTTACCGAAGGATGAATGCTATGATAACTGCTATGATCCTTTTTTGATGAAATTGATGCTTGCTATGCTTGTGGCCAAGATGCCAATATGAATTATGCTTGTGAATATGAACTTTCTATAGTTCCTTATGTTAAGAATGAAGTTGTTGCTATTGTACCCACACATGATAGTCCTATTATCTTTTTGAATACTCCCAAATACACTATTTTGGAGAAGTTTGCTCTTATTAAGGATTATATTGATGGGTTTCTTTTTACCATTAACATGACGATTTTGATCAATATAATATGCATGTGCTTGCTGCTCCTACTTGCAATTATGACGAGAGAGGAACTACATCTCCACCTCTTTATGTTTCCAACATGATAAAATTGCAAGAAACTTTTTATGATATGTATTGACATTTACTTGATGTGCATTAATTGTACTTTTATGACATGCCGATGCATAGAAAGAGGGTTAGAATTTGTCATTGCATGATATATGTTCCTTTGTGCTCACTACTAAATTACAATTCATTGTTAATTAAAATTGGCTTTGATATACCTTGGGATCAGAGTGGATCCATTACTGGAGCACTTTATGCGTAGCTTAATGGCATTAAATAAATTGCTGCCAGGGATACAAACTGGAAGTATTAAAGAGTCATTTATTTCTGTTGTGTCCTTTCATAAAGTTTAAAAACAAAAAAAATATAGAGGAGAACCTAAAACTTTAAAAAAAGGAAAGTGAAAGTCACAAAGACGAGCACCGTTGAAATGGGGGACGTCCATTAACTTTGTTCATGCCCATAGGAACTTTGTGAATCCAGATTACAGAAACTTTTCAACAAAAATAATTATCCCCTTGTACAAGTCCATTGTAATATAAAAATATTGTGCCAAAATTTACCTTTAGGATGATTAGATTGCTTGTTGGTATGTGCGGTGCAAAAATAGAAACTTAGGTTATCGTGCATGAATATACATTTTTTACTCGAACGTCAAAAGTTTCTGAAATTTTTACACAGTAATGCCATGATTTTTTTTATTTCGCCCGAATTTTTCAGAATTTTTAAAGTTACACAAGTATGGTCAATGTTCAGATTACTACAGACTTTCCTGTTTTTGACAGATTCTGTTTTTTTATGCATTGTTTTGCTTGTTTTGCTGAAACTATTGATTGTATCGATGGTATAAGCCATGGAAAAGCTATATTACAGTAGACATAATGCAATAACTAAATATGAATGGGTTTGGAACTGTACTTAAGGTAGTAATTTGTATTATTATACTGACGGATCTCACGAGTTTTCTGTTAAGTTCTGTGTGGATGAAATGTACGAAGATCGAGGAGGTCTCGATATGAGGAGAAGGAGGAGAGGAAAGAGTTCAAGCTTGGGTATGCCCGAGGCACCCCAAGTAAATATCCATGGAGACTCAAGAGTCTAATCTTGAGGAAGCCCCGGAAGGTATCCCATCTTTCTTCAACAAGTATCATATGTTTTCATCTTCGTTTCATTCATGTGATATGCGTAAATCTTGGAGCATCTTTTGTGTTTAGTTTTCACTTTAATTTGATGCACCATGTTGTTATGATATGCTCCATGGTTGATTTGTAGAATGCTCATTTCACTTCACTTATATCTTTTGGGTATGGCTTTATATGATGCTTCATGTGCTTCACCGATATCATTTGAAGTTTGGATCGCTTGTTTCACTACATATAGAAAATCGTTGTTTGTAGAATTAAACTCTCATGCTTCACTTGTACTTATTTAGAGAGTCAAAAGGAGTTGGGCATTTACATGGTTAGTCATAAAATCCTACATAAAACTTCTAGATGACTCAGTATGATATGTTTGATACCATACAATAGTTTTACGACATTAAGATAGTAATATGTGGGTGCACTAGTTTATAATTGTGGATTAATAAGAATATTGATGTTAAGGTTTGTGTTTTTCAAAGCATGCACGTATAGTCTCTGCTTATGTGATGAAGTTGGGGCATAACTTATCCTTGATTAAAATCCTTTGTGATGTTATAATGGGAGTCACGAGATGGTTAACTACACCCAACCTTCTCCCTTGGGGCATGCGAGTAGTGCTTTGCTTCGAGAGAGCTAATAAAATCTTGCAATAATTATGTGAGTTCTTTATGACTAATGTGAGTCCATGGATATATGCACTCTCACCTCCACATATTTGCTAGCATCTACAGTACTGTGCATTGCCGATTCTCACCTCGAGGATTAGGGCAACTTTCGTCGGTGCATCCGAACCCCTCGACATGATACGCTCTGTCACACATATGCCTTATTATATCCTCCTCAAAAGAGCCACCATACCTACCTATTATGGCATTTCCATAGCCATTCTGAGATATATTGCTATGCATCTTCCACTGCTCCCATTTTGATGACTTGACCATTCATTGTCATATTTCTTTGCATGATTGTAAGATAGCTATCATGATATTTCCATGGCTTGTCCATTTTTTATGTATGTGCTATGCTATATCATTGCACATCTTGGTACACTCCCGGAGGCATTCATGTAGTGTCATACTTTGTTCTAGGTATCGAGTTGTAATATTGAGTTCTAAATAAATAGAAGTGTGATGATCATCATTATACATTATCAGAGCATTTTCCTAGTGAGGAAAGGATGATGGAGACTATAACTCCCCCACAAGTCGGGATGAGACTCTGGACGAGAAATGAAAAATGGGGGAGGCAAATGAGAAGACCACAAGAAGAAATCCCACCATGAAAAAACAAATAAATAGAGGATAGAAAAGATAGAAGGGGCATGCTAATCATCACACTTGTTCCTCAAAGTCGCACCATTAGAGAGAGTCTCTTGTTTTGACACTTCCATATGCTAGTGGGAATTTTTCATTATAGATTTTCATGCACACCCACTTAGTTTTCATATTGAGCTTTCATACACTTATAGATCTTAGTGCATCTGTAGCATGGAAATCCCTACTCCTCACATTGATATCTATTGATGGATATCTCCATAGCTCGTTGATACATCGAGTTGATGCGAGACTTTCTTCTTCACTTTTACCCCTTTGAAACCTATGACCATCTTCTATTCCACCTCTATGGTATACCCATGGTTCATGCTCATGTATTGAGTGAATAATAAAAAGATGAAGCACATTAAAAAGTATGATCCAATTGCTTGGTCTGACACTTGGTGCTCTTGATTTATAATTTATGCTAGGAAGACCAAGCATGACAGGCTATATGATTTTGTAGGGATAGCTTTCTGTAGCACCATTATTTTCAAAGGAAATAAATGTTTGCTAGTAAACCTGAGTATGGTTTTCTTTTTGTCAAATGATAGACTATTGCCTTGAATCACTTGTATATTAATATTCATTCCACGATTAGACATTTGTTCAGGACTATGTTAGGTAGCATTCCACATCAAAAAATATCTTTTCATCATTTACCTACTCAAGGACGAGAAGGAATTAATATTAAGGATGTTGATACGTCTCCGTCATATCTAGAATTTTTATTGTTCCATGCCAATATTATACAACTTCCACATATTCTTGGCAACATTTTATATGATTTATTGAAGTAACATACTGATCTAGTGCCTAGTGCGAGTTCCTGTTTGTTGCATGTTTTTTTGTTTCATAGGATAGTCATAGCAAACAAAGTCCAAACACGATAAAAATTTACTGAGAATTATTTTGGGATATATGTGAATTGTGGGAGTTGGTATCAACGTCAACGAAGGCCCACGACCTCCAAAAGATAGTAGGGCTCGACCGATACCCCATCACACACGGTGGTGGTTAGTGGCCACGTCACAAGTCGGTTGGGGTCTACTACAGGTGCAAGAAAGATAATTTGTGGAACAAAATTGTGTAATTTTTTTAGCCCAATCGGAGGTACAGATATTCGGGAATTTAACAAACAGTGAAGGGAGAGAATGTTACGCAATTCCCGGTCCGCTAACACCACCGTTTCCGACCCACATGCGTCAACAGGACCAACCGGAGAGCAACACCGGCTTATGACAGACCTTGGGCCCTCTCCCTCCAACAGACTAGCCTATTAGGAGGGGACACCCTCACCCTTATAAGTCGTGTTATGTCTCCTTCCACAACCGGTGTGGGACTAAACCCAACAATCTCTCCCTCACACATCGGTCGCCCATGGGCCCGCTAACACCAGCGTTCCAGCCCATCTACCATGACCAACGGCCCGTGAGTCCACCGAGATTTATTCCGGGCACCTGGGCTCTGATACCACTTGTTACGCAATCCTGGGTCCGGTAACACCAGTGTTTCCGACCCACATGCGTCAACAGGCCCAACCAGAGAGCAACACCGATTTATGACAGGCCTTGGACCCTCTCCTCCCAAAAGACTAGCCTGTTAGGAGGGGACACCCTCACCCTTATAAGTCGTGTTATGTCTCCTTCCACAACCGATGTGGGACTAAACCCAAAAATCTTTCCCTCACACATCGGTCACCCATGGGCCCGCTAACACCAGCGTTCCAGCCCACCTACCATGACCAACGACCCGTGAGTCAACCGAGATTTATTCCGGGCACCTGGGCTCTGATACCACTTGTTACGCAATCTTGGGTCCGCTAACACCAGCGTTTCCGACCCACATGCGTCAACAGGCCCAACCGGAGAGCAACACCGACTTATGACAGGCCTTGGGCCCTGTGCCCCCAAAAGACTAGCCTGTTAGGAGGGGACACCCTCACCCTTATAAGTCGTGTTATGTCTCCTTCCACAACCGATGTGGGACTAAACCCAACAGAGAAAACAACAACGCAAAACAGAAGAGAACAAAGAGGGAGATCCAATATCGAAGGGGCTCATGTCCCTCCGCCGCCATGGAGGCTTTGTACGAGAGTGGTAACTCTCCTCAGATATACAAGGCAGGCCAAGGAACAATAAGAAGGAGTGGGTCACTCTCACCCTCCCTCCTGGTGGCGCCGGAGTGCCGCCGGGCAAGGAGCGTGACGGTGATCTACATCAACATTCTTGCCACCGTCAACACCAACTATCCCCCTATATGCAGCGGCGTAAAACCTCATTTCCCACTATATCTCTCTACTTAAACATGGTGCTCAACACTACATACTATTTCCCAATGATATGTGGATATCCTACGACGTTTGAGTAGATCCGTTTTGTCCTATGAGATAATTGGTGAAATTTCAATGATTGGTTTAATTTGCTTGTGGATATGTCGTTGTCCTTTGTTGCCCATCATATGAGCGCGCGTGTGGATCACATCATAGGGTTAGTTGCTTGCTAATATTTCCAATCATAAGTGCATAGAATTCCAAATAAGGAATGACATGCTAGGAGTGGCCTCTCCCACATAAAAACTTTCTATCATTCTAGTAACACTAGAAGAAAACAGGGCTTTGGTTGACGCGATGAAAGGGCTTTAATCCCAGTTGTGTTATGAACCGGGAACAATGGGTGCATCAGTCGTGGTGCGGGAGGCCAGGGCGCCGGCCAGGCCAGGGTCACAGTTCGTCTTTAGTCCAAGTTGGTGGCTGGAACCGGGACCAATGGTCCTCGCTCGTGGCGCAAGATCTTTAGTCCCGGTTGGTGGCTGGAACCGGGACTAAAGATTAGTCTTCTGTCCCGGTTCTGGCAACCAACCGGGACCACATAAATGCCTGTATATACTCGCCCCTGCCCACCCTCTCCTCTATTTTTTACCGTAGAAGGTGGGAGGTGTGTGTGCTGCTCTGATCTTCCTTCCTATGCACATGAGGTGTTTGATGAAATTCCCGAGCCACACTTAAGATTTCTCCTCTCCAAGCTCGACCTCCAAGCTCCAACTACACAAGTGTTCTAAAAGGTTAGCTACTTCGTCCTTTCATCTCTCACTTCTATGTTAGATCATTTCAAATGCTCTAGAAGTAGAGTGGTTTGTGGGTTTTAGTGTAGGAATGTATGTGGGAGTTCTTTTGATTTAGATGCACAATTTGAGATCAAATTAACTTCTTATAGTATGCACATGTCTAGGGTGTTGTCCCGTCCCCGTCCTCACCATCGTCGATCACCCGCGCCGATCTTGACGCCGACACCACTGTGGTGAGCCTCTTGTTGTTATCTTCTTTAGAGAACAAAAAAAATATTACTTGTATGATTTAGGTAGATACTTGTATAAATTTCTTACTTTTACTATTTTTTGTTATTATATAGTGCGATGGTTTTGGTATCCGCCCACGTCGGCCCTCGTCCGGCCTATGATTCGAACGTGGTATATTTTGTTTTAGAACTATTTGTATCATTTAGTGTTTATGACAATTATGCCGACCAATGTGACATGAATGTTTTTAGCTAGGAGGTATGTGAACCGGAAATTCCAACAGACCCCCTTGTCGAGAGGTTAAATTTAGTTGAAAAAGAAAACAATTACTTGAAAAAAAATGAAAATAATTCAGGAGAAGAATGTGGAATTGGAGTTGCATGTTGCCGATGTCGTCGATGATCACAAGAGCAAGATGGATGCAATGCGGTTGAAGATGGATGCAATGTGCTTGAAGATGGATGGAATGCGCGTGAAGGTTAGGAATATTAGAAAATATACCATTGATAAAGAGACTTGGTATGATTATGTTGTTGGGTCAATTGTTACCTTAGCTGCGATTTTGATCACGTTTTTTGTTGCATTTAAATGTTTTACATAGTGGTATGTTGTTTTATGAGAACTATATATGAACTTTATCTATTTATTTTTGCAATAATAACATTTGATCACTACTATACTTTGGTTTTAATGGTATGATGAACTTGTATTAATTTCGTCATTTCTCTATTCATGATGTTCTGCAGTGGGTTTTGATATACTTATTTTCATAATACAAATGAACCGCCAATGGATGTACCGTGATCAACGCACTTCAGAGTACATTACGAGCCTGCATAATTTTCTCGGTGTGGCCGAGGCAACCAATCGGAGTGGTTTTGTGTACTGTCCATGTGTTAACTGTGAGAATAAGAAGGATTACTCTTCCACGATAACCCTTCAGGTTCACCTGCTTGAGAAGGGTTTCATGCCCCATTATTTTGTTTGGAGCAAGCACGGAGAAAGAGGGGTTGTGATGGAAAAAAAAATCAATAAGAAGAGGATGATGACAACTATCCGGATCCTACGTTCCCTGAAGATGGTGATACTACAAAGGGGGAAGCTGAAGATCAAGAGGCACCAAACGATGTGCCCGATGATGATCTTCGTCAAATCATTGTCGATGCTAAGAGAGAATGCAAAAGTGAAAGGGAGAAGTTGAAGTTTGAGCGCATGTTAGAGGATAAAAAAGGGTTGTACCCAAATTGCAAAGATGACAACACAAAGCTCGGTACCACACTAGAATTGCTGCAATGGAAGCCAGAGAATGTTTTATCTAACAAATGATTTGGGAAGCTACTGAAAATATTGAAGATGAAGCGTCCAAAGGATAACGAATTGTCTGACAGTAGGTACATAGTAAATAAGGTTCTCTACTCTCTAGGATTGGAGGTGCAGAAGATACATACATGCCCTAACGACTACATCCTCTACCACTATGAGTACGAGGATTTGAACGCATGCCCGGTAGGCGGTGCATTGCGGTATAAGATCAGACGAGATGTCCCTGGTGATGTTGAGGGAGAGCATTTCTCCAAAGGTGGGCGGTATGCTCCAATAATACCACGGTTGAAACGTTTGTTAAGAAACGAAGAGCATGCCAAGTTGATGCGATGTCACAAGGAAGACCGTAAGAAAGACGGGAAGTTGAGAGCACCCGCTGATGGGTCGAAGTGGAGAAATTTTGAGAGAAGGTGGGTGGACTTTGCAGGTGTAAGGAACGTATGGTTTGGTTTAAGTGCAGATGGCATTAATACTTTTGGGGAGCACAACAAGAATCATAGCACCTGGCCCGTGACACTATGTATCCATAACCTTACTCCTTGGTTGTGCATGAAGAAAAAGTTCATTATGATGTCAGTGCTCATCCAAGGCCCTCAGCAACCCGGCAATGACATTGATGTGTACCTAAGGCCATTAGTTGATGAACTTTTACAGCTGTGGAATGCAAAAGGTGTATATGTGTCGGATGAGCACAAACAACAGGAATTTGACCTACATGCATTGGTGTTTGTAACCATCGGTGATTGGCCTGTTCTCAGTAACCTTTCAAGACAAATAAACAAGGGATACCAGGCATGCATGGATTGTTTAGATGGCAGTGAAAGTGTATATTTGGACAAATGCAGGAAGAATGTGTACCTGGGACATCGTCGATTTCTTCCAACCAACCATCATCGTCGGAAGAATGGAAAACATTTCAAAGGTGAGGCAGATTACCGGAAGAAGCCGGCCCTCCGTACTGGTGATCACATACTTGATATGGTCAATGATTTACATGTAATATTTGCGAAGGGTCCTAGCGGACAGACTCCTCCGAATGACGCTGAGGGACGCGCACCCATGTGGAAGAAGAAATCTATATTTTGGGACCTACCCTATTGGAAAGATCTAGAGGTCTGCTCTGCAATCAACGTGATACAGGTGATGAAGAATTTTTGCGTGAACCTTATAGGTTTCTTGGGAACGTATGGGAAGACAAAAGATACACCAGAGGCATGGGAGGACCAACAACGTGTGCACAAAAAAAGTCAGAATGCATTCAAAGCGGTATGAAGGTCCTGCCAGCTACACTCTTACCAAAGAAGAGGAGGAAATCTTCTTTGAATACTTGCTCAGTATGAAGGTCCCGTATGTCTTTTCGTCCAATATAAAGGGGATAATAAATATGGCACACAAAAGTTCCACAACCTAAAGTCTCATGACTGCCACGTGATTATGATGCAACTGCTTTCGGTTGCATTGAGGGGGCTTCTACCGGAAAATATTCCTCAATGCAATCTCTCAGCAGGTAATCGATACACAAATCATAACAAGGTTAAAGAGTCATTAGGTGCAATGTCTTGTTAGTTTCGAGCTGTTGTTCCCACCATCCTTGTTCAATATTATGACGCATGTCCTAGTTCATCTAGTCTACGAGATTGGCATTCTAGGCCCTCTATTTCTACACAATATGTTCCCCTTTGAGAGGTTCATGGGAGTCTTAAAGAAATATGTTCGTAAGCGTGCTAGGCCAGAAGGAAGCATCTCCACGGGCCATCAAACACAAGAGATCATTGGATTTTTTGTTGACTTCATTCCTGGCCTTAAGAAGATTGGTCTCCCTCAATAGAGGGATGAGGGGAGACTGACTGGAAAAGGCACGCTAGGAGCAGATTCAATAATATCTAGGGACTGGCATTCCAGCGGTCAAGCACACTACACAGTTCTACAAAATTCTACCTTGGTGATCCCATATGTCAATGAACACAAGAATATTTAGCGCTCCAAACACCGGGAGCAGTGTAGCATCCAGATTACATGTGAACACATCACGACTTTCGGTAATTGGTTGCAAACACATCTCATAGGTGAAAATACTGTTGAAGATGAGTTGTACTCATTGGCCAGGGGACCATCTTTGTCTGTATTGACTTAAAAAGGGAACGAGGTAAATGGGAATACATTTTACACAATCACACAAGAAGAAAAGAGCACCAACAAAAACAGTGATGTCCGCTTTGATGCAGCAACTAACTGGAGAAAAGACACATATTATGGTTACATTATGGACATATGGGAACTTGACTATGGACATTCTTTTAAGGCCCCTTTGCTTTGGTGCATATGGGTCAATCAGTCACGAAGCGAGGTACATGTAGACCCACAATACGGAATGACAACAGTGGATCTGAACAATCTTGGCTACACAGACGAACCATTCGTCCTAGCCAATGATGTGGAGCAGGTTTTCTATGTGAAGGACATGTCTACCAAATGAGAAAAAGAAAAGATAAGGAAGCGAATACATCATATGATGAACCAAAGCGCCACATAGTTCTTTCAGGGACAAGTGACACCGTGGGAGTGGAGGGCAAGACGGACATGTCTAAAGATTATGAAAAGTTTCATGAAATTCCTCCATTCAAAATGGAGGCTGACCCAAACACCCTGTTAAGTGATGAAGATTACCCATGGTTACAGCGCAATAAGCAAAAAAATGAAGACTTTCTCCCCAGAATTATTCTGATGATTGCTCTGATGATGGATTTGATTACGCAAAGAAATGAAATCCCTTTGTAACACATGAGTTTTCGTCTCAAACCCTGATACTTCGGAAGAGATTATCGATTTTGTACACGAAGTAAATCCAGTTTTTGTGTAAACCTCTCAACTTTATAGGACATGCTATGTAGGTGAAATGATGATACCATGCCAACTTTCAACCTTTTCAGAGTTCATTTGTAGTGCTTTTCAATTTCAGGGTCATTTAGATAAAAACAAATGAGTAAATGCATGAAAAATACCAAATGAAGTCAAAAAGGGTTGAAAATTGATTATGTGTCTTTGGATGGTGGATATTGAACGCAAAAAAAGTCTGGAGTTGAAATAATTTTAAAAAATGAAATCCTTTTTTAACACATGAGTTTTTGTCCCATACCGTGAAACTTCGAAAGAGATTGTCGATTTGTACGCAAAGTGCATCCAGTTTTTCCCGTAACCCTCTCAAATTTTTAGCACATGTATGTGGGTGAAATGATGATACCATGCCAACTTTCAACCTTTTCAGAGTTCATTTGCACTGCTTTTCAGTTTCAAGGTCATTTAACTCAAAAAAATCAGTAAATGCATGAAAAATACAAAATGAGGTAAAAAGGGTTGAAAATTGATGATGTGGCTTTCAATGGTGCATGTTGAACGCACAAAAAGTTTTGAGTTGAAATAATTTCTAAAAAATGAAATCCCTTTGTAACAGATGAGTTTTCATATGAAACCCTCATACTTCGAAAGAGATTGTCAATTTTGTACAAGAAGTGCAGCCAGTTTTTCTCGTGGCCCTCTCAACTTGTTTAGCACATGCTATGTGGGTGAAATGATTATACCATGCCAACTTCCAACCTTTTCGGAGTTCATTTGTAGTGCTTTTCAATTTGAGGGTCATTTGGCTTAAAAAATCAGTAAATGCATGAAAAATACCAAATGAAGACAAAAAAGGTTGAAAATTGATGATGTGGCTTTGAATAGTGCATGTTGAACGCACAAAAAGTCTGGAGTCGAAGTAAGTTCAAAAAAACAAAATCCCTTTGTAACACATGAGTTTTCGTCCGAAATCGTGATACTTTGAAAGAGATTGTCGATTTTGTACATGAAGTGCATCAAGTTTTTGTCGTAACCCTGTCAACTTTTTAGCAAATGCTATGTGAGTGAAATGATGATACCATACCAACTTTCAACCTTCTTCAGAGTTCATTTGTAGTGCTTTTCAATTTCAGGGTTATTTAGCTTAAAGAATAAACTAATAGCAAAATGAATGAACTAAAAAGAACCACCATAATATTAACTAAAATTATCAAAGTATTGATTTGTTAAAAAGAATGAACTAAAAAGAATCAAAAAATATTAAATAAAACTATCAAAGTATTTAGTTTTTAAAAAGAATGAGCTAAAAAGAATCAACTAAAACATTAATTAAAAAGGATCAACTAAAAAGAATAAAAAAACATCAACTAAAAAGAATTATCATAAAGTTTTTTACTAAATATTTAATAGCAAACTAAAATAATAGAAAAAATCAACTAAAAACTTTTGTAAACCTGAGTTTATGATCAAAGTATAATTTCGCAAAAACTAAAAAAATTGCCCTCTTAAGAGGCCACCATGGTGTGCATACGTCTAGAAACCCAACTATACTTGGGCCAGGATGGAGGCCCACGGGGCAATTAGGCCCAACAGGGCAGAGAAAGTGTTCGGCATGTACGAACTACTAGAGAGGAGCTTGAGACGTAATCCGCATGAGGGCTTATAAACCACTGCCATCACCGTTCTCTTGGCGAGGTGGTACTAAATTCCCACGACCCAGCACCAGTGCTAGAACTAGCCTTTTAGTCCCGGTTGGTCGTTCCAACCGGGACTAAAGGCCCCCTTTAGTCCCGGTCTGAACCACGAACCGGGAATGAAGGACTGGCAGTTTCGCACCCTTTGGGCAGGTGATATTCACCTTTAGTCCCAGTTGGTGTCTCCAACCAGGACTAAAGGGGTCCTTTAGTCCCGGTTGGAGCCACCAACGGGACTAAAGGGTGGGCTATATAACCGGCACTTATAGAATTTTCCCCAACCTCTCCCATTCTATCCCCCGACGCCGAACAACAGCACGACGCTGCCGGACTGCTGCGCCGGAGATCATCGTCGCGTTCGAGCCTGCTCGGCCTTGTCACCAGGCCTCCTCGCCATTGTCGCCGCCCTCGAGCTCCGCTGCTTCAACTACGAGGATTGGTGCCGTTCTCCATCGATTTCGCCCCCGTAGAGCTCCGCTGCTTCCTCCTGTGGTCGCCGCCGTTCTCCATCGATCCCGCTGCCGTCTACTGCAACTAATCCCTCAACGAGCCTCCGTGTGCTCCTTGTGAGCACCGCTCTTTCCCCCTGTGTTTCCTACCTTGATCCGTCACCCAACGCAGCCTAGTGTAGTCTGAGGTGTTGTTGCGTGATGTGTTAGAGTGGAGCGGCGTGTGGTGGTGTGTGGTACGCTGGTGGTGGTGCGACATTGGTTGCACATTTTTGGTGGATTGGATTCTTCGGAATTCTTTCTGGATAGGTTGTTTCGTTTGCAAATTGGAATTCTTAGAAAATTTCCCTTCGGAATTCTTTTTTTCACTAGATGATTAGATGTATAGAAAGAAGTTAAGTAATTTTGACATTTGATGAATTTTTACATTTTGATCCAATATGTACAAAAAATAGTATATATATGTATGAATATAATGTTTTGAAAAATGATGATTAATTTTGACATTTGATCCAATGTATAGCAATTAGTATTTGAAAAAGGTGCATATCTTAATGTTGTATTTGCCAAAGTTTGTTATGTATTTTCAATTAATTAGTATATGTATCTATACAATATATTCTCTTAGTCCTTTAATAAGGGATTTATCAAGAATGCCCCATTATGGATGTGTACAAGTTGATCCAATTGTTTTCTGATCTCATCTACGTACCCTAGCTAGATTCTACATGTCACATTGTCTTGTGTCAAAGTATTGAAGAAATCCATGGCTTCATCATTAGCTCAAAGTAACAGGCAGATGATCGTACGAATCTCTCCAATGATGTTTTGAAAGGGAGTTCCTGATAGGATAATTCGCCTTTTGGTACGAAGTTCAGCAAAGGCCTTCCAAATAGCGATATTCGGGAGGCTCTTGCTGAACTTCGTACCAAAAAGCTAATTATCATATCCAGGACTCCGTTCCAAAACAACTTTGAAGAGCTTCGTACCATATTGCGCGTGTTACTTCCGGCTAATGATGAAGTCATGGTTTTTTTAATCCTTTGACATTAGACAAGGTGACATATATAAGGGCAGACAAGATCCGAAAAAATAGGGACCATTTTCTGCACATCCAGAATGGCGCCATTTTGTTAAATCCCTTAAAGGTTAAGAGAATTCATCATGATTCTCAATCATGTTCCTAGCCAGGGACTAAAGGTTCCTCGTATACGAGAAATCACAATCCAAGCATTTAAAAAATGTTAAATTTGCATAGAATTTGTTCTCGACGTCAACGATGCATGAGAGAGAGGCGGTCCGCTCGCCCGACCAACTATCGAGTCCACCCAAACCCTAGAAGAAAGAGTGTCATTGTCGATCTACCGCCTCACAGATAACTTCGACATGAGGGGGACGTTGGACATGCATGAGAGAGAGGTGGTTCGCTCACCCGACCAACTTTATATCGAGGCCACCCACACCCTAGAAGAAAGAGTGTCGCTTTCGATCTAACCCTCCCCAATAGCTTCGACATGAGGGGGGATGTCGGACATGCATGATAGAGATGCGGTCCACTCACCCGACAAACTATCAAGGCCACACTAATCCATCTCTCGTGTTTGTATATTGCCATGTTCTAATATTTGCAGAAACCTTGGAAAGAGACATGGAACAAGAAGAGTTGTTGGGGGATATAATTCGCACGGAGGTGATCCCTTGTCATTTCTCAACGACACAGATTTTCAGGAAGGAGAGGATGACGACTCCGGTGATCCAACAATGGAGTAGGACGGAGGTCATGACGGCTCTGGTGACCAAATGTTGTAGGAAGGAGACCATGATGACAACTTCGGTGACCGAACGGAGGAGGGTGCCCTAACTGTTGCAATGTCCGGCGAGGTATATATATATATTTATATATATTAATTAAGCATGTGCTGACTTGATGCATTAATTGTTTTGGTATGTACATATATTAACGCTTCTTTCTTCTTTTAGCCCTCCAGATCGACCAAGGTTTCGTAAGGAGATGAGGCCCGAAGAAAAGGTTGTGCCACGATGAACGGTTCACGATCACAGAAGTCGCGGAAATTGGCCAAACGATTGCTCCCAGCGGACTAAGAACGCATTTGTACATCAGTATGGAGTTGTTGTTAGGGACAGCGTCCCGATCACAATCCACGAATGGAATAAAAAGAAGCACCCTGAGGTTTCTTATGTCCATGATAGACTCAAAGATGATCTTTGGACCTCACTAATGAAAAATGTCAGCCTACATCTAGAGGAGGATCCAAATAACCAAGTTATAGAGTGAAAGGTCAAAGCATTTGCTCTTAAGAAGATGGCAGAACTATTCAAGAACTGGAGGAAACATTTGAACACAAAGTTTCTCAAGAAAGACGAGACTCTATAGTTCATCGGTTAATATGAGAAGATCTGAGATCACTGGCCCGCATTTGTGGCCTAGAAGAAATCGAACACGGGTAAGCAAAGATCAGGGACAAACAAGCGAAATGTTGCACTAAAGAAGTATCACCATACCACAGGGTCTGGTGCCTACAACAAACCCCGGTCGTTGTGGGGCAAAGTTGAGCAACACCTGCTTGATAAAGGGGTCCAACCAACGGTATTGCACTAGCCAGATCGGTCAAGGACTTGGTTCATCGGGGTTGGGAGAACTTTGGACCCAGAATCAGGAAAGTGTGTTTGGATGAACGAACAACTTGCAATACCCATTACCAAGCTTGAGGAGGCAATCAAGGCAGCACAGGAAGGGTCATTCATTCTCAACGGAGAGAAGGACGAGCTGACAAAGGCCCTCGGGAATCCTGAACACCGTGGACAAACACGAGGCACCTCAGGCTCCGCTCCGTGGGTGCATCGGTTTCCCGACAGCGATGGTTATAGAAGATGGCAGAGAAAGAAAAAAGAGGAAGTAACCAAAATGCACAAACTCGGTGCAAGATTAGAGAAACTAGAGGAACTTGAGAGCCAGCGAGCTACCGGCCAACCATCTCAGTGGGACGAAGATCCTTCCTTGGACGCTGCCACAGAAGCTACCGCACCATCTCAGTAGGGAAGTAGTGTGGCTTCCACGAAGCTCGTTCAGCCTGATTTAACGGCTCCTCGTTACCTCATGGATAGTATCACGGAGGCTGAACATTGTGTGCTAATGGAGAAATGCCAGAACCTGACCTTGAAGGCGGCGGTCGACTCTGTTCTACCTCCTCGAGCTAAGCGAACTTTCCATTACCGTCCGATTCCACATGGCTATGCTATTGTGATTGTGGATGAAATAACTGAGGGATTTGAGGAGCTGGAGCTTGACTAACCTATAGGTGAAGGGCAGATTCATCCCGAAAGTGCTTTAACGTCTACATGTCTATGGAGAAAGGAGTACATCAAGCTTCCACACTAGACACCTCAGCAGACTGATCAGCAGACTGCGCCTCCTCCTCCTGTGTCTCCTCCTCCTCTGCCTCCTCCTGCTTTGCCTCCTCCGACGCGTGAGCGCACTCCGCCTCCTCCTCCTCCACCTCCTCTGGCGCGTGAGCGCACTCTGCCCCCTCCTCCTCCTCCTCCTCCAGCGCATGAGCACACTCTGCCTCCTCCTCCGATGCCTCCTGTGGTGCGTCAGCAAGGGTGGAACACAAATACCGCCACGCCGACGACTAGCAGTACACGAGGCTGGAAGAAATTTAAATATGGTCCAAGCCTCAAGGATCTTTCAAAGTTACCATATGAGAGGACTGCTGAGGAAAACGCGGAAATCATGGCTGCCTATAATACGACCCATTTCGTACCAAGACGTCCACCTCCAAAGGAGAAGGTTGATTCGATAAAAGTGAAGCACTGTCTAGATGCCCCTGAGCGACCACCATCGGTACCGCGTCCGATGCAATCACACTATGAGCGAATTATTCAAACGACATATGGTAAACTGAAGCAGTCGGAAAGCTCAAGTACAAGTGGTTCAAGAAGTGGGAAAAAATTCCCCATCGCGGTGAACAGGAAAAGCAATTGTGCCCCCCGCCCAAGGTGTTTACCTATGTCCTTAATATTGATCCGGGGGTAGTGGCCGCTAATTATCCTAGTTTCAGTCCTGCTGATTTTGTAAGCGATGATGTACAATTCGGAACCGCCCCGATGGTAGCCCTTAGATACCAGCACGAGAAGCCTCTCGTCAAACATGAGCAGTTGATGGAACTATCTACGATGATGCGAAGACTGCATGATTGGTACTTGAAAGACTACAATGATTCGACCAACAGTATCAACGTGGGATTTAAAGATGGGCACTTTTACAACGGAAAAGCGTCATTGGTTGTCGAATTGGACAAATTATTTTAGTTATACAATCAAGACGCCGTCGAGAAAACAATCGTCAGTTCCTATTGTGTGTAAGTATTATTTCTGTAATTAAGTCTCTAGATCATCTCCTTCATTATTGCATGTGTAATTCTCCTTGCTATATTATGCTGATTGAAGATCCTCGAATGCAAAAGAGGACGAATATATGACATTGGGTTCATTATCCCAGATACAGTAAATGCAGATAACATATGTAATAATCCCAACGATATAGAGAACAACTTGCTAACTATGTTACTTGCACAACATGATAGAGGGGAAATACTATGACATAAGGGAACAACTTTGGGTGAGTGTTACTAGTTGTCTTCTACACATTCTGTTTTGCTTACTCGAGATAAAGTGTAATTGATGAGTTATGTGTGTGCATGTTTCACTATGTTTTGCTATTCATTAGGCTTGCCGGGGGAGTAGTACTTGTCTCAAACTCGCTACGTAAAGACCCTACAGAGTTGGCATCGGTTACTGAAATGCTCCAGAAGTAAGTTCAATCATTATCGCACCATATTGACAACTTTCTTTCATTTCCTGATATCAAGTAATCATTTTCATTGTCGTACAGGGTTTGGAAAAAGTTCACTAAGAAAACTAAAGGTGAATGGAATAGTGAGCTGTGATTATCTTTCTGCAAAGTAAGTAGTGCTAGCTAGTTCTGCGGATCTTCATTTTCATTCATTCTAGTTTCAACACCATTATCATGCTTGATTATTATTATGATTGAACTCTATTCTCATAAAGTACTGCTTGAGGCAGGAATCCGGGAATAATTTATGCGGATAACTCGTTTGCGAGTGGATTCACCAGACGACCTGTGAGAAGGGTAGATGTTTTTAAAGAACTTGATGTACGTAAACAATATTCACATTTTTATTTTATTACCATAAACTGTGTTGAGTTGCATTCATATATATATATATTGACCCCCTTCTTTAAATTAGATCAAGCGGAAGCGTGAAGAACTCCTACCAATTGATCGCATACGAGCAATTCAAGAGGAATTGGCGGGATTCTTTGTTGAGCATGTCATACCATCAGACGGGCATATTTCATTAGGATTTCCTTACCTATTTTTGTGGATAGATATTAGAAAGATAGTGATTGCAAGAGATGTTATATATTGTATATATGCATGATCAAGTACTATATGTAGTGGCGTCGAGTCATTCGACCACGCAAGAAGAAAGAGATGTCACTTCTCTCTATATATGTTCATGACAATGATGTGTAATTAATGCTTCATTCATTTTCTCGCTAGCTAGTGTCGAGTTCTCTCTATATGCAGTAGCTACCATTGAACAAGCCCGGAGAAAGAGAGGCCACTTCTGTCTATATGTAGTAGCTAGCTAACACAATATGAAATCCCTGATAAAACCCTCCAAAACCCCTACACCCCCCCCATTTCAAAAAACACAACGTTTGTGAGCTGCTTACGCGTGGCTGCCTTTTGGTCCCGGTTGATGTTACCAACCGGGACTAAAGGTCCTCCTGCCTGGGCGCCCCACAACGGCCACGTGGATCTCCTTTGGGCCCAGTTCGTAAGCGAACCTGGACTAAACGTTAGGGCCTTTAGTCCCGATTTTTTTGTCCTGGTTGGTGAACCGGGACTAAAGCCCCTCTGAACCGGGACTGATGGCCCTTTTCCTACTAGTGTAACGTAGTCAATTGCCCAGGGACAAATCATTATCGTCTTTTACAAAAAGCTTGCTACTACACTACTATGTTTATTATCTTGCAATTAGTTCTAGTTTTATTCCCACAAAGTACTTCCAGTTTTATTCTTGCTTTAGGTAAAGAAAATGTTAAGTGTGCCTAGAGTTGTATCGGTGGTTTATATAAGTTGAGGGAATATTTGTTCTACCTTTAGCTCCTTGTTGAGTTCGACACTCTTATTTATCGAAAAGGGCTACAAATAATCCCCTATACTTGTGGGTTATGAAGACTCTACTGGACTATCTTGTTGATCCCAGATGGATAAGTTTTCCTAGCCACATACATGAGTTGACATTTGATAATGGGATCACATCATTAGGAGAATGATGTGATGAACCAGACCCAAACCTCAAGCATAGAGTTGATCATATCAAGTTTACTGCTATTGCTTTCTGCATGTTAATGTATCTATTTCTACGACCATGTCATCATGCAACTCACTGACACTAGAGGAATGCATTGTGTGTATCAAACATCACAACGTAACTGGGTGACTATAAATATGCTCTACAGGTATCTCCGAGGGTGTATGTTGAGTTCGCATGGATCAAGACTGGGATTTGTCACTCCGTATGACGGAGAGGTATCTCAGGGACCACTCGATAATGCTGCATCAAAATAAGCTTGCAAGAAATGTGACTAAGGAGTCAGTCATGTTATCTTTTATTGGGAATGAGTAAAGAGACTTGCCGGTAATGATATTGAACTAGGTAGGGAGATACCGACGATTGAATCTCGGGCAAGTAACATACTAATGGACAAAGGGAACTGCATACGGGATTAGCTGAATCCTTGACATCATGGTTCGACTGATAAAGATCTTCGTACAATATGTAGGAACCAAATGGACATGTAGGTCCCTCTATTGGTTATTGACCGTAAAGGTGTCTCGATCATGTATGCATAGTTCCCGAACCTAACGTTCGGTGACGATATAGTATAGTTGAGTTATTGTGTTAGTGACCGAAGGTTGTTCGAAGCCCCGGATGAGATCTCGGACATGACGAGGAGCTTCAGAATGATCTGAAGGTAATGATTGATATATGGGAAGTTGATATTCGAGTGCTAGAAGAGTTTCAGAAGGTTACTAGTTTTGTGACACACGTTCCGATGGTCCACCGGGTGGATCCACCTGCTCCATAGGGCCCGATGGGCTGTGAGGGGTGGTACACAAGTCCCTAGTGTGTTGGGCGCCCCTCCCACTTGAGGCCCATGCGGGCAAGGATGTGGCCTGGCCCAGAGGTGGTAGATGCCCCACCTAACTTCGGGGCCAAGCCACCTTGGTGGCCACCGCCCCACCCTAGGGGAAATCCTAGGATGCAACACCTCCTCCCATCCCCCTATATATACTATAGGAGAGGGAGGGCAGCGACACACCAAGAGCCATGGCGCTGCCATCCTCTGTCTCTCGTAGTTCCTCTCTCTCTCATTCTATCACGGCACAGCTTGGCCAAGCCCTGCCTGGACAGCTCCACCACCACCGCCACCATGCCATCATGTTGCGAGTGAACTCAAGGTACTACTTCACCATCACTTGTTCAATCGAGGAGGTGAAGTTTTCATCGAGTTGTACGTGTGGTAAAAATGGAGGTGCCATCTGTTCAGCACTTGATCGGGACATTCGTGATGTGATCCCGGGATGAAATGTGATTTTATCACAAAGACGTTCGACTACATCAACCTCGTTTCTTAGCGCTTCCGCTTAGCTATCTAAAAGGCTATGTAGATGCACCCCCCTCTCATAGCAGTTGATCTCCATAGATAGATCTTGGGCATTCATAGGATTTTTTTTGTTTCCCATGCAATGCTCCACTACAGTATGGAGATGCGCAAATTTTCTTTACGATTTCAATATGATCATGTCAATAGCTTGCACATAAAAGTTTGTTTCATCAAGAAAATAAAAGGGGAAACTACCAAATACTCAAAGAAATCTTGGATGACATGCTTTCCAACAATGTTCCCACTGCCCACATGATAAATTTTGGAATTTAGAGTCATGTGAGTAGTACTAGTAGGAACTTGATTAGTAGGAGGATCATGAGTGGAACCAATAAATTTTAATCTTTCGTCATCCAAGTCACTAACATTATCTTTGCTAGCACTTTCAACAAAAACTTACTCATATTCAGACATAATAGTAACCCGCAAGGAAGCAAGGGAGTAAAGTAGTAACAAGCAAAGGTACATATTTTTGTAGTAAGCAAAATATAATAGAAAATAAAATGAAGAACAAGTGAATGATATTTTATTGAAGTTACTTGATAGTTGGTCATGACATTCCCCTGAAATGACGCCAGAAATCATTCATGATACTTCTGATTTGCGTTGGCTTTTCCATGAAAAGGAACGGGTAGTTGAAGCACAATTCGGTAAGTATTTTCATCAGTTAAGAAACCAATGTTTACCGAACCAGTGGGAATATCAATCCTCAACCATATTTAGCGGTTGCACACAATAGAGCAAACAACTTGCACCCAACGCGGCCAAGAAGGTTGTCAATCCGCTTGATCTCATTATTTGCAAGCAAATGAGGTGTGTAGATAATTGTAAATTGCAAAAAACAGAAGGCAAAGAGTAATAACAAGGTAAAGATGAGTTTTGTGAATATATAAGTAAATAGACCCCGGGGACATAGTGTCTCTACTAGCATCTTTCATGAAAGCAACACACGATGGCTAAACAAATTACTGTTGGGTAATTGATAGAAAAGAGGATAGTTATGCAATTTTCATGAGAGTGATCATGTGTATATAGGAATCACGTCCATAAGCACATAGGATGAGTCCTGCTTGCACCTACTACTATTACTATACTTCAAGAGCGCTTCTATGCTTTCCTCTCTACAAAATAAGTTCGTGACAAATAGAGTAATGCTTGGAGAATGATGATGTGATGTAGACAAAGTAAAATCAATTAATGTGAATACACCCCATTGTTTTATCATTAGTAGGAACAACAGAAAGATGTATCTTTTCCCCTTCTGTCACTGGGATATAGATGTTGGGTTACGTTGCCTGGAAAACAAAAAATTCTACGCACACGCAAGGTCTATCCATGGAGATGCATAGATACGAGAGGGAGAGAACTAAACAAAAGCATTTACCAATGTGGTTGATGTAGTCGTACACCTTCACAATCCATTCCGACCAAGCACCAAAGGCACGACACCTTCGTGTTTAGCACATGTTCGACTCCATGACATCCTCTCCTTCTTGATCTAGCAAGACAGGCAAAATAGTAGATGAGTTACGGCAGCACGACGGTGTGGAGTTAGTGTTGGTGAAACTTATTTCCCTAGGTCTTCGCCAAACTAAACGGATTTAGAACGGAGGATTGAGTAGAAGGAGGAGACTAGAACCACATTAGGCTCCTAATTATGAGGATTAGAGGTAGCTAGGGCTATCTCTAATAAGCTAACTAGGACCAACTAGAAATAGAACTAGATAACCTAGAGAAGGCTCTAAAACTTGTGTTCTAGGGGCTAGCCCTGCTCCTCTATTTATATGTTGAGCCCTGGGGTCGTACCCAGCTCGGGGGAGGGCCTCCCCAAAGTCGGTTTTGGCATGCAAGGGAGAGTCCTTCCCGAATTCCTGCATGAGACGCCACGGTCCTCGATGTCCATGGACACATGCCAGGTTAGCTGGCTTCTGGTCCCCGACCTCGGCAAAACTTCCTTTTGCACCGACCTTAAGCCCCGTGGGACTTACCCCTTGGGCCAACCAAAGTATCCTCGCACTAGAATGTTTCTGAAAACATCTGAAACACTTCCCGTGAATTTCCATAACCCTTTTGTAGACCATCCAATATATCAGTCTTTACCTCCAAACCATTTCAGAGTACCTCGTTATGTCCATGATCTCATCGGTGACTCTGATTCAACATTCAGTCACGAACATACAAAACTCATATAATACTACATTGTCAACGAACGTTAAGCGTGCGGACCAGACATGTTATAGAATGATGTAGATATGACCGAGATGCCTCTCTGGTCAATAACCAATAGTGGGACCTGGATGTACATATTGGTTCCTACATATTCTATCAAGATATTTATCTGTCGAACCTCTATGACAACATACATACTTCCCTTTCTTTGTAGATCTGTTACTTGCCCGAGGTTTGACCGTCGGTATCTCAATACCTAGTTCAATCTCGTTATCGGCAAGTCTCTTTACTCGTTCTGTAATACATCATCCAGTAAATAACTCATTAGTCACTTTGCTTGCATGCTTCTTGTGATGATGTATTATCGAGAGGGCCTAGAGATACCTTTGCATCATATGGAGTAACAAATCCCAATCGTGATCCATGTCAACTGAAAATACACCTTCGGAGATACCTGTAGAGTACCTTTATGATCACCCTGTTATGTTGTGACATTTCATACACACAAGGCATTCCTCCAGAGTCCTGGAGTTGTACGATCTCATGGTTGCAGAAACATGTATTTGAAAAATAAGAAAGAAATAAGAATAAACTGAGCGATCATATGCTATGCTACCGGATGGGTCTTGTCCATCACATCGTTCTCCAAATGATGTGATCCCGTTATCAAATGACAACTCATGTCTATGGCTAGGTAACCTTAGCCATCTTTGATCAATGAGCTAGTCGAGTAGTGGCTTACTAGGGACACTGTGTTGTGTATGTATCCACACATGTAGTTGAGTTTCAAATCAATACAATTATAGCATGTCTACTAAACAATTATCATGAACAAAGAAATATGATAATAACTATTTATTATTGCATCTTGGGAATATTTCTAACACTCTCCCACTTGCACGAGAGTCAATAATCTAGCTAACATCACCATGTGATTAACACCCAATGAGTTCTCGGGTTTGAGCATGTATTGCTTGTGGGAGAGGTTTCAGTCAACACGTCTGCAACATTCTAATTTGTATGTACTTTACAAATCTCGATGTCATACTGTATATTTTGCTACCATGCTCCACTTGAAACTATTCCAAATGACTGCTCCACTATATGAATCCGATTTTCTACTCAGAGTCATCTGAATTGGTGTCAAAGATTGCATCGACGTAACACTTTACAATGAACTCTTTTATCACCTCCATAATCAAGGAACATTTCCTTAGTCCTCTATTTACTAAGGATAATTTTGACCGTTGTCCACTGATCCACTCCTGGATCACTATTGTACCACTTGGTAGACTCATCGCAAGGCATACACTAGGTGTGGTACACAGTATGGCATACTATAGAGCCTACGGCTAAGGTTACCTTCATCCTTTCTCTTTCTTCTGCCGTGGTCGAGCTTTGAGTCTTACTCAAATTCACACCTTACAATACTGGCAATAACTCCTTTGTCTGATCCATTTTGAACTCCTTCAAAATCTTGTCAAGGTATGTATTCATTGAAAGTTTTATCAAGTGTCTTGATCTATCTCTATAGATCTTTGTGCCGAATGTTTAAGTAGCTTAATACAAGGTTTCCTTTGAAAAACTCCTTTCAAACAACCCTATATTCTTTGCAGAAATACTACATCATTTCCGATGAACAATATGTCAACCACATATACTTATCAGAAATTCTATAGTATTCCAACTCACTTTCTTGTAAATACAAGTTTCTTCATAAACTCTGTATAAACCAAAAGCTTTGATCACTCATCAAAGCACTTATTCCAACTCCGAGATGCTTGCACCAGTCCATCAATAGATTTTTGGAGCTCGCATGCCTTTTAGCATCCTTATGATCGACAAAACCATCTAGATTTCGACATACAAAACCATCATAAGGATGCTTAGCATCCTTATGTATCACATACAACCTTTGCTCAATGAAACCGTTAAGGAAACAATGTTTCGACATCCATATGCCAGATTTCATAATCGAAAAATGCAGCAAGTATTAACATAATTCCAATAGACTTTATCGTTTCTATGAGTGAGAAAGTCTCATCATAGTCAACTCCTTGAACTTCTCAAAAACATCTTCGAGACAAGTCGAGATTTATAAATGGTGACATTCACCATCAACGTATGTCTACTTCTTAAAGATCCATTTGTGCTTAATGGCGTGTCGTTCATAAGGCACCTCTACCAATGTCCATACTTGGTTTTCATACATGGATCCTATCTCGATTTCATGGCTCCTAGCCGTTTATTGGAATCTGGGCCCACCAACGCTTTTTTATAGCTCGCAGATTCACTGTTGTCTAACAACATGACCTCCAAGACAGGATTGCCACATCACCCACGAGCAGTACGATTCCTTGTCAACCTATGAGGGTTAGTAGTAAATTGATCTGAAGTGTAATGATCATGATCAGTAGCTTCCTCGTCATGTTTCAGCCACAGAAACATGTTTCCGCGTCCTGCTACCATTGAACCGAAGTGACGGTTCGATAACCTCATCAAGTTCCACCTTCCTCCCACTCAATCCTTTCGAGAGAAACTCTTTCTCGAGAAAGGACCTGTTTTTAGCAACAAATACTTTGCCTTCGGATATAAGATAGGAGGTATACCCAACTATTTCCTTTGGGTATCCCATGAAGACACATTCAACCGCCTTGGATGAGATCTTATCAGGCTGAAGCCTTTTGACATAAGCATCGCAGCCCCAGACTTTAACAAACGACAGCCTTAGGTTTATTGCCAAACCATAGCTCATACGATGTCATCTCAATGGAATTATGCAGTGCCCTATTTAAACTGGATGTGGCTGTCTATAATGCATAACCCCAAAACGATAGTGGCTAATCGGTAAGAGACATCATAGTACGCACCATATCTAATAGGGAACAACTACGCTAAATTGACACACCATCACACTATGGTGTTTCCTCGTGGCATGAGTTGTGAAACATTTTCCACAATTTATTAAATGTATACCAAACTCGTAACTAGGATATTCACCTCCACGATCACATCGTAGAAATTTCATCCTCTTGTCATGGTGATCTTCAACTTCACTCTGAAAAGTTGTTGAACTTTTCAACATTTCAGACTTTGATTCATCAAGTAAATATACTCGTATCTACTCAAATCATATGTGAAGTAAGAACATAAGGATATCCACTACGTGCTTCAACACTCATTGGACTCCATACATCAAAATGTTTATTTCCACTAAGTCACTTGCGTGTTCCATCTCACTCAAAAACAAGGCCTTCAGTTATCTTGCCTGCCCATGTGGCATGTTTTTCATGTCTCAAGCGATTCAAAATCAAGTGAGTCCAAAAGATCCATCAGCATGGAGTTTCTTCACGCCGTTACACCAATAGGCATGGTTCGCATGTTTCAAGCGATTCAAAATCGAGTGAGTGCAAAGATCCATTAGCATGGAGTTTCTTCATGCGTTTTACACTAATATTACCTAAGCGGCGGTACGACAAGTAAGTGGTACTATCATTACTAAGTTTGCATCTTTTGGCATCAATACTATGAACATGTGTATCATAGAAGATATTATTGATGTAAACAGAATAACCCATTATTCTCTAATTTAAATAAATAATCGTCTTGCAATAAACATAATCAATATAATGCTCATGCTCAACACAAATAACAAATAACATTTAATTAGGTTTATCACTAATCTAGAAGGTAGAGGGAGCGTGCGATGGTGATCACATCAACCTTGGAAACACTTCCAATACACATCGTCACCTCGCCCTTAGCTAGTTTCATTTTATCCTGTAGATTTTATTTCGAGTTACAAATATTAGCAAGTGAACTGGTGTGTAATACCCAGGTGCTACTAGGAGTTCTAGTAAAGTACACATCAATAACATGTATATCAAATATACTTATGTTCATGTTGCCAGCCTTCTTATCTACCAAGTATCTAGGGACGTTCCTCTTTAGTGACCATTCCCCTCATAATAGAAGCACTTAGTCTCGGGTTTGGGTTGAACCTTGGGTTTCTTCACTAGAGCGACAACAGTCTTGCCAGTCTTGAAGTTTCCCTTCTTGCCCTTTCCCTTCTTGAAACTAGGGGTTTTACTAACCATCAACACTTGATGTTACGTCTTGATTTCTACCTTCGCGGTGTATAACATCGCGAATAGCTCAGGGATCATCTTGTCCATCCCTGGTGTGTTATAGTTCATCACGAAGCTCCAGTAGCTTGGTGGCAGTGACTTTGGAGGACTATGTCAATCACTATCTTATCTAGAAGATCAACTCCCACTTGATTCAAGCGATTGTAGTAGCCAGACAATCTGAGCTCATGCTCACGGATTGAGCTATTCTCGTTCATCTTGTAGGAAAAGAACTCGTCTGGTGTCTCATTCCCCTCAACACGGGCAGTTGGGACATGCCATATGCTCTGTAACATTCAAAATGTCTTTGAGCCTTAGTTCTAAGCCTTAAAGATGACACACTGAACTATCAAGTAGTCATCAATATTTTGTCTATCAGATGTTCACAACAGCCACATACGATGCTGGAGGGGGTGGCACATCGAGCGGTGCATTAAGGACATAGGCCTTCTATGCATCAATGAGGACAATCCTCAGTTTACAGATTGAGTCCGCATAATTTCTACAATCATCTTTGAACTTAGTTTGCTTTAGGAACGTATCAAAAATAGAGGGCACCTAACACACAAGTTACTATTCTACAACATACTTTGCAAATACAACTTAGACAATGTTCATGATAATGAGTTCAGTTAATCGTATTACTTAAGAACTCCCACTTAAATCAACATTCCTCAAGTTGTCTAAGTGATACATGATCCAAATCAACTAAACCATGTGTGATCATCATGTGAGATGGGGTAGTCATCAATGGTGAACATCTCCATGTTGATCATATCTACTATATGACTCATGTTTGACCTTTTGGTCTCCAGTGTTCCAAGACCATGTTTGTATATGCTAGGCTTGTCAACGTTAACCCAAGTATTCTGCCGATGCAAAACTGGCTCATCAACGTTAGAGTCTATCACACCCGATCATCACGAGGTGCTTCGAAGCGACGATCTTTAGTAACAGCGCATACTCGGGGGGAACACTTTTATCTTGAAATTCAGGTGAGGGGATCATCTTATAATGCTACCGTCATTCTAAGAAAAATGAGATGCATAAAGGATAAAGATCCCATGAAATCAAAATATGTGACATGATATGGCCATTATCTTGTGCTTTTGATCTCCATCCCCAAAACACCGGCATGATCTCCACCGTCACCGGCATAACACCAAAAACTCCATCACCATGAGGGGATCCATGGAGGGGATCTAGGATCTCGCTCCTCACGCGAGCACTGGCATGGAGGGGATCAAGGAGCTCGCTCCTCACGAGAGCGCTGGCATCCGCGGGGTTGTGGACGCATCGACAAGTGCAGATGATTGGAGGATGGAGATCTAGGAGGTCCCCGAGGGGTGGCGGCACGGTTGGTGGCTTTTGGGAGGCTCACTGGTTCACTCTAGTGTATGTGTGAGATCCCGAAGTGGGAGGAAAGAAGTGTTGGTGGTGAAGGGGCAAATGGGACAAGATACCTAGAAGTTAGGTTTGGACGGTTCAACTAGGTAGGGTGGCTAACTTAGGTGCTTAAAGGACCATTCGACTTTGATTGAATGGTCTGAAAGATAGGTTAGGGAGTCTAATTGAAAAAGGATGTTGGTGTGGGTATTATGATGTTGATCCAGGTCCACCGTTCACGAACGTACATTTTGGGTTCAGGGAAGTTTTTGGGTCCATGCGAGGGGTGTGTGTAGTGTGCTAAGGCGCTAGGCATAGATGAGAGGGAAGATGGGCAGCCGGATGACAATTTTGAAACATTGAAAACGTTTGATGATTTAACTGGCTATAGTGCTGCTATAGGTTTACCGGTAGGGTATCAAACGACCTATGAATGTGAAAAAATTTGGTAGACGGTCCACCTAGAATAAAATAAGACCGCACGCCAACTCTCAACCCATTCGGAGAAAGTTTTATACACACTTTTCAAAACAATATTTTAATGATGTCGCGGGTGCATGTGTGTATGGTTTGGTCTCGAAACGGTCGTCGAGATAATGGAGAGAACCGACAACTACGAACGAATTCACGGTTTGAAAATTACGGAAATTAAGTGCCGATGCAATCGGAAAGATACAAACGATGTGATGATGGATTCGACAAAAAAAATAAAACACATGACGAAACTCAAAATAACTGGAAGTCGTGTGAAGTGTTGGTCTCGCTCTATTACAATTGTCTTCCACTTACAGAAGACCTCGATTCGTGATCTTAGAATGAGAAGAGGAAGACAAAAGGAAGGGATAAAACTTAGTTTCTTGTTTGACAAACGGGTGAAACCAAAGAACCTGAAGGTTGAAAAGGGAACAAGGAATACAAGGGACATGAAAGAATTCAAACCACTCCGGTTCAAACGAGATACACTAGGAATTGGAAAGAAAGAATTTGGGCAGCACTCTAGTTGAAAACAGAGGGAAAACTTGATAAGATGGAAAGAACTTGAAAAGAGGACACCACACTCCGGTTAAATGGATAAGCAAGGAAAAGATCATCATCTTGAAAAAATGAGATGATGGGTCCAAGACAGCAACATTGTAATGCCTTTAGAACAGAAGAATAGAAGTTAGATCATTGAAAAGAAAAGAACGGAGAACAAAATGACAACTTCTTGCACAATTCAAGTTTAGAAGTATCCTTACAAGGAAGGGTTGAAAGGAGTTGTTGGAAAATCAACAACGAAAAGAAAAAGTTTTTTCGGACTATAGAAAACATCTTCAAATTATGAGGTGGCAACCGGCACGGAAATAAACATTGCTTGGGAGCAACAAGATATGCAGAACTTCTTTCACCAAGAGGATACATTGAGAACTTGGATCCTTGATAAGCACTGCAATTAGCAAAAATCCCTAGGAAAGTCTTTAGGTTAAATCTAATCCAAGATAACTCCAATGAAGACAAATGGGTTTAAATATCTCATTCTTGACTATTTCTCTGTCGGAATCAGGGCTCCGTGGACCCAAGGAAAGGTTTGAACACCGGGTGCGCTCTCTCTCCAAACTTGTCCAACCGCTCAACCTCATGGCGTCTCTACGGTGTCGCGAGCTAGGAAGACGACGTGAAACACTCGGCAGTTTAGCCAGTTTCACGCCCTCTCGCGGTGTAAAACCCTACCCCTGCTTGTGATGGGATTACTCGAGGTAGAAGACAAGTACAAAGGTGGGTTCTTGCCCTATGTCAGGGATTAAAGTTGGATCCCCCAATGCAGGTCGGACCTTTCCTATATATTGGCCTTGGTCTTCTTCCCTGGAAAACATTGGCGGGAAGGGTTACCACAATGACCATTTTGGAAAGGGGAGACGACTACAGTCCGGCCTGACAAAGGTGGTTTGTGCCTGCAAAAGCTTATTTCATGACGCGAGGTGGGCTCGGGGGTGACCGCCACCCTGCCGTGGCCCAAGCTTTAGTTCCCTTGCACCAAACGTAAAACCTTTGGGGTCTCTTCGGGAGCAAGTGAACTATCTCAGCTTACTTGGCACGGAAGGGGAAACCCTCACCACATGCGCCTAGTGGTACCGGTCATAAACTGCCTGCGTATCTTAGCTCATCCATCTGAAGGATCCGGGTCAGTTAAACCTACCAAGTCGCCATCGGCAGGCCCGCTCCGTGAGAGCCTCTGGGAAACATATGCCCTTCCAAGGTTCTTGGCGACGATCCTCAAGTGCTCGCCTCGCGAGGTGAGCACCCTCGCGAGGGTCTTCTTTGCCAGACTCTCCGATGGGGCCAATGAGGCTTATCCGGTTGCGTCTCGCCCGGGACCGCACGTCAACGGGCCGGGGTATGCCCGGTCTTAGGGGCTGACAGTAGCCCACGGTCCTGCGTTGGGTACGACTCCTGCCAATGGGAGGGTCGAGGCAACGTCGCCCCTAACCGCATGCGGGCCCTGTGCGGCGTGGCGCTCGGCCAGTCATGGGAAGCCCTTGCTGCTTCCCATGATGCCTCGGTAATCACGCCAAACTACCATAAAGCATGTGTCCGTGGTTAGCCCATCATTGCTCCCCTATGCCTCCTGTCGCCTCCTTATGTCTTCCTTGCGTAATGTTGCTCCCATCCACCAAATAGTCGTCGCCCCTCCACACACGGCACCACCGCAACCACCCTGAGCGGGGAGAGCAAGGGAATGGTGGCAGAAGGAGGTCACCAGGTTCCGGGGCCTTTTCTGGGTAGGTCCACGGTGCTGAATCACGAAGGGCTCGACATGATCCTCCCCATGGTCACGACCAACTCGAGCGAATGGGAGAAAACCTACCAAGCTGTCAGCAATTCCATCGATCTTCACCTCCCGACACTCTTCTCCATCCTGCTTCCTCTCGTCTATTCGCCTCCTCTCGTTCTTTGCCTTTCTCTGTGAGGCTTTCCTTGGTGTCCCTCCTTTGGTGGCGCTGCTCCGGCACTTTTTCTCCCTCTACGTAACCACGCCCAACAATCGCTCCGGGTGTGTGTCCTTCCAGGAGGCGGACATGACGACGGGCGAATGCATCAATATGGAGATCGATCACTTAGACAAAGGCTTCAGGCGACAATGGGTGTTTGTGGACACAAGGCTATACAGCCCCCAACTGTTGACCCCGTCTTCCCCGGCAGCACCGAGCCCTAGGTGAGAGTAGGCGCCACTCGCCAACCTGAGGTTGTCGCCGGCGTGGGGAGATTGGAGACTTTTAAGGAAGCAGAGGTGACCGTCGTGCTGATCGTGAGGGGATTCCTCAGGCGGTGGATTACCCCGCTTCAATGTCACTCCCGCCCAATGTGGTCCTTCGGGCTGAACGAGCTATGCGGCTCCATCCGGGGCGCCTGCTAGGCGACGCGCTCGACAGGGTGCTGCAGGTTCTACTCAGCAAGTTCGTCGGCGGCCTCCCCCGCAGGGGGCGCGCCCTATAGAAGCACAGGAACAGGGGAGACTTTGCTCGAGCAATGCCTCAGTTCGACCAGCAAGGGATGTTTCCCGAAGCCCACGAGGGGCCTCGGGATGCGCTTGTCTTGGTGTCCTCCAAGTCGGGGGGCCTCGGGAGGCGTGGAGCCCCCAGCTGTGGCAGCGGGAGATGGGGGGCCTACACCTCAGCCCCGACCCAAGGGCAATGCCGGGGCTCTGCTCACGGCGCTGAAGAAGAGGAGGAGATAGACCGCCAAGGACGAGTAAGTGCCACCCCTACATTTCCCTTGCCTCCTTGCTCCAGGTGTGAGTGACCGTCCTCCGCATAGGACTCCGACGGGCAAGTGGCCATACTAGCCCACTGGCCCGGCGCATGGCTCCCCGTCGCCGACCAGGGCTGGGGAGTGCGACCTCAGTGAGCCAGACCACCGCGCGAGCAATGCGGCCCCACCCTCACCTACCGAGGCCGCGAGGCGAAGTCGGGCAAGTCTCCCGATGCCACCCATGGGGAGTCCCGCGACTGAGGATGTGTCAAGGGGGGCAGAGCCCCTAGTTTCCCTTGGCGCCCCTCTAGAAGCTGCGAAGAATTCAGGGTGCTCACCGCCCCGGATGACACCTCGAGCCCGCAGCTCACGGCGCCCAGCTCCGACGAGGCCGGGCGGCCATCAACGAGCTTGCACCCCCGTGCGAACGGAGCTGGGGCCTCTAGGGCCCTGCCTGGGAGAGGAAGTTTTAGTCCTGAGATGGACCGGGTCCTGGAGTTCGTCTCCTCCCGGACTTCGGTCCACCACGACCACCTCGGTGGGTACTTTGAGCATGGCGAGGCAGCTTGGGGCAGATCTTCAGGACATAGACGCACACTTTGCAGAACAAATGCCTGCGCTTGGCTCGCGGATGGCATCATCTTGACGTGGCTGTCACGCTGAGTCGCCGACAACACGAAGAGGCACGTGCGAAGATTGAAGTGTTCGCCGCCTTGGCAAGGGAGGCGCGTGAGCGCACCCTCCATGAGGCCAATGACGCGAGCGAGCGTCGCGAGGCCACCAAGGAGAGTGAGCGGGAACTTGAGGCCTCGAGCGCCACTTTGGAGTAGCAACTTGAGGGGAGGAGGGTCACGGCGGATAAGCTCGCGGTCCCTGAGGTAGAACTCTGGGACCTCGAACAACAACTTGCCTTGGCATCGTCAGAGCTGGCCGTGGAACGTGAACAACTAGATGTGCTAGATGAGGACATCGCCGGTGCCGAGGGCACCTACAACCAACAATTAAAAAGATCCAAGGAGATGCCGACGCGTGGGTCGAGCGGGCCCGTGAGGATTACCGAAGCAAGTTGCAACTACATGAGAGTCGCCTCGCAACTCGGTGCGTACAGCTGCAGCGCGAGATAGAAAGCATCAAGGAGGCTCTTACCCTTGACGGAGGCCGGGAGAAAGCCGTGCTTCAGGATCAGGCCACCACCGCAGCCGAGCTGGCGTCGCTCCAGGAGCAAGTGAGCAACACCACTTCCCTCGTGGAGCGGGTGACAGATGAAGCAATAAAGGCCACGGGGCTTCAGCTTTAGTGCTCGAAGATGTTCCAACGTATCGAGCGGCGAGCACGTCGAGCCTTGGGTTTCATCTGCACGGGAAGCGCCTCCAGCCCCCTCATGCCCGACGAAGCTGGTTACCTTGATTTCTTCACCAAGGTCGTGGAACGACTTGAGGAAGGCACCCGAGAAGTGGGGCGTTGACCGAGTAGGAAAGCCGCGACCTTCTGACCTAGGCGCTGACACGCGTCTTCAGAAACCTCTTCCACACCGGTCCCCACTTCAATTTCATGGCAATTATGGCGCACTTTCCAAAGGCGAGCCATGGCACCCTGTGGAAGGTGTTGAGAGATCACGCTGACACGCTAAGAGTGCAGTTTGCCCCCCGATAGTTTCGACGACCAAGCAGGTGTCGAGGCCATAGTCGGTGATGACGACGATGAAGCCGAAGCACAACGAGGTCGACGATTATGGCAACGAGAGTTGTGCGTGTCACTAGGCCTCTTCGGTCCCATGGCCCTGCTGGCTTGTAATCCCGCCGAGAAGTGAAGCTACCAAATTTTTCTTGAACTTCCTAATGTTGTCATGAACATTTATTGCCTCTATTATCGTTTCATACCTTGTGTCATCCGACGTGTGTCCTGTATGCAGGGCCTGGCCGCCACCTAGTGACCAAGCTGCGATTACCCGTGTGGGGCCAAGTAGGGGGAGTACCTGAGGCAGGCTGGGGACCTCTCGAGGTGCATGCCTGATAGGTCATCCTTTGCGAGGTGTCGCACTACGTACGCTTGTTGGCTTGCTTTTGTGCACCGCACGAGGAAACTAGGTGCTACGCCCTTGGTGAGGTGGCGCGCATGGTAAGGGGCTTGTATACGGAGCTTGATAGTCCCGTGGATGGAGCCCGTGTCCTGGGCGTGGGCACCGTGCCACGGCCCTCGCTTGCATGGTGTTCAAGGGGCGACGTGGAGAGAAAATAGAAAACCAACGAAACTCCGTGAAAACGAGAAGATCCAGATCTTTATTAAAACCACAGATGAACTTGTTTACAAGCCCAAAAGGTGAGGTACGCCTGTCGTGTCCTGCATGAGTCAGCTTGGTGAGCTTCATTGCAAGTAAAATGGGAGAAGAAAATCATTTACTGTATTCAGTATGGGTCAACATAGAAAGAAAGGGCGGCTGCCGTATTATGTACGGGTCAACCTAGACGAAGTGTTAGTTGCGACTCGTAAGATGTCTTCTTCGATCGATCCCAGGCGTGATGTAATAGAATCCGCTATGGTGTGGGCATAGTCGCAGTTCGACAGTCATTCTGCCAGTGCACATCGTATGGACTTCCTCTTGGACGTTGGGGGCGGGGGCTACACCACAGCCATGGCACGGCTTGTCGTGGGGTTACGCATAGGAGGCATGGGCGTTTACAACCCCCTAGTTACTACATGAGAGTGTCATGGGTTGAACCTCCGGAGATGCTGAATGTTCCACGCGTTGGCCACCGTTCTCCCACCCTCAGTCTCCACGCGTGCGACGCCAGGATTGGGACATGGGCGATCCTAAAGGGGCCGTCCCACGTACGGGAGAGCTTGTGAAGGCCCTCTCTGGAGAGGACCCGCCTTAGGACAAGGTCTCCCACTTCAAAGGCGCGGGGGTAGATGTGACGGCCGTGGTAGCGCTGCTGGGCCTACTAGTATCTTGCGGCACGAAGGGCAGCCCGACGGCGGGCCTCCACGAGGAGCAGAAGGTTGGCTTCCTACGAGTCGGTTTGATGTGCCTCATCAAATGCAAACACCTGCAGGGAACTGTACTTGAGCTCCACAGGGAGGATGGCCTCCACCCTGTAGAAGAGGAAGTAGGGGGCCTCGTAGGTGGGCTTGGTCGTGGTGCTACGGACAGACAACACCATAGTCTGCAGCTCGTCAAACCAGCCCTTTCTGCAAGCTTCGAGCTTCTTCTTGAAGCTCCTGGTCTTGAGGCCCTTGAGGACCTCGGTGTTAGAACATTTAGCTTGGCTATTACTTCGCGGGTGCGCCTCAGAGGCATATCATGTATGCATACCAAGGTTAGGACAATATGATTTAAAAAGACCGCTCATGAATTGGGACCTATTGTCGATGATGTTGGGGACGCCGAAGCAGTGCACGAGATTCTTGATGAACTTAACGGCTAAGCCGGCTGGGATGGTGTGGACGACTTCCACTTCCGTCCACTTGGTGAACTTGTCGACAGTGACATAGAGGTAGTGGTATCCGCCGGCCGCGCGGGGGTAGGGGCCAAGGATGTCCAGCCCCCACACCGTGAAGGGTCAGGAGAGCGGAATGGTTTGCAGCCCCTGCGTGGGTTGGTGGATCTGGTTGGCGTGTGTTGCGGATATTAACTGTTGGATAACCCGCCCTAGTTGGGCCGGGTCACCGAAGCTGGCGATTCATCTCCAAGTGGTTTGGGCCTTGGCCTGGTAAGTACGGAAGTCGTATGGCAGTTTAAGACCTTCGGAAGGAGTCCATAGTAGAGGTCTCCAAGTCTTGGAAAGATGGTGACTTAGAGATCGGAAGAGTCATGATTTGTGTAAAGGAAAGGACCCTTGTAAACCCTAAGGACTCGACCTGTATATAAAGGCGAGTCCGAGGGAAGAAGAGGACAGGTTAGAAATCATCGAGTGCTAGGTCAGGCGAATTACGCAATCCTTGTAATCGATACACCATTAATACAAGACAAAGCAGGACGTAGGCTTTTACCTCCTCACGAGGGGCCGAACCTGGGTAAATCTCTGTCTCGCTCCCCTTCAACCCCTTTGAGTCGGCACCAAGGTGCGATGGCTCCAACACTAAGTCCTTTCACGAGGACATCTGCCGTGACAAAACCACGACAGTTGGCGCCCACCGTGGGGCCTACGCACGGTGGAGTTGAGTTCTCAAAGGGAGCCCTACCAGGGTCTGGGAGCTACACGGCGGGGATCATGACTCAGAGCCGCCGCGGGAAGTACTACATCAACAACTTGCAATGGGGGCCCGAGGCCGATTTGATCGAATCCGGTTACAGGGTCCCCTTCGGCAAGATCAGCGTCTTCATCGGCATGATCGGATCGCCCATGCCTGAGCCGGACACCTCCTCCGACATCGTCGAGCCGGCCAGGTACGTCCGCCCTGTCGTGACGCCAAACCTAACCCGTCCGGTCTTTGTTGGATTCACGCAGGGATCTGAGGAGCCAGAACACTCAGCGACCTAGGAAACCACGCCGGTCAACACTGATGACGAATCGTCCATGGGCGATTCAGATTCAATCCAGTCTCTACACGGGGGCTGCCTTGGGGGCTTATCACTAGCCATGGACCCCCGAAGTTCTTGGCCGGACTCGCCGTCAGATCGCCGTTTACATGGCAGGGGCGACTCAACCCTCGCCAAACCTGGCAGGCGGAGATGGAACTGGCGAGACGTCTAGAAGCCCGGCCGTGATTTTGGTGGAATTAGCAGCGGAAATAACAAGGCTCATGGCGACCCCCATCACACCGGAAGACCAGGAGGCGGTAAAGACGGAACTGACAAAACTAAGAGAAGGGGTCGCAAAGGCTCAGCAGGACGCTGAGGTGGAGGCCGCCAGGATCGAGACCCGGCAGGCTCAAATCACCATTGTGATAGCTCTCTTGAATACCGACAACTGGCGGCTCGAAAGGCACCAGCGTGCATCTGACGCTGTCCATCAGCAGAGGCACTAGGGTCGCTCGCCCCGTGATCTCAACCCGACCTGCCAGTTTGACACTCCACGAACTCCCGGGGCAAGAGTCGCCCCGGGGGAGGGCCGGGCCAGCCACCGAACCCGCCGTTTCAGTCGGCTGCGGATCGCGTTCCCCGATTCCAGACACCTCAAGGTCACTTTTCCAACCCGGTGGACAATGTCCTTGCTGCAACTCGCCATTTAGAATCCCTTCCGATTCACGGCAACACGCCAGCCGAGATAGAGGCAAGGAACGCCATTGAGATGTTAAAAACGGCGGTGGTTCAAAACACCCAGTTCTCGCACAGCCTAGATCGGCTGCACTCCACTCCCCAGGCGAGCCGCACCAGGAGTCGACCAGAGGACTAGCCCGCTATAACCAGCGGACCGCGACCCTTTCCCCAGGTCAACTCGCCTGACCATCGAGACCCGCCGGGTCAGGATCACCCGGACACGCAAGTCACCCCAGCACCTTTTGTTGGAAGCGGCAGGCAAGTGGGGGTGCCGTGTTTGGCCCCCGCCGTTTGCAACGAGCGAATGCCCAAGGATTTTAAATGGCCAAGAAAGGTGCCTAACTACACTCCGGACCTTGAGCCGGCGTCATGGGTCGAGAGTTACGAAATTGCCATGGACATGCTCGATGTAAGCGAAGCAGTCTGCGCTAGGTACTTCACAATGATGCTCGAAGGTACGACGCGTACTTGGTTAAAAAACTTGCCCCCAACTCCATCCAGACTTGGGCTGAATTGAAAGAGCATTTCATCAAAAACTTCCGAGGAACCTGCAAATGCCCGATGACAATAGTCGATCTACAACACTGCGTTCAACGCCCGGATGAGTCGGCCCACCACTCGTCGTGGCGGGTCGCGGAAATCATTCATTCGTCGGACGGTATTACGGCGGCTCAGGCTGTGCTGATCCTTGAGCAGAACTACCAGTACGAGCCCTTGGTGCAGAAGTTGGGGCGACTCAAGCGAAAGGTCCAAGACATGGGGACGACACCAAAGATCCCGGCGAGGATGGTGGTAAGGCTAACTCGCCAAGGAAGGGCGAGTCATCCAAAAATCATACCTGGTTCCAGGGACGCGCCCGCCATAATCAGGGAGCGAATAGCAAGAGAAGGCAGCAGGAAGAGTCTTCGGACTTAGTCGCAAACACCAACACCAATAATGGCAACCAGCGTTAGAAAAAGAATAGGGGTTACAGTGGCAAAAAGCCGCCCAACTATAATGAGTTACTCAAGGGCCCCTGCCCGCACCACGCCATGGCAGACGGACCAGTGACTCATTCCTAGGAGGACTGTTACGTGATGTGGGAGTTTCGGGCGGAGGCGATCAAAAAAGGGCAAAGCAAAGACCCGGACAAACGGCAGGAACAGTTCGGCGCACCTAATCAACGCCAGAACCCCTTCGGCGGTTTCCCCGAACCCGGGGCTCAGGGTGGCTCGCGGCCAAATAGTGGCCAGTATCCGGTGCATCACCAGCGACGGTATAACCCGCCTAGAGTTTTTCAGCAACCACCCCCATAGGGGGTTTGCAGGGACAGGACGACAATGGCGGCTTCCGCAATAATCGCAAGCAGTTAAGCAATGGGAAATACCACGTTTTTACCAGCAATGCCTGCAGGCGTGATAAAAAGGTGAGTCACCGAGCGTACAGTGTATCTGAGCCGACACTCCCTAGGTACATCCACTGGTCCGAGCACACTATATCATGGAGTAGGGAGGATCACCCGCCAAGAGTTGACAATCCCAGCGACTTAGCGTTGGTCGTGGCTCCTCAAGTTGGAGGATATACTTTGTCAAAGGTACTAATGGATGGTGGCAGCAGCATCAACATATTATACTTCAACACCTTCCAAAGGATGAACCTGTTGGACAAAAGATTTGATGCCCTCAACCACGGTATTCCACGGGATTGTCCCAGGTAAATCGGCGTATCCCATAGGCCGAGTCAGGCTCACTGTTGCGTTTGGAACGGCGTCTAATTACATGATTCAGTCGCTTATGTTTGAGGTGGTCAAGTTAAAGAGCCCCTATCATGCGCTGTTTGGGCGACCGGCTTACGCCTGATTCATGGCTCACCCCTACTATGTATACCTTAAACTCAAGATGCCTGGTCCGAAAGGACCCATCACGGTTGATGGCGAAGGAGGACTGCAAGGGAGTGTGAAGAAGGGGATGCGGCTTACGCAGAAGTCGCCTGTACTGCGGAAGAGCTGAAGTACCACCAGGCCAATGTTGATCGGGCTGATATGTCACCTTTAAAGAAGCCAACGACAGACGTTGAGCCACCCCTCAAGTTCAAACCAATAGATGACACTAAGACAGTGGATTTCGTCCCTGGCGACTCAACCAAGCTTTTCACTATTGGGATGGGTCTGGATCCCAAATAGGAAAGCGCGCTCATCGAATTCATCCGTGAGAATCGGGACATCTTCACATGGAAACCTTCTGACATGCCTGGTGTGCCGAGAGAATTTGCTGAGCACCATCTTAATGTTGACCCAAATGCAAAACCTATTCAGCAATATCTTCGTAGGTTCAACGAGGAACGACGCAAGGCAATCGGGGAGGAAGTTGCCCGTCTCTTGGTTGCCGGATTCATCGTAGAGGTCTTCCAACCCAAATGGTTGGCTAACCCGGTCCTGGTGCTCAAGAAGAATGGTACCTTCCGTATGTGCATTCATTACACGGATCTTAACAGAGCGTGTCCAAAGTATCCTTTCGCTCTTCCCCGCATCGATCAGATTATTGATTCAGTGGCGGGATGCGAATGTTTGTGCTTCTTGGATGCTTATTCCGGATATCACCAAATCAAGATGGCCGTGAAAGATCAGGAGAAAACGACTTTTATAACCCCCTTTGGGGCTTTTTTCTATGTGTCCATGCCGTTCGGACTCAAGAGTGCATGGGCGACTTATCGGCGCTGCATCCAAAATTGCCTCCGAGGCCATATCGGACGCAACGTCCATGCCTATGTTGATGACATTGTGGTTAAAACTCATAGGAAGGAAACGCTACTGGGAGATCTCAAGGAAACTTTTGATAATCTACGGGTATATCAGATGAAGCTTAATCTGACCAAGTGTGTCTTTGGTGTTCCTGCAGGGAAATTATTGGGCTTTTTGGTATCCGAGCGCGGCACTGAAGCTAACCCGGACAAGATCGAGGCGATTACTTCCCTTGGAAAACCAGCGAATATTAGTCAAGTCCAATGGATGGCGGGTTGTATTGCGGCCTTAAGTCGCTTCATAAGCCGTCTGGGAGAAAAAGCTATTCCCCTTTATCAATTGCTTAGGAAATCTGACCATTTTGTTTAGACACACGAAGCCAACGAAGCTTTCGAAGCCTTAAAACGGAAGCTGGTCAACCCGCCGGTCTTGGCCGCCCCGACTGAGAAAGAGCCCGTGCTTTTATATATTCCGGCAAACTCCAAAGCGGTGAGTGTGGTGGTGGTCGTCGAAAGGAAGGAAGAAGGGAAGGAATATCCTGTGGAGCGCCCGGTGTATTTTATCAGCGAGGTGCTAACTCTTTCCAAGCAGCAATACCCACACTGGCAGAAATTAGTTGATGGGGTCTTTATGGGAAGCCGGAAGCTCAAACATTATTTCCAAGAGCACCTCATCACAGTGGTTAGCTCCGCTCCCCTCGGGGACAGCATCCAGAATCGGGAGGCGACAGGGCGAATTGCCAAGTGGGCGATCGAACTTGGGCCGCACCACGTGCGATACCCCCCTCGCATGGCTATCAAGTCTCAGGCTTGGTTGATTCCGTCAATGATTGGACCGAGTTGCAGATCCCGGAAGACAGGCCTGACCTTAAATGCTGGACTATTTATTTTGACGGATTTAGACAGTTGGAAGGCTCGGGGGCTGGCGTGGTGCTTATATGACTTCAAGGAGAAAAATTCTGCTATGTCCTCCGACTCATGTTTCCATGTACCAACAACGCCGCGGAATACGAAGCTTTGCTTCATGGTTTGCGACTCGCCAAAGAGATGAACCTTACGCGGGTCAGATGTTTTGGTGATTCTGATTTGGTGGCTCAGCAAGTTTCAGGTACTTGGGATTCTCGGGACCCCTTGATGGCGGCTTATAGGAGGGTTGTGTCTGATGTGGCGGGTCATTTCCATGGCTATCAGGTCGATCACATCGACCGGCGCCTCAACGAAGCAGATGATGCCCTTTCACGTCTTGGTTCCCAGCGTAAGCCAGTTCCCCCCAATGTTTTTCTGGATACTCTGCATAATCCTTCCGTAAGGTTGCCCTCGGAGGAAGAGTTGGCAATACCAGATCCTGAGTCCCAGTTCGTGGCAACTCTCCATGTTACGCCGGATTGAGTTCTTCTGTATCTGGCCTATCTCGCCCGAGGGGAGTTACCTATGGATGAAGTGCTGGCTCGCCAAATCGTTCGGCGAAGCAAATCCATGGTTATCATCAATGGAGAATTATATAAACGAAGCACTTCCGGGGTTTACCAAAGATGTGTTTCCTCCAAAGAAGGGTGCATACTTCTAAATGACATTCATTCCGGAGATTGTGGGCATCACGCCGGGTCACGCTCCTTGGTTTCAAAAGCGTTATGTCATGGTTTCTTCTGGTTGACGCCCATGCAGATGCAGAAGAGATAGTTCGTCGATGTGATGCATGCTAGCGTTATGGGCGACAGGCTCATGTGCCGGCTCAAGAACTAAGGATGATACCCATCACTTGGCCTTTCGTGGTCTGGGGGTTAGACATGGTTGGCCCTTTTAAGATGTCGTCCAACAAGAAAACTCACTTGCTGGTGGCGGTTGATAAGTTCACCAAGTGGGTTGAAGCAGAGCCTGTTGGAGCTTGCGATGCGGAGACCGCGGTCAAATTCTTGAAAAAATTGATTTTCCGATTTGGATATCCACACAGCATCATTACTGATAATGGCACTAATCTGTCTCAAGGAGCGATGCAAGAGTTTTGTCATCGTGAGCACATCCGGCTTGATGTTTCTGCGGTTGCTCACCCACAATCTAATGGACAGGCGGAGCGGGCGAATCAGGAAGTTTTGCGAGGAATCAAACCCCGACTCATGGTTCCCTTGGAACGTACCCTCGGATGTTGGGTTGACGAATTGCCTTCATTACTATGGAGCATCCGGACCACCCCGAACCGTTCTACGGGTTTTACTCCTTTCTTTCTGGTCTATGGAGCAGAAGCCATTCTTCCCACTGACATTCGGCATGACTCGCCCAGAGTTGCCACTTACGTGGAACAGGACAATGAGATGGCGCGTCAGGACTCTTTGGACGCCTTGGAGGAAGCACCTGATTTGGCTGCAGCCCGATCGACCATTTATCAGTAGGACTTACGGCGTTATCACAGCCGCTGGGTCAAGAGCCGAACTTTTCAGGAGGGCGACTTAGTGCTTCGACTGATACAAGATCGTACTGGCATGCATAAGTTATCGCCACCATGGGAAGGATCGTTCGTCGTCAGCAAAAACCTTCGCAACGGGTCCTACTATCTGGTGGATCTACGGCCTGATCGGCCAACCACGGAGGCTGAGCCAACTCGCCCCTGGAACATAGCCCACTTGCGGCCTTATTACACTTGAGCTATTAGCTCTACGTTTTGTAAGTTTTTTCATAAAGCAATAAAATTAACGCCTCCCGACTTGGGGGCTTTCCTGCTAATTCATCTTATTGAAAGGCATGGATCTTTATTTTTTCGTCAACAAGTCGCCCCAGCATGGACGCTATCGATACCAAAGAGCTTAAGTCGCCATGATGCGCTTATTCCAAAACTGGGTATCGATAAGCCAAAGAGGATCGAAGTCGCCACAAGCGTGCGATTAAAACATAGGCGCCTTATATGATTATGTGGACTAGGCCGGCTTACTTGAGGACAATTTGTTCTCAAGTCGTTTTGTGGTAATAGCGTGTACGCTTCTACAATCCTATGACGGTCTTTCCCTTAGTCATAGGTCACTTGGGGGGCTTCCTCTCACTGAGATCAGCCTTACTACCCACTTGGCCTGCGAAAAATTACAGCATTACAAATGGTTATACTGGACTGTGTGTTGGCCGAATCGCCATATGGACCCGTGAACTCTTGGCGAGTTATTCCGCTCATGGACCATGAACTCGCCTTGGTTAAAACATGTCTGGTACCGGCAAGCGCCTCACATGGAATATAGAGAAACCATTGGTTCATTGAACCCGCTTCACTGAAGCTTGACTCGTGCCTGATCAGCCGGTCTAAATACTTGATATTTTGATACAAAAGTCTCCCTTGGGTAGCACTTGAGTTTATTTAACTCGTCCTATCCTGTCGCGACCTGATGAGCCGACAAAATTGCTATTTTTGACCTTCCCCGCACTGCCACAAGGTTTTTCAGACTTTTTTCTGACTCGCCTCAAATATCTTGGGCCGATTGCTATTTATTATCACCCATTACTCACTGAGATGGTTTGTTATATGTTTTTCAAGCCTAACAGGTTGATGATCAAAATCATTCTAGCCATGGCGGGTCAAGCATCATAAAAACACCTCAACGGCGGATCAAGCATTTCAAAACGCCTTAAGGGCGACATAAGGATTTTTCAAGATATCACAGAAGCAGTTTGATCTCTAAAAAGACTTATTACATGGATCTCATGGCCAAATCCATGAAGTTTTATTCTGCTGATAACCTTGGATCAGCTTGCTGCGGGCTTGCCGACTTCAATTTGCAAGTCGCCCAGTACCCAGTTAGACTTGGATAACACGGCGAACTCATCTTCATCGTTCAGCACCGATGAGAGATCCGCCTCCAAGTCAAAAGGATTCTTGGGTCGACGCGGAGTTAACTTGGTCGTTACAAAGGTTGGCGGGTTAACTTTATTGTTCTTCTTGTCATAGGCGGCTTGGTATTTTGATAAATCCAAACTTGCAGCAAGCTGAGTCTCCGCCAAACGGGATTCTTTGACAACACGTTGGTAGTCTTCTTCAGCAAATTCTGACCCGTCATCCTTGAGCTGGGGAAAGCCCGCCGCTACTTCTTCTAGGTTAATTTCTGGAGCATACGCCAAACACCGACTCAGCGTAGTCAGTGCTCCTTTTCGGGCGGCTGACCGAGCTAGCTCGCCAATTTGAGGAGGAAGAGTAGACAAGGAGCCAAGCATCTTCTTTATTGATGTTATGGTTTCGTTGGCGCCCATCACTGCTTTCACGGTCAGCACACATCCGGTATACAGTTGCTCCGTCAATGTATAAATCGCCTTCAGCATCAGGACGCAATCATCCTGAAGGTTAGCGGCTCTCGGACCTATATAAGAGGTAATGATAGTCAGCGATTTATACAAAGCTATTTATTTACAAAGGTCAAGGGTTGGTTTTTACCAAAGACAGCTTGCCCCATATTGGAGATATGTCGCTTTAAGCCGGACAGCTTTTGTTGCACAGTGTCCAATTTGGCTTCAACTTTTTCTTCTCGCTTTATTAAGGCATATTGATCAGCTTGAGCCCTTTTTAAGTCAGCTTTTAGCTTCTCCATCTCAAATAAGATGAGTTGACACTTCTCTTCTGATTTTTCCCGGGCATCCTCCTGATCGGTTAAACTTTTCTTCAAGTCGCCAAATGCTGATTCAGTTTGGATAAGTGATTCATGTCGAAATATATAGTCAAGGGGCAAGTCTCGGAATTATTGCAAGCAACATCCCTCACACTTGGGGGCTAATGTATAATTTTTTAGACAAAATTATACAGTATCAAGACCCGGCTCATCTTTTTACAGATAACCCAGCCCTTGGGGGTTACAGGTTGAAAGTTTTTTCTTCAATTATCAAGACCCGGCTCATCTTTTTACAAATGACCCGGCCCTTGGGGGTTACAGGTCGAATGTTTTTTCTTCAATTATCAAGACCGGCTCATCTTTTTACAGATGACCCGGCCCTTGGGGGTTACAGGTCGAAAGTTTTTTCTTCAATTATCAAGACCCGGCTCATCTTTTTACAGATGACCCGGCCATTGGGGGTTACAGGTCGAAAGTTCTTTCTTCAATTATCAAGACCCGGGTCATCTTTTTACAGATGACCCGGCCCTTGCGGGTTACAGGTCGAAAGTTTTTTCTTCAATTATCAAGACCCGGTTCATCTTTTTACAGATGACCCGACCCTTGGGGGTTACAAGTCGAAAAGTTTTTTCTTCAAAGTATCACGACCCGGTTCATCGTTTTACAGATGACCCGGCCCTTGGGGTTACAGGTTGACAGATTCATTTTTACTATCAAGACCCGACTCATCTTTTTACTGATGACCCGGCCCTTGGGGGTTAATGAGGATAATATAGTGTGCAATAAGACGTACCTCATGTTTGTTATCCAGCAGACTTTTCTCCATCTCATAACTCGCCTCCAGGCGACTTGCAAAGCCAGAGCAAAGTTCTTTGAATTCGAGATTCTCATAATGGGAGAGCTTAGCCTTGGAAAGTTCATGCTCAAAAATAGGTTGAGCTGATGATGATACATGCTTTGATAAAACCGCTGTGACCGGCTTATTGAAGTGAGTACCGGTGATAACTACAACGTTTGGGTCTTCTGCTGTTTTCAATGGACTTGGAGGATTAGGCGTTTCCATGTTTTTCTTGGGTGAGCTGGGAGATCGACATGATCTTCAGGTTTGTCTTGGTCCGGGTTATCCTGGATCGGCACCGATTTTTCAATAGGCTCCGAAGCTGTAAGGGGAGTTGACCCGGTAGTCTTCCTTTTCTTCGCCTGTGCCCTAAAAAGATAAGGGGGTGCGTTTAAAGGAATTAATGTTACCACCATCAGAACAAAGGTAAATGTTGTCAAAGGCTTTCCGGGGGACACGGATCATTGGTGGAAGTGCCGACATCACTAAGTCGCCAGATGTGGGAGGAGAACTCCGCAAAGATAATACTTCGAAGATATGAGCGAGTTACAAACGCGATCCAAATGGACCTGAAGAAGTGTTATTAAAAGATACCTCATTTTTCCTTTTCTTGTTTCTTGTTGGTAACCCGGACACCAGGTCTCCAGAATGACTTCGAGTTTTCCGATTTGAGGCATGTTGTGCTTTCTTGAGAAGGAAATTTGGATCCAAACAAGCATTTGGGTGTGAGAGGGGAACTTTCCCACAAATTCGCCTGGCCCGCTTAGGTGGAGAAGAAGATGAGTCGGAGGAAACAGAAATTACCTCTACGGAGTCTTCCTGGCTTTCATTGTCCTCATTCTACACAAAAGATATAAAGGTCTAAACACAAAACTATCAGTAAATGGATGGCGAGTTAAAGAGGATGGATTTTTTTACCTCTGAAAGTACGTCGCCGACTTGGGATTCACCGGCTTCAGATGGCTCAGTAACGGCGGCTTTGCCCTTGCCCTTGGACTTCTTCTTTGGAGGTGGCCTAGCTTGCTTCATGGCCGACTTCTTTGGCCTCTTGGACCAGAATTTATCACCTTTCAGAAATGGCATATTTTATAAGAGGTCATAGTTCAAGTAAGACGAAAGGAATAAAAACAAGAGGTGGGTTAAGTTATTTACCTTCGGTGCCGGGTTGATCTCGCAGAACGGCTTCAGACCTACTTGGCCGCATTTTGGGGCGGGTTCGCCGGTCAACTTCTTGATGATGGTTACAATATCACTCTCTGTCAGAGTCGTGTGGAAGTAGCACTGAGGGTGATCCAGGGTGCCGTCAAAATCACACATTAATCCGTCCCGGCGACTTAAGGGGAGGATACGCCATTCAACCCAGCAGCGGATCAGGTCAACCCCAGTAAGGCCGTTGTTTGTCAGAGATCTTTACTCGGACAGTACTGGGATAAAGTCTGACTCCTCTTCTTCGGTGAGCTTGTCTGGGAGCTTGAAATTTGTTGGAAGGCGATCTTCCGTATAACCGAGAAGCTTGTTCTCGCCTTCAGGCGAAGTATCCCGGTAGTGAAACCAAGACTCGCCACAGCCTTTGGGATGGCTTGACATGTTATCCCTACGGCGCTGAACGTTGACACCTCCAAGCTCCAGGCTAGGGCCATTGTGAAATTTTGTTTGGCGATTCAGATGGAAGAAGTACCAGAATAAAGGAACTGAGGGTTCCATCCTCAAGTAAGCCTCACAAAACACTTGGAACTGGCATAGATTGCTTATCGAGTTGGGCCCTAAATCCTTGAGGCGGACATTCATAAAGGTCATGGCATCTCTAAGGAATTTCGATCCGGGCGGCTTAAAGCCCCGTTCAAGGTGTTCAACAAAAACAACTATCTCCCCTTCCTTCGGATTGGGGACTTCTTCTCCTAACCCGGTGCGCCAACAGATAACCTCTTGAGGGTCCAGATTCCCCGTTTTTACATAGTCGTTAAATATAGCATCATTTACCTTGGTTGGGAGCCAAATTTTTTTAAACAGTGCCCATGCTACAAAGGGATAAAATTACGGCTAAATCAACATGCCAAGCACCTACTGAAAATGGTGAAACAAGTTCATTTGACTCGCCAAATGATTTGCCTGATGGCTGAGGGAGTTTTTTGACCCGCCGATGAAGGTCCGGGTCAGGCTGCCAGGGCGACTTATGAAACTATTACTACTTAAAGGAGAGGTGTTTCAGAGCTTCAGTAGTATTTGTCAAGATGGTGAAGTATGAGATCATAAACAGATTTCACTCGACAAGCAATAGATTATGGATCTACTGGACAGATAGAAATGAATGCAAAAAAGGTCTGGATAAAACGGCCTGCAACTAAGGTGGGAGCAGTACTGTTGATCTGGTGAAACCTTTTCTAAGTATGCAAATCAAGGCCGAACAAATAAAGGTATGGAAAACATTGTTGTGCTCGCTATCATCACCGCCAACTAATCAGGATCTACGAAGCCGTTCGGGATGTACCAAGAACACAGTAGGCGTGAACCTCGAAAAACATGGATCTGCCTTCAATGGCGGGAAGCTGACCCGGTGGATACCGCTGGAGGCGTCCAAAGAGGGGTTCGCCGCGAGCGTTGCACGGATGGTAACGAAGATCTCGGACGGACGCGAAGATCTCGGGCGGCGACGAGGTGCTCGATGGCGACAAGGTGCTTGACGGCGGCGAGGCGTTCGACGGTGACGAAATGCTCGACCACGATGAGGTGTTCGGCAGCGACGAAGTCTTCGGGCGGCGACGAAGTCTTCGGGTGGCGCCGAAGCTTTCGGACGACGACGGAGTCTTCGGGTGGCGATTAGGTTTTCGGTGCGACGGCGAGGAAGAGAAGGGCGACAAGACGGGTAGGTGAAATGTGACCAGTTCCTTCCTCCCGCCTATTTATCAGGTCGGGCGCTAGGATCGAGGTGCCACGAGCGGGAACTGCCAAAAGATAAAGATTCGCCATGATGGCGCCCAAAATTTTTTGGGATAACGATACCGAAGGATCTGTTGGAGATTACGTCATCATCCCTTCTGAGATTCAAGGGATAAGGGGGTGCCAACAGGAAGTGGTTTGGCGACTTGAGTTTTTCCGCAGCAGATGGCGATTTAAGTGCATGGTGCATAAGGAGAGTGAAGATGAATCGCGCCTAGCTGAGTAAGGATATTGGCGTGAAAGAAATTCAAGTCAATCTGGGGCCTAATGTTCGGGATATTAAATGTTGGATAACCCGCCCTAGTTGAGCCGGGTCACCGAAGCTGGCGATTCATCTCCAAGTGGTTTGGGACTTGGCCTCGTAAGTCCGGAAGTCGTATGGCAGTTTAAGACCTTCGGAAGGAGTCCATAGTAGAGGTCTCCAAGTCTTGGAAAGATGGCAACTTAGAGATAGAAAGAGTCACAATTTGTGTAAAGGAAAGGACCCTTGTAAACCCTAAGGACTCGACCTGTATATAAAGGCGAGTCCCAGGGAAGAAGAGGGTAGGTTAGAAATCATCGAGTGCTAGGTCAGGCGAGTTACGCCCTCCTTGTAATTGATACACCATCAATACAACACAAAGCAGGACGTAGGCTTTTACCTCCTCACGAGGGGCCGAACCTGGGTAAATCTCTATCTCGCTCCCCTTCAACCCCTTTGAGTCGCCACCAAGGTGCGATGGCTCCAACACTAAGTCCTTTCACGAGGACATCTGCCGTGACAAAACCACGACAGCGTGGAACTTGCATGCCTCGCAGGACTTGACTAGCTCAATGGCATCACGAAGTGAAGTGGCCCAGTAGAAACAACTGTGGAACGCCTTGCCAACGAGGGTGCGCGATGACGAATGGTGCCCGCAGTCTCCTCCATGTATGTCGGGAAGTAGCTCACGCCTATGCTGCTCTCAGATGCATCACAACGAGACGCTATTGGGTCGCCTACAGTACAACTCCCTGTCCCGCATGTAGTAGGCGGTGGCCTATTGGACGACACACTCCACACCCTCGTCCTCCATGGGGAGGTCACCAATGTCGAGGTTCATCTTAAGCTCAACGGTCCAATGGGCGGACCACCGTCTTTGGCGCAGGTGGCAGTCCTTTGGGCAGCGGCGTAGTGTAGTTGATAAGCAGCATGGGTGACGGCTTGAGGAGCAGCGCCTCGAAGACACTTGGTCGCTCGGACTCCTGGCACGATTCCCGTTTGGTGATGTTGTCGGCCTCCTGGTTGGCATCTCGAGGGATGTGCTGCAATTCCAAATCAAGAAACTTTTTCCCAAATTTACATATCTCCCCCAAGTAGGCCTCCATATGCTCATCCTTGTGCATGTACTTCTTGCTGGAAAAGTTGACCAAGAGCTTTAAGTCGCCCTTTACCACGAGGTGCTTGACACGAAGGGCCGAGGCGGCTTTAAGGCCTGTGATGAGGCTTTTGTACTCTGCAATGTTGTTGGAGACCTTCATGTCGTGCTTGAAGCACAACTGGTCCACGTAGTAGAGCTTGTTGCCTTTCGGTGAAGTGAGCACTACAACAGCCCCCGTGCCGTGTATAGAGAAGAAGTCGTTGAAGTGCATGACCTAGCTGCGAGGCGCTTCATCCCCAGGCAAGGTGGATTCACCCACGCGAGGCTCTCCTTCGCTCAGGTCCATCCATTCCATGACGAAGTCCGTCAAGGCTGCACCCTTGATAACCCTGGTGGTGCAGAATTCCAATACAAAGACTTGCAGCTCGATGTTCCATTTGGCTACCCTACCAGTGATGTTAGGGCTGCGTAGGATCTGCTCCAGGAGGTAGGCACACATAACCTTGATCGAATGCCCCTAGAAGTAGTGGCGCAGCTTCCTGGAGGCGACGAGGAGAAGCTTCTGCTGCATGGGGTAACGCTCTCGCGCATCCCTCAGCACCATGCTGATGTAGTACACGGGGTGCTCCACGTGCCTCGAGAGCATGGACTTGTCATCGCATTCATCAAAGGGCTCATGGGGTGGAGCCGCAGAGACCATCGAAGGTGTGCAGTTGCATGTCTCAGGAGCCCTCGGCGGTGAGGCAGCCTCCCGAGGCGAGATGTCCTTCACGGGGAGACTAGTCTCCGGAGAGTGGACGCTCCCTAGGGTAGTGGCGACCTCCCAAGGGTCACCTGCACCGGGGCACGACGGCTCCTACGCCAGCCCCCGCGGCGTCTGTCAAGTGGTCGTTGCCTGCTTCTTGGGGCGAGTGGGCCCTTGCCACTCCACCACGAGGGCTCCACTGGCATCTGTGGGGAGGTTGCTAGGTACACGAGCAGGGGCTCGCGAGGCCGCAGTGCAACCATAACGGGAGGGCTTCTTGAGGTACTGCTTGAGGTCCGCGAAGGCAGTGTGAGCCTCCGGAGTCCATGTGAACGGGCCCGACCTCTTCATCAGCTTGAGGAACGGCAACACCCTCTCGTCGAACTATGAGATGAAGCACCCTAGGGAGACCAGGCATCCCGTGAGCTTCTGCAATTCCTTGAGGGCTCGGGGAGGGAACATTCGCTCGATAGCCTTGACATTCTCTAGGTTTGCCTCGATGCCTCGATGGGACACGAGGAAGCCCAGGATTTTGCCAGAGGGAACCCCGAAGACACAATTGTCGGAGTTGAGCTTTAGGTTGACCTTTCCCAGACTGGCGAAAGTCTCCTCCAGATCCCCGACGAGCGTTCTGGCCTCACGCGTCTTGACTACGATGTCATTGACATAAGCCTCGGGGTTCCTCCCTAGATGGGGCCCCAACGCAATCTGCATCGGCAGTTGGAAGGTGGGACCACCCCTCTTCAGGTCGAAGGGCATGCTAACGTAGCAATATACCCCGCAAGGGAAGACAAAGGCCGTCATCTCCACATATTTCTCCACAATCTTGATTTGATGGTAACCTGAGAAGGCGTCCAGGAAGCATCACCGATCGCAGGAGGCGATGGAGTCCATGATCTGGTCGATGTGTGGGAGCGGAAAAGGGTCCAATGGGCAGGCCTTTTGAGGTTGGTGAAGTGGACACACATCGGTTCCTTGCCACCCTTCTTGGGGACGACGACGGAGTTAACGAGCCACACCGGGTGGTGCACCTCACGGATGACCCCGGCTTCTTGGAGTTTCTCCACTTCCTACATGATGAAGTGTTATTTTTCCGACGCTTGGCGCCACACCTTCTATTTGACGGGGCGCGCATTGGGGCACACCTCCAAGTGATGCTCGATCGTGTCCCTCGGTACCCCGGTTAGGTCAGTCGCCTTCCACACGGACACATCCCCGTTGGACCTAAGGAAGGCAATGAGCGTGTTTTCTTGTTCAGTGGGGAGGTCGGCGCCAATCGTGAAGGTGGGTCCCAAGCTGTCGTCATTCAGCGGCAGCTTCTTCATCTTGGTCTGGTCTTGCGCCAACTGTAGCTTTTTCCTCGACGGGGCCGTCTCGAGTAGGCTCTCGGGAGGCATCGCCTCGCCCCTGCTTGCTGCACACATAGCCGCCCAGACCGCGGCTCCGCGCGCTTGCTTGAGGCAATTCATCGCATTCCTCTCGTCACAACTGACAGTCAGGACACCGTTGCTACCGGGGATCTTGACGATGTTGTACCCCGGATGAGTCGTCGCCATGAACCTGGCGAGTGTGGGGTACCCCAGGATAGCATTGTATGGGAGGCTAATGTGTGCCATTTCGAAGTCGATGAGCTCGGTGTGGTAGTTGCGATGGGTGCCGAAGGTGACGCGGAGGCGGATCTGGCCGAGAGAGGCCACAACCTCACCGTCTACCCCATAGAGTGGCCCGGTAAGCTACTGTCGGCCGTAAGGAACCTGGGGCACCTTGAAGACCGCAATAGAGATGATGTTGAGCCTGGCACCCCATCGATGAGGGTCTTGGTGACAGGGACCCCGCCTATGGTGGGGGTGCACGCCACGGGGAGGGCGCCCGACGCCATAAAATATCCGAGGCGATCCTCCGTGTCGAAAGTGACGACATGCAGCAGCCCCATTAGCCCAGGGATGGCCTTCGGGAGACTCGCACCCTATCACCTCTCGAGATCCACGCCCGCCTTGCAGAAGGATGGCTTGGAGTGTTGGCCGTCGCCCGGTGCTTGGGCTCCGCCCAGGATGCATGCGAACTCGCATTGCCCCTAGCGCGCCACGGCATCATCGCGGATCAAGAGCGCGTCGCGCCGATGCACACTCGGGTCGATACCTTGAGATTCGTGCTTTTTACTCCCGGCTTGCACCAGCAGGGGGCAAGGCGGCGGCAGAAGCACCCTGGCACCTTCGGGGACGACACCGAACCTGGCGCCGGTCATGCCCAGCGGCGGGCCCAGCGGTCACCAACTGAGGTCGGAGGAGCACCCTGCACGACGAGGTGTGGGAACCTGCTTGTCCGGGGGCGGTTGGCTCGACGAAGGCGACGGTGCCAATGCGTCGAGCGATTGCTCGCTCGGGACGTGGATGTGATGGGGAACGTTGCATGGGAAAGTCAAATTTTCCTACGCACACGCAATACCTAGCCATGGGGATCATCATCTACGAGAGGGGAGAGTGAATCTACATACCATTGCAGATCGCTAAGCACAAGCGTATATAACGCGGTTGATGTAGTGGAATATCTTCGCGATCGAAATTGCAGCCCGTTCCGCGATCTCATCATGATCAGTCCCGCGATCCCATCACGATCCATCCCGATCTAGTGCCGAACGGACGGCACCTCCACGTTCAGCACAAGTACAGCTCGATGACGATTTCCCCCTTCTTGATCCAGCAAGAGGGTCGGAGAGGTAGATGAGTTCTCCACCACGGCGGCGTGGTGGAGGTGGTGGTGAACTAATCCTGCAGGGCTTCGCCTAATCACCGCCGAACTAGACTAGAGGAAAAATAGATCTAGAGATTAAACGGAGCACGTGGCAATTAGGGTTAGGGCTGCCTCTAATTCCTCTAGTATATATAGGAGGGAGGGAGGGGAGGAGGCTGCCTCAAACCCTCAAGGTTTGACCAAAATTGGGGGTGGAGGAGTCCTACTCCAATCCTACTAGGAGTAGGATTCCTCCTTTCCACTTGGAAACCCTTTCCTCTTCTTCCACCTTTGGGTCTCTCCTTCTCAAACCTCATGGGCCTTAGTAGGGTCTTAAGCCAGCCCACTAGGGGCTGGTTTGTCTCCTCCCACAGCCCTTGAGGCCCCTCGGGGCGTGACACCCCTCCCGATTGTCTCCAGTACCCTCCCGGCACTCACAGTACACTATCGAAGTACCCAAAACTTTTCTGCTGACCAAAACAGGACTTCCTATATATCAATATTTACATCCAGACCATTTCGGAGCTCCTCGTGACGTCCAGGATCTCATCCGGGACTTCGGACGAACTCTTCAATCATCTCCATAATTGAGAAAAATCCTTAGTCCACTAGTTACTAAGTATAACTTTGACCGCTGTTCAGCGATTCAATCTTGGATCACTCTTTGTACCCCTTGACAGACTCATGGCAAGGCACACATCAGGTGCGGTACACAACATGTCATACTTGAGAGACTATGGCTATGGCATAGGGGATGACCTTCATCCGTTCTCTTTCTTATGCCGTGGTCGAGCTATGAGTCTTACTCAAATTCACAGCTTACAACATATCCAAGCACTACTTCTTTGCCGATCTATTTTGAACTCATTCAAAAACTTGTCAAGGCATGCATTTCGTTGAAAGTTCTATTAAGCGCTTCGATCTATCTCCATAGAGCTCGTGCCCCCCCTGCGTAGCCATTCTCATCCATGTGAAGGAGCTGGGTCACGGGACCCTACCAAGTTATCATCGGTGGCCCCGATCCGCAAATGCCTCACGGGACACATACGCCCTCCCGAGGTCCCTGCCGATGATCCTCAAGTTCTTGCCTTGCGAGGTGAGCACCCTTGCGAGGGTCTTATTTGCCAGACTCACCAATGGGCCAAACCACGCTTATCTAGCCGTGTCTCGTCCGGGGCTATAGGCTGACGGGCTTGGGTACCCCCGGTACCACGAGCCTGACATTCGCTTCGAGACTCATGAATCAAGAATGCTACAACACCATGTAGTAGAACATCTTCTCGATCCAAATCGCAGCCCGTCCCGCGATCTCATCACGATCCGTCCCGCGATCCCATCACGACCGATCCCGATCTAGTGTTGAACGGACGGCACCTCCGTGTTCAGCACACTTATAGCTCGATGACGATCCCCACCTTCTTGATCTAGCAAGATGGGAAGAGAGGTAGATAAGTTGTCCAGCACGCGGCGTGGTGATGGTGGTGGTGAACTAATCCAGCAGGGCTTCGCCTAAGCATCGCCGGACTAGACTAGAGGAAAAAACAGATCTAGAGAGAAGTAGACGGAGCACGTGGCAATTAGGGTATGTCTGCCTCTAATTCCTCTAGTATATATAGGAGGGAGGGAGGGGAGGAGGCAGCCTCAAACCCTCAAGGTTTGACCGAAATTGGAGGTGGAGGAGTCCTGCTCCAATCCTAGTAGGAGTAGGATTCCTCCTCTCCACTTGGAAACCCTTTCCTCGTGTTCAACCTTTGGGTTTTTTCCTTCTCAAACCTCATGAGCCTTAGTTAGCGCTTAGGCCAGCCCACTAGGGGCTGGTTTGTATCCTCCCACAGCCCATGAGGCCCCTCGGGGCGTGACACCCCTCCCAATGGTACGAGGTACCCTCCCGGCACTCCCGGTAAACTACCAAAGTACCGGAAATTTTACGATGACCAAAACAGGACTTCCTATATATGAATGTTTACCTCCGGACCACTCCAGAGCTCCTCGTGACATCTAGAATCTCATCCGGGACTCCAGAGAACCTTCGGTCACCAACACCTATAACTCAAGTCTACCGAAACGTCACCGAACCTTAAGTGTGCAGATCCTGCAGGTTCGAGAACTATGAAGACATGACCTGAGACACTCTCCAGTCAATAACCAATAGAGGGACCTCGATGTACTTATTGGCTCCTGGATATTCTAAGAGGATCTCTATTGTTTGAACCTCTATGTCAAGGATTCAGTTAATCCCGTATGTTGTTCCCTTTGTCCTTCGGTATGTTACTTACCCCAGATTCGATCGTTGGTATCTCCATACCTAGTTCAATCTCGTTACCGGAAAGTCTCTTTACTCGTTCCGTAATACAAGATCCCGTGACTAACTCATTAGTCACATTACTTGAAAGGCTTGTTGTGATGTTGTATTATCGAGTGGGCCCTGAGATACCTCTCTGTCACACGGAGTGACAAATCCCAGTCTTGATCCATGCCAACCCAACAGACACCTTCAGAGATACCTATAGAGCATGTTTATAGTCACCGAGTAACGCTGCAACATTTTATACACACAAGGTATTCCTTCGGCGTCCAGCAGTTGCATGATCTCATGGTCATAGGTACAGATACACTGACATGTAGAAAACAGTAGCAATAAACTGACACGATCATATGCTATGCTTATAGTTTGGGTCTTGTCCATCACACCATTCTCCTAATTATGTGATCCCGTTATCAAGTAACAACACTTGTCTATGGCCAGGGAACCTTGACCATCTTTGATCAACGAGCTAGTCAACTAGAGGCTCACTAGGGACAGTGTTGTCTATGTACCCACACATGTATCTGAGTTTCCAATCAATACAATTATAGCATGGATAACAAACGATTATCATGAATAAGTGAATATAATAATAACCAATTTATTATTGCCTCTAGGTCCTATTTCCAACAGTCTCCCACTTGCACTAGAGTCAATAATCTAGTTTGCATCACTATGTGATTGTAATGAATCTAACACCCATATAGTTCTGGGGCTTGATCATGTCTTGCTTGTGAGAGAGGTTTTAGTGAACGGGTACAAAGCTTTCAGATCCGTGTGTGCTTTCAGATCTCTATGTCATCCTATAGATCCTGCTACCACGTGCCATTTGGAACTATTCCAAATGACTGCTCCACTATACGAATCCGGTTTACTACTCAGAGTTATTCGGATTAGTGTCAAAGCTTCCACTGGCGTAACTATTTTCACGAACTCTTCAATCACCTCCATAATCGAGAAAATTCCTTAGTCCACTAGTTACTAAGGATAACTTTGACCGTTGTTCGGCGATTCTATTTTGGATCACTCTTTGTACCCCTTGACAGACTCATGGCAAGCACACATCAGGTGCGGTACACAAAATGGCATACTTGAGAGCCTACGACTAAGGCATTAGGGACGACCGCCATCCTTTCCCTTTCTTCTGTCGTGGTCGGGCTTTGAGTCTTACTGAAATTCACACCTTACACCACAGCCAAGAACTCCTTCTTTGCCGATCTATTTTCAACTCATTCAAAAACTTGTCAAGGCATGCATTTCGTTGAAAGTTCTATTACGCGCTTTGATCTATCTCCATAGATCTTGGTGCTCAATGTTCAAGTAGCTTAATCGAGGTTTTGCTTTGAAAAAATCCTTTCAAACAACCCATTATGCTTTCTTGAAATTCTACATTATTTCTGATCAGGAACATGTCAACCACATATACTCATCAAATATTCTTTAGTGCTCCCACTCACTTGTTTGGAAATACAAGTTTCTCACAAACCTTGTATAAACCCGAAAACTTTGATCATCTCATCAAAGCGTATATTCCAACTCCGAGATGCTTGCTACAGTCCATAGAAGGATCGCTGGATCTTGCATACCATTTAGAGAACCTTTGGATTGACAAAACTATCTAGTTTTATTACATACAACCTTTCTTCAAGGAAACCATCAAGGAAACAATGTTTTGACATCCTATCTGCAAGATTTCATAAATAATGCAGCAACTGCTAACATAATTCCAACAGACTCTTAGTATCGGTATTACCGAGGAAGTCTCATCATAGTGAACTCTTTGAACTTGTTGGAAACATCTTTGAACCGGAGTCGGTGTCCGCCATGGAGTCGGTGAAGCCCAAGTTGGAACCGGAGTCGGAGAAGGATTGCACACCCCTACCTGGCCCACCAAATGTCAGAATCGAGGCTCTGCGGACCCAAGGAAAGGTTTCAACACTCGGGTGTGCTCGCACTCCAACCCTGTCCAAGCTCTCAACCTCACGGCGACTCTACTGTGGCGCAAGCTACGAAGATGAGGCGTAATACTCAATAGTTGACCCTAGTTCAGGTCACCTCACGGTGTAAAACCCTACTCCTGGTTGTGGTGGGATTTCTCGAGGCAGAACATAAGTACAAACGTCGGTTCTTTCCCTTGCTCATGGATGAAAGTTTGACCCCCCAGTGGAGGCCGGGCCTTTTCTATATATTGGCCTTGGTCTTCTTACCCAAAAAACATTGGCAGGAACGGTTGCCACAACAACCATTTCCGAAAGGGGACGCAACTGCAGTCCGCCCTAACAAAGGTGGTATGCACCTTGATGACCCACAAGTGTAGAGGATCTATCGTAGCCTTTTCTATAAGTAAGAGTGTTCAACCCAATGAGGAGCAGAAGGTATTGACAAGTGATCTTGAGGAAGGAATAACTTCATGTACTGAAAGGTAACTTTTTATGGGTTTTCTAGTATAAGCAACAAGGAAATAAATGCAAGTAAAGTAAAAGGTGCCGAGGTGCAGCACATGGCCCAATCCTTTTAAACACAAAGGATAAATCGAGGGACTAAACTTATAAAGACTAAGGCGTTCCTGAGGACACACGACACAGATAGTCAAGTGCTTTCGCCATATTCCATCTAGTACTATGTTTTGTATTGATAAGTATTATGTGGGTGGATGTTAACTAGTGCACCGTCTAGGCTAAGATAAGTACACTCTGACGATTAATCCCTCTTGCAAGAATCCGCAAATACAAGAGAGAAATTAAGGCAAAGCCTAACCATAGCAATAAGCTTTAGGATCCAATACTCCCTCATGCAAAAGTATGTGAACTGGGGTTCAAGTTCCTGTCACTCCGGCAACCCACCATAAGCATTCTTTATACAAGATGCATTCCCCTAGGTCCTTAAAAAGGCAAAGTGTTATGTAGTCGACATTCACGATACACTTCTAGAAGAATAACACCGTAACTTAAATATCACAACACATATTACTTCAACATCATATGACTACTAGAATCTAGACTTTTCCCATGTCCTCAAGAAATAATGGAACTACTCACAAGACATAAAACAGATCATGATCAGAGGTGATGAAAATATGATTAACAATCTATTCATAACAATAGTTCTCCAAAAAAACTCAATAGCATTCACCACAAAAGAGTAATCAACACCGGTAGAGTAGAGGGGATGAATAGTGCGAGGTACGACTCTGATTGCAATGGTGAAGTAGATGGGATGAAGGTGGAGATGGTGCTGGTGTTGGTGTTGGTGATCATGGTAATGATGATCTCAATGTTGCCCGTGACGATGGTGATGATGATGAGGATGATCTACCCTTCCGGGAGGAGTTCTCCCCGACGGAATCTGCCCGCCGGAAAGGTATTTTCTTCTCTGTAGGTTTCCGCCACAGAGCGACGACGGAATGGCGAAAACTCTTCTGTCCCCCGTCACTTTTAGTTTAAGAGGAACATATAGGCCAAAGGAGAGCACAGGAGGCGAGGCCCACCACCCAGGCGGCCTTCTGGCGTGGCCTAGGGGAGGGGGCGCGAGCAGGTCGGCTGGCTGACCTGTGGTCCCCTCCGGCCCTTCTTTGGCCTCTCTTAGGGATCTCTTCGGAAACTTCTTTCCTCAAATTTTCAGCGCAGTTGGAGATGTTCTGATTTGGTAACTTTTCGTGCTATTTTCTCTGCTGAATCCTGCATCTGCTGTTTCGGCACCGGAAAGTTGTAAACTGTGTAAAATAGGCCAAAACACTATAAGTACATCATCGTAATGTGAAATATATCGATGCATAGAGACAAATTATGATACAAAAATAGTGATGCATTTGGATGTATCAACTGCGCCAAGGTTAGACCTCGCTTGTCCTCAAGCGAATACTGAGCTCGGGAAACCTGTCCACAAGTTTAAAGAGTGAAGTGTCGATAAATAAGAATACAGACAAGAAGCATCATAATTTTTCTAATAAACTCAACCATCCTCAACGGAAATGTAAACTCATAAGGCCCTTATGCAAGATTAATATCAATTACCATCAAAAGTAGAGCTAAGAAAACTCATCAAACCATGGCAAACATGTCCTTGGTCAAAGAACAGCTAATATGTTTTAGCTTTTGCTCTTCCTCTTATATTGTGATGAGATCAATTGGATCATTTTGAAAGAACATGTCATTAGTCAGGAAGTGAAAATGCTAACGCAAAGGAAGATGTTTGTTTTAGCTAAGCTTTAACAAACAACTTACCTTAATGATAACATCAACAAAGGTGCAATATGACAACTCTATATGAAACAATATGAATGCATGCATCTTTGTCAACATAAAGTGTCTGCTCTTTTCAGGATAGAAAGAAGTAGGTTTACTGACTCAACATAAAAGTAAAAGATTGGCCCTTCGCAGAGGGAAGTTGGGAAAACTCACGTGTTCGAGTTTTTTAGAGATTTTAAAATCAACAAGATTGTAAAACAATCTTTTGAGCGGTGCATGATTTGTCAACGAATGCTAGTAGATAGCCCAATACTTATCATGCTTGACAAGTTTTGAGGAACGTCTCCCAAAGTGGGGACGGTCGCATCCCCTTAGTCTCCTTTGTTTATCACTACCAAAGTTTCCTGATTTCTCATGAACAAAGCGTGAAGGAGGTTTTGTTTGTTGTTATTATCTTTTACAAGCTGGGCGCGCTCATGTCAGTCCGTTCTGGTGTTAGGGGTTCGAAGATTAGACATGCAAACCCAAGATAAAACTTGTCCAATATGAGAAGATCATGAATTACCTACTACTTCCTCATGAGCTAAACCAGAGGCACAGAACAGGGAGTAATATTTGATGGTTTAAAGATAGCACACGGGTAATATACTTTAGGAGTGGTAGTGAAATACCACATATAGGGAAGATATGGTGGACTCATGGGAAGGTTGAGGTTTCAGGGTGTGGATGCACAAGCAGTATTCCCTCTTAGTGCAAGGGTTGTCTAGCAAAGGTTTTTGAGAGCAGACAAATAATGTTGACTTGCATGCAAAACAATATAAAGTTTAACATAAAGAATTGGCATAAAACATCAAGTTGTCTTCCTTGTCAGCATAACACTTCAAGCATAAGAACATAAAGGTTTTGGCTATGTCGCTACTAGGAAAACTCATGCTTCTTGTTTTGACCACTGCTATGTTTGCCAAGATTAAATAAAGTTTTCAAGGCCATACCTGATATGTAAGATCAATACTCCCACAAGAATCAGCATATAAGATCGACTACAAGAATAGAATACCAAGTGCGGCAAAGAAACCAATAGGCTTCTCATTAATATTCCATCATAGGCAGTGCACGCTCACGGATACAAGACTCTCCACAAAGGAATGATACACCTCAATGCAAACACTTATTTAATAAGATAACTTCCCTAGACATGATACGACTCTAAACTTGACCATGAAAGGTAAAGGATAAAAATAAAGATATCGGGCACTCCCCCAAGCTCGGACCAAGCTAAGGGAATGCCATTAACCATGAAGATTTCACTCTTAATCCTTGTTCCTCAAGTAATCCTTAGCGAAACGCTTCCATGGCAGAGGTCCTCCCTCCACACAGGATTCTTCAGTCTCTAGGATCCTGCTTTCGGCAGATAAGCCCATGTGCAAGAACTAAAGTTCATACTCACAGTTCTTGTTTTGAAGGTCATAGATGTTCCCTTGAATCTCGAACACTTTGGTTTTTAGTGCGGATATGATTGATCGCACTTCCTTCATCTCCTCCTCATGTTCCTTCTTCAGCTCGACAATGGCCTCGACACCACGTTCGATATGATTGATCGCAGTTGGCCTCGACACCACGTTCGAGCATCAACTTGTACTTGAAAACTTCTTGCTCCACTTCTTCTCTTTAGTGCGAATATGATTGATCGCAGTTGGCCTCGACACTACGTTAGAGCATCAACTTGTACTTGAACACTTCTTGCTCCACTTCTTCCAGCCAGGCCATGGTGCTCCCTTCCTTGAAAGGCCACTTCAAATATTCTTTGTGCAGGACACCATCCTTCAACCAAAGTGTTTGAGGGTGTCTCTTTAACTCTGTGAGGTAAGGGTTGATGACGTTGACGAGGAACTAGTCCTTGGGAGATTTTGGGGAATCCATGGCACCTAAGTTTGCTGAAAGTTCTCCTTGCACAAATAGATCGAAAAGAAAACGCACGGAATCTCAAGATACAAAGCCGGGACGATCCGGGAAAATATATAGGAAACATTTCTGCACCAAAAGGAAGGTAACAAGCCAAAGTAGAGTCGGAGACGGACTCTATGTGGTCCAGGCGGCCTCCTGGCGCGGCCAGGGGCTAGCCCGTGCCAGCAGGTCGCCTGGGTGACCTGGAGCTTCTCTCCGGCTCTGCTTCGGCTCGGAATTTTCCTAATTTTGCAAAAACACATAATACAGAACTTTTAATGATGTTCGCGAGTTCTCCTTACCATATTTCATACCTTTTCTTATTCTCCTTCTATCGGTGTCTGATATAGTGTTGCAATACGTTCTTCGTGAGTGGTTACCTGTATCACATCCACCTCTACATTGATGGGGTCTACAGTCATGTAATGTTAGAGTCTTTGCCCATTCACAACATGTGGTTTTGTGCCTTCAAAATTATTAATCTTGATTGCACTGGAGCGGTAGACTTCTTCGATATGGTACGGTCCTTCCCACTTGGAAAGTAATTTACCTGGAGAAAACCTGAAACGAGGTCTATACAACAAAACTTTGTCACCAACATTAAATTCATGTTTCAAAATTCTCATGTCATGCCACTTGTTTACCTTTTCTTTGAACATTTTTGCGGCCTTGTAAGCTTCACTTCTCCACTCATCTAGAGAAGTCAAGTTCATGAGACGCTTTTCACCAGCAAGCTTTGGATCAACATTAAGCTCTCTAACATCCCAGAAAGCTTTGTGCTCTAACTCTAGAGGTAGATGGCATGCCTTGTCATAAACCATCTTATACGGAGACATCCCTATGGGATTTTTGTAAGAAGTTCTATACGCCCATAAGGCATCTCCTAGCTTATTCGACCAGTCCTTTCTAGAATTGTTCACTGTCTTTTGCAAGATCAACTTGATCTCTCTATTTGTGAGCTCAACTTGCCCACTTGTTTGAGGGTGGTAAGGTGAAGCAATTCTATGATTAACATCATATTTGGCTATAGCTTTTCTAAAAGCACCATGTGTAAAATGTGATCCTCCCTCAATCATGAGGTATCTAGTTACACCAAACCTAGGGAAGATTACATCCTTGAGCATTTTCAAAGATGTCTTGTGATCAACACTTTTGGTGGGGATTGCTTCAACCCACTTGGTCACATAATCAACAGCTACTAAGATGTGAGTGTACTTGTGTGAAGGAGGGAAAGGACCCATAAAATAAAAAACCCCGGCACTCAAAAGGCTCAATGACTAGCGAATAATTCATAGGCATCTCATTCCTCCTACTAATATTACCAACTCTCTAGCACTTATCACAGGATAAAACATAATTTCTAGCATTTTTAAAGAGAGTAGGCCAATAAAAACCTGATTGGAGAACCTTGTGTGCGGTTCTCTCACCGGCATGATGTCCTTCATAAGGAATTCTATGACATTATTTCAAGATATCCTTCTGCTCATGCTCCGGTATGCATCTCCTCACAATTCCATCAGCACCTTCTCTAAAAAGATGTGGGTCACCCCAAAATTAATACCGCAACTCGTCGAAGAACTTCTTCCGCTGCTGGAATGTTAAACCTGGAGGCAAAAAGTTTGCAACAATAAAGTTAGCATAATCTGCATACCATGGATCTGAATTAGATTTCACGTGTAAAACGGCTAACTATTCGTCAGGAAAACTATCGTTGACTGGAATGGGATCGTGTGGTATGTCCTTCATCCTGGAAAAGTTGTGTGCTACAGGGTTGTCTGCTCCTTTCCTATCAACAATCTGCAAATCAAATTCTTGAAGAAGAAGGAATGATACGTCCATTTTTCATCATGCTTTTATGTTGTTATTTATCCCTTTATGGGCTGTTATTACACTTCACGGTACAATACTTATGATTTTTCTCTCTTATCTTACAAGGTTTACATGAAGAGGGAGAATGCCGGCAGCTGGAATTCTGGTCTGAACAGGGAGCAAGTTTTAGATACATATTCTGTGCAACTCCAAAAGCCGTGAAAATCAACGAGGAATTATTTTGGAATTTATAAAAAATACTGGGCGGAAGAAGTACCAGAGGGGAGCCACCTGGAGGCCACAAGCCTGCTAGGCGCGGCCTACCCCCCTGGCCGCACCTAAGGGCTTGTGGGCTCCCTGTTGGCCCTCTAGCTCGCCTCTTTTGCTATAAGGAAAGTTTCGTTCCAGAACAAATCAGGAGGAGGCTTTCGGGAGGAATCGCAACCGCCACGAGGCGGAACTTGAGCAGAACCAATCTACAGCTCCGGCAGGACCATCCTACCGAGGAAACTTCCCTCCCAGAGGGGGAAATCGCCGCCATCATCATCACCAGCACTCCTCTCATCGGAGGGGGCTCATCACCATCAACATCTTCATCAGCACCATCTCATCTCCAAACCCTAGTTCATCTCTTGTAACCAATCTCCGTCTCATGACTCCGATTGGTACTTGTTAGGTTGCTAGTAGTGTTAATTACTCTTTCTAGTTGATTCTAGTTGGATTACTGGGTGGAAGATTATATGTTCAGATCCTTTATGCTATTCAATACCTTTGTGGTCATGAATATAATTATGCTTTGTGATTAGTCACTTTTGTTCCTAAGGACATGGGATAAGTCTTGCTATATGTAGTCATGTGAATTTGGTATTTGTTCGATATTTTGATGTGTTGTATGTTGTTTTTCCTCTAGTGGTGTTATGTGAACGTCGACTGCATAACACTTCACCATCATTTGTGCCTAGAGGAAGGCACTGGGAAGTAATAAGTAGATGATGGGTTGCTAGAGTGACAGAATCTTAAACCCTAGTTTATGCGTTGCTTCGTAAGGGGCTGATTTGGATCCACTAGTTTAATGCTATGGTTAGACTTTGTCTTAATACTTATTTCGTAGTTGAGGATGCTTGCGAGAGGGGTTAATCATAAGTGGGCTGTTTGTCCAAGTAAGGGCAGCACCCAAGCACCGGTCCACCCACATATCAAACTATCAAATTAGCAAACACGAATAATATGAACATGATGAAAACTAGCTTGACAGAAATTCCCATGTGTCCTCGGTAGCGCTTTACCTCCTATAAGAGTTTTTCCAGGCTTGCCCCTTGCTACAAAGGTGATTGGGCCACTTTTCTGCACCTTTGTTACTATTGTTACTTTCTAGTTGCTACGAATCATCTTACCACACCACTATCTGTTACCGATAATTTTAGTGCTTGCAGAAAATACCTTGCTGAAAACCACTTGTCAGATCCTTCTGCTCCTCATTGAGTTCGACACTCTTACTTATCTAAAGGACTATGATAGATCCCCTACACTTGTGGGTCATCAAGACTCTTTTCTGGCGCCGTTGCTGGGGAGTGAAGCGCCTTTGGTAAGTGTAATTCGGTAAGGAAACATTTATATAGTGTGCTAAAACTTATTGTCACTTGTCACTATGGAAACTGATCCTCTGAGGATCTTGTTCAGGGTATCTTCACCTCGAATGGAAGCACAAGGAGTTGCTCCTCAACCTTTTGCACCTACTGAAAATACTTGTTATGAAATTCCTTCGGGTATGCTAGAGAAACTGTTGGCTAATCCTTTTACAGGAGATGGAACATCACATCCAGACTTGCATCTAATCTATGTAGATGAAGTTTGAGGTTTATTTAAGCTTTCAGGTTTTCCTAAGGATGAGGTCAAGAAGAAGGTATTTCCCTTATCTTTGAGGGATAAAGCATTGACATGGTATAGGCTATGTGATCATACTGGATCATGGAACTACAACCGATTGAAATTGGAATTTCATCAAAAGTTTTATCCTATGCATCTAGTACATCATGATCGGAATTACATTTATAATTTTTGGCCTCGTGACAGAGAAAGCATCCCTCAAGCTCGGGGGAGGCTTAAGTCAATGTTATATTCATGCCCCAACCATGAAATCTCAAGATAAATTATTATTCAGAACTTCTATGCTCGGCTTTCTCATGACAATCGTACCATGCTTCTTGTACCGGTTCTTCTATGAAGAGAGATATTGACTTCAAATGGAATTTATTGGAAAGAATTAAACACAACTCTGAAGATTGGGAGTTTGATGAAGGTAAGGAGCTAGGTATGAATCTTAAGTTCGATTGCGTTAAATCCTTTGTTGAAACAAATACTTTTGGTGATTTTAGCGCTAAATATGGACTTGACTGTGAGATAGTAGCTAATTTGTGTGAATCTTTTGCTGCTCATATTGATCTCCCTAAAGAGAAGTGGTTTAAATATCATCCTCCCTTAGAAATCAATGTAGTTAAACCCAATCGAGTTGAAGAGAAAGTCATTTCTTATAATGATTAAATCCTAATATGAAAGAGCTAGTAAGAGAAGAAATACTAAAGCTCCTTGAAGCAGGTATTATCTATCATGTTGCTCATAGTGATTGGGTAAGTCCAGAGCATTGCGTCCCTAAGAAGGGAGGTATTACTGTTGTCCCTAATGATAAGGATGAATTGATCCCACAGAGGATTATTACTGGCTATAGGATGGTGATTGATTTTAGGAAACTGAATAAGGCCACTAGGAAAGATCATTACCCTTTGCCTTTTATTGTCCAAATGCTAGAAAGATTGTCTAAACACACACACTTCTGCTTTCTAGATGGTTATTCTGGTTTCTCCCAAATACCTGTTGCACAATCTGATCAGGAGAAAACCACTTTCACCTGCCCTTTCGGTACCTTTGCTTATAGATGTATGCCTTTTGGCTTATGTAATGCACCTGCTACCTTTCAAAGATGTATGATGGCTATATTCTCTGACTTTTGTGAAAAGATTGTTGAGGTTTTCATGGATGACTTCTCCGTTTACGGGTCTTCTTTTGATGATTGTCTCAGCAACCTTGATCGAGTTTTGCAGAGATGTAAAGATACCAACCTTGTCTTGAATTGGGAGAAGTACCACTTTATGGTTAATGAAGGCATCGTCTTAGGACATAAAATTTCTGAAAGAGGTATTGAATTCGATAAGGCTAAGGTTGATGCGATCGAGAAAATACCATGCCCTACAGATATCAAAGGTATAAGAAGTTTCCTAGGTCATGCTGGTTTCTATAGAAGGTTCATTAAGGACTTTTCTAAGATTTCTAGGCCTCTTACCAATCTCTTGCAAAAGGATATTCCTTTTCTTTTTGACGATGATTGTGAGGAAGCCTTCGAAATACTTACAAAGGCCTTGATAACTGTGCCTATTGTCAAACCACCTGATTGGAACTTACCTTTTGAAATCATGTGTGATGCTAGTGATTATGCTGTTGGCGCTGTTCTAGGACAAAGAGTTGATAAGAAGTTGAATGTTATTCACTATGCTAGAAAAACTATAAACAGTGCCCAAAGAAACTATGCTATTACTGAAAAGGAATTTTTAGCAGTCATGTTTGCATTTGAAAAGTTCAGATCTTACATAGTTGATTCCAAAGTCACTATTCACACTGATCACGCTGCTATCAAGTATCTCATGGAAAAGAAAGATGCTAAACCTAGACTTATCAGATGGGGTCTCTTGCTACAAGTATTTGATTTGCATGTTGTTGATAGGAAGGGTGCTGAGAACCCCGTAGCAGATAACTTGTCTAGGTTGGAGAATGTTCTTGATGACCCGCAACATATTGATGATATCTTTCCTGATGAGCAATTGAATGTCATCAATGCTTCACGTAGTACAACGCGGTATGCTGATTATGCAAACTATATCGTTGCCAAATATATACCACCTAGTTTCACATACCAGCAAAATAATAAATTCTTCTTTGATTTGAGACATTACTTTTGGGATGATCCTCACCTTTATAAGGAAGGATTAGATGGTGTTACTAGACGTTGTGCACCTGAGCATGAACAGGAACAGATCCTACAGAAATGTCACTCCGAGGCTTACGGTGGACACCATGCGGGAGATAGAACTGCACACAAGGTATTGCAATCAGGTTTCTATTGGCCCACTCTCTTCAAGGATGCCCGTAAGTTTGTCTTATCTTGTGAAGAATGTCAAAGAATAGGTAATATCAGTAAATGTCAGGAAATTCCTATGAATTATTCACTTGTCATTGAACCATTTGATGTTTGGGGTTTTGATTATATGGGACCTTTTCCAAAATCCAACGGGTATACTCATATCCTAGTTGCTGTTGATTACGTTACTAAGTGGGTAGAAGTTATCCCAATTAGTAATGCTGATCACAACACCTCTATCAGGATGCTTAAAGAAGTTATTTTCCCTAGATTTGGAGTCCCTAGATATCTAATGACTGATGGTGGTTCGCATTTCATTCATGGTTCTTTCCGTAAAATGCTTGCTAAGTATGATGTCAACCATAGAATATCATCTCCCTATCACTCTCAGTCCAGTGGTCAAGTAGAGCTATGCAATCGAGAGATTAAACTAATTCTGCAAAAGACTGTCAATAGGTCTAGAAAGAATTGGTCTAAGAAGCTTGATGGTGCATTGTGGGCTTATAGAACTGCTTATAAGAATCGCATGGGCATGTCTCAGTACAAAATGGTTCATGGCAAAGCATGTCATTTACCTCTTGAGCTAGAACATAAGGCTTATTGGGCAATCAAAGAGCTCAACTTTGATTTCAAACTTGCTGGTGGGAAGAGGTTATTTGATATTAGCTCAGATGAATGGAGAGCTCAGGCATATGAAAATGCCAAGTTGTTCAAAGAAAAGGTTAAGAGGTGGTATGATACAAGGATACAAAAACGTGAGTTCAATGTAGGTGATTATGTTTTGCTATATAATTCTGGTTTAAGATTTTTTGCAGGCAGACTTCCCTCTAAATGGGAAGGTCCTTACATTGTTGAGGAAGTATATCGTTCCAGTGCCATCAAGATCAACAACACGGAAGGTAATTTTCCGAGAGTGATTAATGGGCAAAGAATCTAGCGTTATATCTCAGGTACTCCCATAAATGTTGAAGGCAATATTATCAATACCATAACTCCGGAGGAGTACATAAGGGATATTTATCAGCCTGTTTCAGACTCCGAAAAGGAAGAGGTATGTGATTCCTTAAGTAAACCGACTCCAAAACTTTTCCAGTAGGAATTTTTCTCCGTTTTGGAATTTTTCGAAAATTAGAAAATTTTAAAGTAGTCCGAAAAGCGCACGAGGAGGCGACAAGCCTGCTAGGCGCGGGCCACCCACCTGGCCACGCCTGGGGGGCTTGTGACCACTTCGTTTGCCTCCCGGACTCTGTTTTCTTGCGGAGTACACCTTCTGGTCGAAAAAAATCATTATATATTCTCCCGACAGGTCTGACCCTCGTGTCACGCAATTTTTCCTCTGTTTTTGTCTCGAGCTATTGTGCAGACAGATCTAGATCAATATGGCATCCCCAAAAGTTCCGAAGGACAAGTTCTTCGAGAAGGTCATCAATCCCTACCTCGCACGAGTGCTACAACACCCTCAATCTATTGAGATGTGTGAGGGGGTGCTGCACATACGTGATGTTGAGGGGCCCAAGAAGACCGGAAGCATGGAGGCTAGACTCGCAATGGAGCAGCAAGTCTTCAAGTGCCAAGGGATAGTGGAACACGGACTCAACGCCAACCACATGATGATCACGGAGTTCACCAACAAGCACAAGATCGATGCCAATGACATCCGGAAGCACCTCTCCAGGCTCTATGACAAAACTGATCACCTCCAAGCCCAGATCTATGACCTGCAGAACCAAAACTGTGAGTATGAGTATAGATTTAAATCAATATAGTTGGCTACAGATTTGAGGATTCCGGAGACTCGATCATCTTTCCATGATGGAGCACCTATGCCTTGGAAGACGGAGGATCAAACCCAGGTTGCAACAACTCCACCACCATCACCTTTGAAGGAAGACAACTAAGCACGGGTATGGGCAATCCCCTTGGCTTGTGTTAAGCTTGGGGGAGTTGCCCCGGTATCGTATCACCATCACATCCTTTGCCTTTACCTTTTCTTAGTAATTTCCTTTTTGGTTTTATCTTCCTCTAGTAGAATAAAGTTCTTAGTGTTTTAGGCTTGAGTTTTGCTTTGTGTCACCCCCGATGTATTCGAGTTCGCGAGTCATATAATAAAGAGTGTCTTAGTTAAGGGCCTTGCTTCATGCCGTGATCTAAAGAAAAGAATGATAAAAGAAAAAAAGCATGAAAGATCATGTAGTGATCTTATGGGAAGTGATGGCTCCACATATAAAAAGAATGTTGATTGAAACTTGTTGTGGGTGGACTATCATAGACCTGGGTCATTGTTCCAATTAATCGGAAATGATAAAGAAGGAGAAGTTCACATATAAATCTATCATCTTTGACACCGTCTATGATTGTGAACACTCATTAAACTATTACATGCTTAGAAGTAGATGTTGGACAAGGAAGACAACATAATGAATTATGTCTGCTTGTTTCCGAACAATGTTTATATGACTAGAGATCCCTTAGCATGTGACAATTGCTTCCACCTCATATCAGCCAAAACTTCCGCACTAAGTAGAGATACTACTTGTGCATCCATAAACCTTCAACCCAGTTTTGCCATGAGAGTCCACCATACCTACCTATGGATTGAAGAAGATCCGTCAAGTAAGATGTCATCGGTGCAAGCAATAAGAATTGCTCCCTAAATATGTATGATCTATTAGTGTATAGAAAATAAGCTTTGTACGAACCTGGGATGAGGAAGACATAAAAGCGACATACTGCATAATAAAGTTCTTTATCACAGGAGGCAATATAAAGTGATGTTCCTTCGCACTAAGAGGTCACACATCCAAACCCCAAAAGCGCATGACAACCTCTGCTTCCCTCTTCGAAGGGCGTATCTTGTACCTTTACTTTTTGTCCTTAAAAGTGTCATGGTGATCGACCCCAATTCCTTATTTCGCCTTTTATCTTGGCTAACATCATATGCTTGGGAAATATCTATATTCATATGTCAACTTGGCAGTAAGTATTCATGAATTATTATTGTTGACATTACCCTTGAGGTAAGTACTTGGGAGGCGAAACTATAAGCCCCTATCTTTCTCTGTGTCCAACTGAAACTTTGATCTCATGAGTACCACGTGAGTGTTAGCAATTGTAGGAGACGAAAGGATGATTGAGTATGTGGATTTTCTTTACAAGATCTTATTTGACTCTTTCTGATGTTATGATCAATTGCAATTGCTTCAATAACTAAAGTTATTGGTTGTTAATTCTCAATAAGTTTCTTGATCCATACTTTACTTTGTGAAGGAATTATCACTTTAGCATAAGAGATTATATGATGTTATTGTTGTTCTGATTATGATCATGATGCCAGCATGACCGTATTTTGTTTTCTCGACACCTCTCTCTCTCTAAACATGTGGGCATATTTATTGATCTCGGTTTCCGCTTGAGTACAAGCGAAATCTAAGCTTGGGGAGTTGATACGTCCATTTTGCATCATGCTTTTATGTTGATATTTATCGCTTTATGGGCTGTTATTACACTTCACGTTACAATACTTATGCCTTTCCTCTCTTATCTTACATGGTTTACATGAAGAGGGAGAATGCCGGCAGCTGGAATTCTGGTCTGAAAAGGGAGCAAGTTTGAGTTACCTATTCTGCGCAACTCCAAAAGCCGTGAAAATCAACGAGGAATTATTTTGGAATTTATAAAAATACTGGGCGGAAGAAGTACCAGAGGGGAGCCACCAGGAGGCCACAAGCCTGCTAGGCGCGGCCTACCCCCCTGGCTGCGCCTAGGGGGCTTGTGGGCTCCCAGTTGGCCCTCTGGATCCCCTCTTTTGCTATAAGGAGGGTTTCGTTCCATAAAAAATCAGGAGGAGGCTTTCGGAAGGAATCGCCGCTGCCACGAGGCAGAACTTGAGCGGAACCAATCTAGAGCTCCGGCGGGGCCGTCCTGCCGGGGAAACTTCCCTCTCGGAGGGGGAAATCGTCGCCATCGTCATCACCAACACTCATCTCATCGGAGGGGACTCATCACCATCAACATCTTGATCAGCACCATCTCATCTCCAAACCCTAGTTCATCTCTTGTAACCATTCTCCGTCTCGCGACTCTTATTGGTACTTGTAAGGTTGCTAGTAGTGTTAATTACTCTTTGTAATTGATGCTAGTTGGATTACTCGGTGGAAGATTATATGTTCAGATCGTTGATTCTATTCAATACCTCTTTGGTCATCAATATAATTATGCTTTGTGAGTAGTCACTTTTGTTCCTGAGGACATGGGATAAGTCTTGCTATATGTAGTCATGTGAATTTGGTATTCGTTCGATATTTTGATGCGTTGTATGTTGTTTTTCCTCTAGTGGTGTTATGTGAACTTCGACTACATAACACTTCACCATTATTTGGGCCTAGAGGAAGGCATTGGGAAGTAATAAGTAGATGATGGGTTGCTAGAGTGACACAAGCTTAAACCCTAGTTTGTGCGTTGCTTCGTAAGGGGCTGATTTAGATCCACTAGTTTAATGCTATGGTTAGACTTTGTCTTAATTCTTCTTTCGTAGTTGCAGATGCTTGCGAGAGGCGTTAATCATAAGTGGGATGTTTGTCCAAGTAAGGGCAGCACCCAAGCACCGGTCCACCCACATATCAAACTATCAAAGTAGCAAACGCGAATCATATGAACATGATGAAAACTAGCTTGACAGAAATTCCCATGTGTCCTCGGGAGCGCTTTACCTCCTATAATAGTTTGTCCAGGCTTGTCCCTTGCTAAAAAAGGGATTGGGCCACTTTGTTGCACCTTTGTTACTATTGTTACTTGCTACTTGCTACTAATCATCTTACCACACAACTATCTGTTATCGATAATTTCAGTGCTTGCAGAGAATACCTTGCTGAAAACCACTTGTCAGATCCTTCTGCTCCGCATTGGGTTCGACACTCTTACTTATTGAAAGGACTACGATAGATCCCCTACACTTGTGGGTCATCAAGGACCCATCGGATAAGCCTTGGTTTCGCATCCTTCTTTTCCATAAGATACTTAATAGCAGCATGATCAGTATGAATGATGACTTTAGAATCAACAATGTAAGGCCTAAACTTATCACAAGCAAACACTACTGCTATAAATTCTTTTGAGCATTATCAAGGGTTTTTCTAGCATAATGGACAACATTCAATATCTTATCAACCCTTTGTCTTAACACAACTCCAACAGCAAAATCAGTAGCATCACGCATGATTTCAAAAGGAAAATGCCAAAATCAGGTGGTTCGACTATAGGGGCGGTTATCAAGGCTTTCTTAAGAACTTCGAAGGCTTCCTTACAATCTTCATCAAACACAAAAGGAATATCCTTCTGCAGAAGATTCGTGAGGGGTTTTGAATTTTTAGAAAAGTCTTTAATAATTCTTTTATAGAAACCAGCATGACTAAGGAAACTACGAATACCTCTTATGTCCTTTGGATAAGGCATTCTCTCGATTGCTTCAACCTTTTCCCTGTCCACCTCGATTACTTTTTCAGAAATCTTGTGGCCAATCACAATTCCCTCATTGACCATGAAGTGGCACTTATCCCAGTTGAGTACCAAGTCTCTCTCCTCACATCTCTGCAAAACTTTATTAAGGTTGTAGAGACAATGGTTAAAAGAGGTTCCATGGACGGAGAAATCGTCCATGAAGTCCTCCACAATTTCCTCAAAAAAACATGGAAAGATTGCGGACATACACCTTTGAAAAGTAGCAGGAGCATTGCATAAACCAAAAGGCATACGTCTATAAGCATAAGTAGCAAAGGGACAAGTAAAAGTGGTCTTCTCTTGATCGGCAGTGTTAACATGAATTTGAGAGAAGCTAGAGTACCCATCAAGCTAGCAAAAGTGAGTGTTTTTGGATAACTCTTCAAGCATTTGGTCGATGAACGACAACGGGTAGTGGTCCTTCCTGGTTGCCTTGTTCATCTTCCTGTAATCAATACACATTCTATATCCAATAATAATTCTTTGAGGTATTAGTTCATTCTTATCATTAGGAACCACAGTCGTACCTCCTTTCTTGGGAATACAATGTACTGGACTTACCCACTTACTATTAGCTATAGGGTAGATAATACCTACGGCTAGAAGCTTGAGGATTTCGGTCCTCACAACATCCTTCATCTTCGGGTTTAACCGTCGTTGATGATCAACAACTAGTTTAGCATCACACTCAAGATTGATAGTATGCTGACAAATAGATGGACTAATCCCCTTAAGATCATCAAGGGTATAACCAATATCGCCTCGGTGTTTATGAAGAACTTCCAATAATCGCTCTTCTTCATATCCTGAAAGGTTAGAATTGATAATAATAGGATTTACTTTATTTTCATCTAAATAAGCATACTTAAGCATATTGGGAAGAGGTTTAAGATCAAACACCGGGTCTTCTTTTGGTTTCGATAAAATCCCCAAAGGCTCAACCAGAAGGTTGTACTTCAGGATAGCAGGTTATCTCAAGAATATGTCATCTAGCTTATTCCTTTCCTGCATATGCATATCATTCTCGTGGTTTTCCATAAATTGCTACAAAGGATCGTTAGGAGGAATAGCAATAGAAGCAATCTCTTCAATAATTTTATCATTAGGTAGATCAGTACCACGAGTTTGCTTTGAGAATTTAGAAAAGTTAAATTCATATGGCTCACCATTAAATTCAACAAATACTTTTCCTTTCCTGCAATTTATAATAGCTATAAAAGTTTTGAGAAAAGGCCTACAAAATATAATAGGGCGAAAACTATCTTGTACCAAACCAAGTACTAGAAAGTCGATAGGATATTTTACCTTTCCACATAGAACTTCAACATCTCGCACAATTCCAATAGGAGAGATAGTTTCTTTGTTTCCTAGATGAATAGTAACATCGACTCTTCAACTTCACAAGGTAGAATCTCATTCATGATCTCTTGATAAAGTGAAAAAGGAATAGCACTAGCACTGGATCCCAAATCACATAGCCCATAATAATTACGATCACCTATTTTAACACATACAACTGGAGTACCTAAAATTGGGCCTTTATTCTTGGTTGTAACAAGGTTAGTGGAAACAACACAAAAAAATATATTGGAATCCTCAATATTACTAGTAACAAGATCCTTGACTAATGCAACTTGAGGATTGACTTTAATCAGGTCCTCATGCTCATCAGTCGTTCTTTCACTTTTATTCAGAATGCGTGTGACAAAAGAATGCTCCCTCATCCTTGCGGGAAAAGGGGGCTTTTCATATTCAACAGCAGGCAAGATAGGGTCAACAACATTAATATCAACAGGTAATTCCTTAAAAGGTTTATGGTGTTGATCCTCCTTCCTCTCAGAAGAGTCTTTATGAGAGGCCAAGTCTTTGCAAAAATCAATTAGAAGCTGGGAATCAAGACCAATCTTAGCGCAAAAGGTATTGAAGTAATCAGTTTTCACATAGCTCTCAATGTAATCATGCTCATAATTTATAACGGGTTCAATACCTTTATGAATCTCCCAGTCTTCAGTGTTCTTCTGGATCCTTTCAATAAGATCCCACTTAGCTTCAGTGCTTTTGTTGGAGAATGCCGCACTAGAGGAAGCATCAATCATCTCTTTATCTGGACGAGAAAGCCTTGCATAAAAATTTGTGAGAATAATTTCTTTGGAGAGCTCATGTTTGGGACATTTGAGCATTAAGGACTTCAATCTCCCCCAATCTTGAGCGATGTTGTCTCCGTCACGAGACCGAAAGTTATAAATATAATTCATGTCTCGATGTATTTCATGAAGAGGATAAAACTTTGCATAAAAGACAGGCATACAATCTTGCCAATTTAGTAAATAAGAGTCATCAAGAAGCCTATACTAATCCAAATCCTTATCTTTTAATGACAGAGAGAATAGCTTTCTAATAACAAAATCCATCGATATACCTGCAAGCTTAAATAAGGAGCATAGTTGTGAAAGATATAGCAAGTGTTCACCTGGATGTCTATCTCCTGCATATCGATTAGCCAAAACACAATCAATAATACCAGTTGGTATTTTAAAAGGCACAATTTAAGTAGGTGGGGTAGGCTTCTCCACCACAATAGCATTCAAGCGGTTCCCCAAAAGCAACAAACCAAGAGCAGAGTGATCCATAGGGACAAAAAGCAGGAACTGTAAAACAAAAATAACACGTACAGCGTAAAGGTTTCCTTGCCAATTTCGCTTACCAATAGCGCTACACTCCCCGGCACTAGCGCCAGAAAATGATCTTGATGACCCACATGTGTAGGGGATCTATCATACCCTTTTCGATAAGTAATATTGTCGAACCCAACGAAGAGCAGAAGGTATTGATAAGTGATCTTGAGCAAGGAATAACTTCAGGTACTGAAAGGTAACTTTTTATGGGTTTTCTAGTATAAGCAAAAAGGAAATAAATGCAAGTAAAGTAAATGGTGCCGAGGTGCAGCAAGTGGCCCAATCCTTTTAAACACAAAAGATAAGCCGAGGGACTAAACATATAATGACTAAGGCGTTCCTAAGGACACGTGGGAGAGATAGTCAAGTGCTTTCGCCATATTCCGTCTAGTAATAAGTTTTGTATTTATAAGTGTTATGTGGGTGGATCTTAACTAATGCACCATCTAGGCTAAGACAAGTACACTCTTATGATTAATCCCTCTTGAAAGCATCCACAAATACAAGAGAGAAATTAAGGCAAAGCCTAACCATAGCAATAAGCTTTAGGATCCAATACTCCCTCATGCAAAAGTATGGGAACAGGGGTTCAGGTTTCTGTCACTCCAGCAACGCACCATAAGCATTCTTTATACACGATGCATTCCCCTAGGTACTTAAAAAGGCAAAGTGTTATGTAGTCGGTGTTCACATAACACCACTAGAATAATAACACCATAACTAAAATATCAATCAACACATATTACTTCAACATCATATGACTACTAGCATCTAGACTTTTCCCATGTCCTCAAGAACTAATGAAGCTACTCACAAGACATAAAAGAGATCATGATCAGAGGTGATGAAAATATGATTAACAATCTGGTCATAACAATAATTCTCCAACAAACTAAATAGCATTCACCACAAAAGAGTAATCAACACCGGTAGAATAGAGGGATGAATAGTGCAAGGTACGACTCTGATTGCAATGGTGAAGTAGATAGTTTGTAAGTGGAGATGTTGGTCGTGTTGGTGATGATGGTGACGATGATCTCGATGATGCCTGTGACAATGGTGATGACGATGAGGACGATCTCCCCGTTCGGGAGGAGTTCTCCCCGACGGAATCTACCCGCCAGAAATGTCTTTTCTTCTCTGTAGGTTTCCGCCGCGGAGCGGCCGCTGAATCGCAAAAACTCTTTTATCCCCCATCAATTTTAGGTCAAGAGGAACATATAGGCCAAAGGAGAGCACCGGAGGTGGGGCTCACCACCCAGGCGGCCTCCTAGCGTGACCTAGGGTGGGGCCCGCGCCAGCAGGTCGCCTGTGTGACATGTGCCCCCCCTTCGGCCCTTCTTTGGCATGCCTTCGGGATCTGTTCGGAAACTTCTTCCCTCAAATTTTCAGCAGAGTTGGAGATGTTCTGATTTGGTAACACTTCGTGCTATTTTCTCCGCTGAATCTTGTGTCTGCTGTTTCTGCACCGGAAAGTTGTAAACTGTGTAAAATAGGCCAAAATACTATAAGTATATCATCATAAGGTGAAATATATCAATGAATAGAGACAAATTATGATACAAAATAGTGATGCATTTTGGACGTATCACGCGTGTGAAAGCTTCTTTTCATGACGTGTAGGTGGGCTCTGGGGTGACCTCCGCCCTGCTGAGCCCCCAACTTTAGTCCCCTAGCACCAAACGGGAAACCTTTAGGGTCCTCTTTAGGAGCAAGTCGTTTGTCCTAGCTTAATTAGCACAGAAGGGGAAACCCACCCCACACGCGCCTACTAGCACCACTCATGCGCCGCTTGTGTAGCCTGACTCATCCATGTGAAGGAGCTGGGTCACGGGACCCTACCAAGTCGCCATCGGCGACCCCGCTCCCCGAGAGCCTTAGGGGAAACATACGCCCTCTCGAGGTCCTTGCTGACGATCCTCAAGTTCTTGCCTCACGAGGTGAGCACCCTCGCGAGGGTCTTCTTTGCCAAACTCGCCAATGGGCCGAACCAGCTTATCCGGCCGCGTCTCGCCTGGGGCCGTAGGCTGACAGGCTTGGGTACCCCCGGTCCCTGGAGCCCGACATTCTGTTCGAGACTCATGAATCAAGAATGCTATAAAATCATCTTAAATGATAATGGATAAAGAATTGCACTTTGAAATGCAAGACAAAGAATACCTGAACTTCCTTAGCAAGGATCTTGAAGAATAATTCAAGAAGTATTTATATCCTTAGCGAATCCCCAGGAAGAACATCTTGGAAACACTGGAATGAAAGGATGATAGAAAAGCATTGAAGGTTGAAAAAAATAAGATTAAAGTATTGCCATGATTTAGATGGAACTTCACGAGATATACTTGAGAAACACTTGGAACTACGGAAAAGAAAATATGAGAACACTTGAAATCGAGAATTCACTATCATGAACAACTCTAGAAGAAAGATTGGAATCACATTAATTAAACAAGAATAAAAATTATGTTCTGCTTATCCTTCATCAAGTTAAATTGATGACAACCAACGGATTTGGCACATCGATTATTCTTCTTGAAAATATTGGAGAATAACAAGATACTCTTGAGTGAACCACCGGTTAGAACTTGAAACCAATGATGATACTACCAATGAACATAGATACATGCCATGAGAATGAAGAGATCACGGTCCGCCTAGGGAAATCTTGAACGAAGCACCGGCGTAATTGAGATACGAATGAGGAGACAACAATTGACCAGAATTTGAGAATGGAAGCTGAAAGCTAAGGAGAACAAATCTTTTCAAATGATGGCCTTCAGATGATCAAGAAATGAGCACAGAGCCGAAATACTATGAATAGATATGGATGGAATTTCTCGTGATGGAAAACACTTTGAATAATAGGAACAAGGTAGAAACACGAATCTTCAAGAAAATGGAGCAAGATTTAAGAGAAACTCTCCTTCGGTCTTAAACATTGAGAATGATGACGAGCAAGAACTTCATGAATTACTGACACTCCGGAATAATGAATAAAAAGGTTGAGCAAAGAAAGAAACTGATTTAAAATCAATCTTCGAGAAGGAATATGACTGATGGAATTCATTCTTACTTCATGTAAGTAAAGAATTAAAGATCTCCGATAAGTTTAGAAGAGCCATGTAAGATCGTGGGAAAATCTTGTGGGTTATGGGCCCACTCAAAGAAAACATCGTTGAAACAATTGATTAGAAAGATAGATTGCATCGTTACATTGAAAACTTGATTAGGTGAGAACCTCGAAATAATTTGAAAGGATATGAATGAAAACAAGAATCTACTAAGTTATCTTCTACACTCTGGATAGAATAAAGACAGATGAATAAATAAAAGAGGCTTGGGTAGAATTTTCAACATGGGAAAGCATTGATCGAATGGAAAGGACATGATGAACACCGAGATGTTAAATCGAATCCACGAGGGAAGAAAACAAAAATGAAGTATCATGAATTTAGCACTTAAGCATCTTCACAATGAATCAGTGGTTACCATATGAAGGAAAATATAGCAAAAGCAACAATGAAAGAACGACACTTTGCTGATAATTTAATCACTGAAGAAAAAAGGGTGGGAGGGTGGGGAAAACTAAAACAACTTGGGACAGATGAAATAAACTCCAGAAAGAAATATAAGGATTTCTATTGCAAATATTTGAGATGATCGAACTATCTTGCAGAGAAGCACTCCGGATGGAAAATATTTTGATGATAGCTCCGGTTGATCAAAAGGATTAGCATTCCCATAGGAATATGATAACACCACTTAGGAAATATATGAAATCGCCACTTGACATCGAAGCAACTCGAATTACCATATTCCAACAAAACAAACCATGAGGCTTGCAATTAAGTCGGAAACAAAACATAACCCATTGTGCATTTGTTCGAAGGATAATCCTAGGTAACTACTTGAATTCCCACCTAAGAATTCCCAATAATTCTGGTTGTGCAATCTCATCCAACAAATACAACGAGCAAAAACTCACACAATTCCTAACATTATACTACACTCCAATGTATCACATCCCTCAACACATAACCACGGGTCTCGGGAACTCATCTACCTCAGACCCTCTTAATCACAATGATACCCATTACGGCAGTACATTTGGATGTTTTCCCTAGTACTGGGTGATGCTAAACTCCTCTCCCCATAAAGAGTATTGAAGCAATTTCGAACGTCCTTGTCATGAGATACTAAGGAATTTGAACAATATCAGTTTGTGAAGAATGCTTTGGAGCTTTATTCCCCCAAAATAGGAGGCACCAAGTACACAATTCCGTCACATCGACATCATAGAGATTCCAAAATACCAGCGTGATCCTAAAACAACTTTGAGTGAGAAGAGGGGTAGAATTAAAATTCCTACATCACAATTCCTCACCACATCATGGAAGAGGAGTATAAAGAACCCTACTCGCAGATATATAACAAGAAAAGAAATGGGTTTTCACTAGACTTGACTCGGCCAAGTTCAAGCAATCAAGGGGGTTCCTAGGTCGGTACTGCTCTGATACCAACTTGTAACGCCCAAGATGCGGCCTGTCATTATTTTGGCTAGAGGGCATCTATAGTGATAGAAGTGCATCGCATTGTTTCGCAAGAATGGATATCATTACAAGAACATGTAAAGAGGACATGAGTATATGGAATTGGCTATCACTCGCCAAAAGCTAAAGCATGATCATCTGAATACAAGTATCCATAGTAATCATCATACATAAAAGGAGTGTTCGATTACAGATGAAATCAAAATATTTGTCGTCCTGGAACCCATCCTATGATTGAAGAATAAGAACAACAAGAAGAACTCCATCTCAAACAAGCATCGCTCTCACGTCAAAGCATCACATTACCTCTACCTCCAACTATTGTTGTAGTAATATGTGAGCCACACGAACTCAACAATCTCGTTTCCAAAGGTATCAAGACTATCAAAGATTTATGGGTGCGGTATGATTAAGTGCTTAGCTTCAGCAAGCGCTAAGCATTTATTTGAGTGGCTAACTTACAAGTACAAGAATAAGAGGAGTAATCTACGCATAAACGGATGTGAACTAGTAATGGTCAAGAAGTTATCCTGAACACCTACTTATGAGGCAAACATAACCCCACTGTGTTCCCTTCTTGGTTCAAACCTCACAAGAAGAGACGGTCATGATTAAACACACGGTTGTTATATTTTATTTGAATTTACTTCAAGTTTGCTATGACCGGGTGTTAAACAAATTCCAAGTTTCTACATAATTGTGGCATGGCTTTCCGAAAGATTCAACCCTGCAGGGGTGCTCCAACTCATCCATCACAAACTAGCCACAAGATGCGTGGAAAACCTCAACCTCGGAATACCCCGTAGTCTCATCGGAATCCCCGTGGAAAACCTCAACCTCGAGATAGCCCATAGTATCCTCAGAATTCTGGTGCACAAGATATTCGAGACAGGTAAAACAAATCCAGCAAGGCTGCCCAATGTGTCGACAAACCCAATAGGATCCGCGTATCTTGTTCTCAAGACACGACCAAATGAGCACATCATACTATTGAAAGTTCATTATATCGACTATAGGGGGGTGAATAGACAATTTTTACAAATTTTTCAGTGTGGAATTACTCGTTAAGGAATTCCTAAGGGACGATACACTAGCAGCGGAATAAGTACTCACTTGCATGTGAAATATAGCAACATCATATTCATCATGCTGAAATGAAATATACATAGAGCATAGGTAGCGTGTAAACAGGATCAGCAGGTGAAGAACCAGGTGACTGAAGAATTTGAAATGAGAAAATTGAGAAAGTCTTCAGTCAATGTCTTCAAACAATAACGATCAATTTCATCAACAAGTACTTAAGGAAATAGATGAGTTGAGGAAATAGAACAAGGAACTCGATGAATACAGTGATTTGATGACCGAGCTCCAACTACTGTGAGAGTCATACGTTTGGTTTGGAGCGGCTTGGTACTTAACACAAAGGAGACACATTCCTTGTTGTATTGCCCCTGAGCTAAGGTCATATACACACCTCGCCCAACAGTCATGGTAAATCTTCAGGACAGACTTCCAAACCCCCACAAACTCGATCGCCCGACAATCCACAATTTACTAGTCGATGCTCTAGATCAATGATACATAACCGTCTAGAAGATATACAACATTCAAAGGTAAAAAGCATCGGTTTCACAGAGGAACAATCTCTTCAGTGATGCTCAATCACTTTGGGTTTTGGTTTTGGTTCGGGTGTTTGGGTTTTTCCTCGCTGATGATTTTCTCTCAAAGTCCCTAGAGGATGGGATGCTCTCAAATGACAAGTGTCAAGTTCTTTCCCGTAGTATCCAAGCAGCTAGTGGTTGTTGGGGTGGCTATTTATAACCAGGGAGCAATCCCGACATCATATGACATAAATGTCCACTAATGGTATGACCGTTATGTGGATAAGGTATTTGGGACAGCTCACGCAAAGCAGAGCAACGGTCGGAATTTTTGAAATGGAACTATCATGTTCCTCACTTGTAGTCAAATCGCACTAGCGAAATCCTAACTCCTGAGCGATAAGAATTTCCTCAGAGATGAGAAGAACTTCGTCTCTTTTACTAAAGAAATTAACTGAACTGGAAGAGGTTTCAAAAGGCTACACTCGAAAGATTGGTTATGTATAGGCTTTAAGATGAGCATCACTTGGTATTTTTTCCTTAGTATTACCTCGACCCCCTTCAATAGTATGGTGTTCCTATGTCTCAAAAGAAAGAAAATGAAACTACGAAAACAAAAGTCATCACACTTCAAAGTCCTCGCTTCAATATCTTCAGGGACACACCAATTTCCTCACTTTCAAAATCTTCACGAAAGTACCAAAGTCTTCAGTTGAACACATTCATTTTTATGGGTCGAATTTCTTTGAATATATCAAACTTATATAGCCTTCATACACTCACAAACATATTAGTCCCATAACCCATAAGTCTTCAATACAACAAAATCACTAAGGAAAGCTAGATGCACTTACAATCCCCCCTTTTTGTTGATTGATGAAAAGTAGGTTAAGTTTTTAACAGGGGTAAATATATAAAGTGTAAGCACTGAGTTTGAGGAATTTGATTGCAAGATATAGAGAAATTCCCCATGAATACGTTCATATTTGAGGAATTTGCTTTGTACTGCAAATGTACATTATAGGTAAATACCATGGAGATAGCCCCCTATATCTTGTAATCCATACACTCATTTCAAATATAACATGAGGAAATTGAAATGCATGGTGGGAAGTGGTGTCTCACAGAATTCAGCATGCGCACTTTTAAAAACATGAGGAATAAGCATGGAAAAAAGCATTTCAAAAGTGTCAGGCCACCATCACACTTAAGTTTACAATTCATACAGCCATAAGCTTCAGAAGAACGAGAGTTGCAACTTAACACAAACACAACCCATATAGGTAAACCATCTTGAAGTGACGAAAAGGGAGTAAATTGAGGACTAACGCCCCTAGAGAATATCATCTCGATGGTGGTGGAGGAGCGCCAGCGTTGTTGGTGTCGTTTGTCAATGAAGGGCCTGTAGTAGTGTCGTCCAGATCTTTAGCTTCACCCATCGAGCGCGATGAAGAAAATGAGTTGGTCACCAGCAGAGGAACATGAGCTTTCTTAAATTTCTTCTTTGGAGGAAAATCCCAATCAAAGTCCTGCTGAAATTCCATCTCTTCAAGTTCTTCACGAGTCCTGAGGTGAGATAGAATGGCTCATATGCGATCGAAAATTTCATGCAGATAAAAGTGATTGATCATAGTCAGGTCACGAAGAATTCCACCAAACTAACCTTTCACACACTTGTGATTGCGATCGACCTTGTGATGAAGACTTAGAAGAAGTCATGGGGTGGTTTCTCGAGGAACTTGAGTTGAGGCTTTTGCTGTAGAATCTTGTGATGCCATGTCATCATTGGTGGAATGTGATGTAGCTTGACGAAATTGTCCACCAAGGGGGCAATATCCTTCATCAATAATAGTTTTTCCATTACCTTCTGTTAAGGCGAAGTTTTTCTTGATGACTTCGAGTGGGAGCAAGAAAGTAAAGTGGTTATGGGAATCCGCTTTATAAGGGATTGAGGATCTTTCCCTAATGAATTTCATGATCCATGGAGCATATGGCTTCAGTTCAAATGGTAGCAGAGCAATATTGGCCAAAGTCCTTATGATGAAATCATGAAAGTCGATGGGAATGCCATGAATGAAGTTGAACAACAAATTCTTCATGATTCCCACCACATCTTCTTCTTTATAATTATGACCCTTGATAGGACTAAGGGTTTTGGTCAAGATGTGGTAGACCGTTCTTAGCACATAGAGCAAGTCCCTCATGAGGAATGTGATTTTGGGAGGTTTGCCTGGTGCCAAAGGGTTCATCAACACGTGCATCAGATGATTTGGTAGTTCAGGTTCATCATAGATGCATCTTTCCCCTTCTGAGGGAATACCAACTTGTAACACACGAAGCAATTCCGTTGTCGGACCGGTATAGTGTATGTCTTCGGTCATCCAATCAAGTATCCATGACTTGATATCCCATGCTTCACCAGCAATGTGTAGAGTGGCATAGAATTGAAGACTTGTTTCTTCATTCCAGTCAAAGATATCCATGCAGAATAGCAAGAGTCCAGCTTCATGAAGAACATTTAGGACCGGTGTGAAGCATGGAATGAACTCCATATATGCATGAGGAATTGGACGGTGCTGGAAGAGTTTGTTATTCTCAATGATCACATCACCTAGAAGTTGAATTGTTTTGAATTCCAGAAGCTCTTCCACCTTATCCTCTAAGAGTGATAGGGCTTTTCTCCTTGAAGATATTATGTTCATCATAAAAATTCTCTTGAAGGAATTTTGGTCGCTTTGTACCCTTGTATGGCTGAAGTGGCTTGGGCTAAAGATTTGGCTTGTATCTCCCAACAAGTCCTCTTGGCATGCTCTCTGCTTGAGGATCTTGTGCCACAACAACCCCTAACTGAGGATTTTGAACAATGGGTTCATAAGAAGTATGCTCAGTGGTTGTGATATCAACCTCAGGTTTCACAACTGTTTGTAGAGGAATTTGAGGTGCATTTTGTTCAGCCATTGGTTTATAAGTCTGAGGAATTTGCGGAGAAAATTCATCAGCTACATTCTCCTTTGCAGCATGCTGAGGAATATGAGTAGCAATATGTTTAGCTGTGTTTTCTTTTGTAGAGAAGTTTGGTCAATAGATTCTTCAGATGATGCAGTTGGTATTTCCTCTGGAATAGATTGCATCGGAGTAGGAAGGTCCTTAGACCATGTATGAATTACTTCAGTTATAGTAGGGGACTAAGGATTTTGATGGAGTGGAGTGGCCAGTGGCAGATTTGGGTGAGCAGTTTCCCAATATTCATCACTTATCACCGGGGTTGTGCATCCACTGTCGACACCTTCTTCAATTTATTAAACACCCGCCTCTTCAGCAGATAACTCAGGCTGGGGTGATGATAGTTTAGGGGTTGAAGTGTTCAGATCCACTTCAATTTCTTCATCAATTAGCTTTGTGGAAGCAGCCAATCGATTTTCGTCATCCTTTTGAGGAATGACATATTCTTCACCAGACGGTACCATTTCATATGATGGTACCGATGGGGGTTGCATCAGTTGGTTCACTTCAGGTACTTGGAAAATTCCTCAAGCGTATGACCTCTAAGGATTCTGTTATTGTTGATGCTTTTTGCTTCCAAGTGTCTTATTTTTCGGCAACTTTAGTCTTCTTTGCTTCTGATGGAGAAGGAAGCAGAAATTTCTTCCGCTCGCCTGGCAGTTTCTTTAGGAGCTATAGTTCCTTCAATAGACCTGACAATTTCTTGATCCACTAGAACTTGTTCAGTAGGCTGAGCAATTTCATCAGCCTCAAAAGAGGAGCTAGCCTGAGCAATCGATGGTTGCAGCAGCAACCCTGGTGTTGTGTTGAGTGATAGCCTTGGTCCTAAGATTGACGAATCTGACCTTGGTGCCTTTCCATTCAGCATGGTATCAACTGTATTCATCACTGAGGTTTTTGATCTTATCTGTGCAATGATGAGTTGATCAGAAGTTAAGGAGAGCACGTTATTCTTTAGGAAACGCTCTTATTGGTTTGTTCATGTCTGGCACCTTTTGTTCTTCTCACACTTCCATTTTTCTTCGGTGATGAACACCGTCAGCACATGGCTTGGCCCAGCTGGAAGTTTTAGATCATCGATTGGTATTTGAGAATTTTGATACCAAACATCAATGAAGTCTAGCACAACTGTGGGGTTCAACATAAGAGGAATGTTGGTTCCCTTAGCGTGAGCAACTCTCTCCTATTTGCTTTTGATGATTTCTACCAATTCTTCATCATCAGCTTCACCATCCTTAGATCCTAAGTGTATGTTGAAGACCTCCTTGTGAGGACTTGGTCTTTTGCCTCGTCCAGCATTCATCTTTTTCTTCATAGTTGCACTCAAAGAGGTGAGTGCAGAGCGAGATGCCTATGTTCCCGGGGGAATTATGAATCCCACAGTTCGTTGCCACGTTGCAAGGTGTACTAGCATTGAGGACTTTGTAGAAGTTGTTGAGGAAGTTACAACCACAATTGAACTTGAGGACTTGGTCTTCACAGCAAATTCCTTGACCAACCTTGCTTTGGAGTTGTTGCAATGGCAGATGCTTCAGTGGCAGAGGAGGTGGCAGCAGCAGCAGTCTGAAGGTTGAATTTCCTCACTGCCTCTGGTAAAATCTTCTTCAGCTTAGCTTGACTCTTTTCCCACTCCTTGGGAAATTTTTCACCAATAATGATATGTTGGTGGGATTAACAACTTGGCCTTACGCAAGTCGAGGTCTTGGGCATGGATGTTTCATAATGAATATCTTCATGTACTTAGGAATAACATATCCGTACTCCCTCCATTCCTTCATACATCTCATCTCAATCTTTTATATTCGTGTTTTGCCCTTCTCCTTGGTCTCCTTGCCATAGATTTCGTCATCCAAAGGGCAGTATTCATCATAGATATCATCAGTTTATCAAATGTAGCGTTGGTCTCTGCCTTCTTTCCTCCTTTCTGAGGTCTTTTCCCTTCAGTCATTTTCTTCACTTGAGGAATTTGTGCTTTTGATGATTCTGAGGAAGTGTGCAAATTGTCTTCAAGGAACACTGCAAATGAGTTAAGTTGATAAAAACCTAGAGATTCATCAGCACACATTTTGTACGTGTGAACAAAGTATATGTGCGAAAACTTTGAAGAGGTCATATGCGTTCTCAGAAATTTTTAAAAAGAATATCATGTTGAAGAATTTGACCATAGTTTTTCTTGAAGAATTTCCCTAAGTGTTCTTATTGTAGGTTTCAGAGTTGTGCAAATTCGAAAATTTACACAAGTGGGGAATCTTTGAAAAGATTCATGACTTAGTGAAAAAGTTTATGGGAAATGAAGTTGATTCAGGTGTTTACTAGATGATTGGGAAGTAATAAACACCTTTTAAGGAAATTTTGAAATCAAAAAGATTAAACAGGGCAGTAAAATTAGATTTTATTTACCCTGGCCAAAGAACACGACAAACACATAGTCAAAGGAAGAAGTCCGTCAGTTTAGATCTAATGCGCCCCAACTCGGCATCAGAACACAGCTACGATGGTGGCGGAGTAAATATTTTCCCGGTCGACGTGAATACAATGACGAGAAGGTAGAGGTAGATAAGTTTGTCCTCTCTGGCAACAATGAATAACGACGGTGCTGTTGGGTCTGAGCTCGAGTGGGAGGAGTGGCGGAGTAACTGTGACAATGAAGGGGTGAAGGGGGTATTTATAATGATGGCCAAAAACTACCCAACACTCTGTTTTCGTGAAACCAAAATCGACGCATGAACCACATCAGACTGAAGAGCGCACTGCTTAGAAGGGAAAATCGCACTGCATCGGAGGAACAAGTGCACAATGTTGGGGCTAGCGCAGCCTGGATCGAGTGGCGCTGCATTTCCAGGGCCCACCATGCCCTGGATCCGTCGATGTGTCATGTCAGCTAGGCATCGGCCGGAGCAGGAGGATGCAGGGAAGCGTTGAACGAGAGAAGGACGAGGCGGGGTGGCCCCGACCGTGAGGAGGAGGCGAGGGCGCTAGGAGACCGGCTGACACCGATAAGGAGGAGGACGCGATAGTTCGGCTCCGATAGGGAGGAGGAGGAGGCGGGGCGGCACCGATCGAGGGAAGGAGACGACGGGGCGGCTATAGCCGGGAGGAGGAGGAGATGAGGTGATGTCGGTCGACTGGGAGGAGGAGGAGGCTGGGCGGCTCTGGTCGGGAGGAGGAGGAGGCTGGGCGGCTCTGGTCGGGAGGAGGAGGCCACGGGGCGGCTCCAGCCGGGAAGAGTAGGCGGGGCACGGGAGCAAGAAGGTGGAGGGAGGTGGGGGCTTGAGATAGTTTGGTGGGCATGACGTAACGTCCAAGATGCGGCTCTTTCCTTATTTGGGGGCGAGGCCTAAAAATGGGAAAGGGGTGCATCTAAACATTGCAATACATACAAGAGGGATGAGTATAGGATTTGGCTTACAATCGCCAGAAATTAAGTTACAAGATCCACACAACATTTATTCAAATCATTCAGAAGGCAGGGTCCGACTACGGACAAGATAAATGATAAAAGCAATATTCCCTCTTCACTAGGACCACGATCATGACCAAGGACCTATAGTCATCGGGATACGTCATGTACAGCCGACCATTGTCCTCGACAAACTCCCACTTTAGGTGGGTACCGTCAGAAGCATCTGTATCTGCAGTACCTGTATGTGTGGGTGGTTGTAGTAATAGGTGAGCCACAAGGACTCAGCAATCTCATGACCTTGGTATAGAATCTAACCAAGTCATCACGTGAGGATGGGGTATGTGTTTGAGTTTGTAGCAACCTAAGCATTTTTAGTGGCTAACTTACATTGAACAAGAGTAATTGAGTGGTCTACGCATGTCGGTCGTGACTAAGAATAATCACTAAGTGATCCTGAACATTTACTTACGTCACACATAACCACACCATGTTCTCTATCAGAGAAGGAGCTCTGAAGGAAACAATCATGGTTGCAAACACACAGTTGGCAGGTTTTAATTAAGTTACTTCAAGTTATCTAGAACCGGATGTTAACAAAGTTTCCATGGTTGCCACATAACTGCGAGCACGACTTTCCAAAAGATTTAACCCTTCAGGGGTGCTCCAAGTAATCTAGCAAAAATTACCACAGTTCGCATAGAAATGCTCGATCACGAAACTCGCGATCTTGTCGGATTCCTTAATGGAAAACCTCAACTCTCAGAAAAACCCAAAGTTTCACTGCATAAGATATATCGTTAAGGAAAGACAAGTCCAGCAAGACCACCAGATGTGTCGACGAACCCGATAGGAGCCGCGTATCTCATTCTCAAGAGATGGCGGATGAGTCACACTACGAGTTAAACCAAACATCGAGTTGCCCCGCGGTGGCCCCACAGTGTGCCCATTTTGGACCAACACTCGTGAGGAGCACTGGCCCGGGGTTGGTTAAGTCTCCTCGGGGTAGCTATTCCTTATGCTTTATTATTAAGTTATTAGAAAATTTAACACCAAAGTTTGATCTTGTCAGAGAAGCCTTAACACTAAAAGCTTTACCAAGGAGGTCCCCATAACAACCTCGAACGTGTTAGGAGCATTGAATTATAGAATAAAACACAGGTAGCCGAAACTAGGGCGGCAAAAGCGGAACAAATCACCAAGCGAAAGGCCGGGCCTTCCGACTTTTTCCTAGTACATAGGTGCATTAATTAAATATATTTTAAATAAGATGATAATAAAACTTCACATGTTATCACATGGACCAGCTTGCACCTACAACTAGGAATTGTATCAAGTGGTTGAGCAAGCGCTAACTTGGCCAAACAATATTTTCTAGGAGGTGAAGGGTTAGATGTTTCATGGCAATGTTGGGATCCTTAATTATCAGGAGGTACGCAGCGGTGAATAACGATGGAAACGATTCAACTAGGCATAACAAAGCTAGAAAAGGTGTCAAGGTCACGATCATCTTGCTTGTGAAATCATCATACTCGAACAACTCTTTATCTTCCTGAACATACTCAACAGAATCCCCAAACTTGTTCCCAGCACCCGTTGCTACCCAGAAGAAACAAGCATCCAATAAACACCAGCAAGTGATAATGCAAGAAACAATATTATGCATGTGTGGCACAATCTAACAAAATGCCACCTCATCACAAAATGGCACTTTTGCAAAATTGCTCGAAAGTGAAATCCAACGCCACCATTGGATTCCTTGGGTTCTTCTACCCCAAAATTATATATCACACTACTATACATGCATCAAACAACCGTAAAACAGAAAAGAAGAACTACTATAAATCCTAATCACTTATATGACAAACGAGTGTCAGATTTGGCATATGCCAGATTTGGCATATTCCGATTCTCAATATATTCCAAATAGGAAATACCACACAAACAATAACAATACCAACACAGATTAATATGACATGGGGTCCCACTAGTCATAGATACCAGGCCCCCCTCAGTGCATGGCATGTGGGCCCTGTGGCCCACTTGTCAGTGGCACACTACAACAACTAACACAGGAAAGTAAAAGAGGGACTAGTGGGGGACTGAGCTAGGCTCGGTTAGCATCTCTAACAGGGGAGTAATCCTACCTATGCTACCTATGCAGGCAAGCGCAACAGAGGAAAAATCCCCAAATAAAAAGGGGTGTGCGAGGGGCTCAAACCCTCAACCTACTGGCGCTGCTGTGGCTCGGTTGCCACTGCGGTAGGGTAGTGTTCTTGTTGGAACAGGGGCACTACTTCACTTATACAGAATCTTCTAGCTAGTATAGAATCTTCTAGCTAGGTGGGAGAGGAGAAGGTAAAAAACGATGGTTAGGGTTTAGGGAGTCTAGGGGCTCCTATATAGCTCGAACCGTGAGCTCTTGGTCATCTAATCGAGAGAGGAGAACGATCGGTGGTGGTGCTAGCATTTGTACAGTGCTGACGCACGCAAAGAGGAAGAAGGTGTTACTGGCTGGGCTCTTGGCCGAAATCAACAGGGAATGGGCCTGGTTACTCTCTCTCGCATTTGAAACATTTTTCAAATAATAATCAGAACAGTGTTTTAAATAACTAACAGATGCTGAAAGGAAAAAGGTTTTGGGGAAGATAAAAATAACTTTTGTCTGCTAAAATCATGTTTCAATTTATAAACATAAGTTGGGCATTTTTAGCTGAGCAAAAATAAATTCCTTTTATTAAAATAGGGCACTGAGATAAATAAAACCAAAAGGAAAATAAAGCCAACCCACAGAGGGGTGCACTCCACAAATAATAAAAGATTTTTCAAATGGGACGAACATTTTTATTGGAAGCAAAACAGAAACTTTTAAATCTGCCACTAAAATAAAAATGAAAGAAGGGGTTTTAGAGCTATGATGCAACAAGGGGGTTTTGAGATGAGATCTTGTTGCACCGAAATCACAACAACAATGACATGCCACTTTCCCACATTGCACTCACACTTCCAAACACCAAGGTGCAACACAAAATAAAGATGAATGATGATATGCATGATGCTATGATGCAACAGAAAAGAAGACAAGATTAATCTTATCCACCTCTCATAAAACATAACAAGGTTGCCAAACAAGGACAGATGTATAAAAGGGGGAAGGATGCATTGAGGCTATTACACACGGGGTGGGAGGTGTTATCGGAATAAGACTCTAACACTTACATACTTCATGCTCAATGCGAGGGCACTGCACTTTCTGTAGCAAAGCTACTCCAATATGGAGACAAGTGATCTTCGTCTCGGAAAAAACTGCGTGACAACTTTTGTCGCGACACCAAAATCAACGTGTGAACCACATCGGACTAAACAATGCACTCCTTTTGACGGAAAACCGCACCGCATCCTACACGCAAATGAACTGCATGGTTTTTTGCCTGACGTGAATTTTTTCAAACGAGGAAGTAAACAAACTCTGACAAATAGCAAACTTCATGGAAACAGCCTACCATCTGAAGTTCACTTGACTTTTATCACAAATAGAATGCAAATTCGGCCAACTACATGCACAAGCTGGCCGAGCTGCACCGCCGCATAACAGAGTTGCACTCCCGTCTCGGTCAAACTGCAATGATGAGAAGCCATGGCAGCCACCATATCCATTGTCCTCCTTGCCGGACACAACCAGCAGACTAGTCGGCGGAGGCCATGTTCCGTGGATCTGCGGTGGGGCGTTGGGAGCCGCGGTCCAACACTTGCGCATGGGTGGATCCCTTGCTGGCACGGTGAGGAGCAGGGGCTTGGTTGGCGGTAGGGAGGGATGGTACCGATCTTCTGTGGACGCCCTGGCACGAGGGATGGTGGCGCAGTGCGGTGGACGGGGCCGAGATGGCACTAATATACGGTGGGAGGTCTCGTACAAGGGACGGACAGCGTCGTTCGATAGACGGGGGCAGGCGGTGCTAGGTGTTGGCTGGGGTAGGGGTCGAGCGGCACCAGGCAGTGGCCGGGGGTGGGCCGCGCGGGGTGGTGTGTTGACTATGCGCCAATCAAGATGGGGATAGGAAGAAGGTGGGAGGAGTGGGGGTGGGAGTGCACGAGGAGGGGTGGGTTTCGGCTGGGGTGGAAGGTGGAGGTAGTGGGAGGTGTTATTAGAATAGACCCACCTTATATATATATAAGTATGTATATAGTCAATGAAGAACCCACACTGAAAAATTTGAAGAATTTGCACAAATCTCAATTTTGAAGAATTTCAACATTGGTTGGTGGCGTGACCTACCATATAAGAATGATGATTTCAGACACCACGTAGAACTTTGGTCTCTGAGAATCAACTTCATAATTAATTTCTTCACACTTAGAGCGTTAATCTTCATTGAATGAGGAAAAAACTTTACTTTGTGTGTTGCATATCAAAGTCATTAATTTTACGTAACTGTTAGGATGTGTGTCCTTACTCACACCGCAAGTTGCAAAATCTCTTTTCATCCCAGGGTGTAGTGAATATATCAACCAATTATTCTTCAGTCTTCACGTGGTCGATGAAGATGTCGCCTTTGAGTACATGATCACGAAGAAAATGATGACGAATCTGGATGTGCTTGGTCTCTGAGTGTTAAACTAGGCTGTGAGCAATCTTGATTGCACTCTCATTTTCGTAGTAGAGTGGCACATTCTTCACTTTTATGTCGTAGTCCTTGAGGTTTTTCTTCATCTACAAGTGTTGAGCACAGCACGGACCAGCAGCAATATACTCAGCTCCAGTGTGGAAAGTGACACGCATTTATGTTTCTTCGAGGATGAGGAGACTAAGGATCGTCCAAGGAAATGGCATGTGCGTGATGTTGACTTGCGGTCCACGCGATCACCAGCATAGAGAGAGTCAGAATATCCAATGATATGAATATTTGAGCCCTTGGGGTACCATAATCCAAGCTTTGGTGTGTGAGCTAGATATATGAGAATATGCTTCAGAGCCTTATGGTGTGATTCCTTGGGTGTAGCTTGCAAACGTACACACATGTAAACACTAAGCATAATATCCAGCCTAGATACACATAGGTACAATAAGGAGGCAATTATGGAGCGATACACCTTCTGGTCAAAATCTTTACCATTTACGTTAGCGCAGAGGTGGCCGTTTGTGGGTATTGGAATCTTGACGACTTTCCAATCTTTCTTTCCGAATTTGTTGAGGAAATCCTTGAGGTATTTCTGTTGAGAGATGAAGATGCCATTGCGTTGCTGATGAATTTGAAGACCTCGGAAGAATTTCAAGTCTCCATCATGAACATTAGATATTCCTCAGTCATCATCAAGCCACATTCGTTAGTGTAATGTTTGTTAGTACAACCAAAGTTGATATCGTCTATCTAAATTGGCACATGAATAGATCATTGTCATCCAGTTTTTTGAGAAGAATTGGATCAAGTGAACCAGGTTGGAAGCCTTTCTTCATGAGGAATTCCTTAAGTGTGTCATACCACTCCTCAGGGGCCTCCTTGAGGCCATCGAGAGCCTTGTTGAGTCTAAAGACTTCATCAGGATGCTTTGGGTCTTCAAATGCTCGGGGCTGAGCAACATATACTTATTACTCAAGATTACCACTGAGGAATGCACTTTTCACATCCATTTGATATAAGGTGATATTGTGATGGTTAGCATAAGCAAGAAATACTTTAATAAATTCAAGTCTAGTAACAGGTGCAAAAGTTTCATCAAAGTTAATTCCCTCAACCTGTGTGTATTCCTGTGCTACAAGATGAGCCTTATTCCTCACTACCTAACCATTTTCGTCTTGCTTGTTGTAGTAGATCCACTTGGTACCGATGATATTGTGCTTGCGAGGACCAAGCCACGTGACAAGTTCCCACATGTTGTTGAGCTTGAATTGATGTAATTCCGCTTGCAGTGCTTGAATACACTCGGGCTCCATAAAGTCTTCATCAACCTTTGAGGATTTTATGTTAGACACAAACGAAAAGTGCCCACAAAATTTAGTTAAACGTGAAGCTTTTGAGTGCGTGACGGGCCTGGTGCGTGATGAGCAAGTTGATGACTTTGTTGGGGTTGAGGATTTTCATCAGCTTCAATTTCCGCAGGTCCACCAGTATGGATTTCTTCATTGTTCGGGATGATATCCACAACAGGCAGAGGTTCTTCAGTGGGTATGATATCTTCAGTAGCCTTGAACCTAATGGTGTCCTCGGGAGGCATTTCCTCTAGCACATGAGGTAGCTGCTCTCTTTGTGAGCCGTTAGTTTCATCAAACCGCACATGTACAGTTTCAACAACTTTGTTGTGGTAGTTGTTGAAGACTGTGTAGGTATGCGAGTCCTTTCCGTAACCAAGCATAAAACCCTCATGTGCTTTCGGTGCAAATTTAGAACTGTGGTGAGGATCTCTAATCCAACATCTTGCATGGAAGACTTTGAAATAACTTACATCGGGTTTTTTGTCAGTGAGGAGTTCATATGAAGTCTTCTTGAGGAATTTGTGAAGATATGCCCTGTTGATGATGTGGCAGGCAGTGGTCATTCCCTCAAGCCAGAAACAACGAGGGGTCTAATATTATTCAGTAATAGTGAGAGCCATCTCAGCAAGAGTCCTATTCTTGTGCTCCACGACACCATTGTGCTCTGGAGTATATGGGGTAGATACATCAGGAGTAATATCAAGTTCATCAAGATAATCATCAAGACCGGTGTTTTTGAACTTGGTACCATTATCACTCCTTATGTGTTTGATCCTGACACTAAAATTTATCGATGCCTTTGAGGAAAATCGTCTGAATACTTCCTACACTACAACTTTATAACACATAATATGCACCCAAGTGTAACGAGAATAATCATCAACAATGACAAAGCCATATAGAGATCCGACATTGGTTAGTGTGGAATAATGAGTAGGGACAAAGAGTACCATGTGAAGCAATTAAAAGGGACGAGTGGTAGTCATGATAGTCTTCTAGGGATGCTTGGATCGGGTCATCTTTCCAGACTCACAAGCCCCAAACAAATGGTCCTTGAGGAATTTTGTACCCTCGATGACAATGAAATGCTTCATCTTCACGAGATTCTGCATGACCAAGTGATCGATGCCATAGACACCCCTCTCAGGCTTTTTCAAGTAGACACGTGGATGGTTGTTGACCTATAGAGGAACCAACATATACATATCTCCTCTCCTAAATCCTTCGAAGACTTTGTATTTGTCAGATTCCATAGTGGCTATGCATTGATATTTTCCAAAGATGAAAATCATATCAATGCTAACATGAGGTTGAACCCAAGGGATTTGACAAGTATGAATTTGTCCATGTGTCGGTCCTTAGAGATTGCAACCTTAGCTAAACCCAATACCTTGCCTTTTCCTTTGTGTGTGTACGTGATATGCTTCAGGTGCAATGGAGTTATTGGAATGCCCATCAATAGATTATTGTCACCAGTCATGTGATTAGTTCATCCACTATCGAGAACCCACTCAGTGGCTTTAGGGTATCATCCTGCACATGAATTAATACAGATTACCATCTATGCTTTAGAGTGAAGAATATGATATCAAATTCATCACACTTGAATTTCATCAACAGTGTAGAATTAAGATAACATGACGACGTGTGAAATTATTATCATTTCATCATGATTAGCTTGCGTCCTTTCAAGCATTTCCTCACGTCTCCAGCAAATTCATCAAAAGTTAAGTTCGTCTAGAGACTGGACCTGCATAAATGGTTAGTTCAATTTATTCACCACCCACGTCTGAAGGGGTGGCAAAGAGTTCATCATTCCACGAGCAACATATGAAAATTTAGGCATAGAAGCTAATGCACTTTGTTTCACAGCAGGGGGGCTAGTGTACTCAAATGCATATGCACATAAATGCTTCAAGGATTTATGAACATAAAGACTTGAAGAATAATGCACATATTCATGACCCTTCTAGTTTCCGTGCATAATAGAAGCATTAGCACGAGTATGAGCCAAATTTCGACCATATGAGGAATTTGATCCTTGTGAAGACTTTGGTCCAGTTGAGGAATTTGATCTGGAGTTCCTGTTCTTCGTAGGTTGTGTCATGAGGACATTCACATGAAGATTTTACAAGCAACTTTTTGGAACCCAGACGTTCTGCAAGGGTGCTCCATTTCTGCAGTTGGTTCCAACGTATCTAGAAAATACTTCACCATTCGGATTTTTGAACATTTTATAGTTGGAGTCAAGTGACACATCAGAGGAATATGAAGATTCACATGTAAAGCCACATAATGTAGATGGATCTACAAGAGGTACTTTTGCAGCAAGCCATGAGGTTTTGGGATACTGCTTAGGTTTCCAGTATGACCCATAAGGATTAAATGTCCTCTCAAATGCAATACCCTCTTTCGTAGGGTTTTTGTTCAAAATATGACTTTTGAGCACATCGCAAAGGGTTTGATGCCGTTTGAGACTTTTGTATATGCCTCTCACATACAATTGCTTCAACCCTGCATTTTCACGAGTGACATTTGTGGGTTCCTCAAGTGAGGAATTTGAGACCACAGATATAGTTGAAGAATTTGTAGCAATAGAAGCATTTGAACTTTCAGGCGAAGAATTAGAGGATTCACAATCGGTGCATTTCAAACATGGTGGAATTGATTCTTCCTGAGCGGAACTGATCGGTTGAGAAAGCAAAGAATTGTTTTCCCTTTCAAGACCATCATGAGACATTCTTAGTTTCTCAGATCTTGCTTTCTTTGAATAATTTTATAATAAAGTTTTCCATGATCATGACGACTTAGAATACTTTCAAACCTAGATTGAAGACGTTGAAAGTGTTCAGTCAGAGTTTGTGTCTGATCCATTTCCTCGTTCGATAGGTCATCGCTTTTGTCTACCAGTTGTTGAAGCTTTTCAATAGATTTTGTTGCTTACTAGAAATATTAGCAAGTTTGTAGTAGTGAGGTTTCTGATAATCATCAAGTACATCACTTCAATCACACGAGGAAGCGTGATTGAGTACCTTGGTACCTTTTACCATGAAGCAATAGGTGGGGGAATTGTCATCATCGCAATCATCAGTGATGTGGATGAAATTATTTTATTCAAGATTGAAGATGGACTTGTTGACGAATGTGGTGGCAAGATCTAGGCTTGCCACACCACACTCTGACCCCTGCTTAGATAATTCCTCTTCTTCACATTCTTCCGATTCTTCCTGAGAATCCATTTCCTTGCTAATAAGAGACCGAGCCTTTTTGTAACTACTCGTCTTTTGTGATGAGGACTTTGAAGATGAAGACTCAGAGGATTTCTTATTTTTCTTCGAGTCATCACAATTGTTATCTTTGTACTTCTTATTCTTTGATTCCTTTACCCCTCAAGGACAATTAGCAATGTAATTGCCGGATTTCCTTCATTTGTGACAAGTTCTTTTCTTGTAGTTCTCAGATGAAGATTCTGATTTATTCATATCTCTTCTTGAAGAATTTCCAAACTGACTTCATGTGGAGAACTTCTCGAATTTCTTCACAAGCATTGCAAGTTCCTGACCAAGTTCTTTAGGGTCACCAAGACTGCAATCTGATTCTTCTTCTTCAGATGAGGACATTGCCTTTGCCTTTAGTGCACGAGATCTTCCATAGCTTGGTCCATAGAGATCTCTTTTCTCGGATTCTTGGAATTCATGAGTATTGAGTCTCTCAAGAATATTAGCTGGATCTTGTGACTCATAGTCCGCACGCTCTTGAATCATCAAAAAAGTGTATTGAATTAGGAATCAAGAGATCACGACAATTTCTTCACCACCTCGGCGATGTGAGTGGCACCAAGAGTAGTGATGCGATCGAAAGTTTGTTGAAAATTATCGATATCGAGTCTTTTGAAGCAATAGGAGATGTTGTGAAGAACATCAACCTGAGAGTCACGTTGAGTTAAGATTCCTTCATTGACCTTGAACAACCTGTCCCAGATGAGATTTCTAGATCCCAAAGCACTCACTGTGCTATACTTAACTTTGCTAAGATGGCCACATATCGAATTCTTCGCTTGAGATTCGAGTCGCTTGAATCTCTTCTCATCAGTAGCGTTGATAGATGGGCTGATGGAGGGTACAACATTTTCCACAACATATCGGAGATCATTGTCAACTGCTTCAAGATGCATGTGCATCTTGTTCTTCGAGTAGGATAGTACGTCCCTTCAAAGGTAAGACAACCCACAGATACCTTGATCATACCTGCAGTCAACATAACTAAAACTCTAGGTGGTTAAACCAAAATTACACACAACAAGGGAGTACCTTGCTCTGATACCAATTGAAAGTGCGTTATATCGACTAGGGGGTGAATAAGCAATATTTACAAATTTTTCACTAAGGAATTACTCGTTCAGGAAATTGCTATGCAACGAAACACTAGCAGTGGAATAAGTACACAGTTGCATGCGAAACATCATGGTAGCATACTCATCATGATGAAATGAAACATACACAAAGAATAGGTAGTGTGTAAACAGGATAAGCACGTGAAGAACAAGGTGGCTGAATAATTTGAGATGAGGAGATTGAGAAATTATTCACTCAAAGTCTTGAAACAGTAACAATCAATTTCATCAATAGTACTTGAGGAAATAGATGAGTTGATTAAATAGAAGCGGGAACTCAATGAAGAAAGTGATTTGATGACCGAGTTCCAACTGCTGTGATAGTCGTACGTCTAGTTTGGAGCGGCTTGGTATTTAAACGAAAGGACACACAGTACCAGGTAACACATCCCTTAACGTATTCTCCTTGAGCTAAGGTCACACATACCTCACCCAATACTCGTGGTAAGTCTACACAACATACTTACAAACCCTCACAAACTCAGTCACCCGGCAATCCACAATTTACAGCTGGATGCTCTAGACCAATGACGCTTAACCGTTTGGAACATACAATGTCTTCAAAGGTAACAAGCATCGGTTCCAGACAAGAACAATCTCTTCAGTGATGCTCAATAGCTTTGGGTTTTTGTTTTGGTTTGGGTGTTTGGTTTTTTCCTTGCTGATGATTTTCTCTCAACGTCCGCAGAGGATGGGATGCTCTCAAATGACAAGTGCCAACTTCTCTCTCGCAACAGCCAACAGGCTAGTGGTGGTAGGGGGTGGCTATTTATAGCTAGGGAGAAAAACCAACATTATATGACATAAATGCCCCCTAATGATATGACCGTTATGTGGATAAGGTTTTGGGGACAGCTGGCGCAAAGCACAACACCGATCAGAATTTTTGAATTATTATGTTGTGGGGAACGTTGCATGGGAAACAAAAATTTCCCTACGCACACGTAATACCTATCCATGGTGATGATCATCTAAGAGAGGGGAGATCGGATCCACATACCCTTTTAGATCGCTAAGCATTAAGCGTTAATAAATTCGATTGATGTAGTCAAACGTCTTCTCGATCTAAATCGCAAGCCGTCCCACAAACTCCGTCCCGATCTAGCGCCGAACGGACGGCACCTCCGTGTTCAACACACGTACAGCTTGATGACGATCTCCGCCTTCTTGATCCAACAAGAGGGGAGGAGAGGTAGATGAGTTCTCGGACAGCACGACGGCATGGTGGTGGTGGCGAACTATTCTAGCTGGGCTTCGCCAAGCTATGTCAGACTAATCTAGACGTGTGAGACGATATATGGAGGAGAGGGCAACACATGGCTTTTTCTGGTGTAGTTTGCCATTAAAACCTCTACTATATATAGGAGGAATTGGAGGGAGGGCTGACTTTACTCCTACTCCAAGAAGGAGGGCTCGACCGAGCCAAGGGAGGAGAGTCCTCCTCCAATTCGGTTTGGTGGAGCACTCCCTTCCTACTTGGCCACCTCCTTCCTTTTTTTCCTTTTCCTTTTCCTTTTGCACTTGGCAAAAATGGGCCCTCTTGTGCTGGCTACACCAGACCACTAAGGGCTGGTGCACCACCTTTAGGCCTATTAGGTTCTCTCCCGGGTGGGTGGCCCCTCCCGGTAAAACCCCGGAACTCATTCGTCACTCCTTGTACTTTACCTGTAATGCCTGAAAACTTTCCGAAGCCAAATGCAACTTTCCTATATATCAATTTTTACCTCCGGGCCATTCGAGAGCTCCTCGTGACGTCCAAGATCTCATCCAGGACTCCAAAGAAATTTCGGTTACCAACACAGGTAACTCAATAATACTAAGACGTCACCGAACCTTAAGTGTGCAGACCCTCTGGATTTGAGAACTGTGCAGACATGACCTGAGACACTCTCCAGTCAATAACCAATAGCGGGACCTGGATGTCCATATTGGCTCCTACATATTCTACGAATATCTTTATCGGTTGAACCTCTATTTCAAGGATTTAGTTAATCCCGTATAACATTCCCTTTGTCCTTCGATATGTTACTTGGCCGAGATTCGATCATCAGTATCTCTATACCTATTTCAATCTCATTACCGGCAAGTCTCTTTAATCGTTCCATCATACAAAATCTCGTGGCTAACTCTTTAGTCACAATGCTTGCAAGGCTTGTTTGTGATGTTGTATTACCGAGTGGGCCGCGAGATACCCCTCCGTCATAAGGAGTGACAAATCCCAGTCTTGATCCATGCTAACTCAACAGACACGTTCAGAGATACATGTAGAGCACCTTTATAGTCACCTAGTTACGTTGCGACGTTTTATACACACAAGGCTTTCCTCCGATGTCAGTGAGTTACACGGTCTCATGGTTATAGGAATGTATACTTGACATGCTGAACACAGTAGAAATAAAATAACACGATCACATGCTATGTTCATAGTTTGGGCTTTGTCCATCACATAATTATCCTAATGATGTGATCCTCTTATCAAGTGACAACACTTGTCTATGGCTAGGAAACCTTAACCATCTTTGATCAACGAGCTAGTCAACTAGAGACTTACTAGGGACGGTGTTTCGTCTATGTATCCACACATGTATTTGTGTTTCCATTCAATACAATTCTAGCATGGATAATAAACGATTATCTTGAAACAGGGAATATAATAATAACTATTTTATTATTTCCTCTAGGGTATATTTCGAACAGTCTCCCACTTGCACTAGAGTCAATAATCTAGAATCACATCACTATGTGATTTACCATGTAAAGAATCTAACACACATACAATTCTGGTGTTGATCATGTTTTCCTCGTAGTAGAGGCTTCGTCAGCGGGTCTGCAACATTCAGATCCATGTGCACTTTGCAAATATTTATGTCCTCCTCCTTGATGTAATCTTGAATGGCATTGAAGCCTTGGTTCCTTGGCTAGAGCAATGGCACCAGTGTTGTCACAGAACATATTTATTGGATCTAGTGTACTTGGCACAACTCCAAGGACTCTACTTGGAACTCCTTCATCCATACACCCTCTTTAGTCGCCTCCGAGGCAGCTATGTACTCCTCTTCACATGTAGAATCAGCTACGACACTCTACTTGGAACTGCACCACCTTACCGCACCCCCATTAAGAATAAATACTTATCTGGTTTGTGACTTAGAGTCATCCAGATCAGTGTCGAACTTTGCATCGACGTAACCCTTTACGACGAGCTCTTCGTCACCTCCATAAACGAGAAACGTTTCCTTAGTCATTTTTAGGTACTTCAGAATATTCTTCACCTCTATCTAGTGCTCCATTCCTGGATTACTTTGAAACCTTCCCGTCATACTTATGGCAAGGCTGACATCAGGTCTTGTGCACAGCATTGCATACATGATAGACCCTATGGCTGAAGCTTAGGAGATGACACTCATTTTTTCTCTATCTTTCGCACTCACTGAGTCTTACTCAACTTTATACCTAGTAACACACACAAGAACCCTTTATTGGATAGTTCCATTTTGGAATTGTTCAAAATCATATAAAGGTATGTGCTTTGTAAAAGTCCTATCAGACGTCTTGATCTATCTCTATAGATCTTGATGCCTAATATGTAAGCAGCTTCTCCCAGGTCCTTCATTGAAAAACTTTTATTCAAGTAATCCTTTATGCTTCCCAAAAGTTATATGTTGTTTTCAATCAGCAATATCTCATCCCCGTATAATATTAGAGACGCTATAGAGCTCACACTCACTTTCTTGTAAATACAAGCTTCTCCAAAAACTTGTATAAACCCAAACACCTTGATCACCTCATCAAAGCGTTGATTCCAACTCAGAGATGCTTGCACCAGTACATAAATGGATTTCTAGAGTTTGCATACTTTGTCATCATTCTATGGATCAACAGAACCTTCAGGTTGCATCATATACAACTCTTCCTTAAGAAACCCGTTAAGGAACGTTGTTTTGACATACATGTGCAAAACTTCATAATAGAAAAATGCAGCTATTGCTAACATAATTCTGATAGACTTAAGCATCGCTACGGGTGAGAAAGTCACATGGTAGTCAACTCCTTGAACTTATGAAAAACCCTTTTCCACAAGTCGAGCTATATAGACGGTCACATTACCGTTCGCGTCCGTCTTCTTCTTAAAGATCCATTTGTTCCGAATGGCCTTTTGCCCTTCAGGTAATACTTCCAAAGTCCATACTTTGTTTTCATATGTAGATCCTATCTCGGATTTCATGGCCTCTAACTATTTGTTGGAATCTGGTACCACCATTGCTTCTCCATAGCTCGTAGGTTCATCATTGTCCAACAACATGACTGATAAGACAGGATTGCCGTACCACTTAGGAGCAGTACGTGCCCTTGTCGACCTGCGAGGTCTGATAGCAACTTGGTATGAAGTTTCATGATCATCATCATTAGCTTCCTCTTCAACTGGTGTAGCTTCGACAAAAACTTTTTTCTGTCCTACGCCACCATCTGGTTGAAGCAAAGGTTCTACAACCTCATCAATTCTATCTTCCTCCCACTCAAATCTTTTGAGAGAAACACTTTCTCAAGAAATGCTCGTTTTTAGCGACAAACACTTTGCCTTCGGATCTGAGATAAAAGGTGTCCCCAAGTGTCTCTTTTGGTTATCCTATGAAGACGCACTTTTCCGCTTTGGGTTCCAACTTTTCAGGCTGAAGCTTTTTGACATAAGCATCACATCCCTAAACTTTAAGAAATCACAATTTCGGCTTCTTGCCATACCACAGTTCATATGGTGTCATATCAATGGATTTTGATGGTGCCCTATTTAAAGTGAATGCAGCTATCACCAATGCATAGCCCCAAAATATTAATGGCGAATCGGTAAGAGACATCATAGAAAGCACCATATCTAATAAAGTACGATTACGATGTTCGAACACACCATTACGCTGTAGTGTTCCTGGCGGTGTCAACTGTGAAACAATTCCACATTGTGTTAAGTGAGGACCAAACTCATAACTCAGGTACTCACCTCCTCGATCAGATCATAGGAATTTGATCTTCTTGTCACGATGATTTTGAACTTCACTCTGAATTTGCTTGAACTTTTCAAACGTTTCAAACTTGTGCTTCATCAAGTAAATATAACCATATCTACTCAAATCATCAGTGAAGGTGAGAAAATAACGATATCCACCGCGCGCCTCTATGCTTATTGTTCCGCACACATCAGTATGTATGATCTCCAACAAGTCACTTGCACGCTCCATTGTTTTGGAGAACGGAGTCTTAGTCATCTTGCCCATGAGGCATGGTTCACATGTGTCAAGTGATTCAAAGTCAAGTGACTCCAAAAATCCATCAGCATGGAGTTTCTTCATGCGCTTTATACAAATATGACCTAAGCTGCAGTGCCACAAGAAAGTGGCGCTATCATTCTTAACTTAACTCTACATATTTTTGCCTCAATGTTATGGATATGAGTGTCATCACTATCGAGATTCAACATGAACAAACCCCTCACATTGGGTGCATGACCATAAAAGATATTACTCATATAAATAGAACAACCATTATTCCCTGACTTAAATGAGTAACCGTCTCGCCATAAACAAGATCTAGATATAATGTTCATGCTCAACGCATACAGTAAATAAAAATTATTTTAGTTCATCACTAATCCCGATGGTAATTGAAGTGAGAGCGTGACAATGGCGATCGCATCAACCTTGGAACAATTTCCCACGTGCATCGTCACTTTGTCCTTCGCCAGCCTTCGTTTGTTCAGCGATTCCTGCGATTCCTATTTCGAGTTGCAAATGTGAGAAACAAAACCTGTATCAAATACCCACGCACTACTACGAGAGCTGGTGATGTACACATCAATAACATGTATAGAAAATATACCTTGTTTGGCGTTGACCGCCTTGTTGTCTGCCAGATACTTGGGGCAGTTCCGCTTCCAGTGACCAGTCCCCTTGCAATGATAACACTCAGTTTCCGGCTTGGGTCCAGATTTGGGTTTCTTCGTCGAAGGGGCAACAACTTTGCCACTTTTCCTAGAGTTACCCTTCTTGCCTTTGCCTTTATTTAAACCGGTGGTCTTATTAACCATCAACACTTGATGTTCTTTCTGCATTTCTGACTCAGCGACTTTCAGTATCGCAAACAGCTCCACGAGGGACTTATTCATCCCTTGCATGTTATAATTCAACACAAAGCCTTTGTAGCTAGGTGGCAGTGATTGAAGAACTCTATCAGTGATGGCCTCTGGTGGGAGAGCAATTCCCAACTCAGCCAGACGGTTATAGTACCCAGACATTCTAAGCACATGTTCGCTGACACACCCGTTCTCCTCCATTTTCCAAGCATAGAACTTATCGAAGGTCTCATACCTCTCGATCCGGATATTCTTCTCAAAGATAAAATTCAACTCCTGGAACATCTCATATGGTCCATGATGTTCAAAACGTCTTTGAAGTCCCGGTTCGAAGCCATACAATGAACTAATGAGTAGTCATCCTTGCGCGTCTGCCAGACGTTCAGAACTTCTCGAAATGCCGATTGTGGTGGTTCATCACCTAGCGGCGCAACAAGGACATATTGCTTTTAGGCAGCCATAAGGATAAGCCTCAAATTACGGGCCGAGTCAAAAAAGTTGCTTCCATCATCTTTCAGCTTAGCTTTCTCTAGGAACGCATTAAAATTTAGGGTTGCTACTACGCGAGCTATTGACCTACAACGTAAAATTTTGCAAAGATTACTTAGATTATGTTCAAGATAATTGAGTTTACTTAATCATATTAGTCATAAACTCCCACTCAAATTGAAATCCCTCTAGTCATTCGAGTGGCACATGATCCAAATTCACTAACTCAAGCCCGATCATCACGTGAGTTGAGTTAGCTTCAATGGTGAACATCTCCATGTTGATCATATCCACTATATGACTCATGTTCGACCTTTAGGTCTTTTGTGTTCCGAGGCCACGTCTGTACATGCTAGGCTCTTCAAGTTTAACCCAAGTTTTCCGCGTGTGCAACTCTTTCGCGCATGTTGTATGTGAACGTAGAGTCTATCACACCCGATCAACACGTGGTGTCTCAAAACGATGAACACTCACAACAGTGCACACTCCGGGATAACACAATTTTATCTTGAAATTTTAGTGAGGGGTCACCTTATAATTCTACCGCCGTCCTAAGCAAAATAAAGTGCATAAAAGGATTAACATCACATGCAAATCATAAGTGACATGATATGGCCATGAACTTGTGCTTCTTGAAGTCCATCACAAAAGCACCGACTTGATCTCCAACGTCACCGGTGCCACACCATGATCGCCATCATTGTTCTGCCATCGAGTTTGTCGCACTAATTTTGTTGTTACTACTAAAGCGACTGACTAGCGATAAAGCAAAGAATCACCAAGCGCAAAATAATTAAAGACAACACTATGGCTCCTGTCGGTTGCCGTAGCATCGACATCCAAGTCGATATTTAACTATTACAACATGATCATATCAACCATCAAATATATCATATCATGTCCTTGGCCATATCGCATCAAAACATACCCTGCAAAAACAAGTTAGACGTCCTCTAATTCGTTCTTGCAAATTTTACGTGGCTGCAATGGGTATCTAGTATGATCGCATCTTACTTACACAAAACCACAACGGTTATATGCATGTTGCTATTTAATATTCTGCATGGACCACCTCGGTCAAGTCCGATTCAAATAAAGTTGGAGAAACAGACACCCGCCAGTCATCTTTATGCAACAAGTTGCATGTCAGTCGATGAAATCGGTCTCTTGTAAACGTATGAGTAATGTTGGTCCGGGCCGCTTCATCCAACAATATCGCCGAATCAAGAAAAGACTAAGGAGGGCAACAAATTAAACATCAAACCCACGATCTCTTTTGTGTTCTACTCGAGATATGATCTATGCATAGACCTAGATCATGATGCCACTGTGGGGAACGTTGCATGGGAAACAAAAAATTTCCTACGCACACGCAAGACCTATCCATGTTGATGATCAACTACGAGAGGGGAGATCGGATCCACATAACCTTGTAGATCGCCAAGCAGGAAGTGTTAAGAAACGTGGTTCATGTAGTCAAACGTCTTCGCGATCCAAATCACAAGCCGTCCCACGAACTCCGTCCCGATCTAGCGCCGAATGGACGACACCTCCGCGTTCAGCACACGTACAGCTTGGTGATGATCTGCGCCTTCTTGATGAAGCAAGAGGGCGGAGAAATAAATCAGTTCTCTGGCAGCACGACGGCGTGGTGGTGGTGGTGGTGAACTAATCCAGCACGGCTTCGGGAAGCTATGCTGTACTAATCTAGACGAGGGAGATGATCTATGGAGGAGAGGACAACACATGGCATTTTTTGCTGTAGTTTGCCCTCAAAACCTCCACTATATATAAGAGGAATAGGAGGGAGGGCTGAGTTGCCTCCTACTCCAAGGAGGAGGGCCCGGCCGAGCCAAGGGAGGAGAGTCCTCCTCCAATTCGGTTTGGTGGGGGACTCCCTTCCTACTTGGTGTCACACTCTGTTTTCACCTTGTTTCAACTGTAGTCTTTTCAAAATTTGAGTTTATTAAAACTTTTTAAGAAAATGCTATCAGTGCCATGATTTTCATTGGTTGTGTGTATGATTGAGTATGTGGACCTAAAAATAATATTTTTATAACATGTTATTTCCAAAAAGATCATTTTTCTCATTTTATTAATTCAAAACCTTGCTTTTCTTTTGCACTACAAGTCCGTGATTCCAAGCGGGTGCCTTCACCCAAAGATTGTATTCTGATTTTAGCACTATTATAACTCTCCAAAATCATAAAATAATTATTTTATAAAATATTTTCTATTTTATTTGCATGTCCTTTTCTGAAGCCACGAATGATATTTCTGAATGGAAAATTATATTTTTGCCTTAGAAAAATCTAAGAAAATTTGGAGATACTCAGAGGACATATATTTTCCATACATAAGATTTTCAACCACTATATTTGTTCAAAATATTTGAGGTAATACTTGAAAACCTATCATGTCTGTTTCGACCTTTTGAAATATTTCCGAAGGAAATATTTTCAATAAATTCTCAAAAAATCTAGCATGATTCCCAAGCTATATATGGTGGTCATGCCAAGTTTCATGTCATTCCAAGGTGGTTTGGTTCACAAATAATCCTAAAACCTTTCCTGTCCAGAAGCAAGTTGTAGCAACTCTACATAGCAAAGTTTGTCCAAATGGCTTGAAACTTTACAAGAGTGCTCAATACCCCAAATGAGGAGACCCTGCCAAGAATTAGATTTGTGGGGATTAATTTAACCACATTCTCCTTTAACAAGACATAACTGTCCATTTGGGTGTGTTTTCAAGTTTACACTATCAAACTTGTCCAACGGAGCTCAAATTTGGTAGACCATCCTATTTTTTCATAAAACACAATCCTGTTAACTTTCAACATCATTAGTGGAGGTTAGCTAGCCCAAAATCATATCAAACACCTTGAGCTACAATGGTCAAACAACACCTAACACTCCCTACACCCACTCCCTTCCCATTAAACTCTTCAACTCCTCAACTATAGACGAGTGGCCCCTCTTTGGTTCCAAGCAGGTAAGCCAAAATCACCAAGTTAGTCTGTGAGTCAAAGCTGACAGCATCTCGCGAAGCACTTCCCATTGACCAGTAATGAGTCTCTCGACATCTAAAAGCTGAGGGGCATCTAAGCCAACCCCAGGACATGCCATACACATGCGAAGCACGGCAGAGCATGCCAGCATGCCATGGCATGCCAAATCTGTGCTCTAGGCGCGCTACAGGGCGCACCTTAGGCAAAGGAGGCCAGTAGGTAGGCGACGATGCCAGGGTGCCATCTCCTGACCACGAGGGCGTCACACGGCCCCGGCGTGCCTCCCATCCCCTCTGTCTAGAGGAGGAAGACGACTCCGACAAGCATGCCCCACCTGTCAGTGGCTAGTGTCTCCCCTCTCTCCTCTCTCTGTCGTGCGTCAGGTTTAAACCTCACGGCACGCGCGCACCTGGGCTGTTCACTGGCTAACTATCCGGTTGACTAGTAGGCCGGCCCACCCACTGGCCGAGCCAGGCCAGGGTTTGAGCCCTTTTATGTTTCCTTTTAAATTTGTTTTTAAATCATTTTTGTAAGATTAAATATTTAATCAAATTTAAATATTTTTCCACCACAATTCTTCTAAAAATGTGTAGAATTTATTAGTACTGTTGTACTAATTTTTGTAAAAACTTTTATACATAGCTTTAATTAAAATGCTTAGTTTAAATAATTTAGCTCTTGTTAATTGGGTTTTAAAAATACCTTTTTACATCAAAACCAGAGGGAAACATTTTTAAAACTATAATTAAGATTTCTCAGAATAGGTTAACATTTTTAAAGTGAGTTTGTTCTCTGTTTTTGAATGTGTTTCTTATTATCATTACTATTATTACGGTGATAGATCACGTGCTCGACAAAGGACTTTGACCCAAAGACCCCAAAGACCCGAGATACCTAGCTCATCAAGGCAAGCAGCCCTTTGATCATGTATAATAAAATACTTCTATGCATGACACATTGGTTACTCTACTTCGATGCATATAGTTAAGCTTAATCGATGCACCCCAGCATTGTGTTTTCGATAGCTCCTCTAGATCACTTGCATTGAGCATGACCCTATCATCTATCAGGGTCACGCTGATAAAATGTTGACAAGTAGGCAGTAGTGCTACGCATAGAAAGAGCATGAGCATGATGATGGTAACACATAGTTGATATGAAGGTTTTACGAAAACCCCGTTGGGTGCCACTAATGCCTGAGGGTGATGATCATGAGTTGGGTGACTACTTGTGAAAGAAGTGGTGCACCTGAAAGGTTTTGTGTGAGTGCTTTCGGAAATGGGATTAGATTTATGATGTGTCGACCGTCCCAACCTTACATGTACTACCAAGTTACCCCTTTATGGGATGGGGCTTTGTTGATTCCTTTGGTCCGTGCTAGCAAAGAACCCGCATTACTAGTGGATGGAGTGATATGTGGTCACTCTCGTGACGGGGTCGTGCCAGGAAGGCCGACTATGCCATTTTTACGTGTTCCAGGCACACCGTTGGTCCCCGCATGGATGATACGGTATAGAGTCGGTGCTCGTAATACGTACATCATGTGGGCTGGGTACCAATCAAGTGGACTCTTTGTGTAGTATCGTCAGGGGAAAGGTAATGATCGGGTACTTACCTTGGGTATGTTATATACCGCGAGTCGTGGCTGACACGGATGTTCTGCTGATCTCGTGGGTACTGCGTACAACCTCTACAGAGTGTAAAACTATCCGAATAGTCGTGTCCACGGTCAAGGATAGTTAGGTGATGCTGCTTAAACTACGTCCAGTCGTTTCCCCATAAACCAAAAGTGTGTGTGTGTGTTCATAAGTGTTTTACAAAAGAGGTGATATTGTCAAGTTCGGTCACTTGGCATATCGGGTGAACCCGAAGTGTTCTGCCCTCATTAGATATGTTGATATCTGTACTTATGATTACCATCCAACTTATGATGCATATCCATACAAGTAATTGACCATGCGTACTCTTAAGAAAAGTTGTCAGAATCGTGATTCTGAATCGGATCGGAGCTCTGTTGCTAGGATCGTGAATTGTAGAATCATAACTATGAGGATCGTAGAAACTTAGATTCTATGAGAAAAATAGTAGAATCGAAGACGCTAGTTTGAATCATAAGATCGTAAGATCCTAAGACTTGAGTCGCGATTCTGATAACTTTGCTCTTAATTAAAAACTTGCTTTCTGCAATGGCTGCATATTACTTATTATCGTACTAACTATATTATACACATCATTGGTTGTTTGCGAGTACATTCAAAGTACTCACTGGCTTGCCACTGGTTATGTTATTGACCAGACATGGAGGAGCCGGAGTTCGGAGTAGAATTCGTCGTCGGAAACGGACACGCGAACTAGGACACTTCCCAGTCAGAATGCCTATTAGTGATGGCTGATGGCATGGGTTCCCGTTTATTGCCAAGTTTTCCACTAGTAGATGTATTGGTGTGGTTGGCCTTAGAGGCCCTACCTATGTGAGAATCGACCATGATGGTCATTTTTTGTATCAAAAGGTATGTAAGGATGTAAGACTCTTAATATTCAGTATATGTGTGTTCGGTGAGCATTGATCTTTGGAATCAGTGAACATGATCATTCGGCGATGTCGACTCGTAAGTCGGGATCCCCCACTTGGCCACCTCCATCCTTTTTTCCATTTCCCTTTGCAATTGACCGAAATTGGCCCTCTTGGGCTGTCCACACCAGCGCACTAAGGGCTGGTGCACCACCTTTAGGCATATTAGGTTCGCTCCCGGGTGGGTGGCCCCTCTCGATAAAACCCCGGAACCCATTCGTCACTCCCGGTACTTTACCGGTAACGCCTGAAAATTTTCCGGAAGCCAAATGCAACTTTCCTATATATAATTCTTTACCTTCGGACCATTCCGGAGCTCCTAGTGACGTCCCGGGTCTTATCCGGGACTCCGAACAACATTCGGTTACCAACATATACAACTCAGTAATACCGAAACGTCATTGAACCTTAAGTGTGCAGACCCTGCAGGTTCGAGAATATGCACACATGACACGAGACACTCTCCAGTCAATAACCAATAGTGGGACCAGGATGTCCATCTTGGATCCTGCATATTCTACGAATATATTTGTCGGTTGAACCTCTATGTAAAGGATTCAGTTAATCCCGTATAACATTCCCTTTGTCCTTCAATATGTTACTTACCCGACATTCGATCGTCGGTATATATATACCTATTTCAATGTTGTTACCCGCAAGTCTCTTTACTCGTTCTATAATACAAAATCATGTGGCTAACTCTTAACTCACATTCCTTGGAAGGCCTTTTTGTGATGTTGCATTACCGAGTGGGCCCCGTGATACCTCTCCATCATACGGAGTGACAAATCCCAGTCTTGATCCATGCTAACTCAACGGACACCTTCGGATATACATGTAGAGTACCTTTATAGTCACCTAGTTACGTTGCGACGTTTGATACACACAAGGCATTCCTCTGGTGTCAGTGAGTTACATGATCTCATGGTCATAGGAATGTATACTTGACATGCACAAAACAGTAGCAATAAAATAACACGATCACATGCTAGGTTCATAGTATGGGTCTTGTCCATCACATCATTCTCCTAATGATGTGATCGTGTTATCAAGTGACAACACTTGTCTCTGGCTAGGAAACCTTAACCATCTTTGATCAACGAGCTAGTCAATTAGAGACTTACTAGGGATAGTGTTTCTTCTATGTATCCACACATGTATTTGTGTTTCCATTCAACACAATTCTAGCATGGATAATAATCAATTATCTTGAAACAGGAAATATAATAATAACTATTTTATTATTGCCTCTAGGGCATATTTCCAACAGATAGATCATGTTCCTCACTTTTAGATAATTCGCACTAGTGAAATCCTAACTCCTCACCGAGAACAATTTCTTGAGAGACCAGAAAAACTTCGTCTCTGTTAGTGAAGAAATTTACTAAACTGCAAGATATCTCCAAAGGCTTCACTCGAAGGATTGGTTATGTATAGGCTTTGAGATGAGCATCACTTGGAATTGTTTTCCTTAGTATTATCTCGACACGCTTTAACAGTACAGTGTTCCTATGAATCAAAAGAAAGGAAATGAAACTAAAAAACAATAGTCTTCACGCTTCAAAGTACTCATTTCAATATCTTCAAGGATACACCAATTTCCTCACTTTCAAAATCTTCACGAAATTACCAAAGTCTTTAGTTTAAGACATTCATTTTTAGGGATCGACTTTCTTCGAATATATCAAACTCCTGGGCAACTTATAGAGCCTGTGTACACTCACAAACATATTAGTCTCTTAACCTATAAGTCTTAAATACACCAAAATCACTAAGGGGCACTAGATGCACTTACCACTGTGGCCTAATAGAAATCTCCCGAGTTGCCCCGAATTTGCCCCGCATATGACTCTAGTTTGGACCAACAGTCATGAGCACTACTGACTCAGGGGTTGATTAATTATCCATGTGGTGATCAATGCCCTATCCAAATTTTATTAGTTGTTAAGCAAATATAGTTTTAATTTTGGGCCTTGCCAGAAGAGTTTTATCCCAAAAAAAATCAAGGGGGTCCCCATACCAACCCCAAGCATGTTAGGAGCGCTCAATATGGAACATAACACCGGTACACAAGTCACAAGGTCAACAAATATGGAACAAAACGCGAAGCAAAAGGCCAAGCCTTCCACATTTTACCAAGTATATATGTGCATTAAATTAAGTAGCAATAATAATGTTATATCTCAAGATATCCATGTTTTCACATGGAAACAACTTGCACCTGCAATTAGCAACGCTATAAGAATGGCTGAGCAAGTGGTAACATAGCCAAATAATGGTTTGCTAGGACGTGGAGGGGTTAGAGGCTCTTCATGGCATTTTGCGAATCTTGACATTCAAGTGATAGGTAACAAGACATGATGATAGAAACGAGAAAACTAGCATTGCAATGATAGTAGATGAACCAATGTTATCTTGCCTAAGATCCCGCTTGGAAGAAGAACGAATCCGTAAAGTAGATGAGTCAACCTAGTCAAACGAACCCTTACACTCCGAAGCTGTTTTGGAACTCTATCGAGAAGAAACAATACGAAAACAAACAATGAACAAACGGTAAACACCACAATATATTCATGAAATAATGCAGAAAAAATATGATGCAAGTTCGCTTTGAATATGCAAGTCATGACAATCACAACAATCAAATACTACACATTAAGTGAAGTTCAATATGCAACGAGTTGCATATTGACGAGACTCCACATTTGAGTCATTTAATTCACTCTCGTTTATTTACACGTCTAGATTAAATATTGTTTATCATGGGAATAGCTAAAGCATAATTAAACTATTCTTCTAGAAATTATAAATGAAGCCGGAAACACCATATAGTATTTCCGAGATGACCTCGTATGCATAATATAAATTAGGTCATGATATGTTCTAAACATATTTAATATTTGTTGAAGAGCAAAATAAAGTGTACCATATGATTCTACTCGTTTTTCTAGGCAAGTTACATATGTAGATCATTTTAAAGAGAGCTACGGTTATTTAGTTATGCAATAAACCGTTTTGAAGGTGGCATTTATGCAAATTAATGCAAACAACGAGTTTAAACATTTCTATCATGTGTGGAAGTTGGATATAGGGAAACTAGACAAAATTCTAAACAGTTTACAAGTTAAAACTTTTTAAATATGATGCACTCTTGGTTAGTTATTAAATGCACGAACTTGAGGAACCAATGTGTAAAACAATTTTTCCCTGTTCAAAAAGTAAATTCGTCCGAATTATGCCCGAGCGGCCCAGGTGGCAGGCCACAGTCACAAGTAAAAATGCCTGTAAAAATATGGGGATGCCCGGGACTCGAACCTAGGATCTCAGTCTCCAGCAAGAATGTTTTTCTATGCTAGCCAACTCAACCACAACTGTGGTCGTCAAAAAACCATAGTGACAATCCAATTATCTTTTCACTAGCAGACGGATCTAGGAAAAAGGAAGCAGTGCTTCAGTTACGGACGAAAATGCTCACCCCGTAAACAAAGGGGTCGGCGGTGATGGAAATCCCTATTTGTCGCATTCTGTGTCTAAATGTCGAGCCTTCGCACACGGGCTCCCACCTAGCGGTTTTGGGAACCTTCTAGAGGTTTCCATCCGTTTTTTCCGGTTTTGGGAACTTTCTAAAAGATTCCCGAACCGGTTTTTTTTTTATTTCTTTTTTCCGTTTCTGTTTTAAAAAATGTTCCGAAATTTGAATTATGTTCCAGAATTTAAAAAATGTTTAGGAATTTGAAAAAATGTTCCAGAATTCGGACAAAATGTTCCACATTTGAAAACAAGCTCCGTAATTTTAAAAAAATATTCCAAAATTGGAAAAAATGTTAGGGAATTTTAAAAAATGTTATGATATTTTTATTAAAATGTTTCAATTTTTTAAAAAGAAATGTTCTCAAATTGGAAAAAAGGTTCAAAAATTTGAAAAAAAAATCCGGAATTTGAAAAAATGTTTTAGTATTTGAAAAAATGTTTCGGAATTTGAAAATTGTTCCGAAATTTGAAAAATGTTCTAGAATTTGAAAAAATGTTCAAGAATTTAAAAAATGTTCAGGAATTGAAAAAAATGTTCAAGTATTCTAAAAAATCATCCAAAATTTGAAACAATGTCACGGAATTTGAAAGAAATATTCTGTACTGAAATGTTTGAGATTTTTCAACAGTTGGTCGCTAATTTTCTTTTGTGGTCTCCAATTTCGCTACTGATGGCGAACTTGGGCCGGCCCAGTCGGGGCGACCCGTGTGTATCCGCTCGGCAGTTACCGAAATGAGTGGGGCAGAGGAGGTCCCGGCGGTGATGGCGATGGTGTCCCTCTCTAGCCGCGGAAATAGAAGGCGCTGGGCCTTGTGCCTGGGCTGGATGGAGGCAGGGCCTTGGCGCTGTCATGGCCCGAGGAGGCTAGCAGTGGTTCGATCGAGGCAAGGTCGAGGTAGGGCGAGGATATTGATGGGGCGACGAGGCGAACTACAGTCGGATCTGGAGGGTCTTGACTTTGCGGATGAATTCTCGGTGTCGACGGTTCCCATGAGCGGCGGCGCGGAGCTTAAAAAGTTCCATGGGTTCAGACGACGAGCTCCTGGAGAAGATAGAGGTAGAGAACTGGGAGGGGGAGAGAAGAGAGAGAACGAGAGGAAAAAGAGGGACGACGAGGTCGGCCTAGTCGTGGCTCAGGTAATGGGAGCACGGGCTTAGGAGGCTGCGACATCGTGCTGTAGGGGAGCGTGGAAGGCTCGGGAACAGGGCCTTGTGCTCCGATGAGCTGGTCAGGGATCCATGGATGGGATCAAGGAGCTCGCTCCTCACGCGAGCGCTCGCACCCGAGTGGTGGCGGCGTGGTTGGTGGCTCGTTGGTTGGTTGTAGTGTATGCAGGGAGATCCTGAGGTGCGAGGAAAGTGTTCGGCAACTCCTGTCGGCGAGTCTGGTTCAAGGTTGTGCAACGGAACTGCGTCGTAGACGATTATACAAGAAGTAGAAGAAACCAGAATTAGAGAGAAAATAATCTTTATTAATGATGGTCTCTGATACAATGATTGCTTCTCCTCTCTTTATATAGGGGTATGGGGGTCAAGAGATAAGAACCCACTTAACGAAAAGAGGGAAAATGATAGGGACTGGATTTGTGCCTCGCACGGAAGACAACCATCGCTACCACGCACGATGGGCTTGGCCCAGTTTCCCAACACTCCCCTTTGGTAATTATCCGTATATCCATGTCACAAACTCCGAAAAACCAAGTGAGAGAAATTTGAAAAAAGAGCACATAGTATACGTTGTTGTATTGCACGAATTGCCTCGTAAAAGACCTTAGGTGAGAAACATAAAGCAAACTCACTCAAGGAAAAAAAGTACAATCCACTCAATCACCCAGTTGAGTACTCAATCATAGGTATCGAGATTTTAGCGACGAGTTTGTAAAATTTCTCCCCATGAACCTTGCATCTCTCTAAGTCTCATCATACCGATTACACGCACACACCTCTCAAAGGATGATGCCGGTAATGATTTAGTGAACATATCAGCAAGATTGTCACACGACTTAGTACGCAAAATTTTCAATACCTTCAAGTGTTGCAGTTCATGTGCATAGAAGAAATTGGGACTAATATGCTTTGTGCGGTTACTCTTCACATAACCCATCTGAACTTGTGCAACACAAGCGGCATTACCTTCATAGATATGGTTGGGGTTTGTAGGGTGTTCAACCCACATGTCTGCTGAATGTGGCTCATCATCCGCCGAAGCGATACATATTCCTTTGACGCTTCGAATAGTGCCATGATTTCCGAGTGGTTCGTGGAGCGACACAAGATTTTGCTTGGTTGATGTCGAGGAGAACGCAGTTCCACCACAACGAAAAACATATCCAGTCTGTGATTTGCAATCATGCGGGTCTGATAGATATCCAGCATCGGCATAGCTTATAAGAGATAGGTCTTGATTCCTTTTATAAAGTAGGCCAAGATCTTTGGTCCCTTGCAGGTAACGGAAGACGTCCTTGATACCTTTCCAATGTCTATTGGTAGGTTCAGAACTGTACCTAGCAAGCAAACTCACGGCGAAAGCAATGTCCGGCCGTGTACAATTTGCGAGGTACATAAGCGCTCCAACTGCACTCAGGTAAGGAACCTCTAGTCCTAGAGTTTCCTCCCCCTCTTCCTTAGGCCTGAACGGGTCCTTGTCTGGCTGTAAAGATCTCCCGACCATCGGGGTCTTAGAGGGATATGCCTTATCAAATCCAAATCTTTCCAACACCTTCTGGGCCAACTGGTGCACTAGAATCCCATCAAGGGAATGTTCAAGTTGTAGACCTAGAGAGAACTTGGTTTTACCCAAATCCTTCATCTCGAATTCCGACATCAGGTAGGAACTTGCTTCCTCAATATCCTTAGGTATACCGATTATGTTTAAATCGTCCATGTAAACCGAGATTATATAGAATCCATATTGGAATCATCGTATAAAAACACATGGGCAATCTGTATTGCTCGTGTAGCCCTTCTGATGAAGGAAATCGCTTAGGCGATTATACCACATTCTACTAGACTGTCTAAGTCCGTACAATGGCTTTTGAAGTTGAACAGTGTATAGACTCTTGTTTGCTCTATCGTTGTTCAAAACAGGGATACCTTCAGGAACCTTAATGTATATGTTCGAATCAAAGTTACCATATAGGTAAGCATTGAAAACATCCATTAATTTCATTTTCAAGCCCATGTTTACTGCCATTGAGATCAAGTATCTAAAGGTAACTCCATCCATGACCGGGGAATATGTCTCCTCAAAATCAAGCCCAGGTCATTGAGGGAACCCTTGACCAATGAGCCTTACTTTGTACCATACTACGTTATTATTTTCATCTCTCTTTAAAACAACAACCCACCTATGTCCAACAGAGAGAGTGTGGGGAGGAGTTCCATAAACTGGTCCAAAAACCTCCCTTTTGTTGAGAGATAATAATTCGGCAGTAATTGCCTTCTACCAATCTTTCCAATTCGACCTTTTCTTGCAATCAGCGAGCATTTTAGGCTCGGGGTCAAGATCTATGATTGAGGCATTTTCGTAGCAAAGTTAATGTCTACAATCAACGTTTCTCGGTTGAGAGACTCCCTGTATAAATATAATCTATGGCCATTTCGTCATGTGGTGCATCTGGCGCTAACACTTGCTCTACCGAATTTCACATACTCGGAGCAAGGTCCTTTAGATTTCCCGCTCCGATGTGTACGCACACATGTCCGCTGGGTGTTTCCCCCAGGCGTCCCCGAGTACTTGGGATTTGAGAAGCCGGTATACCATCATTTCTCTTTAGTATTTCAACCCTTTCCGGTGCATTGCGCGCATGCACATGCTATTTTGTCTCAGTCTTTAAGTCACTAAAGTGGTCAGACAATTGATTTGCTAATGACTGCAAATCTATTATCTTTCGGACTTCTCTCTTAAACTCAGCAATGCGCGGGTCATAAGCGTGGTTCACGTGGCATGCCACGTGATTTCTCAACTTTTACCGTTAAGGGGTTGATTCTCTCCCCTAAAGTCGGGAAAAATCCTCGTCAAAGATACATTCAGCAAAACAAGCCGTGCGACAGTCAAGTGTCATGTGGTCCAGATACATCCCCGACTTATGAAGCGGGCCAATTGCTGATCACTAGGGTGGTGGTATTGGTACATATACCTGGCAACTGAACCTAGGAAGGTCGGAAATTTTCGGTGCCAACCCTTTCGCAAGCTGAACATGAGAGTGGATGTTGTAGACCAATGGTCTAAAGTTGCTGAGATTCACCGCGAGTAACACTGCATCGAACCAACATGTAGTTGGTAAATTACAACCCTGAAGGTGCGGCCGGGCCATGAATTTACTTATTTTAATCAATGCCTCGGCAAGTACATTTTGTGTACGAACATGCAGTACCGAGTGCTCAACTTTAGTTCCCATTGCCATGCCATAATCATCGAACACCTTTGAAGTAATTTCAGTAGCACACAGCTGAAGAGTTGTACAGATCCGGTGGAGCACCGAATTGTACTCCCCAACCGTCTTGAAGTATGCAAACCTCAAACGGATCCACTCCGCCTCTACACGCGGCTGGATGGTGTACTTCACCCTTTCAAACCGCTGCTTAAGACCCGTCCAAACACCAGAAGCACCCCGCTCAGCCATATACTCGTCTTTCGGAGTAGGGCAGAGGTGATGACGGAGGAAATGCAAAGCTTGGGAATTTTCGGGTGAGAACTTGGGGTGAGTGGGGGCCAGCAGGGTCCCCTTACCGATTGCCCTCACAAGGTTGTTGCCCTCGAGGAAGATTTTGCAGTCCGAAGCCCACGTGAGGTAGTTTAGCCGTGTCTGGGCCAACTCATGAAAGTCCTTGTTGATGATTCTGACCATGTGCAATTTATGCAAAAATCATGAGATTACAACAGGTAATCTTTTGCATAAATTCGACGTAGATAAACTTATTCAATAAAAATGACGTTTCATTATTTAATACATTTTATTATATGATTTACCTAATGATTAAAAGTGCTAAACAATTAATCTACAATAGCAAAAACATATAATAAAATCATGTTGCATGAGATATCATGTTTAAGAGCATCTAGTACATACAAAACTAGGCTAAAAATTAATTCCGGAAGCATTTTTAGGCCTAAGGTACGTTTTAAACACAAAAATGAACTGTTTCAAGCCCAAAATGAGCTGCCATCTCGGTGCACCACCAACTAGCCCAAAACGGCCTGGCCAGCCAGCTCACCGGAATACTAGGTTTTCTAAGCGCCCGAGCGGCAGCGGCTGCGCCTGGCCGAGGCCGAGGCGGGATGGCGTGGGCGACAAGCGTGGGTGCAGGTTGCGGTGGCCGGCCGACCAGCAGGGTGCGGCGGCCCGACACGCGGCTGTGGAGCGGCGGGGCGGGTGTGGGCGGCCAGGCGCGCGGCTGTGGAGTGGCGGGGCATGTGCGGGCGGCCATGCGCGGCTGTGGAGCGGCAGGGCGTGCGCGGGTGGCCAGGCGCGCGTGTGGAGTGGTGGGGCATGCACGGGCGGCGTGGTGCGGCACGGCGCAACGGTCGCGGTGCACGGCCCTGCACGACAGCAAGTGCAAGCAACCGACGCTGTGGCCAGGCGCGGCAGCCAGGGCAATAAGCCGGCGTTGCGGCCATGCGAGCGGCCGGCGAGGCGCGGTGGCGCAGTGGGCGCTGCCAGTGAGGCACGACCGGCGGTGGCTCGGAAGACGAGTAGGGTCGGGGCCTAGCGTGGCTAGGAGGGTCGGGCACGCCGCGGTCATGCATCAGCGGGACGTCACGACGCGTGTACATCCAGTACATCGCGGCGGTGTCATGCTCATGTGAAGTACGTCTCATCACCGTCTCCCTAGGGTGTAGTCAACAAGTCTCCCTTAATCTATGAACATCGATATTGGTCGGTGACGTGTTCGTTAGCCAGTTCTTGGGAGAGAAATCCACACCGTAGGTAGATTAAGTCCGAAAAATAAACTTATCTCAAAAATGGAATCGTGACAATGTGATGAATCCAATTTTGCAAAGAGAGGGTTCGGATCTTATAACTTCGTTGGATCGACGAGAGCCTGCTTGGTGCAGGCTTGACGCACACACAATGGAGAGTTGGTGGAGCATGTTGATAACGTGTTCCGCAACTCCGGTCGGCGAGTCCGGTCCATGGATGCGGAGTGGAGCAGCGTCGTAGAAGAGCACACAAGAAGTAGAAGAACACCAGAAGTAGAGAGGAAACAATCTTTATTAATGATGGTATCTGTTATAATGATTGCTTCTCCTCTCTTTATATAGGGGTATGGGGGTCAAGGGATAAGAGCCCATTTAACAGAAAGAGGGGAAATGATAGGGACTGGCTTTGTTCCTTGCACGGAAGCCAGCCATCGCTACCATGCGCGATGGGCTCGGTCCAGTTTCCCAACAGAAAGAAGTGGCGATGGCGGATCGATGGATGTGACAAGCTGCCTAGAAGTTAGAGTTGTATGGTTTAATTAGGTAGGTTGGGTAGCTTAGGTGCTAAAAGGACTATTCGATTTTGATTGGACGGTCACGAAAGATAGTTTACGGTGTCCAATTAAAAACGGATGATGGTCTCGGGTATTACGGGGTTGATCCAGATCCAATGGTCAATGTCATACATTTTGGGTTCAGCGAAGTTTTGAAACATTAAAAATGACCAATGATTTAAGTGGCTATAGTGCCACTAGAGGTTTAAGTGTAGGGTACAAAATGACCTCCGAGTGCGACGGATTTTGGCAGGCGGTTTACTTATAATAAAATAAGACCGCACGCCAACTTTCAACCCATTCAAATAAGATTTTATATGCACTTTTAAAAACAATATTTTGATGATGGGAGAGGCACGTGCATGTGTGGTTTGGTCTCGAAATAATCATCGACGAGAACGGAGAGAATCAGAAACTATCAACGGATGCAATGTTTTAAAATGACTGCAACGAAGTGCCAATGCAATTGGAATGATGAAAAAAATGTTATTATGGATGCAACAAACAAATAAACCACAAGATGAAACTCGAAATAACTAGAAGGCGTGTGAATTGTCACTATCGGGCTATTACAATTTTGATCAGTACTAGTTCATGCTCGCTTATGCTTAGATCACTCTTCTTATTCTTGTAATCGTAAGTTAGCTAGTAAAATAAATGCTTAGTTCTTGCTACAACCTCACCACTTAACCATACCTCACCCATTATGTTTTGCTAGTCTTAATACCCTTGAAAATTAGATATCTAAGTCCATGTGGCTCATAGATTACTATGATAACAGTTGCGGGTACAGGCAAAGGGATGCTTTGACGTGAGAGCGATGCTTGTTTGATTTGGAATTCTTCTTCTTCATCATCATCAATCATAAGATGGTTTCGAGGCCGACAGTCTAGGATTAGCAAGGATGGATGTTGTTTTTATTTTTTTGATTTCGCCAAGTTGTAACGGCACGAGATCGACGCTCCACAAGATTCCCTTTTATTTCGTTACCATCATGTGATTTATTTGGTTGTAGCATTCATCATCGCAACATGCGCATCATCCGTGTTGCATCGGCACTCCCTTGCCATAATTTTTCAAAGACTTCCATACGTTTGTTATTGCCGGTCCTCTCTATTATTGTCGTTGACCGTTTCAAGACCAACCACACACGCACGCGCCCTCGACATCTTTTAAAATATTGTTTTGAAAGTGCATGAAAAATATTATCAGAATGGCTTGAAATTTGTCGTGCGGTATTAATATAGTGTAAGTATACTGCCAGCCAAATTTCGTCGCATTTTGAGGTCTTTTGACACACGTACCGTTAAACATATAGCAACACTATATCCGGCTTAAATCACAGACGTTTTTAGTTTATTAAACTCCATTCTTGGGCGGAAAACTTCCCTCTCATCCCCACTTAGTGCATCTAAACAACGCACTAGACCCACGTAGCTTACCCCTCTATTCCGGACCACCTGATCAAGATCCGACGGTCCAACAATGGATGAATTTAGCCAACCCTAGCCCCCTTACTATAAATAAACGACCTCCCCTATCCATTTCAGAAAACCCTCGCCCATGCCTCGGAATGCGTGCCCAACAACCTCCACCAAAAACTCATGTCTCCCTCGCCCCGCGTGGGGCCCTCCAAGCCCAGATCAAAGCCTGCCCGGGGCTCGAATCCTGTTGAGGCAACCACATGTCACCGCCGCTCATCCCCGTGTTGGAGCTCCCTCACCTGATCCCCTGTCTCCGACCCCGCGGCCCCAAGCTCGC